>NC_079211.1:119145544-119745544 GCF_029633865.1 Lampris incognitus
ACTCATCTGTCCTCATTTGTAACACTTACTACCAAATTCCGCTGCATCTGGAGGAAATATCAGCACAATAACTGTTCATCAGGGGGCTTCATGAAATGGGTTTCCATGGCTGAACAGATGCACACAAGCCTAAGATCACCGTGTACAATGCCAAGTGTCGGCCAAGCAGTGGAAACTTGTTCTCTGGAGTGATGAATCGTGCTTCACTATCTGACTATCTGGCACTCTGATGGACCACTCTGATAGTTTGCCAGATGCCAGGAAAATGCTACCTGTCCGAATGCATAGTGTAAACTGTAAAGTTTGATGGAGAAGGAATAATGGACTTGAGCTGTTTTTCATGGTTTGGGCTAGGCCCCTTAGTTCTAGTGAAGGGAAAATGTAATGCTACTGCATACAATGGCATTCTAGAGCATTGTGTGCTTAAACTTTGTGGCAACAGTTTGGGGAAGGTCCATTCCTGTTTCAGCATGACAATGCCTCTGTGCACAAGGCAAGGTCCACAAAGATGTGGTTTACTGAGTTTGGTTTGGAAGAACATGACTGGCCTGCACATCCCTGACCTCAACCCCATCCAACACATTTGGGATGAACTGGAACGCCGGCTGTGAGCCAGGACTTCACCCCATCATCAGTGCCTGACCTCACTGATACTCTTGTGGCTGAATGGGAGCGAATCCCTGCAGCCATGTTCCAAAATCTAGTGGAAAGCCTTCCCAGATGAGTGGAGGCTGTTATGGCAGCAAAGGAAGGGAGAAACTCCATAGTAATGCCCATGGTTTTGGAAGAGATGTTCAACAAGCACATGTGGGTGTGATTTTCAGGTCCCCATACTTTTGGCCATGTATTACCTTCCGTCATTGTGCTACTGTATTGTAGCTATCCTCCATTAGTTATGGAGCAGTCGTGTGAACAGGTGCATGTGGGAGAGAGAGAGACAGAGTGAGAGAGAGAGAGAGAGAGAGAGAGAGAGAGAGAGAGAGAGAGAGAGAGAGAGAGAGAGAGAGAGAGAGAGAGAGAAAGAGAGAACGTGTGTGAGACAGATGAAACAAAAAGAGCATAAACATAATAAAAAAATAAAAGAGAACCATTTCTTGCCTCCTTGTATCTCTGTATCTTTGTCTCTACCTCTCTCATCTGGGCAGTGCCATCTCAGAGTTGGGCATCTGGTTGGTGCTGGGTTCATAATATCTTCTGATTAAATCTGGCCCAAAATGGCCCTCCTACGAGAATCGTATCTGGAATTATGTGATCCACAACCTTTAAAAATCACAAGCCCCATCTTTCCCTTATCATTCATCATTTTGCCATCTGATGATGTTCGCGTGTCTACATACTTTTGGCCATGTAGTATAAGTCAGCAATATCGCCAAAGGCTCTGCTGTGAAATAGCATAGTGACGAAGTCCACAGCTTTAATTCAAATGGTGTTTGATGCAAGCATTTTAAAAAGTACTGAAATAATATTCTTTGACATATTCAAAACTGTTCGAATGTAAGGAGCACAAATGCTATATGTTCTATACATAAGACATGAGCTTGCTTGCATCAGAGTATATGATGCAAGCAACTAAATTAAAATCTCATAATATACATGTCAATTCAAGTCACGTTACAAAGAATATGAATGCTTTCTACTTTGTCTTTTCTTAAACCTTTCTGATAACGCCATGAACATGAATATACAATACAGTTGGTGTTTTCTCTTAGTGCTTTTGCTTTTGTTCCATTCAAGCAAGCCATACACTATACTAGGATAAGAAATGGAAATTGAAAGAAAGTATTTTATATTAACCTGACTCTGGAGATTCTATATTTAAATGGAGTGCTCAAACTGCCAGTAAGAATCAATATAATGTAATGGCTTGTTTTAAAATGGTCTGAGCGCGCCAGAAGACCTTTCTAAATGATTGAACAATCCTGTAATAGTATATGGGCAGGGTGTGTGTGTCTGTCTGTGCATGCACATGCACCAAGAGGTTAACACACACACATATGCCCACAGATGCTGACAAGTGCTGATGCTAAGCATATATGTACATAGCTAAACTGAATATACAACCTAATGAATGAAGCACATCTGAAAATAACTTTGTGTGGTTCTTTTACCTACAGCGGTGCACTAGTGTCTAATAATCACTGGTTGACTTGTATCTTAATACCACACGCCCTAATGAAAAAGGTCCTTCTGACAAGAAGTGATGAAAGGTAATAATTACCATTTGAATTAAGCGCAGCCGCAATATGGAGAGATCAATAGAAGACACTCAGGTATAAATGTAGGGTTGTCTTTTTTAGACACTGTGAAAACTGATTTCATTGGAGCAGATCAGATTTCTATGTCATTCATTCACCGGCACTGAGAAACAATGTCTAAAGGAACAGCATTGCAGAGGGAGAAAATAATAGAACCAGATGAGAAAGACGGTCAAAGATAAAAATGTAAATACAATTTATTTGAATTGAAATGGAACTAAAGCATGACTCCAAGGGTAAAAAAAAAAATGGCATAGCCAGCCAGCTGACCCACCGTGCATGACTGGAGGGCTGCGCCACAGGCGGGGAAATGCTCAGCACTCTGTGCCAACTCTTCCGGCTTCCATTCAGCATCCTTGGGCAAGCCACGGAAACGACCCCTGACACTAACCGCAATGCTCTGGTCTGGGGCTTGAAGACTGTCGTGCCTGCAGTGGACACACCTGTGGTCATCACTGGGAATGGTACTGTCCCCAGGCCTTGATAGGGCTCCTGTAAACCTTGCCATCTACAATAGAGGCTGTGCAGATGGGAGACCTGAGTTTATCTTAGTCGGCGACTCCATCATCAAGTTTGTGGAAATTCTAAATGTAATTACATACTGCTGATCTGGTGCCAAAATTCTGGCCATGGATACACTCAACCCTGTTCTTACTGACATCCACCCAACTGCCGATACTATTATTGTTCATGTGGGCACAAATTATATTAGACTTCAGCAGCCAATCAAGCTTCAACAGGACTATGAGACACTAATTGATAAAATTCAGAGCCTTGAAAGCTCTGTATTGTATCAGGCCCAATTCCCTCTCAGAGGAAAAGCTGTGGGAATTTCAATCATCTCCTCAGTGCTCACCAATGGCTATTGAACTTTTGTATTGCCACTGGAACTAGATTTGTTGATAATTTTGACTATTTCTTGAACTAAAAGGACCAGTACAAGAAATATAACCTTCATCCAAACCACAGAGGCAAGACTGTTCACCAAAAACATTGTCCTCCATTTGCAGTCCCTATGATGTGTTGAGAGGATAGGTTGGACCAGTGATATCCCCCACCCCAATGTCCCACAGACTGTATCCCTATCCCATCCCATCATGCCTATTCAAGTTGTTGAAGGTAGGCAATCCCATTTTATTACACAGAAAACTGTACATAGGTCAGCCAACCATAAAAATCTGATTCAGATTAACACCTCTCTCTCACATACTGAAGTCTCAGCCATTGGGCTGAATGATACAACTTTAAAACTGTCTTTATTAAATGAGAGATCTTTAGCAGGAAAAGCTGTGGTAGGTAGTGACCTTATTACAGATAATAAACTGGACATATTACTTTTAACTTAAACTTTTCAGGACTTTAGCAATAGTTTTGCACAGAGGCATTACCACCAAATTTTAACTTTTTAAATGTTTTTAAGTATGATAAGGGAGGTGGAGGTGTAGCAGCACTCTAGCATGTTTTTATGCAGGCAGCTGACTTTTGGCGAGTACACTTCATTCAAATATCTTGCATTGACTCTGTCAAAACTGTCCAGAAACGCTACATGCCTGCTAACTCGGCTGATACCTTGGTTACCAAATTCTGTAATGTTGTAACATCTACTGTGTTGTCCTGTGATGACATGGTAATTGCCTTTAATGATGGTACTAAACGTGTTTTAGCTGATATTGCTCCTGTTAAAATCAAAGCGTTGTCTGATAAAAGTAATAGTCCTTGGCTAATGAATGAATTCATAAGGAGGATGAAAAGGGACTGCAGAAGGGCTGAGCCTAAGTAGCTTCATTTTAAAATTTACAAAAATGTGGTATGGTTTCATGCCACAAAAGGGCACTACAAATGTGATGTTTGCTTTGAGAATGTTGATTGAAAAGCATAGAGAAGGCCAGAAGGCGCTACATTGTGTCTTTGTGGATTTAGAGAAAGCATATGACAGGGTACCAAGAGAGGAGGTGTGGTATTGTATGGGGAAGTCATGAGCTGCAGAGAAGTATGTAGGAGTGGTGCAGGATATATATGTGGGAAGCATGACGATGGTGAGGTGTGTGGTTGGAATGACAGATGGGTTCAAGGCGGAGGTGGGATTACATCAAGGATCGGCTCTGAGCCCTTTCTTGTTTGCAATAGTGATGGACAGCTTGATGGATGAGATCAGGCAGGAGTCTCCATGGACTATGATGTTTGCAGATGACATTGTGATCTGTAGTGAGAGCAGGGTGCAGGTTAAGGAGAGCTTGGAGAGGTGGAGGTATGCACTGGAGAGAAGAGGAATGAAAATCAGTAGGCGCAAGATGGAATATCTATGCGTGAATGAAAGGGAGGACATTGGAATGGCCAGGATGCAAGGAGTAGAGGTGACGGAGGCATATGAGTTTAAATACTTGGGGTCAACTGTCCAAAGTAACAGGGAGTGCAGAAGAAAGGTGAAGAAGAGAGTGCGGGCAGGGTGGAGTGGGTGGAGAAGAGTGTCAGGAGTGATTTGTGACAGAAGGGTACCAGCAAGAGTTAAAGGGAAGATTTATAAGATGGTTGTGAGACCGGTTATGTTATATGTTTTGGAGACAGCGACACTGACAAAAAGACAGGCGGCAGAGCTGGAG
Organism: Lampris incognitus; assembly: GCF_029633865.1. Taxonomy (NCBI): domain Eukaryota; kingdom Metazoa; phylum Chordata; class Actinopteri; order Lampriformes; family Lampridae; genus Lampris; species Lampris incognitus. The sequence continues at coordinate 119,150,400 of NC_079211.1, forward strand.
GTGGCAGAGTTGAAGATGCTAAGACTTTCACTGGGAGTGAGGAAGAAGGACAGGCTTAGGAATGAGTATAGTAGAGGGACAGCTCAGGTTGGACGGTTTGGAGACAAAGCAAGAGAGGCAAGATTGAGATGGCTTGGACATGTATGGAAGAGAGATGCTGGGAATATTGGGAGAAGGATGCTGAATATGGAGCTGCCAGGAAAGCGGAAAAGAGGAAGGCCAAAGAGGAGGTTTATGGATGTGGTGAGGAAGGACATGCAGGTGGCTGGTTTGACAGAGAAAGATGCAGAGGACAGGAAGAAATGGAAACGGATGATCAGCTATGGTGACCCCTAATGAGAGCAGTCGAAAGTAGTAGTAGACTCAAATCTTCTGTTGTGAAATCATTTTTAAATAAGTCCACTCTAGATCCATCTATTATTCATAACCACAGACCAATCTCTAACCTCCCATTCCTAAGTTATTGGAAAAAGTCGTCCACAAGCAGTTAATAAGCCACCTGGCAAAAAACAAAACACAGGATCTCTACCAATCTGGATTTCGCTGTAACCATAGTACAGAAACAGCTTTGGTCAAAGTTATTAATGACTTAAGAATAAATAGTGATACTGGTAGCATTTCTATTTTAGTATTATTGGATCCAAATGTGTCATTTGACACTACCGGTCATGATATTTTAATGGAGAGGCTTGAGAGGTGGGTTGGCCTATCTAGGTCAGCACTGGACTCGATTTTACAATACCTCAAAGAATGCGATTTCAGTGTTCGTCTTGGGAATTTTAAGTCCAAAATAATGTTTCCATATATGGTGTTCCCCAGGGATAACTTTTAGGCCCATTATTGCTTAGTTTGTACTTGATAACTCTGGGCCAACATATCAAGAAACATAATGTCTGTTACCATGCAACATGCAACTATATATCTCCCTGTCCCCTGATAACCTGAGCCCTATTGACACACTATCAGAATGTATCAAGGACATTGACAACTGGATGGCTAGTAATTTTTTACAGTTAAACAGTGAGAAGACAAAAATCCTGGTTATTGGGGCAAAGACTAATGAACGGGATATCTCTTGTCTGTCTCTTGTCACAACTGTCCCTGGAAATTGTCACAAAGGTCAGAAACCTTGGCGTTATTCTGGACGCTGACAGAGCCACATTAGAAGCATAATTAAAACAGGATTTTAGCATTTCAGAAATATTGTGAAGGTAAGGAGCTTCTTATCCCAGGAGGATGCTGAAAAACTCGTCCACGCTTTTATTTCCCATCAGCTAGACTACTGAAACACGCTGGTCACAGGAATACATACAAAGCATCTCCATTGACTACAGCTACTTCAGAATGCCGCTGCTAGAATTTTGACTAGAAAAAGGAAACATGACCATATAACACCTGTGTTGCGGTCGTTACACTGGCTTCCAGTACATTTTAGAATTGATTTTAAAACTTAATGCTTGTTTTTAAGGCTTTTTGTAGTTTGGCACCCCAATAACTATCTGAATTGCTTGTGAGCTATGAACAAGCTAGACCCCTCAGGTCATCTGGAACCGGCCATCTGGTTATTCCCTGGGTCTTCACAAAAATTGGTGAATCTGCTCATACCTTTTATGCTCCATGCCACTGGAACATTCTACCCATCATGTTACATGTGCTCCAATGATATCATCTTTCAAAAACTGAAAACATTCCTTTTTATTTGTACCTTTCAGTAGCCTGGTTTGGTGGTCTTAAATATTATTTCATTTTATTCCTACCTTTTTTTACGGTTTTAATTCATATGGTCTTATTATTTTCTATTGGTTGGTTGCTGGTCTTAACCATTTTATTTAATTTCATTATTTTATTTTATTTCGTAATAGTTTTTAATGCACATGTATTATTTATGTGCTTGTTTTTAATTCAATTCAATCATGTCTAATGTTTTTATTTTGAACATTACCCACGTAGTTTTTTTGGCTGCAACTTCCGTGGTAGTCCACCTACTGTGAAGCACATTGTGCTTCCACCTGGAATGAAATGTGCTGTATAAATTAATTTTTGCCTGCTTTTTTGCTTGCTATGTTAAAAACCATAAACAAAATAAAAAGCAACAAAAGTATAGCACAACCATAAACCCAAATACTTTTGCAGGGCTGAAGCTAAACACACTTTGCCGAATGTGTGATATTCAAGCCAGCATTCATGCAATAACACTCTTGTGCAATGAGGCGATTGCCATTGACATTAAGGGACTGCTTGGACAGCACTTGGGATCACAATGCAACCATTGTTCCTGCTCAAAATGGATCCAAAGTAGACTGACTTAAGGGCATTACCATACACTTTATAAGGCTGTTATTTATTCTAATGGACATCGGAGTTGTATATTTTGCTTATTTTGATACAACAGTTTTACCATTACAGTGATGGCTAATTAGCATCCTACAGCTAATATCATGGTCAGGAAAGATTATTGAAGAAAAATATTTGCCCTAAAACCATTTTAAAGTTATGTGCAGGTTATCATTATGCATTTAGTCAAGGAAATTGGGGCTCTGAAAGTGGGAATTTCACCAAGAAACAGTGGGAGATGAAAATCTTCCACCACACTTGGATAGATTTAAAAGTTATGCTAAACATGTTTAACAGACAATTAAAGCATTAAGTGAATATTCCTCTTAGTGTGGAGGTTGAGCATCTTTCAAAGTTAATGAGCATGGAAAGCCTCATCACTACAACCTACTAAAATTCTGAGATTATTTTTTTGTAAAATGGGAATTTTGCTATATTTGACCTTTCCAGCCTGTGGTGTGGTTATTCTTTTATTTGTGAACTTACAGCATCATTTTACCGCTGCAAAGAAAACTTTGGAGAGCAAAAAAAACCAATTATATAAATCAGAATAATATCTAAATTACCAAAAAACAATTTCCCCACCCTAATCATCATTACATCTATGGTTGGAATGCAGGGTTAAATGAATCCAATTGTGGCTTACAAGAACCTGTAATGAGGAGCTGTTGGAGTTTAGAGCATCCAGATAACAGTGGGATACCAACTGTGCCTGAAGCAAGCAGGAGTTCATGTTTGATGCCTTAACATTTTGCAGAGACATGCTATTGGATTTGTTTGCCTCTCTCATTAAATTTTACTTGATGTACTATATGGATGAATGTCAACCATTCCATTGATCCTGACAATTATTGCTGTCCTGATACATGGTCAAAGACAGGCTATGAAACTCTGGGTAAGTATGACGGTTAAAAAGTTAGATGAACATACTCCTCAAAAAGAAATATCTTTGTCCTCACAGTGTATCATACTTTTGAATCAGCTCAACTAGAGGTTTTCAGTAATACATATGATCCTTTATCATGCCAGCAAGCACAGGGCTATGACAACATGAAGCTATAATTCATGCTGACATTAATGAAAGCTTCAACACAAGATCAAAATGAAGCTTCAAAGGAGAGCAGTCTATACATCCAACGTAGTTATACTTGTGTCAATCCTATTATTCTACCAATGTAAATATCATACAAGAACACAACAAAAGCATAGCAACAAGAACAAGTATTCACACCAACCCAAATACTTTTGCAGGGCTGAAGCTAAATACACTTTGCCGAACGTGTAATAATCAAGCCAGCATTCATGCAATAACACTCTTGCTCAATGAGGCCATTGCCATTGACATTAAGGACTGCTTGGACAGCACTTGGGATCACAATGCAACCATTGTTCCTGCTCAAAATGGATCCAAAGTGGATTGCCTTTAGGGCATTACCATACACTTTATAAGGCTGTTATTTATTCTAATGGACATCAGAGTTGTATATTTTTTTTACTTTGAATACAACAATTTTAACATTACAGTCATGGTTAATTAGCGTCATACAGCTAATATCATGCCCAGGAAAGATTATTGAAGAAAAATATTTGCCCTAAAACCATTTTAAAGTTATGTAAAGGTTATCATTATGCATTTAGTCAAGGACATTGGGGCTCTGAAAGTGGGAATTTCACCAAGAAACAGTGGGAGATGGAATTCCTCCACCACACTTGGATAGATTTAAAAATTATGCTAAACATGTTTAACATACAATTAAAGCATTAAGTTCAGTTTTCTCTTAGTGTTAAGGTTGAGCAATCTGCTCATATTTGGATTCTAATGGGCATGGAAAGCCTCATCACCACAACCAACTAAAATTCTTCTGAGATTCTTTTGTTTGTAAAATGGAAATCTTATTATATTTGACTTTTCAAGCTTGTTGTGTGGTTATTATTTTATTCGTGAACTTACAGCATCAATTTACCGCAACTAAGAAAACTTCACAGAGCAAAAAAACAAAACAAAACATAGTTATATAAATCAAAATGATATAGCGAATCCAGGGGACAGCTGGGAACCGCCGCAGTTGGGACGTGAACCCGGGTCGACTTTGTTCACCAGTCAACTAAAGGGTCTGTCCCGCTAGCTAAGGGCTAGCGAGTCTAGTCATCCATGGTCGTTACATCACCCCCCTCCTACGGGAAGGGCGTCCCCATGCTTCAGCATTTCCTACATTTCTTATAAAATCCTCCTCCCCCTTATAAAATCCTCACCTATAAATCCCTCCATGCCCATACCCCCAGTACCTATCAGACCTCCTCAACCCCTATATTCCGCCCCAGAATCTGCGGTCCGCAGACACGGGCCTGCTTTCCACCCCCCACACCAGCCTGTGAACTTTTGGGGATAGAGCCTTTAGAGTGGCAGCCCCACCCTTTGAAACTCTATTCCAGCAGAGATCCGCAATGCTGCTTTTTTGGACAATTTTAAAAGACTACTGAAAACCTACCTTTTTACTAAGGCCTATGGTCTGCAGTCTTTTGGTTTTGATTTTAATCTTTTTTCTTTTTTTTAATCTAGTGTAAAGCGTCCTTGGGTTCATTGAAAGGCACTATACAAAACTAAGTTGTTGTTGTTGTTTCTTATAGATAAACTTTGATATTCTCCCTTTATGCCTCGAGAATATTGGTGTTGGCTTCAGAGGATGTTTCTCTCTGCACCTTCTCTACTCTCTCTTTCTCCTGCTCAATTTCAGAAAACCACTTATTGCATTCAGATTTTAACCTACAAGCTAAACCAATGCATGTGCGTCTTATGAAACAATTCGCTGCTTCCCATAATGTTAAGGGATTATCACATGACCCATCATTGTGTTCAATAAATTCACCAAGTTGTGTTTTCATTTGTGATAGAAAATCAGCACTCTGCTACACAGAGAGTCATTAAATCTCCATCTGAGTGCTTTGGGATAATCAATGAACTGTGTTAAAGTGCATAACACAGGGGTATGATCAGAAATTAAGATAGAGAGCGTGTTAATATGGGGTATATTATTTATAAAAGACGGGCTGTAAAATATATAATCAATCCTGGAGGAGGTGCTATGACAACCAGAATGAAATGAGTAGGCTTTAACTTTGTCATTATGAATGCGCCAAAGATCCACTAGGTTCACGTCAACCAGGAACGATCTTAGAGCTAAGGATGAGGGGGAGGATGCGTTAAGTGCCTGTAGATCTGTTGAGTTCTGCGGAGACCGTGGTATTATAATTGCCAACAGCAATGCAATGAAGGTCTCAATAATGTAACAGAGTCGCACTGATGGAGGGCAAAAGTTTTCATCAAAAACAATAGGTGCATCGATACACATTAATAGAAGTTTTGCATAATTAATAGAGAGCATTACTTAGACAAATCTGCCATCATTGTCATTACCATTCTTCATAACTACAAGCTGTGGTGTCCTTTCCGCTACAGTTAGGACACCTCTAGCTTTAGTTAATGCTCATGAATGAGCTATAATTTTATGGTGCTTGTTTTGGAACCACTGTATGTCATTTACTGTTGGGTGTGTCTATTGAATCAGAGCTATAGAAACATGTTTTTGTTGTAAAATTTCCAGACAATGCATGAGCTTAATGGGTGAGTTCAGACCGTGAATGTTCCAGCTTAAGACATTTAAGTTGGCCATTTAAATGGTGGTGAAGAGGAGTAACAATATAACATGTAAACAGTCCACTTTATATGAGTAGTAAAGAAATGAATTAAACAGAGACTATGTCTCCTAAGAGCTATTGGCCACACAGTACATGTAAAGATGGACAAATTGGAGGAGACTGGTATACATTGCGATGTTCCGTGCTGCAGTCATGGCAGGTACTCTCGATTTTATGTCATCATTGTGTGTCACCTTGCGAGTGACGCAAAAGACAGTTTGAAATCTGATTTGGGGAGCCAGAATGTCCAGACTGAGATGCAGCTATAGAAATCCAAATAGAATCACATTTTAAAACCACCTCAAAATGTGGTTTAGATCTGATTTGCAAAAATCACCACAACACTAAGAGCAGGATAAGCAGTTTGGATAATGGATGGATGGACATTTCATATGTTGTTTTTTTTTGCTGTCCAGACTTCCTAAAATCAATCTGGATATGCCAAAAAAAAAAAGGATTTGGGCTGGCAGTCTAAACAAGGCCATAAACAAGGTCCATAAACAAGGCCAGGGTCATAAACAAGGTCCTCTGATCAGGGTTTGCTGGTTGTTCCTAGGTTTAAAGTAAATGAGACGGTGCTTTTGAGGTTGTGGCTCCTTAACTTTGGAACTCCCTCCTTTTGGGCTTAAGATCTGTAGAAACTGCTATATTCTATTTATTTCTGCTTTTAGTCAGTATGTTTATGCTTTATTTCCTCTATGAAGCACTTTGTGACGTCTCTACTCTCGAAAGGTGCTATATAGTAAATAAAGTTACTTACTAATATGTATTTCTACTGTCACTATGGATTATTTCTCCATTTTTCTCTTGGATGTTAGACACGACAGCTTTGTCATGTCTTATAGATTGGTATGTGTAGGTCTAATATGGACAAGCTATCCAACTCACATCTAATTGTCAGCATAGAGAGAACCACTTAGATGAGGTCACTGGCAGGACAAGACCACTGTCAACATGCTCTTTGGAGGGATGAACATATTTCCCTGTCTTTTGCCTTTCTTTTCATCATAATTATAGTGTCACGCACTTCAAAACCAAAACAACATATCTTGATGAAAACAGGGATTAAACACTAATGTAAAAATATTATGTTCAGTCAATGACCACACCGGGAGCCACGTTTATAACTTTTACTTTACCAACATCAACTCACGACACTTTTCACCTTGCCGTAAATCACACTGCCCCCCGCCCCTCTCAAAGGCACAGTAACTGCTAGTGCTCAACCATACAAGTCAGACTTGGGCATAACACCACCCCAACCAGACACAACACAAAAACAAAAACAGATTTACATTGTAATATCCCCCCAAAAAATGCCAATTGATATAAAATTAATGATACCACACAAAAATATGACAAATTAACATTTAGTATTAACATTTAGTATTGAACACCTAGCTCTGGATCAATAGATTTGTTTGGAGCCTGGCATGACCTCTACCAACAGTGCAAGTTAAGAAAATCCTGTTAGCTTATCTTGGCCAAATACAGCATGTCTGATTCTCTCCCACAAACATGTGCAGACAGACTGATTGGTGGGAAAGTCAGTGATAACCTGTTGGTTCTGGCTCTGGATCCATTTCATTGAGACAAATTGCTGTTCATAGAAAGGCATGGGACTTATTTGATTAAGATGAATTGAAGAATCATTAAGTCATGCGGAGAGGCTGTCAGCTTGCTCTGATGCCTCAATAAATTGAGGCACAATGCTTGTAAAATCTGAGGTATGAGTTAGGTTCAAAGATGAGTTATGCATGGTGCTGTGATGCATGTGTGTTGGTGTGAGGTCTGTTTGTGCGGGAGTGTGTTTGTGTCCTTTTTGTGGTCATGTATGAGTGTGTGTGTGTGTGTGTGTGAGAGAGAGAGAGAGAGAGAGAGAGAGAGAGAGAGAGAGAGAGAGAGAGAGAGAGAGAGAGAGCAAGAGAGAGAAATTATTTAAGGAACAAACGTGTATTTAAAGTAGACCCATCACTAAGGTCAGTTGTTTTAATCGCATGTTGAAAGGCCAGCCTCATGGGGAGCAGCAAAAGTAGTCATCACTTATGCAGTTCCAGGAAATGCATTCTTCCTTGAAAAGGTTTTAGATTAGCCGTGTGGTCATTTCGCTATAGACAGTACACTGACTGCAGCAGTTGTGTCATCTGTTTCTCCACCACTTATTCTTACTGTCTCAGCATAAATTGCTTAAGTGTTCAAATATATTAATTTGTGGATCTGAAATTCCAATCCATTATCAGCAACTATGTTTATGAACCTTAAATATGCCATATGTTAAATATGTCAAAGACAGAAAATCAACACATAAATCAACACTATCTCTGCATGCCAGTACCAATTAATCTCAATGTGGATTTTTAAAGCCATTGCATTGTCGTTAAAGAGATTCAGTATTTATTAACTGTCCTGACATTATATGATATTTGATTGGTAATTTGTATTACTGTGCTGTTTCTGAAATATCTAAATGTTCTTCATTTCTAAAAAAAAAAAAAAAAGAACTTACAATAACAGCATTGGTCTGTGACCAGTTTGTCTCTGAAGTGGATGTGGTCATGTGAGCTGACAAGTGAGCTTAAAACTCTGACTATTCTTGGAAGCTTAATGCACACGCTCCCCTGAGCAAGCCTCTCTAAAATTATTTTAGCGGTAAATCCAGTAAATGGTCCCCCCTCTGAAAGCTTTTAATGGGCATTCACTAAATATTAATTAGCGTGGGCTCACTGACAGAACTATCTATCTCCAAATACAGACACAGCAAGTTAGTTTTAAATAAAACAGACTGCCATGCCAGTGTACAATTGATCTGACTATAAATCCTAGTAAGAGTAACACCGTATCTTTACTTTACTTTCTCTGTATAGATTTAGACCCAAGTCCAGCTTTAACGAGACTTCAGTGTGATACACAATACAATCTACTTTAACTCCCCAACTGCTTGCTTGCAAAATGTACATACTGGTTCAATTATTGTGGGCACAATTCTTTGGGAAAATGCTGCACTACTGAAGCAAGATATGTGTGTGTGTGTGTGCGTGTGTGGGGGGGTGGGGTGGGGGGGTGGGGGGGGTCTGCTCCCAGTATAGAGGATTTTCCTAAGGCAATGGGCCTGTAGACGAGGTTAAGTATCTGCTAAAAGCATTCTTTTTCTTCTTCCAATGGGTTTTTGAGGACTCTATCTATCAAGATGGGATGCTGTAGAACTATGAAATCCCGGTTATACTTTCTTTTCTTTTTTTACTTTTGGGGAGGTAATACCATCAGTCTAGACCTGTTTTAAGACTTCTTTCCTGCTCTGTGTAAAATATCACAGAATCCATTAAAAAATGGCAGGACTACTGGCATGGACAAAACTTAGAGTGAGGAATCCTAAACATAAGAGTTACAACAGTGACAGTAGTATATACTATGACTGGAACTAACACCATAAAGGGAACACAAAAACGTATTCATATATAGAGATTAGCAACAGCAGCTGCGAGAGCGAGTGTGGTTTGGCACCAGTACCACCTTCTCTTATAACCCCTGATCTGTGGTTAGAACCAACTCTGGGCGTCTCTCTCTCTGTGTGTGTGTGTGTGTGTGTGTGTGTGTGTGTGTGTGTGTGTGTGTGTGTGTGTGTGTGTGTGTGTGTGTGTGTGTGTGTGTGTGTTGTGTACATGATTTTGAGATGAGCAGCCAGAAGCACTGCCCTCAGCCTCCCCTTCTCCCCTCTAAGAGGATTTAATGGGTTGGGTAAGGTTGGGTTAGGTTGGGTTCTGGCTGGGTTCTGGCTGGGTTCTTATAGCCAAACTGAAAACAATAACATTTATGAGGGAGTGAGTCATGACTCACAAGAGCTCTAACAGATGAAGGGAGATGAAAGAGAGGTACAGAGATAAAGAAAGAAAGAAAGAAAGAAAGAAAGAAAGAAAGAAAGAAAGAAAGAAAGAAAGAAAGAAAGAAAGAAAACGAACGAACGAACGAACGAAAGAACAAAAGAAAAGAAGAAAGGAAGGTTATGCATGTTATATAGAGAGGCCCAAAAAAGAAAAAAAACTAATTAATAGATGTGATAACTGTACGGGAGGCAGACATCAAGATTCAATTAGATGGCTGCTAGATTCAAATCATAGATCTGTATCATATCATATCATATCATATCAACTGGCATTGCATCTCAAATCTTCACCAGTCCTCAGTCATCCTAAATGGCATCATTCATTGTTCATCTTTATGATTTGCATTGCGTTAATATCAGTTCACACACAGTCACGTGTTGATTGTGTCTTTTTCATGGACTCCCCACTTCTTTCTATACGCTCTGCTCTCTCTTTGATCCCCTTTTCCTTCCTTCCTCTGTACAGGTCCAGATTTCTATTGAGCGTAATGTTGAATAGAAACCCCCCCCCCCTTAATTTCTCCAATCCCTCCAAGATGCACCACTCTCTGGCCTCTGCTGAGTTTCTTTTTTCTGCCGTTAAATTAAAATTTAATTTTTCCAAAGACCCAACAGATTTAGAATCAAGTAACATTGGCTGCTTTTCCCATTAATGCCTTGCCATCATGTAACTTACTCAGCACTTAAGTAACACTACTAGATGAATGAAATTCTGACATTTTTAGAAGCAACCTGGCCCAGATCTGGATGCAGATCTTACAGGATACGAGTCTTGTTGACAGTGTACATTCCACGGGCTTGAGTCATGCTCAATGAATGCGCATTGTGTCAGTGTGCACATATGCAACATTACTTTACTCTGACCCTGCCAATGTCTCCAAACCTCAAACCGTATTGATTACATCCTTGTCTTGTACTAAAGTCACAGAGGGCAGATTGTTAAAGTCTAGGCATCGTTACTGCTAACTTCTCATGCAGAAGAAATCTTTCGGTCTTAAAACATTATTTTTATGATTTCATCTTTTATCTACTGTCTTTCTCTCTTTCTTCAGTTTTCACATCATTTACTTCTCTTACTCTTTCTCTTCTCTATCAGTTAATCAAAATGACCTTCTTCCATGACCCTATGTACCACTTTTCCACAAAAAACAATAAACGCTCACACACACACACACACACACACACACACACACACACACACACACACACACACACACACACACACACACACACACACACACACACACACACACACACACACACACACACACACACACACACATACATACACAAACAATGGCAAGAGTTCACATGGCTCCAGTTAGTGGGAAAAATCTCACATCCAAAGCAATAACACAAACATGGCAACCCGAAGTTGCCCCAAGAGAGATTGGCACAGGACCTGGCAACCCATTTATCACTATCATGGTGCTCCAGAGTGCCCGTTTTAGTGAGTTGTGTTTGTGCATTTGTGTTGAACCTATGTATCTCCACATATACGTGTTTCTATGTAGAAAAGTGCACTGTGGGCTCAAATGTATTTGTGCCAATGGATGTTCCTGAAGCTCTGTATGAGCTGTGTGTGTGTGTGTGTGTGTGTGTGTGTGTGTGTGTGTGTGTGTGTGTGTGTGTGTGTGTGTGTGTATGTAATTGTGACATTTATTGGTCTGCCGGCTGCATGCAGAGCTAGCCAGGAAAGCTACATAATCTTAGCAGTACAGAACAGAAGCTTGAGTGTTCTCCGAAAAGGAGATTATCATGTTTCGGGACCACAGTGCAGTCAGTGAGGTGGCAATCTGTGTCTGTGTGTTTCAGCACATATAGCCTGGGGGGGGGGGGGGGACAAGAAAAGGTGGATGTTAAGAATTGTGAACACAGCGAAAAGCAAAGAAATCACGGGACCATCAAGTTGGATGTTCAAAAAGCATGAATGATGCCAAGAGTTGTGTGCCAGAGCTTGGATTGCTGCACATTTATTGTAGACACTCAAACTGAACATGACAGATGGCTTGTGTTTCAGTGCTGATAGGGTGGGGGGTGCAGGGTGGGGTGAAAAAGGTAACCGTGTAGAGGGGTGACAAAGATGGGATAGAGTTGGAAGTGGGGGAAGGGGTATAAAGAAAAGGAAAAGAACGTGCGCGCGTGTAAAAGGGAGGGAGGGAGAGAGGGAGAGAGAGAGAGAGAGAGAGAGAGAGAGAGAGAGAGAGAGAGAGAGAGAGAGAGAGAGAGAGAGAGAGAGAGAGAGAGAGAGAGAGAGAGAGAGAGAGAGAGAGAGAGAGAGAGAGAGAGAGAGCGAGAGAGCGAGAGAGACGGAGGGGGAAGGAGAGAGACGGAGGGGGAAGGAAGGAGAAAAGCCCAGGTTTATATTTTTCATAACCCATCAGCCAGATGGCATTATAAGAATGCCATTCTACAGCTGCCCTCTGACGAGTGGAGGCGTGTGTGTGTGTGTGTGTGTGTGTGTGTGTGTGTGTGTGTGTGTGTGTGTGCGTGTTGAGATTAAAGAGGAGCACATGCTTTCACAAAGCATGGAACATTTTACAGAATTTTAAGAGGGTGTGAGGCAAGATGATATAGAGCAGACATATCACCATGTGTGGGGTCCTGTCTTTCAGGGTGCTCCTGGGTTTCTTTTTTCTTTTCTTTTTTTTTGGTGGATGTGCCTGTCTGTGTGCCTAGGTGTGTGCGTCCATGCTGGCATGCATGCATCTATGCAGGTGGGTTTTTATTCCCCCATCTTACTCACCCTTGAGATGGTGAGCGGCATGTTGAAGTCCTTGCCTCCTTGAAGTCTGAAGCCCCAGGGGGCGGGGCCTAAGAGAGTGACGCTGTAGTTGCTGCTCATGTTTTCCCTGATGATTTCAGCAGCTCTCACTGATGACGTCGCAGCCAGGCGATGATGAGGTCACGGACGGGCAGCGATGACGTGGACTAGTGGCGTTGATGTCACCAGCTGGCGACAACAATGTCAGGGGCGCACAACGACGATTTAACTTCTGATGGCACGTAAGGACTCTGACAGAAATGTTAACACTCTGTCACGCTCAGCTCTTGCTCCACAATCTGAGAGGATAAGGGAGAAAGGTAGACATCTGTGTTGTTATCCTAATATTATTTATGTACAGTGAAGGGTAAGAGGAAGATTCATCCATGCCTGTACAGCAGTGAAAAAGAAAACCGAGTGGAGGAAAATTCAAAGAAAATGGGTAAAAGGGCCAAAAGCTAAAAGGAAATGATAGAAATATTCAATGTATAAATATAATCTTTAAAATTGATGCTGCAGATAAACAAATGTACAAATAAGGTGTACTTGTGTTTCGGAAAACAATAAAATGCATCTTAATTGTGCCCCAAAGATGGGAAAAGAAATACACACTGGCATGCCCCCCCCCCACACACACACACACCACTCACAGACACACAAACCAAACGCAATTATCATTGATAAATAAAAAAAATTTCATGGCTTTCTGGGAGATGATTTAAGAGTATGCAAAAGTAATAGCACAACAGATTCAACACAAGCCCAGTAAAAATGTGCCCTTCTAGTACAAAAACCACACTAAACGAAGCGTAAACAGTAAAGGCTGTAAAGAGTTTTAGCTATCGTTAATAACTGTGCTACTGTTCTTTAATGCTATTCTTCTGTGAAGGAGAAAGTTGTACCTCTGTAAAAGAAGAGGAAAGCAATTCCTTGACGGGCAGGTAGATAGACAGATGATGTATTTTCCTAGTTTTCCCTGGACTATCCCCTTCTCAGGAAACACACCGTTAATGTGTGTGTGGGTGTGTGGGTGTGAGAAAGGAAGAGAGGGATGTCATGGTGTTATATACTGGCTATTGACAGAGGGGAGGGGAAAGGTGGAGGAGGAGGAGGGGTGGAGAAAGAAGGAGGGGAGGTAAGAGTAGGAATGGGTAGGGAAGCGATTGGGATGTGAGAGGGCGGACGGAGAGGAGGGGGATACCCCCACCATGACAGGAGGCGTGGATAGTGCAGAACAGAAAAGAGGTGGAGAAAAGGAGGAGATGATAAAGGGGGGTGGGGGTTAGAAGAGGGGTGACAAGCCTGGTAATCAGGGGAAAAAAAGTGGGGGGCAGGAGAGAGAGGCCGGGGGTAGTGGGAGGGAGGTGTAGCAGGAGGGTTGTGGTGCTGTGGGGGGGGGGGGTAAGGAGAGGACCAGGAAGTACCACACACAGAGTAAAGATAAGAGGGAGAGGGAGAGACGATAAGGAAGAGGGAAAGAGGGGGAAAGCGAGGGATCAGTTCATCTTTCATTTCGGATATTTTAGGAGCATGGACTCAGGGATTTAGGCTAGTGGGCAGCTGATTTAGGGTGGGACCGTTCCTAACCCCATCACAACCCAAACACAAACAGTCTAAAGACCCAGTTTAAAAGGGCTTTCAGGGGTGTAAATTGTTCCACTAACACGGCCAGTAGAGGTGGCTTCATCCTGATCACAAGATTGTTGGATATAACTGCTGTAGATATGACATCCAGTCAGGACCACTGTCTCTACATACTAGACATGTGACAGCTTTGTTGGACCGCTGCTGCAGGGAAGGAAGACGTGTAATGGCTTTGACCGCAGTGGCTGGACTCCAATTCACTGTCCTCCCTTCCATGGTCCTACATCATGTCTCGTATCTCATATGTCCTAAACCCTGTTCAAATCTCAGCTTCACATTACTGGAGGAACAGTTGGGGCCATTTAAATTAATCAATATCCGGCTTTACTGAGTCATGCCTCTACCCACCCTTTGAAAATGCTCAGCCAGTTTAACCAATCTGACTTAATTGGTCCAACAAAGAAACACAGTTGAGTGCGTTTTGGCTGTATCCACTGGCAAATAATCAGCTCAGTAATTTATCTATTTAATCTCTAAGTGCAACGTTTTATTCATGTATCATGTTTCTTGTTTAATTTACTTATGAAGATAAGGCACTTCTTTTAACTTCCACTCTACTGGCTTTTGTTAATTCCATTTTCTTGGCCCAAACAGAAAATACTGACTTAGCTTTTGGCTCATGGACCGATATAGCAGAGGCTCTAACGCTCTCATCCGTTCCCATCCCTTCCTTAGCAATGACTTCACACACACAAACACACAGAGCAAGTCAAGTGGCCAAGTCATAACTCTGCACTGCGTTCACTGGGCCACTTTTAGCCGCCTGGTGAGTTCTCAATCAAAAGAGGATTTCTCATAATAAATAACAAATACCAGGGGAGAGAGGGATGGAGGAAAACACACACAGGGGGAGAGAGAGAGAGAGAGCGGGAGAGAGAGAGAGAGAAAGTGGAGGTTATAAATACATGGGGCTTGGAGGGGGTTGGGGTACAGATATTCAATAAGGGGGAAAGTAAGAGAGAGAGAAAGAAAGCAGAGATGAAGAGGGAGAGAGAAGATCAGATGGATAGGATAGTTTGTAAGGGGATGGGGCGAGAAATAGAACATTTGACCTTGGTGGCAAAGTGATGGCCTGGACATTTTTTGTTTTGTTTTTTGTTTTTTGTTTTTTTTGGGGGGGGTTGTTTTGTTTTGTTTTGTTTGCAAAAACCCTTCCAAAACTTTATACTATGCAATTCTTTCCTCATTACTGATTTCTTACTTCCCACGGGACACCTCACACAACTCTTATCAGATAAACCGTGATGGATACGGAAGGAAGAGTGTGAATACACACAAAGATGCACAGGATGCACTTTGTTAGCCTGCCAATAAATGTCTTATACCGACACGGTGCACTTGGTTTGTTTTGAAGAATGGCCAACCTTCACAATAGCAATTGTAGCAAAGAAAATCCAAGGAGCAAAGAGGGAAAATTAATATAAAATGTTTCCATTGCACCAACAAGTTGCCCTCGAAAGGCCTTGAGCTAGCTAACATTTTTATAACACAGAATGTTAAGCAACAAAAATACAAAAGAACTGAGTAACTTAATTAATGGAAACTTAATGAAATGGATTAAGTGTGAGCCTCGGTTAAACATATGGCTAAAATCAGGTAATTGAGTAAGAGCATGTGTAGGCAGTCATGTTTAATGCTGTGGTGGAGGCCAGAATAAAGATTAAACTCTTTGCAGCTCTTGTAAAAACAAACAGCTTAATGCAAACACATGATTTAATCAGAGAGGGAGTCTGCTAAGGTGCAACAACTGCACAACAGCAATTTTTACCTGACTAAAAAAAATTAAAGGATATTAAGTTTTTTTGTCTTATTCTTGTAGCTTTTGCCTTCGTGTACATCGTTCATCATATTATTTAATCCACCAGCTACACTGTGGTGGTTTCGGACACAGCAGCACCGCTAGACAGCTTTACAACGGCGTCTGTTCAGGCCGTGCAGGGTTTGGATTACGGAGGAGCTAAGGGGAGCTCGGCTCCCCTGATAAGGACATGAGATCCCCTGAAAGCCTACTTTGAGAAATTTAGGGGGAGCTCTGAAACATCATCCATTTTGGTGTCACAGGTTATAGATTTTTATTTTTCTGTACATTAAGGTTCCTGAAATGAATAATAAAAATATGCCAATGTTTGTTTGTTCGTTACATTTCAACTTATGAACATTTGTTTCCACTATAATAATCATAATGCTGTGCCCTAGCTGTGGCCATCCATGCATGGTGGCGCGCTCAAATCCCTACTTGAACTTCTCTTCACCGAGTTGGCTAGCTGACAGGTTGCGCTGTGGTCGCTTCTGATTTTGTCTCCCCCTTCTGGCAGTAATTGTAACTACTTTTCTTCTTTCAGCACTAATCAACGAGGAAAAGCTACAGTGGCATATCTGTCAACCCTCCCATTTTTCCCGAGATTCTCCTGTATTTTACCCTTCTCTTCCGCCGTCCTATCCCCCATCAATTTTCTCACTCACTCTCTCCCATCCGTTTTCGTTATCACCCTCTCCTAACAATTGTCTCACTAGTAGCCTCTATCAAAAACACAATTGCAGCATAATGTGTAAGTGATGTGTACATATCCTCATTCAAGCAATACATAACCAAACTTCTAAGTGCTAACTTTACATGTCCTTTTGTGTTTTCACCTGTACAATGCAGGGATGTTCACAGCATTTCACTTTCAACCAGGTATCTGATTCTGACCACCTAATTGTAGTCACTTAATGTAGGAACTACTGGTGATTTTAGGATTCACTGTGTACCCTTGTCTAAATGTAAAGAGCATGTGGACAGTGGTAGGGGTGGTGGGACGGCCCGGGACAGGGCAACGGAAAAGTTCCCTTATTTTCAAACCCCAATGTTGACAGATATGCACCAATGTTTATCCGTGTTTGTCCTTGCCATCGATTGCTTTCTAGCTTTCTTTCTTTCTTTTTTTTACTTTAATCCTTCCTCTGAACACCGAGTTTCTTTTTTCTCTGGAGCGTCAGAAACTTTTTTGGACGTTTCTTCCTCCGTTGCTTCCAAGCCTGGAAGCTTTCTGAGAGAAAGCCCTGAAGGCTAGCCAATTAGAGCCATGCCAACGCTTTCATCACACACAAGTTCGGCTCTGGCAAAGCAGTCATTGCTGGTTGATGTAAAACGCATCGCTGCACATCTCATCCGGTGGGTTTCGGAGTTAAATGACGAGACGAGTCATGAGTGCTGACATACTCTTTAAATCTAGCTCGGAGCACTACCACATCCGGGGCACAACACCCCTACAGCAATACACAGCCGGCAAAGCAGCATCACCTAAATTCCAACAGATGGCAGTAACGTGCCATCTAAGACCCGTAACGTTCCTTTTCTGAAATAAGAAACATCTCAAGTTCCAGAATTAAACTGTACTTGTGTATGCGTACTTCGCACTTAGCCCTCCATTACTGAACATGACATAAATATTACCAATCAATCTCAAAAATTATTATTATACTGACAAAATTATTTCAAAATTATTATTGTACTGTTGTCAGTATTCAACAAACGTGCGGCTTTTTTTTATAACAACAGCAATATTGGTATAACAGTCCGACCGTACGGCAAATTAAGCCTAACATGAACTCGTGCCCCCGCTCTCTTGGTTTTGATGCACACTCTAGCAAAATGGTTAGTCATGCCACAGGCTCTGCACACCTTGCCATACCCTGGGCATTGCTCTTTTCCCCGCCCATGCGAAGCGCCACAGTATCTACATACGTAAAGGCTATCATATTGTCTCTGTTGCTTGTCTACGACCGGGGAATTTTCCTTGAATGGCTGCCTGAATGTTGCATTGACGCTGTCTATATGCGTGGCCTTTCTTGGTCAATAGACCTCAGCCTCATATCTGTCAGCTCCGCAACACGGCATCTCTCCACCGCAGCCGTCAGCGTTAAATATTTCTTCCTCGACAAATGTCTGCGTGTGCCCTCGTTTGCAATACCAAGTACAACTTTGTCCCAAATCAGTTCATCTCTCAGGGCCCCATAACCACATGTAGCGGCCTTCTCCCTAAGGCGAGTAACAAACTGTCAATGGACTCACCATTCTCTTTTTTGCTACAGCCAAAGCTGTATCGTTCATAAATCATATTCTTTGTGGGTTTGAAGTATGCCTCCAGCACATCCAGAATTTTCTTCACATCTTTCTGCTCCTCCTCAGTTAATTCCAGATTGTGCTTCATGCCTACATTCAGCGCCCATTAGACTCCTCGGAGTAGCCGCTTGGCCCTCTGTAGGCTTCTCATCCCGTTGCTAAACTGTAATCCTCAAAATCTGCCCTGAAAGTGTCCCAGTTAGCACTCCAGTCTCCGTTAAGCTTCACTAGAGTGGGAGGAGGAATCACGTTCACTGCTGCCATGATTCAGTTCTGGTATACTCGCTAACTTTAACTTTACCACACTTATGGGAGAAAAGGGTTAGCGTCGCTATCTATCATTCACTCACCTTTGACACCATGTTTCGGTGTTAAAATGACGAGATGAGTCACGAGTGCCGACATACTCTATATCTGGCTCGGAGCACAACAAGATCCGGGGCAGAACGCCCCTACAGCGGTACACAACCGCCAAAGCAGCACCACCTAAATTCCAACAGATGGCAGTAACGTGCCATCTAAAACCCATAACACGGTGCGCCAGCGTGGGAATGTAGCACGGGAATGTCGCCCCAGACACCAGATGTAAAACTCCGGTATACTGTGAAATACAGGGAGATTTACTTGGCAGTGATAGGCTTAATAATCATTGTGTGAACTCGTTTGACAGGGGCTCGAATGTCACGGACATTAATTTATATATAAAAGTCCCTCAGTCTAGCTTTAAGGTATCAGAAATTTACTTGAGTTGTGTGTTTGTGAGGGCCCTAGTCCTATTTACCTATTTTTGTTGTGTTTGGTATGTCATTCTGTTCCCTAACTGCAATGCAACTGGTCTATTGTTTTTATCAGATTGACTTGCATGGTGTATGATAGGCTAGCTGATAATATAGGCAATGTGTGGGATGTGTGCTATGCACATGCATCCTTTATGCTGTAGCTTGTCATTTTATTTTGGCCTGTAGTGTTTCAGTTCTATTTTTGCAAGGTTTTGAACAAAAATGTGATGGGTACTGTATCGTTATCATAGTGACGTTGCCTCTAGGATGTTTTACTATGCAGTAGGCATTTGCGAGAGTGTGGCTGTTGTCTTGCTAGCCTATGTTGTGTGTAAGACCAACAGTTGAGGCTGTGGGCATGTTCCGATGTCATATGATGTAACCTAGGTCTGGTCTGTTTAAAGGCATAGCAAAAACCAATGGCCGATTCACTATGTGGTTTTTGTTTTTGTTTTTTTGCTTGAGTGATAACATTGCAACGATGAATTGCTTATCTGTCTCTTTTGTTACCTGCATGGATAGATCTTCTCTGTATGAAGTGAAGTGTTATTGACATTATTTACTGTATGTAGTAACAGTAGAATGTTTTTCGCAGTAACCCTGCAATTGACCGCATGTGTCCATGTATGCGCGTGCATGTGACGTGTGCAGTAATGCACTAGAATACAGGGTTCCCCGAAAGCCACTGTGTAATTCAAACCATGAGGCCATGGACTGAAAGTGTCAGACATGCCTCACCAAGTCCAATTTAATCTTATTATCCTTTTGTTTCAAATATAATTTATTGGAAGCATTTGAGCAAAAATCCTGACATTGATGCAGAATAGAGAACTGCTTCAATTTTTACACTATTTTGCATAAATGGCATGAGATAAAAGGGAGAAAGACAAAAGGAAGAGAGGAAAAATAAAAGCAGAAAGGGGGATATAATGTTGTAGAACATTGTAATCTTATTACCCTTTTAATAGCCAAATAAAAAATATTCAGGCGTTGGAGCAGGTTTACTTGGATTCAGATTTTGCACAATAGCTTGTGTAAAGGTTAGCTACATGCGATGCATGAACATCTACATTAAGTAAGCTAGTCATTCATGAAAGATATCATCGGTGGTCACTCAAAGTGAGTATGACTGTCCTCTCTGTTGGCTTGTCTACTTGTGGGTCTTCAGATGGTTGGCGAGGCCGATCTGCGATCCAAATACTTTGGTGCAGTGTGGACAGGGAAAGTGGTGGTGGTTGGGCCTTTTTTTCTCTCTCTCTCTCCTTGTGGTGCTGTCGCTTTTTCTCTGCGACACAGTGGAGCTCCATTTCATGATGTGAAAGATAAACCAGGAAGTAGCTCAACAATACAACAGAGCATTGTAATGGACATTTCGGGTGATAACTTTTAACTTTTACTGTCGTTTTCACTTCCAAATAAGTGGACTGGGTAATAGTGTTGATGCATGTTCAATAATCCAGGTAAGAAGGTTGAATCAGTTCATCTGGATACAACGTTTATTGACAGATATGTTTCATCACTCATCTAAGTGATGTCTGAAGAGGTCACTTAGTTGAGTGATGAAACGTATCTGTCAATAAACGTTGTATCCAGATGAACTGATTCAACCTTCTTTGAAGTGTTGAATTGGGCTTGTTGAACTATCTCTCACACTCGTATTCCGTGGCCTGAAAAGACACCGTGGCGAAGCTATGTCCAGAGGTGCTGCCATGTCTATAATCTCTATGATGAATAGACAGTGAATAACACATCATCATGACCAATATGCATGATGGAATTATCCTTTAAACTCACTCTTCAATTTTTTTATAATATACTTTTTATTATATGCTGTATCCCATACAAGTGTCATTTACAATTAGTGACCCATTCTCCTCTGTCCATCTAAGAGGAAACACCACACTTAATACCACATGCTTGAGTTCAAGGGTTATCAAAGTCAGCGGGGTCAACAGGAAGTCAGGGTGGGGAGGAAGAAAGACGGGGAGTAAGAGGTAAGGAAGTAAAGGAATTTGGACGTGAACCATGAGGGAAGTTAACTGGACTGAATCAAGGATGTGATCAGGACAAGAGAAAAGCTTATGGAAAAAAAATGGGACCAAAAAAAAGAAAAACAAAAAAGAAGTAATTAGGAATGAAAAACTATTCAGTCACATCTCTGGGATGAAGGGAAATAAAACATGCAGCAAGGTCACCATGGAAACAATACTTTAGGCAAAGGTTGTTTCCACAGGCCCCTGCCCAGATTTAAGGAAGAGAGAATGGCCAACATTCAGCTTATGGAGAGAAAAAGACAAATTGCCACGGATAAACTGCAACAGTTAAATCCAAGGATAGGTTATTTACTGACTCTGTGAAGTGGTACCGCATAAAGTTTGGAGTAGTACTTTTTAAAGTATGGGTGGAGACTGAAACTGGGTCCTGCACCAGTGTCTGGTAAGTTTCTCTATGGAAAGATGGTTTGAAGTCCAAGAATGTGGGCGCTAAAAGTGTGAACCTTGAAAAAAAATTTTTTTTAAATTGAATTAAATCAAGATCCAAAGAGCTCATGAGAGCTGTCAGGAAACTAACCCACACTGGTCAACTGGTAACGTTATTGAACGATGGCCAAGGAAAGCAACAGACAGAACAAAAGAGATTTACAGGCCACTATATGGGATAATGATATCAAATACTAACAATGGAGAGTGTGGTATAATACAAAGCCTCAGGCATCGTGCCTTTCAAATACTCTTTGTCCTGCCCAAAGATCTATTCTGGTCCCCATATGCTCACCTCTTCACAAGCTTAATGATTGGTGCTTAACAGCCCCCCACCCAAACACAAACGCAGGAACACACTCTCAAGCCCTGCCCCCCTAACAGTATGATAATCTGCCCCTCTACATGACATTTCATGCATCATCCATGTGAACAAAAGTGCACAGCCTACACGCTGCTCTGCCCTTTACACACACACACACACACACACACACACACACACACACACACACACACACACACACACACACACACACACACACACACACACACACACACACACAATTAGAGCTTAAATTGTCTGGCTGGGTCAACTCTGAGGACAGCAGCTGAGGGATGGAGAGTCTTTATGCTGAAATAGTTTTTTCATCCCTCTCAGTCTCAATTTCCACTTAACTGTATGAAACACCATGCCAAGGAAGGAACAGCTTTTCTAACATGTTAGGATATGGCTCTACCACATAGCCCATTTCTAAATAGTATTTAATGGGATTTCCAATTTATTTTCAGGAAAAACAGGAAACAGATAATCTGTCACATCACAACTCAACATATTTATGTTCACCTCCTCAGGCACCACAATTTAGTATTGCAGACATTTGCAAAGTTAGAAAATTGAAATAATGAAGAGGTGAAATGTTGTAATGTAAGGGAACTGAGGGCCGAACAGCATGTGGTTTTACTGAGAAACTCAACCCGGAATTTAATAACTACATAAACGTAAAGCTGGCTGATCCTGGGAAAAAAAAGAGTGCACATACACACGTTCACCGAATAACAGAAAAGTAAAAATGTACTGGCAGGGTGGATGATAAATGACAATATAAGGGGAAGAATTTTGCCATACAGCATCATAACATCAAAAAGAGAGGCTTACGCTGAGCATTTCAAAAGTACTTGGAGATTTTTGTTTACTGGAACATAAAAGAGTGGAAAATTATTGGTATTGTGTTGTCTCCCTTGGTCAAATTATTTGAGTGGTTTTTAGGTAAGAGGGAACAGACAGCCTGCCAGCCTAAACAGCATAAGGACAGTTTACCATGGACTTTTTGTGTAGTGGGAGCAGGCGCGCGCGCACACACACACACACACACACACACACACACACACACAAGCAGCAGACCTAGTAAATAAATAAATAAACCATATACACATGCAAACACATATGCACAGAAAACACACATTGTTCCCCACAGCAGTATTTGTCGGCTAGCCATCTGATCAGTCAGACCCCTACAGACGGATGTAATCCTAACTAATCCCTATTCAGTCTCTGTAAATACTGTACATTGCTGTACTGAAGGTCAATAGCCTCTATCCTCCCCATTAATCAAGATGTCTACTGTCAATGTAAAGCTTGGAAAAAAGCTTTAAGTTAAACCTTATATCTACAAGGAGGAATTTGAATGAGTGTTGTGGGAGCTCACAGTCAAAGAAATATCCTCTCTCTCTCTCTCTCTCTCTCTCTCTCTCTCTCTCTCTCTCTCTCTCTCTCTCTCTCTCTCTCTCTCTCTCTCTCTCTCTCTCTCTCTCTCTGTCATTCTGGAGCATCCCCGCGACCCTGAGAGCAGGATAAGTGGCTTGGATGAGGATGGATGGATGGATTTCTTTTATGAATGAAAGCCACTTTGAAAGCCACTTTATTTGATTATTTTCTGAACACCGCTAGTGTTTTTAACAGTTTTCAGTCTGTCTGTGAATGTTCTCATTCATCCAGGTCATGGTTATCCAAAGGAGCTGAATCAAGTGCAACTGGACTTGGTCTTGGTATATATGCCAAGTCCAGTTGCACTTGATTCAACTCCTTTGGATAGTTTTCAGTCTGGTTTTAGAGCACTTCATAGTACCGAGACAGCTCTAGTTAAGGTCACTAATGACCTACTGCTGACTGCAGACAGATGTGACTGCTCGATTTTAGTTCTTTTAGACTTAAGTGCTGCCTTTGACACAGTCAATCATAGCATCCTCTTACATCATTTAGCGACTTGAGTTGGCATCAAGGGCTCAGCTCTTAGTTTATTACACTTACTTGACCAACAGAACTTTTTCTGTTGTTCTGGGTAACTACTTTCTTGGTGGCTAAGTTGAGTTGTGGTGTCCCTCAAGGCTCAGTTCTTGGCCCCCTTCTGTTTGCTATATATGTGCTGCTCCTTGACCAGGTCATTCAAAAGCATGATGTGTTTTACCATTTTTATGCTGATGACACTCAGTTATACATGCCACTAAAATCCACAGATCCTAGCACCCTAGCAAATCTCACAACTTGCCTCTCTGACATTAAATCCTGGATGTCCGAAATGTTTCTTAAATTTAATGATTATAAGTGTGAAATTATTCTGTTCAGTCCCCCAAATTCCATCAGCCCTTTTGGTACCAAGTTTGGTAGTCTGTCAGGTAGTCTTAAGCAGGCTGCTAGAAATCTTAGGAGTAATATTCGACACTAACCTCAGTTTTAATAATCAAACATGTCTTTCAGTCATGTTTTCTCCAGCTCAAGGTAATCTCCAAAATTAGGTAATCTTTATCAATTGCCGATCAGTAAAAATTTGTACATGCTTTTATCTATTATCAGACCCAATTTCTCCTTGGGGATGAAACAAGTATTCTGATTCTGATTGACTATGGCAACGCACTTTACTCGGGTATCAGCAAGGGCTCCCTCTACTGTCTGCAGTTGGTACATAATGCCACTGCTCCGCTCATTACTGGGCTAAAGAGGCATGACCATATCAGTCCTGTGCTTGCCCCCCTACGCTGGCTCCCTGATATATTTCAAATTGATTTTAAAATTCTATTGCTCACGTTTAAGGTCTTAAACTGTCTTGATCCTACATACATGTCTGATTTACTGACCTGGTATACGCCATCTCGACCATGAAGATCCTCAGATGGAGCCCTGCTGGTTATTCCCAAGTCTTGGTTTGTCACAAAGGGTGATCGGGCTTTTGCTGTTAGAGCCCCCACACTAAGGATCTCTCTTCCTATCTAACTAAGACAAACCAAGTCTCTAGCTTCATTTAAATCTCGTCTTAAAATGTTTCTTTATGTGAAAGCTTTGATAAATGTTTAATATTTTTTTTATTTAGCAATACTGTTTTTTTTGCTCTTACTTATTTGGTCTTATTCTTATTTTTGCCTTGTCTGGTTTATTTCTTTGAAAGCACTTTGTAACATTGTTTTAGAAAAGTACTACATGGGGCATCCGGGTGGCGTGTCGGGCTATTCCGTTGCCTACCAACAGGGGGATCGGCGGTTCGAATCCCCGTGTTACCTCCGGCTTGGTCAGGCGTCCCTAGAGACACAATTGGCCGTGTCTGCGGGCGGGAAGCCAGATGTGGGTATCTGTCCTGGTCGCTGCACTGGTGTCTAATCTACCCAGACCTTGGCGTGTGCCCTTGTTTGGAAATGATCAGCACTATTCAGTTCACCTGTAAGTGGTCATTCTGTTTTGGCTCGTCAGTGTATCTTTAATTATGAAAGTCTTAATCAAATAATATGTAAACTTATATATAACTTTCTTAAAAGAAACACTCACTGGTAGGGATGGTGCTCAACAAATTAGGAGCAAAATAATCCGACAGCTGATGATTGCTTATAGCATGAAACAGGCTTGTACTGTCTCATAGAGAATTTGCTTTATTTATTTAGTTATTTATTGCTTCTAAATTACAAATTGGTTTTACAGCAGAAACTCATATCAGTTTGTCTCTGGTCATGGAAATACTGTCGGTGTTTCTGCTGTCAAGAGACTAGTGTGCTTAAAAATCCCTAAACTGAACTGAGCTGGTATCTCCTTTCTGAGCTCAGCCCGTTTATGACTGCTCTCTTTCACTGTGGTAAGTATTCCACCCACCAGCCAACCAGACAGGCAGAGATAGACAGATAGGCACACGAAAAGAAAGATAGTCCAGGCCCCAACAATGAGGGATTGGTGGTTCTAAGGATGATAAATTGAGTGAAATCTGGTTGAAGCAGCTGTCAGTGCACATGAACACTTGAGCATGCACATACACGTGCCCCCCCACACCCACCCACCCACCCACACACACACACACACACACACACACACACACACACACACACACACACACAATAGGTGGATCAATCCGGAGTCACTTCAAAAAAAGCAACACAACATCCAATTATAAAGTTGCCTCAGAGAAATACATATGACATGCATTTACACATAACTTTCCAACCCTCACCTCATTCAGAAAAGAGAAAGCTTTGTGTAATTGTATTAAGACCTCTTTTGTAGATAGATAGATAGATAGATAGATAGATAGATAGATAGATAGATAGATAGATAGATAGATACTCTTTGTAATTTGTTTTGAATTGAAATTTTTTTGTGGTTTTACTGCATTTTGGATCAGAGGCATTAAAGTCACTTTGGATTGGCTCCAAAACAAAGAGAGTTACAGTAATCATAATAAAGAGATAGAATACAATAAATGGGTGGTATTCTCCAGATTACATAAGGATGCGAATGTTTTAAATTTGGAGATCATTCTAAGTTTGGACAAGCAAAAGCATCCCATATTCATTAAAGAAAGATAACATGATATTGTGCTTGTAGATGTTTTGGTCAAGACAGTTATGTAAATGGGAAACAGGAAGCGACCTAAGACTGAACCATGCTCAGCCACACATGTAACGGCTGAAGAAAAAGAGGAGTGTCCCACTATAATAAAGTTCTGTGTGAGAGCACTGAGCTCTGCTTTGCCCTTGATGCCAGCTCCTTAACCAGAATGGCATGGTTTAAAACAATGGGGGAGTTACTTCATCTAGAGAAACAGAATCTCTGCAGGCAGTCCAAGTCTGTAATTATAAAGAACGTAAATCATTAAGATTAACAAAATTATGCCAAATAACTCAATATTTGTTTGGAAGCGATCTAGCATTTGACAATCTAGTGACAAGAAAATAGACATGCTGCTAAGGGATTATATATATATATATATATATATATATATATATACACATACACACACATAATAGCACAAAGGCTAATGAATTATGCATGTGTGCAGTGTTTCCAAATACTTTTTACATCCAATTTATGTAAACAACACAAACATACACACACACGTGCCCCCATGCGCACACACAAACAAATCACAGTAAATACGTGTAGCAATGATTTCTGCACCTCTTTAAAAAATACTTCAGCTGCTCCCTCGCTGACTGCAGACAGAGAGGGGGGAATAAACAGTGCAAAAATTAGAGTGAAACTGACAAGGGAAAATGCCAATTAGAGAAAAGAAAAAGCCAGAGGGGGGGAAATGTGGACCGCGGGTAAATCGACAGCAACAGGCAGAGAAAAGCAAGGAAGAAAGAGACAGAAAAGAGAAAGAGTTAAAAATGTGTCTGTAATCAGTGACAGCACATGGACTCCTACCCATCTAATCCTGTATTGATGTGTTGTAAAATGCCATGAATTCTCAAGTTCATTGTGTGTGTGTGTGTGTGTGTGTGTGTGTGTGTGTGTGTATAGTGTGCTTGCATGTGCATGTTTGTGCAAGTGTGTTTGCCTGCATGTTTGTGTGTGTGTGTGTGTGTGTGTGTGTGTGTGTGTGTGTGTGTGTGTGTGTGTGTGTGAGTGCACTTCTGCCTGTGTGTCTGTAGTTGGATATGTCTGCACACTGCCACCCCACCCCATATGTCAGTGACCCGGGAGAAAAAGAGCTTTAGGCATCAGCAGGGTCTCAAGGGGAGATCAAAACATCTGGTGCATTCACCGCAGACTGAGCACCAGGCATGACCAAACATCAATCTTCTGTCAACCCCCTCAGCACACACACAAACACACACACACACACACACACACACACACACACACACACAGTCAGCCCCCCTCTCTCTTTCCATGTACCTCGATGTCTGTCCCTTACACTCGTTATAACTTCACCTTTTCCCCCTCTCTTCTCATCCCTCCTATCCTCTTCCCTCAAAATACTCCATCATCCACTCCAAACCACTGTCCTAGAGGACTGGCAACTCTACTGTGCATAATACTGATTGGACAGTGAAAGTTACCTGCTCTCTGTTGTCTCTCTGTCCTTCTCTCTCATACACACACACACACACACACACACACACACACACACACACACACACACACACATAGTATAGAGACAGACACATGCAAACACGTACCACATACACACAAATTGAGACCAAGCTAGATGGATATACATACATACATACATACATACATACATACATACAGTTTTGGCAATAGTGCAAAATAATCCCGTCATTATTTAACATTTCTAGCCAGACTGTGCTGCACAATGATGCGGTGTTCCTATCTGGAGACTTATCCAGTGGCATAACACAACCCACATGTGCAAGTATAACTAACGATGCCGTCCGGTTGGACAATTGCGTTTGTTTCAACATACACGAGTATGGCCAGTTGAAGCTGGCTGACACCTTACCAGTTTATTCTCTTAGCTCTTTCCTCCCTCACAGTCGGTGATGCTCTGTCCCGGCACCGTGTGTTTTGTGTCCCCTACTAATTCAGCTCTATTAAATTCCCCTCTGAGCGGGCGCGCGTGTGTGTGTTTGGGGGGGGGGTCCCCACGGTAATTGCCCTACGTCATACAAAACGACGAGGGCAGGGACGGTTCAAAATAGCATGTAATGTAGGTTATTTAGGTAACGAGGCTTTCTGATTTGGGCAGGCACGTATAATGGAGAGAAAGAAAGGAGATTAAAAACAAAACAAACATAAAAAGGCATAGTGATATCGACAAGAGGTGAAATTAGTTACGAGATTTATAAGGTTAAAGCATATGGGGAGCTAGGAAATCAATCAAAAGACTTGGGAAACAAATTAATCATCGTTTATTAAAAAAAACGTACCTTGACATTTATTTCGTGAAATAATGTGTTGCTTACTTTGTCAAAATCCCCATCAGTCGAAACCCCTCTGCAATGATGTCAATGAATTGAAAATACATGAACACTTTGTTGGGTAAGTCTAATTGTTGCTCCGCAACATGCAATAACCCCCGCACGTGCGCGCGCGCGGGCACCTGCACGTGTGCATGTGAGCAAACACACGCGCGTGTGCGTTCGTTTTATCCGCGCCTCACACACACACACTCACACACACACACACTCACACACACACATACAAGAGCCTGTATATAAACAGGGAACCCCCTGCCGCCAGGTATGAATAGCATCAGAGGCCAGGTATGCTCGTTAACTGATTACATATCTCCCCAGTCTCAGTTACACACCTTGGTTTCGCTACGTGCATTTTATGCATGTTTGGCGGTGATGTAAGCTCAGTTGTCTTCCACACACACATACACATACTTTCCCATCCTTAAAGTTGCTGAAAGAATCGAGCAGCGGAAATCATTTGCTCACTGGGAAAGTTTAATGAGGGGTTTAAGTGTTTTGGCTCTTCTACTGAGGGTCAAATGATGGGCATGCAGCCGCTTCCTGATGAATTGCCTATCTTAAGGCAGTATTGGAGAGCTAGTATTGTTCCGTTGTGTATTGACAGAGTAGCCTACGGTGTTCTAAAATGTCTTAACCCCCTTTTAAAGAATTCATCTCATGCTCATCAACTCCGACAGGGCCCGCTTAAATATGAGACAGAGGCTCAGAAAACCACGTTTTTATGACAGAAATGCAACAGCAGGTGCAATATGGAGCTGAATCCAATCCAGTCTGAATCCACTGCGCATATATTGTGTTTTTTTAACTTTGCCATCCTCCACTCGAAATTAGCACTAGTGTGCTTCTCGGGTTTTCACTTCACACCATACGGTCTACTACGTTCCTCTAGTGGTCAATTGTTGTCATTACACTGACTAACCCAGCCGTTCACATGGCCATTCACTTCTGAAGACTAAGAGATGTGTCGTGGGGCAGAAGAGCGTTGATTCCTATGATAAACCGAATAAAATAAAACGCTAAATGATACAGTTTTTAAAATGTCAGACATTTCACCAGTATCTACACGCATTGCCAGAGGAAATCTTTTTTAGGGGGCTTGAGTCAAACTACTGCAATTTTTCCTCTAGTGGTAAAAGAGACTGTATTCATTTTATGGCCACACACACACACACACACACACACACACACACACACACACACACACACACACACACACACACACACACACACACACACACACACACACACACACACACACACACACACACACACACACACACACACAGCAGTGGACAGCCCTGTGCTTCAGCACCCAGGGACCAATTCCAGGTGGACATTCATGTCGTGGTCAGGGAAAGGACCTGAGAGTTTTATGCATGTTTTTATTGGGGTTCTTTTTGATGCTGGCAGAAACCCATGTGAGCATGGGGAGAATATGCAAACTCCACACAGAAAGGCCCCAAGTCTACAGATAACCCACCTGAGCACAGGGAACATGCAGAGTACAGACAGACAGCCGCTGCACACCAACAAGCCGGGGGAGAACATGCAACACCCCCAGTGCAAACAATGCCCCAGACAGGAATCGAACCCAACACCTCCTGCTGCCAACATGCCACACATGTGGTTGTCATATCGCAATGGTAAGGATGCCTTTGTGGCAATGGACAATGTAATCCTTCTCACCCTACCACACCAGATGGTGTCACATCAGTGTCTCTCTTTTCTGTAATCCCTCTGATTAGGACCTTCACGCCACTCAAAACAACCGTCGAAACAGCTGTCTGTCTGGTGCAGTCATTCCAGACACATGCAGGTAGGGCTCTTCACCATGGGATAGTCTGTCAATAGTCTATGTCCAGATGTTTCTGAGATCATTTCAGGGAGCATAAAAAAAACATGTTCTCACACATACATACGCACAGATGCATCAACCCAAGCATAACTTGAAGTTGGGCACCAACTTGCTTTGAAACATGCACAAATTTAATAAGACCTAGTATTTTGATTCTAGTTCAATACACACATTACAGAGGGGGGGGGGGGCAAAAACGTAATTCATTCTTCAGGCTTTTTTTATTACCACCCAGCTTTAATGAGAGTTGAGTGAGTCGTGGGCAAAATGGTTCTTTGTGGAGATGTGGCGTCGTCATCCTTCAGCGAGGCAGTAGAGCCAGAGGTCAAGCTGGCTGAACTGTGAAGGGATATCCTGGGAAGCAGGACAGGGGTTAGATCTGCCAATTCAGCATCTGTTGGTTAGGGATGATATGGATACCAATGGTCGGCTAAGGTTGAATAAAGAGGATGGAACAAGTAAATATGGGACGGGGGTGGCTGAATATTACTTACAAAGTAAAAGGACTTGATGGTCCTCCACTGCTAAGATTTCTACACCCAAAGACACAGGAGCTGGGCTGGCTGACTTTTCTCTTGTTTGACATCTCACCCCCAAAGGATTTGGCTTGCATTCACAGTCATCAGCAAACTATACAGTAATAGCGGTGTACGATACAGAGAACTGCAATAACAGCTGGAAGCCACTACCAACTACACCACCAACACAATCCTATTAGACTTCTGTTGCTGCACTTCAGCTCCATCTGAATGATGCGGGAGCAGACATTTTAAATCACTGCTACAACGCATTGTGGGGCCAAAAACTGGATTATGTGTTGAAAGAAATCACAAGAGCGGGTATAGTCACAAGATGTCCGTTTCATCACCACCACCGATTAATTCATGCCTCGGTGATCAGATTATCACTGGCCTTTGAATACATCAACATTTCTGGTGGTATCTTAACTCACGAGCATGAGTGCATGTAAAAATAATTCATGCAACATAATATTTTTCCTGTCCATTTGTTTTGGTTGATTGTTCTTTGTTGAGAAAAATTGAAAACAGGATTAATTTAACAAGTATTTTAAAAGATCATAAGTGAGAGGCGAATTTCATTGAAATTAATGCAAAATTATTTAACAGCTTTTGTGTGACATTGCAAAACATATCAGTAAACTCTCTTTTATAAAACAGTTGTGATCAAGCAATCTAATTGACGGGAGATATAGCTACGTGTTATTTACGGTAACATCACAGGAGCCGCTTCACTTCAGCTGTATTGGTCCACCTCTATAACAGCTAATTTCATCACCAGCTGAATTCAATGATAGATACGTCCCAAATGATCCATTAAATATCCAGACAGCCTGACTCTGACAAGCACACAGAGAGATGCCACCAATGAAGGGAACAAGCATACTTGATACTAATGTGAACACATCCTACAGCTCACACTTTCTTCTCTAACTGCACAATAACTTCACCAGGTTTATATATATATATATATATATATATATATATATATATATATATATATATATATATATATAAAGATAATTGGATACACAAGCTACAAGCTACAGTAAATTTAAAAAGTATACGCACCCTTGTTACACTCTAAAAAATGCTAGGTTGTATTCTCAACCCAAATGCTGGGTTGAGGCTCCTTAACCATATTTTGGGTTATTTTATCTCATTCTGGGTTATTTTCTGTAACTCAGCTGCTGGGTTACAGAAAATAACACAGAATTAGTGGCTGAAGACAGTGTCTCTCCGCTCCTCCACCGAATGTGACATAATTACCCAGCGACAGGGTCACTTTAACTCAGTTGTTTCATTGAACTGAACTGAAAAAATAGTCATTCTTCCAATCGTACTGGCCAGTAGTTTTCAAAATACGTCGGAAAGCGGAGTGAAATAAACAAACTGGTTTCGGCGGATCAACTAAGTGGCCATAATGGCAGCAGCAGCAGGGCAGTTGCATTGTTTGTCGGTGCAGCGTTGTGATAGTACCGAAACCAAGCGGAGGAGCTTGACAGACAGACAGAACATGTCGGTTTCACACCGCTTGCTTTTCGTTTTTACACACAACATTTGGGCCCGAATTCCCTGTCCTCCCCCCACTGTAGCCATCCACACATTAGGAAAACGACAGGGAAGTAAGGGACAGTCAGAGAGAGAGTGCTGGATGAGATGGCGCGAACAGCTGTTTCTACATGTGCTGATTTTGAGTGATTGTGAATGCTGTGATTATCAAATGCAAATAAATAATGCTGTGTTTGTGATGACTGTTTTGTTAAACTTTGTTTAGCTTTGACAGCTAGCACCTTGTAATAGCAAATGTATTAAGCCACTGTGGTTTCTTAGCTCACCCTGCAGCTCGGTCGTTTTTACCCAGCTGCTGGGTTGTTTTTGGGACGAAACAACCCAGCCTTTGGGTCACACTACATTTAAACTGTGGCGAACCGTCAAGGCCTTCAGTGAAGGCCTAAGACTCCACAGAAAAAGGAAAACCCTTTCATAAATATAATACAATCTTCTAATCAATTTGTTAATATCGCATTACATTTCAATTTCGACTACACATACGAACTCGGGAGGCTCTGCTTGCAGTCTCTTGGCCAAAACAAAAAAAAACATCCAACCAGCTTTTGCCCCTCTGTTGTAACCGTGTGAGAAGACTCCTCCTGCCAGCGCCTTCGGCATCTCAAGTGAAGGTCTCCGCTATCTAAATAAGTTAGGTGTTAATACTGGATTGATAGATTACTCCAATCAGATTTTAATGAATAGCGGATGGGCGTATTCTTTTATCCTTGCACAGCGTCATAGGGCTTTCGCTGCATACAGCCTACGTGACCGATTGTTCAGCCAATCAGCAGCAGCACCTAGGTCTGTGGTTGAAACCGTTGTGGTTGTATTCCGCAGCACGTCGCGGTAGTTGGTGGCTAATGTTAGCTAGCGTTTGTGTTTTTGATTTAGTTAGCTAAGCTAGCTAGCCGTAAATGAGAATAATGTCTCAAGGAGAACTCGTGAATGATGTGTTGGCAGATTTATTAGTCACACCATTTTCAAGACGATCCGTTTGGGGAAAAGCAAAGGATTGTGGAGATGGGAAGACCAACCCCACAGTTAGCAGCTCTGACCCAACCGAGGAAGACGTATGTGTGGCATTTCCAGGCAAGCACATACGAAAGGTACCCGTGGCTCACTTGATCCGAGCAAAGCGGAAAACTTTACTGCTGGGCGTGCTTGCTTTTCTCGTCAGAGAAGGGATCATGGAACTACACAGGCTTCCAAAACCTGATAGCACAGGACACCTCCAGGCAACAGTCAAACTCAAAACATTTGGGAATGCAAGCTATTTTTCTCACACCTCTCTGGACTGGCTGCATTCGTCTCCAGGTCTCCGAAATGCACGGAACTGCGAGTAGCACCGACAAGGTGGAACTTCACTTCCAGGTTGGTCAGGACTGTGGTCGAGATTAAAGATGCACTCAGGGAATTTTTTGAGTACATCATTGAGCACCATGATGAATATGATGATGATGCTGTACGCAGTGCAGATGGATATATCACACATCTGAACAGCTTCGACTTTAACTTTTTGCTGTCAAATTTTTGTGAGATTTTTGCTTATGCAGATGTACCGTTTGAGATTCTTCAGTTCAAGGCATTAGATAAGCAGTTCTGACTGGCCAGAGTGGAAGAGTTCTGTGAAAATATCGAAAAGCAGAGAGACCGTTTTGATGCGATTTATGAGGGGACTGAACGTGACGTAGGTGAGCCAGGAGGACAGAGAGGCCAGGGGCACGGGGTCATTCGTTTAAAATACCGAAAACTGCACAGTGACATCCCTGACAATATTCAGACCCAGATCACAAATAGATTTAAAGACCACCAGAAACTTGCTTTGCTTTCCCTTCTCGAGCCATAGCAGTTCCCCGTATTCAAAGTCCCATTTCCCAATGCTCTCTTCTCCAGACCAGTGCTTGAATGGGAATCAAAAATGTGCCAGTACTCTGAATCAGCAACTGCTTGGCACACGCGCTTGTGGCTCTCGTGGGTACCATGCGTTTTTGCCTGGTTTGCCTAGATAAACCTTATACTAGATAAACCACATAGTAGTTGATCATTTTCAGACACATTTACCTGTAAATAATAATAATAATAATAATAATAATAATGAGTAAAAAAAAAAACTTCAAACCTTATCCTCAAAATTTATTTAGTTCATATTTTTTTTACAGGAAAAGAGGGTTTGTCTAAACTGATACAATGGACAGTGAGTTGGCAACTATGTGCGGTTTTATTGTAGCTACTTGCTTTCTACTGGCTTGTTTGCCCTTGTCCCAGCTCTGTCATCTCTGATTGAAGCAGCATATCTGGAAATTAGACACAAACAATTAGAACAGAAGTGTGTGTGTGAGAGAGAGAGAGAGAGAGAGAGAGAGAGAGAGAGAGAGAGAGAGAGAGATAGAGACACACACACACAGACAGACAACCATTTGATTATACAAGTGTCTTGGAATAAAGATATCACAACTTCGATACTCACTCTTGAATTTATCCGTCTAGTCCTCTCCATCCAGAGAGGGAGACCAGTTTTCTTTTTCCATTTCTGCTCCCTGTACATAAATATAAATATTGTTTAACTAATCACACAAATCAATACTGTGACGGTCAAGATGGGTCAACAATTAAGTGTTCCGTATAAATGTGTGAATAAGGAGCATAATTTTAACATACAACATATTTTAAACATTTCAGTGAGAACTTTAGAAGCAACTTCTGAGAACTTATGATTATCTGCTTATATAAGTACACATCATATAATGAAATATTAAGTGTTTCTAGACATTTATACAGTTTAAAGCATTTTTAATCATGGAAAAAATGGTTTAAGCAGGTGGTTTTAATGTTGTAGCTGATTGGTAGGTATTCATTATATATACTTTTTCAGTATTAGTATGTATTGTTTTATACTCACGTTCGTAAAAAAAAAAAAAGGCTCCAGAATGCCTTGAGAACAGCAGTATCAGGGGCTGGACGGCGTTAGCGGGAGAGAAGACTCTGTGGGAGCCTCTGAACTTGGAGCAGGAAGATCGACCAGAGAAGGCCCACAGTCAGACAAAGTTTCTAACACAGCATTTTCTGACAACCGCTGTCTTTTCGCACTATTAAGCCAGGCTAACATTTTCGAAATAACGTTATGCTAGCTAGCAAATTTAGCTACATTTTCAGTGACAAAGCGCCTTTGGAGCACTCCATGCACGTCAATACACGCGGTAATACGTTGCATTCTGGGTAGAGAAGTCTTTATATGATATAATCTAATTAGCTTGAATTTCACAGGCTCTTCTCAGGAACTACATAGATTGTGTTTAAAAATGGGATTACTGACGCACTCTGTAGAAGTCAATTAAAACACACAGGCACTACAATATGCGTACCTAGATGCATC
Source organism: Lampris incognitus (assembly GCF_029633865.1). NCBI lineage: Eukaryota > Metazoa > Chordata > Actinopteri > Lampriformes > Lampridae > Lampris > Lampris incognitus. The sequence continues at coordinate 119,186,582 of NC_079211.1, forward strand.
ATGGGATGGCGGTATGCAGTAAGAAGTACCGGTACGTAGACGGGTAAAAATCAGAAGTCCCTGTACTTTGTACTATTGAGTACCAGCCCAATTCAAGCACTGCTCCAGACTGACAGAGTCACGGGACCCTGTTCATCCTGCCCCGGCTGAAGACAGAACTCACAGTCATGTATTCCGTGGTTGATTTCAAGGAAAGAGCCATGCAGACCTGTTCATGTTCCTCCAACAGAAGAAACTGCATGACACAATGCACCAACTCTATGCACTGACTTGTTTAGTTGCGACAGTCCCGGTTTCCACGACATCTGTTGAACGGACAAATTCAGCACTTAAAAGAACAAAAACGTATTCCAGGAATACAACAGGACAGACATGACTCACAGCACTGGCCTCCATTGCCATTGAAAAGGACATTCTGATGGATTTAAAAGCCAAAGGACTGCTCTGTGACTGTGTGATCGACCGTTTCATCCAGAAAGAAAGGAGACTGGATTTTGTCTTCAAGTAGACAACACTGGTGAATCAAATGTATTCTTTGTACAGATAGTTGATTTGCTTAATGTTTGATTGTTTTTATGCCCAGCGGCCCGGCTGGGATGTGTTTTTGTTTCTTGATAGCATATGCCCAGCGGGATTACTTCCAGTAAGGCTGTACGTTACACCATGTTGCCACACAATGTCGCTGTTGTGAAAGTGAAACGTGTCAAACAACTTAATGGTGATGACTGTGATAACCACTTTTGCGACTAAAACATTGTAGCATGGCGATATGACGGCTGTCTTTTGGTAATTATGAGGAGGTGACGTCTCACCGAAGGCCTAGGTCTGAAATGCAGTGTCCGCTACTGCATTTAAAAGCATTGTTTTTTCAACAAATGGTCTTTTTGCCTGAGAAGACCACTGCAAGGTTGTGACAGACCACCATTGTAAAGATTGAGGTTTGTAATTTAATGTTGTGCGTATACAAACTCTCCCTACTATAAACGCCGTTATCTTTCATCTTACACTTAGCTAAACCCAAACATCAGTTGTCATACTGAACAATAGAACGATCTATGGCTAGCTAGCATTACAAACTAACATTTTTTTTCACAATAGCGAAACATAGCAGGTCAGCTCACTCACTCACCCCAAGTGGACATGCTAGCAAGTAATAGTTAACATTATAGCTGATAACAAGCTTAGAATACTGCTGACCTTTTCTTGTTTGGCTGTGTAAGGTGTCCTAACCTCCATGATTAAACAATACTGCCAGCCAGACAGTCAATTTCTGCTCAGATAATCCATTTATTCGTTGGTTTAGGAATATGGTATTTCACACAGTGTCAGCTAGCTAGCTACCTGAGGAGTTAAGACAGGCACTGGGTGGTAGTGAAGAGTTGCCAGATGGCTGGGCAATCACTGCAGAAATAGTGAGGGAGACAGCTAGGAAGGTACTTGGTGTGTCATCAGGCATATGGTGAGTTGTAGGACAGGTTAGACACTAAGGAAGGAGAAAAGGACTTGTACCAATTGGCTAGACAGAAGGACCGAGCTGCGAAGGATGTGCAGCAAGTTAGCGCGATCAAGGATAGAGATGGAAATGTGCTGACAAGTGAGGAGAGTGGGCTGAGAAGGTGGAAGGAGTACTTTGAGGGGCTGATGAATGAAGAAAATAAGAGCGAGAGAAGGTTGGATGATGTAGGGATAGTGAATCAGGAAGGTCAGTGGATTAGCAAGGAGGAAGTGAGGGCAGCTATGAAGAGGATGAAGAGTGGAAAGGCAGTTGGTCCTGATGGCATACCTGTGGAGGCATGGAGATGTTTAGGAGAGATGGCAGTAGGGTTTTTAATTAGATTGTTTAACACAATCCTGGAAAGTGAGAGGATGCCTGAGGAGTGGAGGAGAAGCATACTGGTACCGATTTTCAAGAACAAGGCCGATGTGCAGAACTGTAGCAACTACAGAGGTATAAAGTTGATCAGCCACAGCATGAAGATTTGGGAAAGAGTAACAGAAGCTAGGTTAAGAGGAGAGGTGACGATTAGCGAGCAGCAGTATGGTTTCATGTCACGAAAGAGCACCACAGATGCAATGTTTGCTTTGAGAATGTTGATTAAGAAGTATAGAGAAGGCCAGAAAGAGTTGCATTGTGTCTTTGTAGATTTAGAGAAAGCATGCGACAGGGTGCCAAGAGAGGAGGTGTGGTATTGTATGAGGAAGTCAGGAGTTGCAGAGAAGTATGTAGGAGTGGTGCAGGATATGTATGAGAGAAGTGTGACAATGGTGAGGTGTGCAGTTGGAATGACAGATGGGTTCAAGGTGGAGGTGGGATTACATCAAGGATCGGCTCTGAGCCCTTTCTTGTTTGCAATGGTGATGGACAGGTTGACGGACCAGATCAGGCAGGCGTCTCCATGGACGATGATGTTCGCGGATGACATTGTGATCTGTAGCAAGAGTAGGGTGCAGGTTGAGGGGAACCTGGGGGAGGTGGAGGTATGCACTGGAGAGAAGAGGAATGAAAGTCAGTAGGAGCAAGACGGAATACCTATGCGTGAATGAGAGGGAGGACAGTGGAATGGTGAGGATGCAAGGAGTGGAGGTGACAAAGGCATTTGAGTTTAAATACTTGGGGTCAACTGTCCAAAGTAACGGGGAGTGCAGTAGAGAGGTGAAAAAGAGAGTGCAGGCAGGTTGGAGTGGGTGGAGAAGTGTGTCAGGAGTGATTTGCTACAGAAGGGTATCAGCAAGAGTTAAAGGGAAAGTTTACAAGATGGTTGTGAGACCAACTATGTTATATGGTTTGGAGAAAGTGGCACTGACGAAAAGACAGGAGGCGGGGCTGGAGGTGGCAGAGTTGAAGATGCTAAGATTTTTACTGGGAGTAACGAAGAGGGAAAGGATTAGGAATGATTATATTAGAGGGACCGCTCAGGTTGGACGGTTTGGAGACAAAGCAAGAGAGGCAAGATTGAGATGGCTTGGACATGTGTGGAGGAGAGATGCTGAGTATATTGGGAGAAGGATACTGAATATGGAGCTGCCAGGGAAGAGGAGAAGAGGAAGGCCAAAGAGGAGGTTTATGGATGTGGTGAGGGAAGACATGCATGTGGCTGGTGTGACAGAGGAGACGCAGAAGACAGGAAGAAATGGAAACGGATGATGCGCTGTGGCGACCCCTAACGGGAGCAGCCGAATGTAGTAGTAGTAGCATATTTATGGATAATTATGCATAATTTTAATTTTCTGGGATTTTTCCCTTACTCTCTGAGACAATACCTACCATCTCCAAAAAGAATTAGGATCATAAGTGCTTTAGTTTTCTGTCCCGCTATCTACACTAACAGACACACACACACACACACACACACACACACACACACACACACACACACACACACACACACACACACACACACACACACACACACACACACACACACATTACGAAAATATATGAGTAGATTGCAATTTACTTTGATGTCTGTGAATGTTCTCATTCATCCAGGTCATGGTTATCCAAAGGAATTGAATCAAGTGCAACTGGAGGATATATACCAAGTCCAGTTGCACTTGATTCAATTCCTTTGGAATTGACCTTGATATTTTTGCTTTAATATACACTGCTCAAAAAATAAAGGGAACACATAAGCAATGCAATGTAGCGCCAAGTCGATCACACTTTTGAGATATCAACCTGTCCAGTTAGGAAGCAACACTGATTTGTGAATCAATTTCACCTGTTGGTAAATTGTCTAATTTCCACCAGGTGGAAATTAGACAATTTGCAAGACAACCCCTATAAAAGGAATGGATTTGCAGGGGGTGGCCACAGACCATTTGCCTGTCCTCATCTTTTCTGGCCGATCTTTGGTTTTTCATTTTGCTAGTGCCCTCACCACTAGAGGTGGCGTGAGGTGGTATCTGCAACCTACAGAAGTTGCTCAGGTAGTGCAGCTCATCCAGGATGGCACATCAATGCGTGCTGTGGCAAGAAGATTTGATGTGTCTCCCAGCACAGTGTCCAGAGAATGGAGAAGGTACCAGGAGACAGGCCAGTACACCAGGAGACGTGGAGGGGGCCGCAGGAGGACAACAACCCCGCAGCAGGACCGCTATCTGGTCCTTTGTGCAAGGAGGAACAGGAGGAGCACTGCCGGAGCCCTACAAAACGACCTTCAACGGGCCACTAATGTGCAGGTTTCTGCTCAAACAGTGAGAAACAGAATGCATGAGGATGGTATGAGGGCCTGACGTCCACAATTGGGGCCTGTGCTCACAGCCCAACACCGTGCAGCCCGATTGACCTTTGCCAGAGAACATCTTGGTTGGCAGATTCGCCATTGGCGCCCTGTGCTCTTCACAGATGAGAGCAGGTTCACACTGAACACATGTGACAGACGTGAGAGAGTCTGGAGACGCTGTGGAGAACGTTCTGCTGCCTGCAACATCCTCCAGCATGACCGGTTTGGCGGTGGGTCTGTGATGGTCTGGGGAGGCATATCCTTGGAGGGGCGCACAGACCTCTACATGCTAGCCAGAGGTACCATGACTGCCATTAGGTACCGGGATGAGATCCTCAGACCCCTTGTCAGACCATATGCTGGTGCAGTGGGCCCTGGGTTCCTGCTCATGCATGACAATGCTCGTCCTCATGTGGCCAGAGTGTGTCAGCAGTTCCTGTATGTCGAGGGCATTGATGCTATGGAGCTGCCTGCACGTTCCCCAGACCTGAATTCAATCGAGCACCTCTGGGACATCATGTCTCGTACCATCCGCCAACGCGATGTCGCACCACAGACTGTCCAGGAGTTGACCGATGCCCTGGTCCAGGTCTGGGAGGAGATCCCTCAGGAGACCATCCGTCGTCTCATCAGGAGCATGCCCAGACGTTGTAGGGAGTGCATACAGGCACGTGGAGGCCACACACACTACTGAGCCTCATTTTGAATCGTCTTGAAGAATTTCCACAGAAGTTGGATTAGCCTATGTTCTCATTTTCCACTTTGATTTTGAGTATGATTCTGAATCCAGACCTTAATGGGCTAATGATTTTGATTTCCAATGATCATTCTTAGGTTATTTTGCTCTAAACACATTCCTCTGTCTAATAAATAAAGATTTTCAGCTGAAATATTTCATTCATCGAGGTCTATATTGTGTTTTTAGGTGTTCCCTTTATTTTTTTGAGCAGTATACTTTATATGTGGTTTCCAACATAATTTATTGTCTATTATTACTCCAAGAAATTTATTTCTGATACTTTTTCGATTTCTACATCATTTATTATGAGCTTCTTGTTTGAGTTTGTTGACCGATTCCCAAATATTATGAATTTCGTTTTGCTTAGGTTTAGTGTTAGTTTATTTGAATCAAACCAACTCTTTAGTTTCTTCAATTCGTTTCCCACTGTATCCAAAAGTTGTTCTAAGTTGTCCCCACTGCAAATTAGGTTTGTGTCATCTGCAAATAAAATCATTTTTCGTGCTTTTGAAACCTCACATATATTATTAATGTACAAAATGGCCCCAACATTGAGCCTTGATGAACTCCACACTTAACCATCAATAATTGTGATTTATAATTATTAATTTGCACTTATTGGTTCCTATTATTTAGGTAACTGGATAGCCAAGAAAGAGCTACTCCTCTGATTCCATATTTTTGTAGTTTTATTAATAATAATTCATGGTCAACCATATCAAATGCTTTTTTTTAGATCCAAGAATACTCCTACAGCATATTCTTTCTTTTCTATAGCAGTTGGTATCTCTTCCACAAAATCAGTGAGTGCAGATGATGTAGTCCTATTGGTTCTAAATCCATATTGTTGGTCACACAGTACATTATGTTTTGTGATAAAGTCATCCTATCTCCAGCCTTGTATATGGGTATGACTTTAGCCGTTTTCATTTTACATGGAAAAACACCACTTTTCCAGAGATTGATTGCATATAGTATATATGCAAGAGGTTTCACCACACACTCAATAATATCTTTAACTAGTGACATATCAATACCATTGCAGTCTGTTGACTTCTTACTCTTAAATCTTTTGACAATGTCAGTCATTTCTTTTTCATCTGTTCCCTTTAAAAACAAAGATTCTTTTAGCTGTACATCTTTACTTGCCACGTCATTTCTACAGCCAGTGCTTGCAATCTCCCCAGCCAAACCAGGACCAACACCAACAAAAAATCATGAAATTCATTAACAATTAAGGGCATATCGTTGATAGTTTTATTATTTTTGGTTAGGAAGCTATTTGGGTATCCAATTTCCCCCTTTTTATTTTTAATAATATCATTCAATACAATCCATGTATTTTTTATGTTGTTTTCATTGTCCTCTAGTAATTTGCTGTAGTAATCCCTTCCGGTGTTTCTCATAATTTTTGTCAGTTTGTCTTTATACGTCTTGCATTTGTGTTCTGATTCTCTTGTTCTCTTCTTTAAAAAGTCTTTATATAATACACTGTCGTTTTCCTAATGTGTGGATGGCTATAGTGGGGGGAGGACAGGGAATTCGGGCCCAAATGTTGTATTTAAAAACGAAAAGCGACATGTTCTGTCTGTCTGTCAAGCTCCTCCGCTTGGTTTCGGTCCTATCACAGCGCTGCACCGACAAACAATGCAACTGCCCTGCTGCTGCTGCCATTATGGCCACTCAGCTGATCCGCCGAAACCAGTTAGTTTATTTCACTCCGCTTTCCGATGCATTTTGAGAACTACTGGTCACTACGGTCGGAAGAATTACTTTTTTTTTTAAGTTGTTCAGTTAAATGAAACAACTGAGTGAAAGTGACCCGGTCGCTGGGTAGATTACGTCACATTCGGTGGAGGAGCGGAGGGACACTGTCTTCGACCACTAACTCTGGGTTATTTTCTGTAACCCAGCAGCTGGGAAAACAACCCAGAATGAGTTAAAATGACCCAAAATATGGTCAAAAAGCCTCAACCCAGCATTTGGTTTGAGAACACAACCCAGCATTTTTTAGAATGTCTTTTGGGGTAAGAGTCTATAAGCTTTGCACATATTGACTGTAATATTTCCCCCTTTTTGCTTGCAAAAAAAAAGGTTCTAGATCCATCAAATTGCGAGGGCATCTCATGTACACTGTCCTTTTAGGTCACCCCGCAGATTTTCTATTGGATTCAGATCTGGGCTCTGGCTGGGCCATTCCTAAATGTTTATCTTTTGGTGTAGCCATGCCTTTGTTGAGATGGATGTATGCTTTGGGTTGTTGTTGTGCTGAAGGTGAAATTCCTCCTCATCCTTCAGCTTTCTTGCAGACACCCGAAGGTTTTGCGTCAAATCAACTAGCATTTAGAGCCATCCATGAATCCCTCCACCTTGACGAAAGCCCCAGTTCCGGCTGAAGAAAGGCAGCACCGAAGCATGATGCTGCCACCACGTTTCACCGTGGGTATGGTGTTCTTTTGGTAATGGGCTGGGTTGCATTTGCACCAAACATACCTTTCAGAATTCTGGTCAAGAAAGTTCAACCTTGGGTCTCATCAGACCATACGATGATGTTTCACAAGGTTTATGGTGACTGGATGTATCTTTTGCAAAATTTAGCTGGCCTTGGATGTTTTTTGTTTTTTTCGTGTGGAAAGGCTTCCGTCTTGCCACCCTACCCCATCATATGAAGAATACAGGAGATTGTTGTCACATCTAGGGAACAACCAGGACTTACCAGAAATTCCGGCATCTCTTTTAATGTCGCCATAGGTCTCTTGGCAGCCTCCCTGATCAGTTTTCTCCTCGTCTTCTCGCCAATTTTGGAGGGACGTCCTGTTCTTGGTAATGTTATTGTGACATATTTTCTCCACCTTTTAATGATTGTCTTCACTGTGTTTCATGGTACATATAATGCATTGGAAATCAACAATGAGATACCGTTCATGCTTTGTAAGCGCTGTGTGTACCATGGCATTTGCAGCTGGATGCACCCAAGATGTCGGGAAAATTCTACAGGAACAGCTGAGCTTTATTTTGGGTTAATCACAGCCTTAATTGATGGCAGGTGTATCTAACAGCTATTAAACAGGGGTTTGAATGTGATTGGTTAATTCTGAACACAGCCACATCCCCAATTATAAAAGGGTGCGCACTTGTACAACCAGGTTATTGTAAGTTTTGTATTTTTCCATGCTTCCCCCTAAAATGTTTTGATTGTTTTTCACTTTATGTCTAAAGGTTGCAATTTCACATTAAAGGTGGAAAAAGTTGACATGATTTATCTTGGTTTCGTTCTTTTTTCACATAAAAACCCCCTGATAATTTAGTAGCTTAACAGCTGGGTCATTGGAGAGGCAGTCGTTGGTGTAGGTTTGTAGACTTGTATATCCGCTGTAGCGTGCAGTGTTTACTAATGTTTTATCATGTATGTTTACTATGTTATTTGTAGCATAACCTGATGATTTACAAGTGTTAACTGGTCTTAAAGTTAGCGACATTTGTGTCCAGAGATTAGAATGTAACGTTGCTACTTGGCTGCAGTCAGAGTAACAAGCCTTTTGTGGTGGCACTACACGTTTTGGTGGAAGAAATTGCAAATATCAAAACCATATTTTAAACAATGTTTCCCGCTTTCTTTTCCTTACTTTGTGAAATTGTGTCGTGCCTGTAACCAAATACCAGCCGTGATCTAACACGATCCCTCTCCTGTTCAGTCGTTTAGACAATAACTCCTGGTTTCTTAACGCCATCACTCAGGGCTTCTGAAAGTCCGGACCTCGGTCTGCATCCGGGCCGAACGGCAAGTCAATCCGGACCCCCATACCCCGTGTTATGAATACAATATGTTATGAAGAGTAACGTTTTATATATTGTGTGTTGTTGCTGCCGAGTTCACGCATTTTAATTACACCGCAGAATTTGTTTTGGGGGAGGTGCGAATATGTTATTGCTTTTATCGCACTTACGGTAACGTAACGAGTGTAACGCCATCTTCACTTCACCTGGTTCACTCTCTCCTCCGCTCCGCCCCGTGTGTGTGTGTGTGGGGGGGGGGTCTCAGCCCCGCCCTCGTTGAAACGCTGAGAGCGGAGGAGAGGAGAAACTAGCACAACGTAAATGACAGTAATGAGTAGCCTACCGGTACGCGAGTTTTCGTTAGAGCCAATCAGAGGAAGAGTAGGGTGGGTCTCACAGGACATCATAAAAGTTATAACAAAAGTTATGAGTTGATTAAATGGTTTGTTATCGCCAATCGTTCCGTATACCTCTAACCTTGAATAATAATCAGATACGGACATTTGAGTAATAAGTTTGAGAACCCCTGCCATAGCCCATGGCATCGTTTACGCCACCATGCAACTTTTGCCGGCTAAGTCACACATGCGCGAATCATTGCCTGCCTACGCTACATTTGTCGTGCTGAACGTAGGCAGTGTAAGATGTTAAAAATTAAACCCTCTTTTTGTACCTTTAAAAAGGAAGCAGAGTCCTACATTAGAACACTGCCTAGTTCATGCAATAAAAAAAGCTGTGAAAACCTTAAATTTATGCTCAAAATTTAACATATTCATTCATTCATTCACTCATCATCAGCCGCTTCTCCGGGGTCGGATCGCGGTGGCAGCAAGCTAAGTAGGGCACTCCAGACGTCCCTCTCCTCAGCAACGCCCTTCCAGCTCCTCCTGGGGGATCCCAAGGCGTTCCCAAGCCAGATTGGACATGTAGTCCCTACAGCGAGTTCTGGGTCTACCCCCGAGTCTCCTCCCAATTGGCCGTGCGTGGTAAACCTCCAAAGGAAGGCGCCCAGGAGGCATCCTAATCAAATGCCTGAACCACCTCAACTGGCTCCTTTCGACGCGAAGGAGCAGCGGCTCTACTCCGAGCTCCCTCCGGATGTCCGAGCTCCTCACTGTTGTCTGCACACATCGGCAGTGCTGCATTTGATTTGGTGCTGTTCTATTGTGCTGGGATCGATTGGCGATGCCTGCGGGCTCTGGGTTGTTTGATCGGTCTGCCTGTGATGCTGTGTTAGTCTAAATAAAGAATCCAACGTAGAGGTTGTGTCGAGCGACAGCGCTGTGTCCTGACGTTATTTCTAAATACAATACTCACCCTATCTCTAAGGCTGAGCCCAGACACCCTACCGAGGAAACTCATTTCAGCCACTTGTAGCCGTGATCTCACCCTTTCAGTCACTACCCAAAGCTCATGGCCATGAACGAGGGTTGGAACGAAGACTGACTGGTAAGTTGAGAGCTTTGCCTCCTGGCTCAGCTCACCGCAACGGTCCAGTGCAACGTCCGCATTACTGCTGATGCTGCGCCAATCCGCCTGTCAATCTCCCGCTCCACCCTACCCTCACTCGTGAACAAGACCCCGAGGTACTTGAACTCCTTCACTTGAGGCAACAACTCATCCCCAACCCGGAGGGCGCAATCCATCATTTTCCGGTAGACAACCATGGCCTCAGACTTCGAGGTGCTGACTCTCATCCCAGCCATTTCACACTCGGCTGCAAACCGCCCCAGTGCGCGCTGGAGGTCGCGTTCCGATGAAGCCAACAAAACCACATCATCTGCGAAGAGCAGAGATGCAATTCTGAGGTTCCCAAAATGGACACACTCCTCACCTTGGCTGCGCCTTGAGATCCTGTCCATGAATATCACAAACAGAATCGGAGACAAGGTTGTCCCTTGTCTCCAATTCTGTTTGTGATATTAACATATTCATTTTAATTATATATACATTTATTATTTTTGATGTTTTTACTGCACCCCTTCATTTTTATAATTGTGTCAAATGTTGTTTGTAACCCCTGGCGCTGTATATTTGTTATTCCTATTACTGTTATATATATTTTGTAGTTCTGGTATTGAATTAAAAAAATGTGGGCAGTGCAGGGTGTGACGCCAAATGAGTCTACCACATGCACTTCTTTGCTATTGGTTGAGGCTGCGGCGGCTTCGCCAGTAAAGTTCACCAAAGTTGAACTCCGTGCAAAGCGAAGACGCCAATTTCATTCTCCCTGGAAGAGAACGTTTTGTTCGCCCTTCGCTCGCATACAGTGCACGTGAACGGGAGGCGAATGTTCGGCATTACGTTCGCGCATGTGTGACCGTCTAGAAGTCCATTTTAAGGAATTAAATATCCCAGTTTTAGGCCATGAAAACGCCTTTGTAATCAGAATGAAAATGAAACCCCCCGGAAAATTGTCGATCCATAGGACAATATCCACAGCGTTCAACAATGGCAGATGTTCGCCAAATGTGCTGTGTATCTGCTGTGACTGTTTCTCTTTGAATTTGTTTGTCTTGCTTGCTTTGATTTGTCGCTGTTGTTCATATATTGCTAAATGATAGAGGCTAAGACTCAAGGAGAACTACACAACTCTATGAAAGCGTATCCTGTACTTGTGATGTCGGGCGGGAGTTTGTCCAGATCAAATGTCTTTTTTCAGTTTGCTTTTTCACCACATAGTTGAGAAAACTACACCATAGTAATAACGATAATAGTAATAATAATAATAATAATAATGAAACTATACACTTTATTAATAAAACTAAATCATCGTTGTCTGATCATAAATCAATCATTCAATAACAATTATATTTTAATATTTATTTGGATGTATCTTTTAGATGTGGACACAATTCGTACTTAGCAACAGTAAAGAGCAATTTCACAGCATGCTGAACTTAAGTTGTATTGCCATCTTTTATCATCAAGATACGTATCATGATTTTTTCTTACCCTTATTTTGTTATTTCTGTCAAGATACTTAAATAACAGGCCTATGCCCTTACACACTGGGTATAGATGGTCTGAACAGTTATATGAAGATACAAATACGAATGCAAAAAAGCACAATACAAACGTTGACCTTGATTAGCCTCTCAGCTTTTCTTTGAATAGCTCTTCCAGTGATAGGCCGAAAGATACATAAAACAAAAAATTGGTCTTTCACTTTAATTTCAGGGCTGTGTTGTTATTCCTGTTGAACCTGCAAGGGCAACTGAGGTTTTTGGGACTTAAAGTCAAAAACTAATACGGAGCCCCGCTTTTGGATTATAACATAAAATGATGGTGGGATCTGCTCCAAGTAAACCGATAAAATAACTCCATGCTTGAATATTAAACCCAATCCACTTTAGCAGCATGGGGGTGAACAGAGAAAATAACACAGGCTCTTTACATGATTTCCCCATTTGAAGACATTTTCTATGTTATTTGACAACTTCATCATTTGTGCAGTGGTATACAGTAAAGCCAGTGGGTACAGAGGATTAAAATGTTGTGCGCTGCTATCTCATATGATACAGCCATCAGATCATACAGGTCATAAACCTGAATCAAGCAGTCAAATTAGGAAAATAGACAGAGAAAGAACAGTAAATAAACATGAAAATATATTATTTCATGATTTCATGACAGTATTTTTTTTTCACTTTCTACTCTATATGGATACACGAGAACATGTGAGACTAGGCAGAAGAGAGACATGCGTGCAGGGTTATGCAACCTCTCATTGTTTCTCATTAGCACTCCCATCTAGATTCCCAATCCAGAAATACATCTTTAAATTATCAGTGAACTTAATTTAATAATCTAATGTTCAGATTAATCATTAACCATACTGACTTTCAAACATCTGTCCATTTCCGCTGGCGGACCGACGGTAGAATCCAAAACTTTGCAGCAGAACCCTGTGAACTGTACACAGCGATGAGGGAGCAAAGAGGGTGTGAGTAACATGACTGCTGTCGCTCTTAGAAAAACCTACGGTGAGAGAACCAAATGGGTGATGACAGGACCACATGACTTCAAACAACATACTCTTTTTTTCTTCTTCAGTGAAGCCTTCACCCTGTGATCAGGTCAGTTACACCTTCATCCACTTTAATCACTTGCATTTATAGAGTTGTCAGTAATATGAATAGTATATTTATGACTTTTATAAGATTAGGAATGGTTTCAAGGAACAGAGAAGCATTTGCTTTGAAGCATGTTTTCCTTCCAATGCATAAGATATATAACAAGATTCTGTAGCGTGCCGCCTGCTCATGGAGCCGCATGAAAAGTTGTCTTTCTAAAAGTTCGATCAGTTGACACGTCCTAATGAACAACAAATATCACTTCTTTTAGCATCTTGTACAAACATAGAAACATGGTTTCTATACAAGTTTCTTTATTCTCACTAGATCCCTTAATTATTTAATTTATTGCATCTCGATTTTTTACATTCAGTGTTACCTTCTAGCTGTGCCTACTGAAGAGTGTTCACGAAAACCTGCCCCTTGTTTGATTTTCTTTTTTGGCTTTTTTCCCCTCTTTTACTCCCCAATTGTACCCGGCCAACTACCCCACTCTTCCGAGCTGTCCCGGTCGCTGCTCCACCCCCTCTGCCTATCCGGGGAGGGCTGCAGACTACCCCATGCCTCCTCTGATACAAGTGGAGTCGCCAGCCACTTCTTTTCTCCCGACAGTGAGGAGTTTCACCAGGGGAACGTAGCGCATGGGAGGATCACACTATTCCCCCCAGTTCCCCTCCCCCCCGAACAGTCGCCCCGACCAACCATAGGAGGCGCTAGTGCAGCAACCAGGACACATACCCACATCTGGCTTCCCACCCGCAGACATGGCCAATTGTGTCTGTAGGGACATCTGACAAAGCCAGAGGTAACACGGGGATTTGAACCGATGATCCTCGTGTTGGTAGGCAATGGAATAGACCGCTACACCACCCAGATGCCCCCTTGTTTGATTTTCTGTCCCTTTTGCTGATCCAGTAACCATTAATACCAGCATGGACCCTGTCCCACCTTTTCCCCCCTTAGACCATTGTCTCCTGTGCCCTAAAAAAGGTTTTTCCATACTCTCATACAAAAATTACACCTTTGCTATGTAAAGTTCTTATCTCCGTACAGGTCTTACTTAAGCTCAGTGTCATATCAGTTCACAAAGACTTAGAAAGCTGGAACGACTGAAACGTTCACTGTGACAAAATATAGGACTCAGTAGCAGCACAAGCCTTGCTATATTTGATGCTCTCTTCTCTTTTCATCTGTCATAACCACATTATTTGGACACGGTGATGTTCAAAGAGAGAAACGTTTTTGCAAGGATTTTGGCTGATCCTGTCGAAGTACAGCATAAGCCAGAGTGCAGTGCCTGTGGTGCAGGTAGAGAAGGCCTTATTTGTTCCAGCGTACTCCAGCAGGGTTGATGAATCTAAATACCGCCATCGAGATAAGGTCTTACTAACTACGCCATTGGATCACTCTTTATTAATGACCATGTTACTTTGTGCAAAAGCATAGCTGTCCATTGTAGAACTTAAAACCAGTTACCCCACAACCACTTGTAACATCTAAGTCCCTGTGATGACATAAAGAACTTCCTTTGCTCAGAAACCCGACATTCCTACATGTTTAGCTTTGCAGATTTTGTTGCAGCCATATTAGCTCCATAAGCATGTCTCATGTTGAGCTGTGGATCTCGTTTTTTGCAGTTACTTGGCTGAAATCTGGCTTTTATCTGACAGGCAAGTGTCCACATAGTAGGTGCTCAGCCAAGAACCAGGGAAATCTCTGAAATGAAATCTAAACAACCCAGACAAGAAATTTAGTCTCTTGTTCTGGGCCCCAGGCTCATAAAAACCCATTGTTGCAGCACTCATGCCATTCATGGACCCCCAAACAATAAGATTATGAACCTTTTTGGGGTTCCCAGCAATAGTTTGAGAAACAGTCAAACTGTATAAAAGTTATTCTGGAACCACATCCTAAATCAGTAACCATAGCCCCTTATGAAGTGTATTTACCAAAACAGCAAAATGGATGCTCGGGATGAGCTTACACACAACAGCTGGTTTATGGTTAATCGTTTTCCTGTCCGAGAAGGATTGCCGAATGTCTTTAGAACGTTACATTTCATCAGTGAAAGCGAGTGAAAAGGAAAAAGAAACATGTATCAGGATGTAGTTGCAATGGGCAAACGCAGATTTCAAGCGGAGATGGTGGTAAATCTTCAATTAGATCAGGGGGGGTTTCTTCAGTGATACATTATATTGTATTCATAGCCAATACAAGCCAGAACAGCAGTGTGGAGTGTGGAGTAGATTGGCATAAAAAAGTATCTCTCTCCTCTCTGCAAAAGAGATACATGGGATAAATGGATAAAAATGGTTGAACCATTTCAGAGTTAGCAAATCCAAAGCAGTACTGTCTACAAAGAGATGTTGCCCTTTTCTTCTTCATTCGTACCCTCACATTTTCCCTCTGAGAGGATGCTCTCCTGATTGATCAGGCTGCTCTCTGATGTAGGACTAATAACAATGATGCGTGGAACGTTCTGTGGAGGTTTCTGTTCAAAAGTGTTATTTTCAACACTTGATGACTCAACGCAGTCGCTCTTGTGGTTGATCAGCCAACTGCTGGTATTACCTTTCTTTTCTATGTCCTGTGAGATCCCATCGGTCAGGCTCTGGCTCCGCCTTCCAGTAAGGGCCAATAGGGGAACAGTGACCATGGTGAGAGACCTGGAGACCGCCTCATGCCCACAACCACTTGCTGACTCGCTCATAGCAGATGGATGCTGACACACACACACACACGCACACACACACACAAGCACACACGCACGCACACGCACACACACACACACACACACACGCACGCACGCACGCACGCACGCACGCACACACACACACACACACACACAGACACACACACAACAGACATGGACACAGAATAAGCAGATGATAAGTTATTATATTAAATTATAAGAAGTATAGCATGGTGCAATAGGTTTTTATATTCAAAACTGCATTTTAAACCTCTATCATATTTGCATTGTTGTATACTTTTGCCAATTTCTAGTATATCTAAATGTCATGTTCCTAACAAAAACAGTTATTCTAGTAGTTGGATTGTGTTCTGCACCTCCTGACATATAAGGAAGGATCCTTTCTTCTCTGCCTCATCTACTTGGCCTATTCATGCACTAGATGTTCCTTAAAAAGATACCAGCATTTTTTTCCCCTCATTCAAACAATACATACTGACTGCTTATCTACAGTACACCGTTTTTGTGGTGGTGATGCCATCAGTTGTCCAGATATATTTGAGATATGTCTGCTGAAAGACTACCTGCCCAAATCCCTGGATCTGAACGCTCTTCTTCGCCGAAAAACAAGTATTTATGAGTTCTTGAGAAAACCAATGTCTTTTCAAACCAGGAGTAGGATGCTGTGGTTGCACTGGAAATGTCGGTCAGAGCATTGTTAGAAAAGAGACACAATGCTCAGCTAACCCATGCTAGTGGGGCAGCTTAGCTCCAATATTCATAAGGATTGTGCATTTTGCGATAAAAGCACCAAACTTGGTACATATGTAGCTTAATAAATTTAGAAGAAATTTGGATATGGAGCCACTGAAAATTAACCCCGTAGTGGCCATGGCAGGCATAGACATCATTAGATCGCTTTTAGTGGGGCTGTGGCCTCCCTAAATTTCATATCAGTCATTATGACAAGACAGAGAAGAATGTTACCTTTCCAGAGATACCAATATTATTGTTCTAGTCCAAATAGAACCAGAGCTATGCCATTTTACATATCGGATGTCACCAGTGCATGTTGAAAAAACTAAGTTCCCCGTCACTTTTGAGACATTATTCACATTTCAAAACATTATTCACCTGATAAATGTTACCAATGTTTCATGCTCTCACTGGGTGTGACACTGTATCCAGTTTTGCCGGAAACTGTAAGAAAACTGCTTGGGCAGTATGGATCGTTTTGCCAGACCTGACAGATGCTCTCCTGATGCTGTCCTCTGCACCAGGTGACATACCAGAAGAGGTCATGAGGAGCATAGAAAGATTTGTCAGACTCCTGTGTGACAGGATGAACATGTGCATGGATATCAATAAAGCACGAAAGAAGATGTTTGCAAAGAAGAACAACGTTCAGCTGATACCACCAACAAAGGCAGCCTTGGAACAACGTGTGAGGAGGTCAGTCTATCAGGGAGGATATGTGTGGGGCCAGATGCTGTTACCTGCACCAGAGTTGCCTTCACCAGACAACTGGGGCTGGATCAGGAATGTTGAAGCCATATTGGACAGAACTACCCGAGGCCTCCCACACCTGCCATGAACTGGTATCATGCAGGTGCAAGAATGGCTGTGTGAAGTGCTGCAAGTGCAAAAAAGCAGCGCTTGAATGCACTGCCCTGTGTTGCCTGTGAAGGGCAGTGTTAACACAGTTAACTTTTCAAGTGAGATTGAGATGTTTGAGATCGAGAGCCAGTTGATAAGCAGTTACTTTTGCAAATAAAAAAAACAATAAACACTGTTGAAGTACTGAATTGTGTATTGTTTCCTGCAATCACTGGTTCTAAACCTTGACCAACAAAAGAGGAGTGTTTAGGTATAGATGTCTATACATAGTGTATAGATGAATAATGTCTCAAAATTGACTGGGAACTTAGTTTTTTCAACATGCATTGGTGACATCTGATATGTAAAATGGCATATCTCTGATTTTATTTGGACTAGAACAATAATATTGGTATCTCTGGAAAGGCAACATTCTCCTCTGTCTTGTCATAATGGCTGATATGAAATTTAGGGAGGCCACAGCCCCGCTAAAAGCAATCTAATAGCGTCCATGCCTGCCATGGCCACTACAGGGTTAATTTTCAGTGGCTCCATATCCAAATTTCTTCTAAATATATTTAGCTACATATGTACCAAGTTTGATGCTTTTATCACAAAATGCACAATTTCTATGCTAAGCTGCCCCACTATGCCATATAATTCAAATTCACAAAAAAAACAAAAAAAACAAAACAAAACAAAACACACAGCTTTAATGATAATAGGAAAAAAAACACTTACTGTGTGAATTTCACAGCTGATTGTGCTTTTTCTTACCTTGTCTGCTGCATACGTCTTGGCTGAGTTCTGATCCATCTGTTTCTTACAGAGCTTGTCTCTGCTAGACTGGCTATTGGATGACGGACTTCTGAAGGAGTCACCTGACTTCCTCACTACTGAGTCCATCTTCACATCTCCCAACACCTGAGGTATAGATGAGAAGGCAAGAGGTGAGAGGAGAGGAAAGCTTAGCAACAAGAAATAGAGGGTCTGAACTGAGCCCAGCTGAACTGAAATAACCTGATACAAATTAGGACAAGTGATGTGAACCGATGTGAACTGAGATTTTCTCACCTCAGCACAAAATTAATCAGAGCTAAACTTGCCTGCGGTGAGTTCAGTTCAGGAAATATCAGAAAACATCCCCCCAAGAGCAAAACAAAATCAGAAAACCTCTCAGGAAACTGAAGCGACTAAACTGTGTTCTTCAAGCACATTGGACTCTTAACAGATGTCTGCAAGGGCAGTTGACAGATTCAGCACCATTCACTCTCATGTCTGGTGTGTCGCTGAGAGACAATATTATATGAGCTTAAATAAAAACCTCACAGCATATTAAATATTTTTACTCGAAGCAACATGGTGGCAAAACAAACTAAAATCCGCCCATAATACACTGGGCAACACAGGAAGTTAAGCTATTGAATTAGTTTGGCTATTATTTGGAGTTTCTTTGACATTAGTCTCAGTCTCATATGTAAACAAATCTTATTTTATTGAGACACAAAGGTAGGTCAATGTTAAAGACAACAACAAAGAAATACAACACAAGACAAGAACACAAAAATATAGCTAAAAACAGCAGCTCACAAGTCCACAATGATTAAAAGCTATACAGACATTTGTTCCAATGTTTCCAGAAACAAGAGGAGTACCTGGTGTCACTTTGTGTAGGCTCCGTTAACAGCATTATAATTACATTCTTAGAATCAATTAATCGACACATAAATTTGTACATAAAATTCCTCAACACAGCATGAAAAGTGGGAACATTACTAGTCACAAACATATGACCTGCACTTGTCCATCTTGGAAGCTTGAGCAAGATTCTAAATGCATCACTATATGCTACCTGCAGCTTTTTCATTGCTTGGCTATAATTGCACCAAAAGTGGGCTGTATAGAGTAGGGCAAAGTAGGCCCTAAAAAGAGCAGTTTTAATCTCATCTATACACATATGAAATTTGCGAGCCAGCATATTGGCTTGTGTGTACAGTTTGCAACACTGGCGCTGCACATCATTGTCGTCACATAGATCGTTCCTGATGATGTGACCAGATATCTTATTTTGTCCACCACATTTACTGCTTGGTCTGCCAAGAAGAATGAGGGAACATTTTGCTTCTTATCCTCCTTGGTTTTAGTAATCATGACAACACTCTTTTTAGATTTAAATTTAATGTCATGCTGCACACCATAGCTTGAGCAGACTCTGAGCAGTTCCAGTAAGCCAGCACTATAAGGGGACAGTATGACTTAGTCATCAGCGTACATCAGATGGTTAATAAGACTATCTACCACCATACAGCCAGTCTTACACTCTTTTAACTTTTTTGGAGAGATCATCCATATACACATTGACGAGAACAGGCGACAGTATTCCACCTTGTCGGACCCCATTGGTCACTGGGAAGGGTGCAGATATACTCTTACCCCATCTGACTTGCATGGTTTGATATGAATACCAAAAATGCAAGATCCTTATCAAATAAGAGGGGATCCCTCGCTCTTGTAATTTAACAAATAATTTACCATGATTAACTCGGTCAAAAGCTTTCGATGCATTAAAAAAAAAACATAAATACTGTAGTGTTACGTCTTCTATATTTACTAACAACTTCCTTCAGTGCATATATGCACAAATCTGTGCTGTATTTATTTTTAAAGGCAAATTGATTGTCAGAAGTTGATATATATTTTTGAAGCCTATCCAAGAGAATTTGTTCCAATACTTTGTAAAGTATGCTAGCCAGAGCAATTGGCCTATAATTTTCTATGCTGGTTATTTTACCAGTTTTGTCTTTGATTACTGGCACTAGTAAGACAGACAACATAAGAGTCAGGTAGGATGCCATGCATTAACAATCCAGAAAAACACATAGCCAGTAATACTGAGATTCTGTGCCTAGCATACTTCAGATGTTCTGCTGTTATTTGGTCAAGGCCACATGCTTTGTTTACTGACAATTTCTCAATGGCATAACACACTTCATCAGGTCTAATAACCACATCATCATTGTTAGAGACATCACCAACATTAAATCCATCATTCTTTATGCAATTAAAAATGTTTCTATGGTGTTTTCTCCACAGTTCAGCAATATTTTCAGGCCCAGTAATCCCATCAATGTTTGCTGTTGTAAACTGCTCAAAGTCCTTCATTCACTCAGATTATTGTTTCACAAATACATTGTCTGATATTGTGCAGGGCAATGTCATTTAAATGACAATTTCTTTGAACAGTATGTCAAACATACTCTTTTAGTGGTAAAGCATTCAACCCTCATTACATTATGTTACATTTTCTGTGCTAAAATATTTTGCTATGGGTTACAACATCCATCAAAAAGACAGTGTTAGTGCTCAGAATGGGTTGCCATATATTGTTTTACAGTGTTTGCTGAAGCACCACACTTGTGCTATGTTTGAACAGAACAGTTTTAAATGCATTATAAAATGTGTGATATCATGTCAGATTTGCAGTCATTTCACTTTTACTTCAACTAATTACAGATTGAAAGTTTTGTCAAAATGTAAAATTTGAAAAATTTTCAAAAAACATTTCCAACTGTACACAAGGGGAATGATGAAATAGTTGAGAGTGACCTGTCTAAAAGACGAAACGTAACCCCGGTATGAATTCACATTTTGAATTTTATTTTGAATAGACAGATCATTTTGAATCAATAAGTTTGTTTTAGAAACTGGAGACTATGCAGAGTTGATACTCTGCTTGTTAATGAGGTAATCTATCAGTCTGATGTCTTTTCTTCAGTAAAAAATAGTGCATTTAGACTATAAGCAACATTTTAGACCAGTAGTACTCAACCACGTGCCATGGAGGGCCATGTGTATATAGGTTTTCTTTTCAGCCAACACCACACCAGCTAATTCCACTAATTTGCTCATCTTTAACCAGACGGGGGGGGACTGATCAGTGTGATGCTGGTTTAGAAAGCCAAGGACCCTATTGAGAAACCAATGTTTTAGGCTGCACTACATGACCTTTCAGCAGATGAATGTTGAATGGCAGTTGGACGGTACTGTAATATTCTGCACATTTACCTTATCAGCTGAGGAGATCTGGCAGGTTGTTACAAAGTGAGTCCTGGATACTGTGGACTGTCTGCTGATGACGGAGTCCCGAAAAGAGGACTCACTGATGGAGGAGGAAGAGATGCACTCCTTTCGAGAGGTGGGAGACAGAAACCACAGACAGGGAACCTTCTCTGCCAGTGTTGCCCTGAAGAGTACAGAAGAGTGGAGAGACAGGCACATTTCTTTCTGAATTCCAGTAATTAAAAGTGGAAAAAGTACAAATTGTTCACGCTCCACTCCCCCTTTTCCTTCACAATATTCCTTTCCATCACTTCCCTCCCCTTCTTTTCACTCCTGTCTAACCCAGTCCTCATGAGAAAAGATCGAATTCAGATTCTAATGAGCTTTTATAAAGGCGATGAATACTCTTGGACCTGGACCTTGGATTTGGACCTTCAAAATGCCCACTCGTTCACCTGTACTTGTTGTGTATGATGGCGTAGATGAAAGGATTGTAGATAGCAGATGCCTTCGCAATGACAGCAGGGACAGCCTTGGAGTACGGTGAAAGGATGTTGGCATACCTACATAAGATCAAACAAGGGTCTTATCAGAATCAAACAAAACATGTCAGTGGGAAGCTGAAAATGGCTTGTAATGTCTTTATATGCAAATGTACAGATTGTTGCGTATACTCCCTGACGGTATGTCATCTGTGCCTCTCTTTATGTGTACCCATCTGTCTTTCTGTCTCACTCTTCTTGTCTCATTTATTGTTCAGTGGACATAACTATGCCTATTTGGGATCTTTAGTTTCTTGGAGCATCTGGAGCATGAGAGTAGAAAGCGCTTTTTATATGTCGATGTATGGTGAAATAGTTTGTCAAATAATAAAGATGCATGATGGGTACAAGATTAACCAAAATGTGCCAGCTGTCCTGTATGAGTGTGCATGAGTATGAAATTGTGTGTGTATGTGTGTGTGTGTGTGTGTCCCTTCCCCTTTGTAGATGGTTAGGATAGAGATGTAATTTAGAGTTTATATAATCACATCTAATTCTTTTTTCCAGGACGAGGAGAGAGAATGTGGTTTAGGAAATGTGACAGTTTGGATTACTAGGACACATGGGCAGTTTTACCATTTGTTTTGTTTACTTAATGTTTTTGGTCATATTTTATGTGAAATAAAATAGTATAGTTATATAGTTCTATGCCACTTCTGGGAGATTTCTTCAAATTGGTAAGGTTACTCATATAAATAGTGGGAGGATTGAAATTATAGGCAAATGTTGAAAGCCACAGTACACACTAAACTAAAGGAGAATATAGACCTATACATATATATATATATCTTCTTCGGCAGTCCATCGAAACGATGATGACTGTGATGCAGTTTAAGCTCGGCAAGCATGCCTGTGGGCCATCAGGCCGGCATCAGAGCGACAATATCATCTACATTTGTCACAGACGAATGTTGTTTGAGTTGGTCTGTTATGTCTTGCATGATGGGCCTTATCATAGGCTTCTTGTCTCTTTTGTTCAACAGCTGTTCCCAAATGCCTTACTATGGAGTGGAATCTCTGTCTGTCCAGGGCCACTGTCTCCCAACTGGAGTCATCTATGCCGCAGATCTTCATGTCGTGCTTGAGCACAAAGCGTAGCTTCTGGCCCCCTGATTCCTGGTACAGCTCCCCATAGAAAACCTCTTTTGGTAGGCGGTTGTCTGGCATTCTTCTCATGTGGCTGGCCCATCTGAGCTAGGAGGCTATTAGGGCTTCAACATTGACAGTACCAGCATGTCTTAATACTTCCATGTTGGGCACCTTGTCTTCCCATCTGATTCGCAGCAGCTTTCGCAGATAACGAAGCTGTATGCTGGTGAGCTTCTTGGTGTGCTTGCGATACAGGGCCATGTAATCAGTGGAGTATAGTAGAGACGGGGGAACAGCTGTGTTATAGACCTTGATCTTTGTTGCCAGCATGATGTCCTGTTGGGACCAAAGTCATTTGTGGGGGGCACCAAAGGCTTTTGTGGCCACTTGGATTCTTCTGTCCACTTCTAAGTCAGATTAGTTTGTATCTGTCACATCACTGCCTAGATAGGTAAAGCACTCAGTGGTCTTCAGAGTTGCTCCATTAACCAAAATACTGGGCTGACCTTCTTCGGGGCTTTTCTGAGGGGGAGGCTGGTACAGAAGCTCTGTTTTAGAGATGCTGACCTTCAGTCCAAAGAGGGTAGCCGCTGAAGAGAAGCGGTCTACTATTTCCTGCATTTCTCCAGGCTCATTGGAAACCAGACTGAATCATCTGCACAGAGAAGCTCTCAAACACAAAGTTCTCTTGTTTTGGTAGATGCCTTGAGTATCGCAAGATTGTAGAGGTTTCCATCTGTTCAGGTCGTGATGTACAAGTCACCTACCAAGTTGGCTGACATTGTTTCTAGGACTGCAGCGAGATATAACGTGAATAGGGTTGATGCAAGCACACATCCCTGCTTCACTCCATGCTTGATGTTGAAAGCATCTCTGATGTCTCCTCCAGTTGAGACTTTCCCTGTCATATCATCGTGGAAAAGTCTGATGATGCTGATCAGTTTCTCGGGACAGCCATAAGTCTCTAGCACTTTCCACAGCGTCTCTCTCTACCAACAGTGTCAAACGCTTTTGAAAAGTTCATAAAAACAATGTAAAGTGGCTGGTGCTGTTCGGTCGCTTTCTCTTGGCATTGTCTCAGGGTGAAGATCATATCTGTGGCGGCTGTATCAGATCTGAAACCACATTGGCTTTCAGGCAACACTTCTTCTGAAATGATCTTTATCCCATTCAGCATGATCTTAGCCAGGACCTTTACAGCAGTCGACAGAAGTGAGATCCCATGGTGGTTTCCACAATCACTTTGTTCCCTCTTCTTCTTGTAGATGGTCACAATCAAAGCATTTTTGAAGTCTTCAGGAAGGCATAGGTTCTACCAGCAGGCATTATAGAGCTTTAGTAGCTCTGACTTAAGTATTGAGCCGCCATGTTTCAGGATGTCTGATGGGATGCCAGCTTGTCCTGGTGCCTTCCCACTTCTGGTGTCTTTAAGTGCTTTCTCTACTTCAGCCATTGTGATCGGCTCACAGAGGTCTTCTGTTATCAGTCTTCTTGTAAGCCACTGGCATGCATTTGGATCTGCTGATCCTTCTTGATTCAAGAGGGTGCAGAAGTGCTCTTTCCATCTTTCTGTGATCTCTTTCAGGTTAGTACACAGCTTACTTCCATCTGCCATTTTTACTGGTGCGTTTGTATTGCTTCTTGGGCCGTAGATGGCTCTCAGCGCAGAGAAGAGTCCGTATCATTTCGATCTGCTAAGGCCTGCAGCTCTTCTGCTTTCTTGCTCCACTAGTTGTCCATCGCCCTAATCTCCTTCTGAACTTTGGCTTTGATTGCCTTGAAGGCTGATTGACTCCTCTAAGAGTTCTCTTTCAGGTGGGCATTGTGAAGCATTTGCTTTCCCTGTAGCAGTTCTTGGATTGCTTCATCTTGATCCTGGAACCGGTCAGGGGATTTTCTTTTTGGATGACCAAGCACCTCTTTTGCTGAATTATAGATCGTCTCTTGCATTTGTGTCCAGCATTCTTCAATGTTACTTGTGCCTGCTGCAACCCTTTGTTCATCTTGAAGAGCAGAAGTGATTGCTGCAGCTAGTCTCATTTGATGTTCTGTGCTTGCTAGCTTGTTGGTATCCAGTTTCTTCGGTGCTTCACAGGGTGTTTTTCATGACTTCATCTTTAGTTTCATTCACAACTGTGTTCGGACCAGGTAGTGATCAGTTGAGCATTCCGCTCCACACATCACTTTTGTTGAGAGTACTTCTGTCAAGATCGCCCTGTGAGTCACAGCGTAGTCTAACAAATGGAAATGCTTTGATCTTGGATGCATCCAGGTGAAGTAGTCATTTTTGGGCTGAGAGAAGGTGTTTGTGATACACAGGTCGCGCTCAGCACAGAAATTCAACATAAGGTCGCCACTGGTATTCTTATGCCCTTGCCAAACTTTCCAACGACACCCTCATAGGTTAAGTGGTCCTTGTCTATCCTTGCATTGAAGTCTCCTAAAATGAGAAGCTTGTCTGCACTTGGTACACTGTCTGCTACTTCAGCCAATTTCTGGTAGAAAGATTCCTTGTCTTCATCTGGATACGCCCTGGTTGGAGCATACACGTTGATGAGTGATAAGAAGCGTTCTCCCACAGGGACTCGGAGACTCCTCTCAGACATTCCTAATGGTAGAGTAGGCAATCTGGACGCAATTCTGTCGGTAATGGCAAAGGCCACTCCAGCATCTCTCTTTCCATCAGCCTTTCCAATCCAGAAGGTGTAGTTGCTCTCTTGTGTTTGTCCTTGGCCTTCAATCCTTGTTTCTTGGAGAGCAGCAATGTCAATGCCGTATTTCTCTAGCTCCTTAGCAATCAATGCAGTTATTTTTTCAGGTCTGGTGTGGTTGTCCAACATGGTCTGAACGTTCCACATACATATATATATATATATATATATATATATATTATGATGTACACACGATGATGTATGAACTTATACAGTGAAAACTGAAAATTGGACACACACAAAACCATGTTCAAGAGTGAAAAAAGGTTCCTTATGCTATATATTGTTTAGCAATATAAATCTCAATTACCCTGCCCAGGAAATGAGTGTGACGCAGGCGTACGGTGACCAGGAAAGGACATACACTACGATGACAACAAAGGCAATCTTGGCCAACTTCCACTCACTCCTGATGGACTTCTGTTTGATTAGTGTAGATTTCCTCAACTGGGTCCCCAGCCGTTCCACATCCCTGTAAGGGTAGCAGAGGTAAACTGAAATTTTTAGGGAGAACTGAATTCATGCTAGTCCTATGATGTAGCACCACACACACACACACACACACACACACACACACACACACACACACACACACACACACACACACACACACACAGAGAGAGAGAGAGAGAGAGAGAGAGAGAGAGAGAGAGAGAGAGAGAGAGAGAGAGAGAGAGAGAGAGAGCATTGTTTTCCGAAACTGTCAATGGTGTTGAGCGCTCAACTAATGAGGAGCGGAATATATCAACACAGATATAGGAAAAAAGATTTTAATGCACAGCAGTACAGGCCCGTTTCATGTGCCTCGCACTTATCAGCTGCTAATGTTTTTTTCCACAACGAATCATACCATTACATTGCCCAGCGTCACGCCCTTAATGTCGGTTGGACAGTGACCAATCAGATGGGGAAACATTCAGATTATAACAGCCAATGGGGTAGGTACTTATGATGCACAGCAACCAATGGAGGGGTAGAAAACATTACAACCAATGGGACTGGGGTTTGTCTTGAAAAGCATTTAGGGCCAGGGCACTGTTGAAATGGCGTGCATTAAAAATATAACAAGGTAACATGTGAATTATAAATTGGGGTGGTGTTGGGGCACAGTTGGGAGGACGGGTAGTTAAAAAAACATATTTAAAAAACCCATATTTAGAATAGCATATTTTAAAAACAATCAATATTTAAAATAGCATATTTAAAAATAGCATATTTTTAAAAAAAAAGCATATGTAAAAAACCTAATAAATGTCATATGTGTATCATCTAATGGGGGGCGGGGGATAATAAAGACGTTTTACTTATAGTTACAAAGGAGATATTTTTCCGGTGTCTACAACTGGTGGCCAATTCGTTTCTATTTTTCAAGGTGGATATATCAGGTCTGCAAATAATAAAATATTTTTCTGCCAAGCACAGGTTACATCTTTTGCCCCTAACTGAATATGCACCACTCTTTGCAAGGCTTTTCCAAGAGACGGAATAACTGATATTCTTGTTTACCAATGACCAAATGTGGCGGCTAAAGCCCGTTGCATTTTCCGCGTGCTCATTTCTGAAGCTACTCATATGGGCGTTGAACCTCATTTTAAAAGGACCGTCTGTTAATCCCACAAAAGTGTCTACATTATGGTTATCTTTTCTTGTCACTGATGCCTGGTCGATGACTCCCTCTATCTAGCATTTTCCTTCTAGAGGACAAAATGTCTTAACACGGCATTTGCAGTTGGAGGTGTTTGGTTGTGATGAGTGGGTCTGTGCCTTGGCCATGATCCTTGTGTTGTGGGATGAAATAACCTGTTGAACATTTGGCATGCGGCTGTAGCTCATTTTGACAGTGTTTCTGTTGAATATTTTTCTCAATTGGTGGTCTGGGGTAAAGCACTCATATTTTTTTTAAATATGCTATTTTAAATATGTTTTTTTTTAAAAAACTACCTGTCCTCCAAACTGTGCCCCAACACCACCTCAATGTATAATTCACGTTACCTTGTTATATTTTTAATGCATGCCATTTCAACAGTGCCCTGGCCCCTAAATGCTTTTAAAGACAAACCCCAGTCCCATTGGTTGTAACGTTTTCTACCCCTCCATTGGTTGCTGTGCATCATAAGTACCTAACCCATTGGCTGTTATAATTTGAATGTTTCTGATTGGTCGCTGTCCAACCGACATTAGGGGCGTGACGCTGGGCAATGTAACGGTATGATTCTTTGTGAAAAAAACATTAGCAGCTGATGAGTGCGAGACGCATGAAACGGGCCTGTACTGCTGTGCATTAAAATCCCTTTTCCTGTATCCGTGTAGATATATATATACACTACCGTTCAAAAGTTTGGGATCACATTGAAATGTCCATATTTTTGAAGGAAAAGCACTGTACTTTTCAATGAAGATAACTTTAAACTAGTCTTAACTTTAAAGAAATACACTCTATACATTGCTAATGTGGTAAATGACTATTCTAGCTGCAAATGTCTGGTTTTTGGTGCAATATCTACATAGGTGTATAGAGGCCCATTTCAAGCAACTATCACTCCAGTGTTCTAATGGTACAATGTGTTTGCTCATTGGCTCAGAAGGCTAATTGATGATTAGAAAACCCTTGTGCAATCATGTTCACACATCTGAAAACAGTTTAGCTCGTTACAGAAGCTACAAAACTGACCTTCCTTTGAGCAGATTGAGTTTCTGGAGCATCACATTTGTGGGGTCAATTAAACGCTCAAAATGGCCAGAAAAAGAGAACTTTCATCTGAAACTCGACAGTCTATTCTTGTTCTTAGAAATGAAGGCTATTCCATGCGAGAAATTGCTAAGAAATTGAAGATTTCCTACACCAGTGTGTACTACTCCCTTTAGAGGACAGCACAAACAGGCTCTAACCAGAGTAGAAAAAGAAGTGGGAGGCCGCGTTGCACAACTGAGCAAGAAGATAAGTACATTAGAGTCTCTAGTTTGAGAAACAGACGCCTCACAGGTCCCCAACTGGCATCTTCATTAAATAGTACCCGCAAAACACCAGTGTCAACATCTACAGTGAAGAGGCGGCTGCGGGATTCTGGGCTTCAGGGCAGAGTGGCAAAGAAAAAGCCATATCTGAGACTGACCAATAAAAGAAAAAGATTAAGATGGGCAAAAGAACACAGACATTGGACAGAGGAAGACTGGAAAAAAGTGTTGTGGACGGATGAATCCAAGTTTGAGGTGTTTGGATCACAAAGAAGAACGTTTGTGAGACGCAGAACAAATGAAAAGATGCTGGAAGAATGCCTGACGCCATCTGTTAAGCATGGTGGAGGTAATGTGATGGTCTGGTGTTGCTTTGGTGCTGGTAAGGTGGGAGATTTGTACAGGGTAAAAGGGATTCTGAATAAGGAAGGCTATCACTCCATTTTGCAACGCCATGCCATACCCAGTGGACAGCGCTTGATTGGAGCCAATTTCATCCTACAACAGGACAATGACCCTAAACACACCTCCAAATTGTGCAAGAACTATTTAGAGCAGAAGCAGGCAGCTGGTATTCTATCGGTAATGGAGTGGCCAGCGCAGTCACCAGATCTGAACCCCATTGAGCTGTTGTGGGAGCAGCTTGACCGTATGGTACGCAAGAAGTGCCCATCCAACCAATCCAACTTGTGGGAGCTGCTTCTGGAAGCGTGGGGTGCAATTTCTCCAGATTACCTCAACAAATTAACAGCTAGAATGCCAAAGGTCTGCAATGCTGTAATTGCTGCAAATGGAGGATTCTTTGACGAAAGCAAAGTTTGATGTAAAAAAAATCTTATTTCAAATACAAATCATTATTTCTAACCTTGTCAATGTCTTGACTCTATTTTCTATTCATTTCACAACATATGGTGGTGAATAAGTGTGACTTTTCATGGAAAACACAAAATTGTTTGGGTGATCCCAAACTTTTGAACGGTAGTGTATATATATATATATACGTGTGTGTGTGTGTGTGTGTGTGCGCACATAAAACTTTGTTCCTTTTAAACATATGTAGGTTGTGTGGTGATACACAAATGAGGGTAGATTCATCAGGGGCTGCTGCTCCTTTAAGGCAGACATTCAGAGTGCTGACGTAAGCACTGCTTAGAGTTTCTGGGGTGGAGCCATGTTTGCAGCAGCCTAGCAGTTAGCTGGTTGCCGCGAGAGATTGTGCTGTATCGGTGTCATTTTGTGTGGCGAGTAAATGGAATTGACTCGACTCGATCTCTCCGTCTCCTCATTCCTGCACTCCCACATTGGTGACCCCGCACGTTGACAACGAACATGTTGACCCAAAGCGATGACGACACCGCTCCGGCTCCGAGTGATGCTAACGGTATGGCTCATGTTAGTGCTAGCATCTCGGCAGCAACAGTGAAGTTGCCCGACTTTTGGCAGCACAGTCCCCAGCCATGGTTTCAGCACATTGAAGCCTAGTTCGAGCTGGGAAGAATAACGTGGGATGTTATGAGGTATTTCCATGTGGTGGCGGCTTTGGATGCCCGGACGACGGCCCGAGCTATGGGGCTACTGGAAGCTGTAGCACCTACGTTCTCGTCAGCGGTGGCCAAGCACGGCGTGGAGCACCATATTGCCACCGATAGCCCCCTGGTCTACGCACGTGCTCAGCGCCTCGACTCTGCTAAGCTCGTGATCGCCAGGGAGGAGTTTGCCACCATGTAACGCCTCGGCATTGTGCGCCGCTTGGACAGCCCGTGGGCCTCCCCCCTGCACATGGTTTCTAAGGCTGACGGCGGTTGACGCCCCTGCGGCGATTTTCGTCGCCTTAACACCGCCACAACCTCTGACCGGTACCCCGTCCCACACATATGGGACTTCTCCGCCCACCTGACGGGGGCCACCATCTTTTCCAAAGTAGATTTGGTGTGGGGCTACCATCGGGTACTGGTCCATCCTCGGGACGTGCCCAAGACAGCGGTCATCACGCCATTTGGACTATTAGAGTTCCTGCGGATGCCCTTCAGTCTCAAGGGAGCAGCGCAGACGTTTCAGGGGCTGATGGACTCTGTGCTACGGGATACGCCGTTCTTGTTTGTTTACTTGGATGGCATTCTCATGGCCAGCGCATCCGCGAAGGAGCATCTGACGCAGCTCCGGCAGTTGTTCGAACGGCTCAGTGCGCATGGACTCATAGTCAACCCAGCCAAGTGCCAGTTTGGCCTGTCGTCCATCAACTTCCTCGGCCACCACATCTCCCCGCAAGGAGCCGTCCCGCTTCCTGCCAGAGTGGATGCCGTTGCCAGTTTTCCATGCCCCCACACTGTGAAGTCCCTGCAGGAGTTCTTGGGCATGGTGAACTTTTATAACAGGTTCATTCCCCAAGCAGCTCACCGCATGTGGCCCTTGTATGAGGCCATGCGGGGCAAGGAAGCCAAGGGCGAGGTAGACTGGTCCCTGGGGATGGACGAAGCTTTCGATGACGCCAAGGTGTGAGCAGTGGGTGGGCGGCGCCTGGCAGCCCCTTGCCTTCTTTAGGAAACAGCTTAAGGACAATGAGCAGAAGTACAGCACCTTCGACTGGGAGCTCCTGGGTCTCTTCCTCGTCTCCCAACACTTCAGGTTCCTGTTGGAAGGCCACCGTTTCACTGCCTTCGTCGACCACAAGCCACTGACTTTTGCCATGGCCAAGACCTCCGAGCTGTGGTCTGGGCGCCAACAGCGTCAGCTCTCTGCCATCCCGGACTTTACCACGGACATCCGGCACGTGGCTGGCAAGGACAACTTGGTCGCTGACTGCCTCTCCCGGGCGGTGGCAGGGTCCGTTCACTTGGGACTCGATTATGCTACCATGGCGGCAGACCAAGCCGCTGATGCGGACATCCAGGCCTATCGGACGGCCACTAAGGCGCTGCGGTTGGAGGATGTGGTATTTGACAGCCCCAACACCACGCTCCTCTGCAACATTTCCACGGGCCAGCCCCGCCCCATGGTGCCCACCGGCTGGCGGTGTCGTGTTTTTGACGTTATCCATGGCCTTTCCCACCCGGGTGTGAAGGCGTCCACTAAGCTGGTGGGGGCCAAGTTCGTCTGACCCGGCCTCAGGAAGGACGTAAAGGCCTGGGCTGACTCCTGCATGTGGCGTGCCAGCGTTCCAAAGTACACTGTAATAACAAAGCCCCCTTGGCGCCATTCCTGGTGCCCGAGAGGCGTTTTGACCATGTGAATGTGGACCTGGTGGGCCCCCTGCCTCCCTCACTGCCTCCCTCAGTCCTACGTCTCCAAGGATCTGCTGTCGGCCAGGTACATCTTCATCTGCCACGACAGCCACCATACCCCCCTGCAGCCCCCCTACGATGGGCTCTTCCGCATCCTGGAAACAGGGCCTAAGAACTTTGTGGTGGACATGGGGGGCAAGCCGGAGCGGGTCTCGGTGGACCATCTCAAGCCTGCCCATTTGGACCTGGGTGGGCCGGTCGAATTGGCCCTGCCCTCGCGGCGTGGACGCCTCTCTTCTCAGGCCCCTTGGCCCAGCCTCGGCCCCTGCCCAGGCTCCGGCTCTGTCCCCTGCCCCTGCCCCTGCCCCCATACCCATTCAGCACAGCCGTTTTGGCCGCCTGGTCCGCCCCCCGAGACGTTGACTGTTTCACTGAGGATTGTTCGCCTGTTGGCTGTTTTGTGTTTTGCTGAGTACTTTTGTGTTGCATTTTTTCATGATGGTAAATTCTGGGGGGGCCTGTGTGGTGATACACAAATGAGGGTAGATTCACCAGGGGCTGCTGCTCCTTTAAGGCAGACATTCAGAGTGCTGATGTAGGCACTGCTTAGAGTTTCCGGGGTGGAGCCATGTTTGCAACAGCCTAGCGGTTAGCTGGTTGCCACGAGAGATTGTGCTGTATCGGTGTCGTTTTGTGTGGCGAGTAAATGGAATTGACTCGACTCGATCTCTTCGTCTCCTCATTCCTGCACTCCCACAGTAGCATGTATTTGCAAATGTGTGTGTGTGTACGTGTTACATGTTTTCTGCGCAGGCTGTTGTGCATGCATGCATCTTTTGGTGAGGTTGACAACATGTTGTGATAAAAACAATAGCCTGTGCTTTAAGAAACACCCCTGCCCAGAGGCAGATACACAGAACCTGCATTTCCTGAAAGAACTTATTTTCATGGAGCACTCAGTAGGGGATACTTCCTTTGATAATTTATACACTACAAAATATTTCATATGTTATACATTTCCTCTGATTTCTTTAAATTACATATATAATCTGTATTATATTTGACATTTTCTCAATCTCATTTTGTGAACCTCCATTCATACATTGACAGATGAGTCTGTATGCATTACAGACACATGTTGCTCAAATAACGAAAGGCTGTGAATTAATTTGGGTGACAAGTAAATCACAAAGCTGGGCCAAGGAAATCCATTTAAAGAAAATGCAATATTTATCACCACTCAAAAGCAAAGAAACTGCCATTTTTTTGCAGGAATTTAATTGAAAAAGAAGAACTTAATTTTAGTCTTTACAGTAAACCTTGTAATGAAATGTAATGAAATCAGCTGCAAACCATGGTTCAGAGCAGGACAGCCTCTGTACTTCTGAAAGAATGTGAGGGGGATCTATAGTGAATTATGTTTCCGCATATTGGCAGGCATTGCTTTGTTGTGGGAAAGGATTAATTAGATGAAGTGGATCAATGTTGTCCCTGCACACACACACACACACACACGCGCGCGCGCACATATGAACACGCACGCACGCACGCACGCACGCACGCACGCACGCACGCACGCACGCACGCACGCACGCACGCACGCACACACACACACACACACACACACACACACACACACACACACACACACACACACACACACACACACACACACACACACACACACGCTCATGAAGAGTACCTGCTTGCTTTCCGTATAGCTAGGAACATGAAGAAATAGCAGTAGAAGATGATTCCCAATGGGATAAAGAATACAAAACAGCACAGCATTAACGTGTAGCTCCTATTGGCCAATGTGTAAGTGACATAATCCCAGGTACAGGATGTCATCAGACCCTCAGGGATATAGGAGCCTAGGACAGAGAACAGCAAAGTTTTAAAAAGATGCAGATAATGAGGTACCAAAGAAAATTATATGTCATTTGACTGGAACTGAGTTGTTACACAGAGCTGTAAAAGGTTACCAATACTACATGGGCCTATAACAATTTCTGCTTCTCTTAAAGGTGCAATTCACAATTGATACACAGCGGCTGTCCGCCCCACTTGTTTCAATCAGACTTCATAAACATTGTACACTTAATTGAATACGAATGAGAAAATCAGTCAATGCTGAATTACTTTCACTTCCCTTTGAGGTTTTCAGTTGTCTCCACTTCCAAAACAAATCTACAGTTTTGACTCGACAGCAGGATGCGTCATGTCACTTGCTGTCAGTAGAGTGCTCATGTTGTCGTAGTCCTCCACATCCAAGCTGTTGTGTTGCATCCCATTACAGATTGTACATTTAAACTGGGGGTGAATATAGTGGCCTATTCGTGGTGGTTTCTCCTGTGACCACTGAAATGCATGTTGCCATAAGCCTGGGATAGGCCTAAACCTGTAAAATCTGACTTTTTCTTGTTTATGTCTGTGATCCACCGCCCACTTTCAAGACTCTTTGCTTATATGGACCATTCATTCTCAAATAGTTATTAACACACTTTTCAACCGTTTCCTTAATCACCCAATTGAAAAGGGATAATACTGACTATATTCCTTCAATTAGATTTAACGTTTGGATGCATTTCTATATATAGTCCCTTGAAAACTATAACAAATTTGATTCAAATTTGTATTTATCTAAAATAACTTTTTCTGGCTATATTTATCCTGATCTTATCTACTGACAGAAATCCCCACAATGCATGAAATGTGGTCTTTAGTTAATGTTTACCTGAAACAAGAGGGTTTGCCTGCAGGCTGTGTGTAAGCTCCTCCAGGAAGCACCTCCTCACTAAACGTATTTGAGAGGAAGTATCACGTGACTTCCTTACCTAGTGTAATGGTCCATCAGTGAGGAGATGCCTCACTGATGGTCTGCCTGCAGGCAGACCACTCCTAACTAAAATGGAAGTTAAATCTTGCTTCATGAACTCACTCCAGCCAATGAGAGGGGCAAGGCTCCAGGCCAGGGAATAGAGCCAGACCAAGATGATGGCAACCATTGTTCTTCGTTTGGAGTTCCAACGTAAAGCCTGCAGAGGCTTGGTGATCACCAAGTAGCGGTCGATAGAGATGGCCAGCAGGTTAATCATGGAGGTTATGCCAAACAGAGCTCCACAGAACGCATACATCTTACAGCCTGCAGGGTGGTACATACACACAAACACAAGCAGATATGTTTGTACTTGCAAACATAAAAATGGTTATTATGCTTCACTGAACAATTACATTTTGTGATCTGCATTTTAACAAGTAGTTTGTGTTAAGTGAAGCACTACTGCTATTGAGTTCCAGCAAGGAAGGACTAGGTGAATAGGCTTTCAGTAGACTCAGGCCTTGTGTCTATCAGAGAACCATCAAAAGGTGCTTCTTGTATTTTTGTAATTGTATTCTATGGAAAGGTCATGTTTTGGGCTCTCTCGACCCAACGGAGGGACCTGACGGCTTTTAGAGCCCAGCTCCTCTTTCCAAAATTGGAGCAATTTCAGCTTACATTGAAGCACACAGCTCATTATTGTCACTGCAGTTCCACCAACCAATGAGAATGAAGGAGGGGCGGGACTGGAGAGGAAACAGAAGCCAGATCTACCTTGTTACAAGTCCATGTCATAACTTGCCACAATAGTGGCATCCTGGTCACAATTTGCAACTGAAGTCGCCCTTGTGATGGCTCTCAATAATTTGTGTTCTTTATAAATTACATTAATAAAAGAAGGTGAAATTTTAATTTACCAGACAAATTAGCATCAGCCAGGCCTCTGGTGTCTACTAAGGGTAACAGGATGTTAGATAAAACATATCACTTCCTGTGCGACACAAACATTTTCCGCCAGTGTACTTTTTTTTTTAAACAAACAACAGATTTAGTATACAGAGGACAGTATACAGAATGACCATACATAACAAAGGAGCCAGGGGTACATTCCATTCCATTATGTAAAGATATTAAAAGACATACATAAATTAAAAGTTTTGACAGCCTTTTTGTTCATAAAATAAGAAATAAGTTTTACATTTATTCAATTTCTTTCAAGAAAACAACAAAAAAGGTTTTTTGTTTCTGAATTTGCTTTTGTGAATAAAAATTTTGCAAATATTATTAACAGATTTATTATGAAAAAATATTTGTTACCTTTTTTTGGGTGTTTAAAGAAACCAAATACTACATTCTCCCATAATAAAACAAAGTCTTTGAAAAGATGATCAATGACAAATCTACAAAGGTCTTGCCAGAATTTCTTGGTGTGAGAACAGTGCCAAAACAGGTGTAACACTATTTCTGGATGTTCATCACTTAATATTATTTGTGATTAGGTACTTATGTGGAAGCATCCAGACCGTCTTCCAGTTTATGTCATTTACAAACCGGTGCCAATATGCCATGACATATGGGATAGAGACAACATCTCTTTGAAATAGGCCACGTATGGTTCTATTATTATTTTGGGGATGCAATGAAAAGCAAATCTTACCTACTGGTCAGTCAGCTGGATCAGGGAGAGAAAGGTATCTGGGTGCAGGATTAGCTACATTTCTGAAAAGCATTAGGGTGCCAGTTGGAATGGCATCAAAAACTATTGCAAATTCATTGGGGGTTACTAGGAAATTTTATGTAGATAAAAATTCTTTGTGAGAGAGTAAAAGCCCCTCTCTACTGACAGTTGACCCACTAGCAGAATCTGGTTTTGAACCCATTTTTCTAAGAAGAGTGATTTGTTGTTAAATAAGATTTCTCTATTGTTCCAAATAATATAAGTATGTGGTGAAAAATTGTGCTTATATATCAGAGACAAGCTAGAAGGACTTGCTTATGAAATTCAGTTAATTCTGTCTATATTATAATTACAACTTAAAACAAAGCTGGGGCGGACTTCCGGTAAGATGGCGACTTGAATAGCAGCACAACTTTCTGCCTCTCGCAAGTTGGCTAAAATAAATCCTCTAAAACACTAAACTCGACGCAAAAAAAGGAGAAATGAGAAGAGGAGGTAATTCGAATAAAGGTAGCCGTACAATCCAAAAGGGTAACGCACCAGATACACAGGGAGCGAAGAAACAGTCGGAGCAAGGTAATAGCAAACCAGAGGTAGAAGAAGCTACAATGGCGGCGGACACAGCTGAGACATTGCGTGCCGGATTAGCAGCTATCGCTAAAGAGATACAAGAATTCAAACAAGAGCTACGAGGTGACTTTGCCAGACTCAAAGATGAGGTGAAAAGGGAAGTGAAGGAAGAGATTGCTTGCTTCCGAGAAGAGATGACACAGAAGTTTGAAGAGAGCAACGGCGAAATACAGGCGCAGAAAGCGCACATGAGTGAATCCCAGAAGCGCATAGCCGAGCTAGAGGAATGGCAGGCGGACTCGACAGAACTACTGATGGACATGTCGATCCAAACGCGCCAGATGCAAGAAAAAATAATGGACCTGGAAGGGAGGTCAAGGAGGAACAATATTCGAATCTTTGGTGTGCCAGAGGAAACGGAGGGAGGCTCCATTACCCAGTACGTGGAACAACTCTTGAATACTCAACTTGACTTAGAAGAAGGGACCAATCTCCAGATACAAAGAGCTCACAGAGCCCTCGCTCAGAAACCCCCTCCGACAGCTCCCCCCAGGTCAATAGTGGTGAACTTTCAACAGTTTGTGGTGACCCACATCTATATAACTAGAGACATTCACCTAAGAGAGAATGCACTTCCGCTTCCGGTCCAGAGAGTTCAGTGTCGTTGTCGAATATATGACATGTAAAGTTGGAGCTAGTAAACTACCTGGACTACGTCTACTCTCACGTCTCCTGTCTCGTTGTTTTCTAACTCCACATTGGTGACCCCGACGTGATCGAACAACTAATACGAGTATGTTTGACAACACGACGACGCCGGTGCTAACAACATGGCTATTGCTAACGCTAGCATTTACACCGCTACTGTGAAGCTACCCGACTTTTGGCAGCATAATCCACGGCCGTGGTTTCAACATGTGGAAGCCCAGTTCCAGCTGAGAGGGATAACGCAGGATGCAACGCAGTACTTCCACGTAGTGGCGGCGTTAGACGCATCGACAACGGCGCGAGCAATGACACTGTTGGAAGCTCCGCCAGCTGCTGGCAAGTACGATGCTATAAAGACATTCCTCCTGAAACTATTTGAACTGTCGGAGCTGGAGAAGGCAGACCGTTTACTGTCCCCGAATGGCCTCGGCGACGGCAAACCGTCTGATTTAATGGAAAAAATGCTGTCTGTGCTGGGATCGGCTGATCCGGCCTTTCTTTTCACACACATTTTTCTGAGGCAGCTCCCCGCACCTGTACGCACAGCACTGGCCAGTTCTCCTCTCGCCGCCTCCAAGGACTACCGTTCTCTGGCTGCTGAAGCAGACAGGGTTTTCCTGGCCAACCGGCAACAGTTTGTGCATGTCCTGCTACCCCACCAGACCGCCCCACCACCACCTGTGTACGACTATATGGACACCGCGGCTGCGGTGACAGCCCGCCGCCAACCTGACGACGGGCTCTGTTATTACCATGCCAGGTTTGGGGCAAAAGCAAAACGGTGTCGCAAACCCTGCAGTTACAGGGTTCAGGGAAACGCCAAGGCCGGCGCTTGTTAACGGCTATGGGCGCCGGCCGTGACTGCAAGCTGTTGTTCATCAGAGACTCCTTGTCGGGCCGGCGGCTGCTGGTTGACTCTGGCGCTCAACGCAGCATACTACCAGCACAAGCTGTGGACACGATGACCGACAGTCACGGCCCCCAGATGGACGCCGCCAACGGCACGTCCATTCGGACGTACGGTATCAGACATGTGGACGTGTGTTTTGGCGGCCGACGTTTCGGCTGGGACTTTGTGATGGCTGCTGTATCCACCCCGCTCCTAGGTGCGGATTTCCTCTGTGCTTTCAACCTGCTGGTGGATGTTAAAAACTGTCGCGTGATTGATGCCGTCTCTTTTGCGTCATACCCCTGCACGCTTGGGGGCGCTGGAGCGCTGTGCCTCGCTAACACACTCTCCACCGGGGATCCATACCAACGCCTGCTCGCAAATTTCCCCGAGCTGACCACACCCACCTTCTCCTCGGCGGTGGCCAAGCACGGCGTGGAACATCATATCACCACAGTGGGGCCCCCAGTTTACGCCCGGGCCCGACGCCTCGACTCGGCCAAGCTCGCAATAGCCAGGGAGGCGTTTTCGACTATGGAGCGCCTCGGCATTGTCCGCCGTTCTGACAGCCCGTGGGCTTCCCCTCTTCACATGGTTACTAAGGCCAACGGGGGTTGGCGCCCGTGCGGGGACTACCGTCGCCTAAACAATGCCACGACCCCCGACCGGTACCCCATACCGCACATACAAGATTTCTCTACCCACCTGGCGGGCGCTGCCATCTATTCCAAAATCGACTTAGTGCGGGGGTATCACCAAGTGCCGGTCCACCCACTGGATGTCCCAAAAACGGCTGTCATCACACCCTTTGGGCTCTTTGAGTTCTTACGTATGCCTTTCGGCCTTAAAGGGGCGGCGCAGACGTTTCAGCGCCTTATGGATTCTGTGCTCCGTGACATGCCATTTTTGTTTGTGTACTTAGACGACATCCTCGTGGCCAGCGCGTCGGCGGAGGAACACATGACGCACCTCAGACAGCTGTTTGACAGGCTCAGCGAACACGGCCTCATCATCAACCCAGCTAAGTGTCAGTTCGGGGAGTCGTCCATCACCTTCCTCGGGCACCACATCACTCCACAGGGGGCCGTTCCCCTCCCTGCCAGGGTTGAGGCTGTCACCATGTTCCCCCGCCCCCGCACTGTACAGTCGCTGCAGGAATTCCTGGGCATGGTGAACTTTTATAACCGTTTCCTGCCCCGTGCCGCCCACATCATGCGTCCCCTGTATGAGGCCCTGCGGGGTAAGAAGTCTAAGGACGAGCTGGACTGGTCTTCGGGGATGGACGAGGCTTTTGTGGCCGCCAAGACCGCGCTGGCCAACGCTGCGCTGCTAGCTCACCCGTCGCCTGCCGCCCCCATAGCCCTTACAACGGATGCCTCCGACTACGCCGTGGGGGCCGTGTGTGAGCAGTGGGTGGGGGGGGGGCTGGCAGCCGTTGGCGTTCTTCAGTAAACAACTCCGTGAGAGCGAGCGCAAATACAGCACCTTTGATAGGGAACTACTGGGTCTCTTCCTCGCAACCAGACACTTTAGGTTCCTATTGGAGGGCCGACAGTTCACCGCTTTCGTGGACCACAAACCGCTGACGTTCTGTATGGCCAAAACCTCAGAACCGTGGTCTGGGCGTCAGCAGCGTCATCTCGCGGCGGTTTCCGAGTTTACCACGGACATACAACACGTGTCGGGCAAGGATAACTCCGTCGCCGACTGCCTTTCACGGGCGGTTGTTAACGCCGTTCACTTGGGACTCGACTACGCCGCTATGGCAGCGGACCAAGCCAAGGACGCGACCGTTCAAGACTACCGGTCGACCCCTACGGCGCTACGGCTGGAGGACGTGACGTTCGACGCGGCCAACACCACCCTCCTCTGTGACATCTCCACCGGTCAACCGCGCCCCCTGGTGCCTACTTCCTGGCGGCGCCGAGTTTTCGACACCGTCCACGGCCTTTCCCACCCGGGAGTGAAGGCCTCGACCAAATTGGTGAGCGTCAAGTTTGTTTGGCCTGGGCTCCGTAAGGATGTTAGAGCCTGGGCCGGCTCTTGTGTGGCGTGCCAACGCGCCAAGGTGCACCGCCATACCAAGGCCCCTTTGGCGCCGTTTGTGGTTCCAGAGAGGCGGTTTGACCACGTCAATGTTGACCTGGTGGGTCCCCTGCCCCCCTCCCGTGGTTATACGTTCCTCCTCACTATTGTGGACAGGGCCACCAGGTGGCCAGAGGCTATTCCCTTGTCCTCCACGACGGCAGCAGAGGTAGCACGGGCGTTCATCGGCTGCTGGGTGGCCCGTTTCGGCACACCGGGTGACATCACGAGCGACCGGGGCTCCCAGTTTACCTCGGAGCTCTGGACGGCGGTCGCTGAGCACCTGGGGATGAAGATCCACCGCACTACGGCGTACAACCCGCAGAGCAACGGACTTTGTGAGCGGTTCCATCGGGACATGAAAGCCGCTCTGCGGGCAAGCCTCACTGGCTGCGACTGGATGGACCGGCTCCCATGGGTCATGCTCGGCCTGCGTTCGGCCCCGAAGGAAGACCTCCAGACCTCCTCCGCTGAGCTGGTGTATGGCCAGCCCCTGCGAGTTCCGGGGGAGTTTCTTCCGGATGCTACGACTCCCTGGTCGGCCGCCTCTCACCTCAGTGCGTCCCGGAGCGCTGCCGGTGCCTTCGCTCCCGTTCCGATGTCTCAACACTGCCTCCCCCGGTCCTACGTCCCCAAGGATCTGCCATCGGCGAGGTACGTCTTCATTAGGCACGACAGCCATCGGTCCCCGCTGCAGCCCCCATACGACGGGCCCTTCCGCGTCCTGGAGGCGGGGGATAAGAACTTTGTGGTGGACATGGGGGGCAGGCCGGAGCGGGTCGCTATAGACCGTCTCAAGCCTGCTCACTTGGACATTGGGGAGCCAATGCAATTGGCCCTACCCCCGCGGCGGGGACGCCCTCCTAGGTCGGCCCCGGCACCTGCCTCTGTTCCTGCTTCGGCCCCGCCTATGGCCCGGGTTTCGGCCCCATCTGTTTCCCCTCCTGTGAAGCGCAGCCGTTATGGCCGCAGGGTCCACCCCCCGACTCGTCACTTGTTTTCCCCGTGACTTTGCACTATGTCATTGACTGTTCTGTTGTAGAGTCTATTTTTATGTTCATGAGTTGCGCTTTTGCTGTTTTGCATTGTTTTGTGTAGGTGAATTCTGGGGGGGCCTGTGTGGTGACCCACATCTATATAACTAGAGACATTCACCTAAGAGAGAATGCACTTCCGCTTCCGGTCCAGAGAGTTCAGTGTCGTTGTCGAATATATGACATGTAAAGTTGGAGCTAGTAAACTACCTGGACTACGTCTACTCTCACGTCTCCTGTCTCGTTGTTTTCTAACTCCACAAGTTTGATATAAAAGAAATGATTCTCAAGAAAGCATGGAAAAAGAATAAGATAGAGATAGGGGACAAACGTATTTACTTTGATCACGATTATGCAGCTGAAGTGGTCCGGAAAAGAAAATCATATTTGGGCATTAAGAAAGTGCTCAAGGGTAAAGGAATTCGTTTCCAGACACCCCTCGCCAAAATAAGGATCCACTGGAACAACGGAACGAAGATATACGACAATGCCAGGGAAGCTGCGATGGACATGAAGACGAGAGGCTGCGACATCGAGATACCAGACGATGACACGGCAACCACGGCCACAGAGCAGGTGGAGGCGACTGGGACGCGAGCAGGGTGGCAACGAGTCCACGGCGCGAAAGGAAGACGTGAAGCTGCACAACGAGCGAAAGAGAAGCTCCAGGCCTATCGGAGAAAGTAGGATTGGTATCGTTCTGACTGAGTTGAGCTCCATTACAAAAGGTTTTTTCATCACATGCCACGGAGAGAGGTAGGCTATATGGTTGCCAAACGTTGGACATGCCTAGACAAGGCTGTAGGCTTATCCCATGTGATGGGCAAAATGTCAAGTCTAGAGTGGGGCCCTTTCTGAAAAGGATTTCCCCTTCACCTACCAACGGGGACTCGGGGTGGTTAGGCCCCTTTAGTTGGAAGTTATTTTTGTTGTTGATTAATGTGTTTTATATTTGTAGTTTTTTTGTCTGGAGCTCTGTGGGAATATATGGAAAAAGAGTATCAAGATGTCTAGATGGTTCACACAACTAAAATAATGTCGCTGAATGTTAATGGTCTAAATATGTTAAAGAAGAGGGAAAAGGTTATGATTAAGCTAAAAAAGGAGGATGTACAAATCATATTCCTCCAAGAGACCCATTTAACACAGATAGAGCATGGGAAACTTAAGAAATATGGGTACAGACATTCATATTATAGCTCCTACAAGAAAGGGCGCAGGAGAGGTGTTGCAATTTTAATATCAAACAAAACTCAATTCGATTATGACAGGGAGATTGGAGACAAGGAGGGGAGATATATTATAGTGAAGGGGAGGTTAGAGAACAAACCAGTGACATTGGTAAATATATACGCCCCTCCTGAAAGTGATAAAATATTTTTTAAATCTTTGTTTGATGAGATAGCAAACGAGTCAGAGGGGGTCTTAATTTGTGGGGGAGATTTGAATGTCGTTTTGAATCACAAAATGGATACGACCAGTATCAAAAGGACTAAAACACAGGTCACTCGATTTGTAAATATATCACTGGAAGAGATGGGGATGGATGATGTGTGGAGACAATTACACCCTCAGGAAAAAGACTATACACATTACTCAGCTGTACATAAAGTTCATTCAAGGATAGACTATTTCCTTATGAGCAAAGACGATATTTACAGAGTAAAGGAGTGTGGGATTGGAGGGGCGGATATCTCAGATCACAATCCAGTATATTTAGAAATTAATTTGAATTGTAGAAGCGAAATACGGTTTGGAGGTTTAATGTGGGTCTACTGAATAGTGAGCAGAGTAAGATTATGTTAAAGGCGGATATTCGGACATATCTAGAAGAAAACAGCAATGGGGAAGTAGACCCAACAATATTTTGGGATGCCATGAAGGCGGTCATCAGGGGAAAGTTAATAGCGCATTCAGCATTGATCAAAAAGGCAAG
This sequence comes from Lampris incognitus, assembly GCF_029633865.1. Classification (NCBI taxonomy): domain Eukaryota; kingdom Metazoa; phylum Chordata; class Actinopteri; order Lampriformes; family Lampridae; genus Lampris; species Lampris incognitus. Next base: position 119,229,986 of record NC_079211.1, read on the forward strand.
ATCAATTATATCCAGAAAGAATACGGACAGGTTAAGAGAAATGGAGAGGGAATACCAGACTGCGGGAAACCCCGTGGTGTTGGAGCAAATCAAATCGGCTAAGTCAGACATTAATAAAGAACTGTTAGATGAAGTTGAGAAAAAAAGCTTGTTTCTCAAACAAAGATATTATGAAACAGGCCCGCGCGCAACTAAACTGTTGGCAAAACGTATTCGAAAACAGCAAGCAGTGGGCCATATACATAAGATCAGAGACCCCCATTCAAATGAGTTAATGAATATACCAGAAAGCATAGAGGACATATTTTTGGGATATTATAAAGAGTTATATTCACAACCCACACCTGCATCCGAAGCGGAAATTAATACCTTTTTGAATTCATTAGATTTACCCTCAATTGGACGGCTCCAAAATGACAAATTAACAGCTGACATCAAGATGGAAGAGGTGATAGATGCAATAAATTCTTTGAAAAACAATAGAAGCCCGGGCAACGATGGATACCCTGCAGAATGGTACAAAGTGTTTAGGGAAGAGCTGGCACCGATACTTCTGAGATCCTTCAATTGGACACTTCACAATAATAAGATACCACCATCATGGTCAGAGGCAATAATCACAGTCATTCCAAAACCGGAAAAGGATAAAGAATATTGTGGGAACTACAGACCTATTTCATTATTAAATGTAGATTATAAAATATATACGACAATTATCTCCAAAAGGTTAAACTCATTCATAGGTGATTTGATAGATGAAGATCAAACAGGATTCATGAGAGAAAGACAAACGCATGATAATATCAGAAGGACATTGCATATTGTTGATCAAGCGAGTAAGAGAAAACAAGCTACACTATTAGTAAGTTTAGATGCAGAAAAAGCATTCGATCGGGTGTCTTGGAATTTGTTGTATGCAGTATTGGAACGACTAGGGTTCAGCAATAAGTCAATACAGTGTATTAAAACATTATATCAACAACCTAATGCTCGGATTAAAATAAACGGGAGTTTAACGAACAAGTTCATTTTGCAGAGGTCGACAAGACAAGGATGCTGTTTGTCTCCGACACTGTTCGCGTTATTCATTGAGCCTTTAGCGGAGGCCATTCGCCAAAATGAAGGAATTAATGAGTGACAGTGAATGGCACTGTCCACAAGGTGGGGCTATTTGCTGATGATGTCATAGCCTATCTTGAGCAACCACATACATCACTCCCTCAACTAATGAAGCTACTAGAACTATATGGTCATTTATCTGGATATAAAATTAACATCTCAAAAACACAGGTGCTAGTTCTCAATTATACTCCAACCACAGAATTCAAGGGAAATTTTGACTTTAATTGGAATCTAAACAAAATCAAATATTTGGGAATTTACATTACCAAGGAATTGTCTAAATTACATAAAGCAAATTACGGCAAGATCAACGATGTGATGCAAAAGGATATTGATAGATGGTCCACTCTGCCACTTGACTTCAGCTCAAGAATTGAGACAGAATGAATATTCTACCAAGGCTTCTTTATCTATTCCAATCGTTGCCTGTAGAGGTGACTCAAGCTCAATTTGATAGGTGGGATAGGACAATATCTAGATTTATTTGGGGAGGGAAGAAGCCCAGAGTAAGGTATGAAACTCTCCAACTCTCAAAGGAAAAGGGAGGTATGGGTTTACCAAATCTAAAAGAATATTTCAAAGCTGCCCAGCTGAGATATGCTGTTGACTGGTGTAGGCAAGATTACATGGCCAAGTGGAAAGTCATGGAAAGGGAATATGGTGGGTACCCTATCCAGAATATTTTAGGGGATAAAGAAGTATACAAGAAAACAAAAACCCACATGGATTCAGTCACATTATTTACACTGCAGTTATGGCTTAAATTGATTAAAATCAACAAATTACAAGATGAGATACAGTTATTGAGATGGGTAGCATATGATAGAGACTTTACTCCAGCGAGGCATGACACAGTTTTTAAACTGTGGGTTAACTGGGGAATCACAGCATGGTGCACTCTAGAGGAAAAAGGGGAGATGGAGAGTTTTCAGGGTATGAAAGACAAGTTTGATTTGGAGAATCAAGACTTCTTTAGATATTTACAATTAAGGAATTATTACAACAAACGTATCAGGAGAGGACCCTCCATGGAGGTGAACAGTGTGATTCAAATTATAATCAACGCATATAAAGGGAGAAAATCTAGGACTATATCTGCACTATATCAAGCTCTCACAACTAATAAACACTCAACTACATATATAAAAGAAAAATGGGAATTAGAATTTGGCACAGAAATTACAGAGGAGGACTGGCAGAATATGTGGAAAGTTCATCAATCCTCCACTAGTTCGCAGATATGGAGGGAATTCTCCTGGAAAAATCTGATACGTTTTTTTATTACACCAAAAATCAAAAATAGATACTCCAGCACCAAACTGTCATGCTGGAGGAAATGTGGAAGAGGATGTAGACCACTCGCATATATTTTGGAAATGTAATAAGCTAGCGATGTTTTGGGAGATGGTTCATGATGTAATACAAAAGGTACTTGGATATGACTTCCCTAAGAGCTATATGACCCTCTGTTTCTGTAATTTTAAAAACGACGATATAGGGTCAAGTGATAGATGTTTGGTTAAGATACTGCTGATTGCGGCTAAGAAGGCAATCACAAGAAAATGGTGCCAGGTGGACGCCCCCACACAAGGACAATGGATGGAAATAGTGGAAGACATTCATACAATGGAAAAACTGACTCATCGATTGAGACTTACAGTACCTCGGATGGAAGACCAGTGGAAGAAATGGACATGGTTTAAGGAGCAAACACGCGACAACATAATTCATGACAACACTTAAGACTGGAAAGTTAAACCCACAGGAAGCTCATGTAGTTCTTTTTTTTGTGTGTTTTTTTTGTTCGTTTGTTTTGAGTTGCCCTGTTGGGCTTGTGTGCAAGTAAATGTAGATAATTCAATGTTTACTTCTGAATACGGATGCCATGTTTGTATTGTCCTAAAAACTTCAATAAAAACTAAAGTGATAAAAAAACAAAGCTGGGGCCACCAAAACAAGAGAAAATGTTGTGGAGAATAAAATTCCAGAGTGAAGTGGGTTTTTTCTAGGGGTTTTTTATTTTTTTTTATTTTTTAGAAAATACTTCGCACAGTTAATTTCAAATGTGTTATTTAGAGTAGTGAAATCCAGGAAGAATCCAGTGGATCACTCAAGGACTAAACACACAGACATTTGCTACCACTACATCCGTGAATGTGTGCCGAATGGGCAAACAGAACTGCAATATTGCCCAACAAATGACATGAAGGCAGATATCTTGACCAAGCCACTGACTAAACAGAAGTTTGAATATCTTAAGAGAGAGATTGGGCTTTTCCCTATGTAATTTTGTCTACTGTAATAGGCGCTGTTTTTTCTGTTGAAAATTATATGAAAGCTGTAAGCAAGGTGAAAGGAGTAAGAACAGGAATCTTGCAAGTTTTTTTCAGTTTAAAGATTTATTATCTTGACGTTATTTTTTAAGGAGAGCATGGCTCTTAGTAATATAATTTAGTGTGAAGTGCCTTAATGCCATTGTAAAATTTAGTGGAAGTGTTGTAATACAGTAATTTGACAATGGGTGTCGCTAATGCGCTATACTGTCCTCTAGTGTCTGCTTGTAGTTTCGGTTTGACTTTTCTGAATAAACACGTGAAAGAGCAATATAAAATGCCTCTAATGAATCTTGTTTATAATATATATTTTGTATAACAGAGAAAAAGCTAATACCAAAAATATGTTATAAAGTAATTTAAACACATGAAAAACGAAACCAATCAACTTATACCGTTGGTGTTTATCCATGAGCAGAAAAGTCATCAGGAAGGGAGGGAGACTTTGGAGCCGTTAATGAATGCCCGATCTCCGACAAAGTAGGCTGCTTTACCTTCCTTTCGAGCCTTCTCTGGCCACAGCTTGTTCCTGCGTTCCCTGTCCTCTTTTGAAAGGTCCTCCGCGAATCGTAGGTTGTTGTCCCGCAAGAAGGGGGATGTCTTTGCAGCTTTCTATAGAGCAGCGTTTCTCAAACCTCTCCTGGAGGACCACTTGTCCTGCATGTTTTAGATCTCTCCCTGCTCCAACACATCTGATTTAAATGATCAGTTTTGTTATTAGGCAGCTTCGGGAGCTCATAACGAGTTGATCATTTGAATCAGCTGTGTTGGAGCAGGGAGAGATCTAAAACATGCAGGACAAGTGGTCCTCCAGGAGAGGTTTGAGAAACGCTGCTATAGAGCATCTCTGCAGATTCGTGAGGTAAAGTGAAGGATGATGCCCCTGGCCTTGGTGTCATTTTGCCGTTTGGGACCAAGGTGATGCACGGTATGGATGGTATCAGCAAGCCTGTTTTTTTTTTTTGTGCTGGCATGACAGCTTGACAAATCCTGATAGCCTTCTGTCGTACATCTTCTTTCTCCAACTCTTCAACTCCATACAGCCTCGGGTTCCATCTCCTGGAGTACCTTTCTAACTCAGAGATCCTCTGTTGACATGTGTCCACTCGCTCCTCCTCCTTTGCAACTCTTTTCTCAAGCAAACACTTTTCCTTTCATGTTCTTAATTTCTGCACATGCAAAATCAACTGTCTTTTTTAGCCCCTCAATTTTCAGAGAATTAGCTCTGACCATGCTCTCGATGCTGTCAGACCTTGGGTTTATCAGCGCAGACAAGGAGGCAATTATGTCATTTGAGTTGGCTTGCTCGGAACTGCTGTGTGCATACATCACCTTCTTCGAAGCTGGGGGCTTACTAGGAGTAACAGGCAGTGGTGGAAATTCGTCCATGTCGTCTCCTTCTACAGGGAGGGTCAGGGTGGCAGCATAGTCATGACAGTTGTCGATTAGCACATTGCCAGCACTAGCCGAGTTAGCTTTGTTTAGTGTTAGCTTAAACTTAGCCTCTTCGAAATCTCTTTTTCTGTCGTGTAGGTTCAGCATTTTTTCGCTTCTCTTTTAAATTTGCGGTTTATGGTATTCAGGGAAAAGAATCAGGTATTTGGCAAGTAAAATATTCAAGTTTTTACTGTTTTTGAAACTTAAGTTTGCAGATCTCAGGAGAAAGCGTGCGCTCACTCAGCCATCTTGGCACGCCCCCTCCAGTGTACTTACAGGTACACTAGCGAGTAGAATAGGTAATATCGAAGGGTCTCAAGTTGAGCTGAGTGTGTCAATGCATGTCAAAGAGCCCAATTCCGTGTTAATAACTATTAAAAGTTAATATTTTACCATAATTTTAAATCTGACTCAAAATCAAACATAAAATGAAATAGCAAATAAAAAATGATAGTGCTCTTAAGAGAAAAAAAGCTAATTTATTTGACATTTAATGTGTGTTATCACAAAGATAACGCAGGACGAAAGATAAAGCTAGAAAAAATGCTTCGTTTGTTTGCATTCCATAGCAACGACTGTCCGAACATCTCCCAACACTCAGCACACTGCACTATCTGAGCGCTCGCTCACCTCCAGCAGTAGTGATTTTTCTTTGAAAAATACCTCCGGTAGACACACGGCCATGTTCGAAATGTGTTCTGTAGGCACGAGTTATGTGAAGGCATATTTAACTGAGGAACTGAAAGAAACTCATAGCAGGAGAAAAACTGTATGATCCATCTGAGGGGAACTGGCTGAAGACTGAGCTGTTCATGTTTATGTTGTAGCTTAAAAGTTCAGTCCATCTCTCTTCCTCATAGAGACAGCCTAGCCATGAAGATGTGAATGAATGAGTGAGTTCCTGTCCAGGTGCAAAAATATGTTTGAATAAATAAATAGCCACAATGAAGAGAAGAGAGATAAAAAATGCAAGGAGATATACAGTGCTGCTTGAAAGTTTGTGAACCCTCCAGACATGGTCACTGTTTTTGTAAAAAAAACATTAAGATAAGCTTATTACACATACATCCAAATCCCAATTTGTAAAGCACACCTTCCAAATAATGGACACACACACGAAAAGAGATATATTTTCATTATTTAATTCAACAAAGGTGGTTTATTTCACAAAAACTGAAAATTTAACATGTGCAAAAGTATGTGAACCCTTGTATTAGTGGCTTGTGGCTCCTCCTTTTGCAGCCATTACTTCAACCAAACGTCTTCTGTAACCACTAACCAGTCTCTCGCATCTGCTTATGGGGATTTTTGCCCACTCCTCCTTGCAGAACTCAGCCAGTTGAGAGAGGTTGGAGGGACATCTGGTATGTACCAACTTCTTCAGGTCTCGACACAACATTCCAATTGGATTAAGGTCCGGACTTTGACTGGGCCTATCCAGAGTACGAATCCTCTTTCTCTGAAGCCATTCCTTTGCAGTTTTGCTGGAGTGCTTTGGGTCATTGTCTTGTTGCATAATCCATTTTCGTCCCAGCATCAACCCCCTGACTGATGGCAGGAGATTTTGGTCAAAAATTTGTTGATATGCCAGAGAATCCATGGTTCCTTGGATAATATGGAGTCGTCCAGGTCCAGAAGCAGAAAAGCAGCCCCAGACCTTCACATTTCCACCACCATGGTTCACTGTTGGGAGGAGGTTCTTTTCTTCATATGCAGTGTTGGCTTTTCTCCAAACATGTTGGTTTTGATTGTGACCAAATAATTCTATTTTGGACTCGTCTATCCAGAGAATGGACTTCCAGATGGCCTCTGGTTTGTCCAAGTGCTCTCTGGCAAAGTTGAAACGAGCAGCTTTGTTCTTTTTTGAGAGCAGAGGCTTCCTTCTAGCAACCCTCCCATGAATGTCATGGCTATTCAATTTTCGTCTGATTGTAGACGCATGCACATTTGTCCCAGATGCTACCAGAGAGGTCTACAACTCTCTAAAGGTGATGTGTGGGTTGGCCTTTACCTGATTTAATATTTTTCTGGTGCTTCTGGGTGATAGTTTTGATGGGCGTCCACTTCTAGGCAGAGTTGCTGTCATGTTGAAGGCCCTCCATTTGTAAATTATTTGTCTTACAGTGGATGGATGGAGCTGGAATCTTTTGGAGATGGTCTTATATCCCTCCCCAGACTGATGGGCTATCACTACCCTCTTCTTCATGTCCTCGGATATCTCCTTTGCTCTCAGCATTGTTGATTGTATGGGACCACAGTGGTTTGGTTGGTTTCCTCTCTCTTTTAATTAGTGCAGGCCAAACCCATTCCCAAGGATGTCTCATTTCATTGGTCTGCTTAAATGATTAATTAAGCACCCAAATGTGTTTCACCAGTCTGTTACCTGCTTGACTTAACCAATGCAGCTGGGGGTTCACTTACTTTTGCACATACACTAATTCCATGTTTCATGTAGTTTTTGGGCTACTTAAACAAGTCCCACTAAACAAGTACATGACATTAATAAACATATATCTGACATTTCATACATAAAAACTGGTGATGATAAAATAAGAAAATCATGGTAAAACAACAGAAACATCTAAACTGCTCAAGGGGTTCACATAGTTTCAAGCAGCACTGTATGTGCAGAACACACGAGAGAAAAACATTACCCATCTCTCCAAACACCCATCCTTTGTAGAGGCAGTTGACAAAGAAGATGGGCGACTGGGTGAAGGCCATCAGGAAGTCACTGACTGCCAGGTTCATTATGAAGTAGTTAGGCAGGTTACGAAGCTTCTTGTTACTAAACATACGGGAAAAAGGAGAGTCCATGATTTCCACACATACATTGATTTAAAGGATAATTTCATTTTTTTTACTACCTGGGTCCTATTTTCATAGTTTTTGACATCATGCATATCAGTTACGTTGTCTGTGAATGTTCTCATTTATGGTTATCCAAAGGAGTTGAATCAAGTGCAACTGGACTTGGTATATATCTGTGAAGACGTTTCGCCTCTCATCCAAGTTCAGTTATCAGTTACGTTATCATTTTATTCATTGGCCTCATCATAGAGATCTTGAATACGGGACCACCACTGGACTCGGCAACAGAACACGAGCATCAGACATATTTCAACAAATCCAATTTATACACGTATCTAAACCATGTACTTAGGAATGAAAAAGTTAACAATGAAAGTTAAAATGTATCACCTGAAATGTAAAATATTATCACCATGGTCCATTGCATTGCTGAGCTACTTACCTGGATCAACTTGCAGGAATGACCATCCTACTTACTGCAGGTAGTGGTGGCCATCGAAAAACTACCCGGCCAGCACAATTCAGAAGTCACAGGTAATGGGAAATTGTGTAAACAGTTATTGTTTGTTTTTGTTGTTGTTGAAAGGACAGGTTTAAGGCCCTTGCTCAATTGCCCAGTCAGACACTGTTGTAAAGTGCATGTCCAGTGGTGGGCCCATATCCAAAATGATGACAATGAAGCCGATGAGTAAAATGTTATCATAATCAATATGCACAATGGCAAAAACCACAAAAATAACATCCAGATTGTAAAAAAAAAAGGAATTATTTTTTAACGTCAATTTTCATTTGCTCAAAACTTTTCTTTGTATCACAGCTTTAATTTAGCTTGTATTTTGCACAAAAGGAAGTATTTTACTTTGTTAGTTTAAGTCAAGTCAATTTTATTTGTATAGCCCAATATCACAAATTAAAATTTGCCTCAAGGGGCTTTACAGCAACACAACATTCTGTCCTTAGACCCTTGCATCAGATAACGAACAACTCCTTAAAAAACCCTTCAACAGGGAGAAAAAAATAGGAAGAAACCTCAGGGAGAGCAACAGAGAAAGGGTCTCTCTCCCAAGACAGCCAACATACAATTGATGTTGTGTTTACACAATACAACATTAAAGAGAGGGATAACAGGATTAGAAGGGAATTCTAGTTTAGAAATGTGATGTTTAGAACTGTGATGGACTGACGGCCTGTCCAGGGTGTCTCGCCGCCCGCCGCCCAATGACTGCTGGGATAGGCTCTAGCATCCCGTGACCCTAATTAGGATAACCAGCTTGAATAATTGATGGACTGATGGATAGTATTTTTTCAGCTGTTGTGCTTTTGAACAATAAATTGGTGGAATCCCTTTACAACCTTCTAAGACATTTTGATGCCTTTAACTTATCAGAATTTGACAGTTGAAATTTGGAAACACATTTCTTAATGAAAATGTGCACTTAAATCATCCATCCATTATCCAAACCGCTTATCCTACTCAGGGTCACGGGGATGCTGGAGCCTATCCCAGCAGTCACTGGGCAGCAGGCAGGGAAACAACCTGGACAGGTCGCCAGTCCATCACAGGGCCCACACACACACACACACACACACACACACACACACACACACACACACACACACACACACACACACACACACACACACACACACACACACACACATTCGCACCTAGGGACAATTTAGTATGGCCGATTCACCTGACCTACATGTCTTTGGACTGTGGGAGGAAACTGGAGCACCTGGAGGAAACCCACGCAGACATGTGGAAAATATGCAAACTCCACACAGAGGACGACCCAGGATGACCCCCAAGGTTGGACTACCCCGGGGCTCGAACCCAGGACCTTCTTGCTGTGAGGCAACCGCGTTAACCACTGTGCTACCATGCCACCTCACTTAAATCATTAATACTGAAATTCAAGTATGACTTGTGATAGAGAACTTGATGTTCAAGCGCATTACTGGGGATGATACTCAGCTCTTTGTATACTTCTCTGGTGTCTTAGGTGCTACCTTGACACCTGTCAATGTATAAGTGTACTTTGTCATGAATGGCATTGCCAAAAATCTGTCTGGTGTGTGTGTGTGTGTGTGTGTGTGCTATTAAGATGTTTCTGACCCAAATGTTGACTTAATTCCTAGAGCCCACAACAATAGAGTACATTACAATATATTGGTTGTTGGGTGCCATTTAGCTTTTGAATGTATCAAGTGTGTGTGTGTGTGTGTGTGTGTGTGTGTGTGTGTGTGTGTCACAGAGAGAGTAAGAGTGCGAGAGAATTTTCATGGAACCCATTACAAAATTGTGTCACTTTATCCCACACACTCTAATCTGTATTGTGATAGAGAAATGGAATATGAAAGCTCCTAACAATCAATCACTTCTTGTGATGCTCGCTCTCTCTCTCTCTCTCTCTCTCTCTCTCTCTCTCTCTCTCTCTCTCTCTCTCTCTCTCTCTCACACACACACACACCAACCTGAGCAAATGTGGAATGGGAGCGTGCAAATATATTTTACATATTTTACATCACTCCATGTGCTGAGATTAGATACCAGTGTATATGGGAGCTCTGACATATTTTACATTTAACATATTTTCCCGCCCTCACATATTTCTGAAATATAATTGATATCAACAGCGTGAATACAAGGTCATATTTTGGTTCACCTACATTACACAAACACACTGACACACAACCTACATTCTCTGCTGCATGCCTACCATAAAGTATGACAGAAAGGGGAGATCAAGAATGGTAAATGGACTGCATTTTATATAGCGCTTTTCTAGTCTTCCGACCACTCAATGCGCTTTTTTACAATGACGAATGAGATTAGAAAAGGAATGGTTGACTAATGAACTGTGATGACCTCTATCTTCGATTTAGTCCACCGTGGGGTTTTCTCAATTTGTTGCTGCTGCATTTTGGCATTGGGAAAAGTTGTTACCCTCATACAACAGTCTGTGTGAGTGTGTCAGTGGATAAGTAGTAGATGAACCATAACACAGTGATGCTGTACTTTCTACACAGATGCAACTAATGGCAAGACACAAATGAAGGTATATAAATTTAAGAGCATTGCTGAGCTATCCCAATAAATCATTTACGAAAACTAAAACGGGAAACAAATATTACAGATTTTCAAAACTAAAGCAATAACTTTGCCAGCCTGTTAAGCCCTAGCAAGGCTGTATTTATGCACTCGTGTTAAGTTAACAGGTCATGCAGTGCCCTTACTTTTAATTTTATTGAATCCAGTAACTTTGGACCTGTGCCCCACAGACATCTTATTGTAAATCTGTGCAGGGTTTTGAAGGTCTGATTTTAGCCATAATCCTGCCCAAAATGCACATCTGGCATAAGAAAAAAACAAAAAAACGAAAGACTTGACCTTAATCTTCTTTGTTCTAAAATCATTTCTTTTCAGCAGTAGGATTTAGGCACACTTTGGGTTTTAACTTCACAAAATTTCCCTATTGCTGCAAAACCTGCTTGTGCACCATGGCTATAGCCATCTACATCCTGCGAAAGGCCGGGGAATTTCAGGTCTCAGGTTGTATCTCACAAATGTCTGAGTATGGGTTTTGAATGACAAAAAATCTACAAATCATTCTTAAACTCAGAAATGTGACTGAGGTCTTTCAGTTTTCAGGCACTTAGCCTTCCAACTTCACTAAAAGAGATTGAACCTGTCTGATACATCTGAATACTGATTTAGTATCTAACAAATAACATGACAAATTTTAATCAAATTATTTTTCACCATAGTCTTAAAATCATCTTGTTTGCAGTGCAATCAAATATGTTTTTCTTGTGAAGGCTTGCTTTCTGATAAGCCCCCCCCCTCCTCTGCAGAGTAAAAGTGATCTAATGATCTAAGCAGAGGCTTGGAGTCCAGCCCTCCACTGTGCGTGCTTTAACAGAGGGCAATTCACTGCTTTGATTTAGACACAGACTAAGGACCTTACATTGTCACTGCTTTTATTATATCGGAAAAAAGAAAATCCCAATTCAGAAAAATAAAAATTCAAAAATTTGAGTGATTGAGCTCAGTGTGGACAAAAACAGAACCATCGGTGTCCTGGTAGCTGAACGGTTATGGTGCATGCCACATAACCGCTACATCTCTGGTTTGATTCCCGCCAGGGGACCTTTGTTGCATGTCGTACCCATCTCTCTCTCCCCTTGTTTCCTTTTGTTTCCCACTCCCCTCCCTGGAAGACCTATACAGTTCCCGCTGTCTCAAAAAAGCCCATGGCATCCTCAAGGACCCATCCCACCCAGGACACCATCTGTTTGAACTGCTGCCCTCAGGCAGACGTTACAGGACAATAAGAGCTTGGACAAACAGGCTAAAGAACAGCTTCTATCCCTGAGCCATAACCGCACTAAATGCTACTAAGTCTTGATTTCTGACTTTTTGTGCAATATGTTGGTGTCCAGTAGAATGTAGAAATTTATGTGTGTTTTTTATGTTTTTAATTCTTTTTATATTGATCTTTGCACTGATAAGAACTGCACTTTCAAATTCTGTTGTACTTGTACAATGACAAATAAAGTTCTATTCTGTCTGCCACTTCACTATCCTCTATCCCAACTGTCCCTCATATGTACCTGTCACATCCTTGTAAAGTTACCGTTAAGTAGAGCCAAATGAGCAACCCACAAAAAATTTAAAAAAGTTGTGCACTAAAAATTTGTTCACACCTACTTTTACCTGAAACACATCTGTCCCCTTCTCTTTTTAAAGTCTAACATTGTGGGAGATTTTAAATCTGTTTTAATCTATGATTAATGGTTGAAGAGATGTTGAGGTCACAAGAGCAAAGTCAACTTGATGAAACCTGTCTGATTAAATCCTTGTAAAAGAAAGCTAGCGCACACACGCACACACACACACACACACACACACACACACACACGCACACACACACACACGCACACCAAAATATGTGCACACACGTACACAAACACAGGTTAACAGTAAATGAAAGTAAAAATCAGATTTGATGAAATTGTTAAGACAGACCTACCTGAAGAAAGCAAACATAACCAAGGCATTTCCAGAGATGCCCAGTGTCCCGATGACCAAGACAAAGAAGGCGACAATGTAGTGAGCGTGGTCAGGCACATCGACCCTGGTAAAAATGGTTTTGTTTGTCTTCTCGTGCTCCATGCTCTCAGTGGACCACATAGTTTAAACACCTCATCAGAACTGCAGGGAGAGTTATGGGTTGGTGATCAACTCCTCTTTGCACTGGTGAGGTCTCCATCTCGTTATCCTCTGTACCCTTCTGAGCTCGATGCAGTGGAGATACATGTCTTCTTTAATGCTTGTTAAACTAAGATCAGCATGCGTCGAGATTCGATGGGTTGGTCCGTCAGACAACAAACAAAAATCAGTTTTTCTGACGATCTCAAACCACGAACAAACCCAAGAATAGTTGCCGATTTGAAAGGATGGACATGAGATACAAGCTGGGTCTCTAAAAGCAAGTTTGTTGGACTTCAGATGCAGTGGTTCGCAAGCATCTTCTTTACCAATGGCTGGAAAATTCAAGAGGGATGAATGAAAGATTTAGGTAGTCAGTCTTCCCTGAGTTGCAAGGACTTCTTAAGGTTTTTTTAAAATATAAAGTCAGCACACTCACACTAAGTTACAATAGTCCAGTTAAAAACATTTGGGCCATTTAAGAGTCCAATTACTTATTTTATGTTCTTGAGTAAAAATTCTTGAACAAAAAGCTGGCCCCGGTATATCCTGTCAGACAGTGGTTGCCTGCAGATGCTATCATAAAGTAAATAATATCATCCACAGCAGACAAGTAGTGATTTATCTCCAATGCATTACAAGCAGCAGAGATATTGCTGTTGATCTGTTAATTTCTCTCCGGTCCAAAGAATAATGTTGCTCAGGCCGTCTCCAACTTTGTCAGTTTACAGTCTCCACAGTGTTAGATCCCAGGATAGAGGAAGTCCATTGTAGATTCACAATAGATTGTCACTGTCCATTAGGTCAGTATTAGCCTGCAGCCTCTTCACCAGTCACACCAGCTGTTCCAAGCTCGGTATCGGCGGCCCGTCCTTTAATATCTTTCCATCTAGTCACTCCTACCCTCCCCATCTCTCTCACAGCATCGCTCAATGTGTCTATCCCTTATTTCCGTTTTGTTCTATGCAGCTCTCTGTCTCTCCCCCTCCCCTTGTCTTCTACTTTTTCCTCACTCATGCTGTCTTTTTCAATCTCTTTCCCTCAAATGCTCTTTCAGTCTATTTGTTTCTCTCCTCTTCTTCAGTCTTCCTCCTTCTCCCCGAACACATTCTTCACATCTTGTCTCTCTCCCACCCACATCTACCCCATATACAATGTGGGCCAGCTCTTAGCTCTAACCCTTTAACAACCAGATTGTTACATAAGAGACATGATGTTCTCTAACACTGCCAGCACCAACAGCCATTTTTGGTGGAATGTATCATATGAGGCATGCACACAATGCATGTGTGCACCACAGTTTCCATGTCTATTGATTTCCCCCAGTAAGCAGCTCATCCAAAGCAGGCATTGACCAATTACCCCGGCTGTGCAACCTGCTGCACGCACGCTAGAATAACATGCACGTGCATGCATGGACATCCTGCATTTACGTATAAATGCACACACAAAAACACACAAACCAGCAAAGACACAGCAGGACCTGATGACAAAATTCTGATCAGGTCAAAAAAAGCCTTTTTTGTTGTATAATAACTAAAACAATTTGTATCAAAAGCTTGACTTTTATGAACTTCAACGATGTGCAATGTAAGTTTGAAGAGAAAACAAACGTTTGATTCTTGGGCTCCAATAAAGCATGATGCAAATTTCCTAACTAGAATCCACTGGGGCAGTGGAGAGAAAAAGAACTGCTGGATTTGGAAAAGTTACTGTTCTGAATGATGTTCTTATGACACACAGCGGCTCACAAGGTTGTGATCCCAGAGTGATACATCTTCACTTTACTGCTGTATATGGCGCTGGACGTTCATGTTGATAAAAGGATCAAGAGATGAAGGGAAAGGAAGGGACCAGAGGAATGCAGAGCTCAGAAAGAAATGTCAACTAAGCCCCTAAAGCAAAGGATAGCCTTAATCTGTACACTGTGCACGCATGGGATTGGGTATGTACTCTACTTGATATGAGACTCTATGACACTGCACACACGCACCCGCGCGCATGCATATATATATATGTGTGTGTGTGTGTGTGTGTGTGTGTGCGCACAGTATGTGTATTCATCTGTATTTTCTGAATATGTATGCAGGCACCACATGCTACACATAACATAAGCACATGTTTTCAGGGATTACATCAGGGAGTACTACTGGCCTTGATGACTGTATTACAGACATAGGTTTATGTTTGCATTTCAGTACAACATGAAAGCAACTTGTAAATCTGCTGGCTGGGACAGAAAGAAATTGTGATGTTTCCATTATTATTTCAGGTTATCTCCCATATAGCAATGCTGACCTTTGTTATTTCAGATTATCTCCCATATAGCAATGCACAAAGAATGGTTTTTAAGTGTGTAAACACATGGCATGATGTTATATGTCTGTGGCAACAGACATATAACAACACTAAAAAGATGCATTCTGGTCCAGGTAGCATAGCAGCCTATTCCGTTGCCTACCAACACGGGGATCGCCGGTTCGAATCCCTGCGTTACTTCTGGCTTGGTCGGGCGTCCCTACAGACACAACTGGCCGTGTCTGCAGGTGGGAAGCTGGATGTGGGTATGTGTCCTGGTCGCTGCACTAGCGCCTTCTTTGGTCGTTCGGGGCGCCTGTTCGGTGGGGAGGGGGAACTGGGGGGAATAGCATGATCCTCTCAAGTGCTACGTCCCCCTGGCAAAAATCTTCACTGTCAGGTGAAAAGAAGCGACTGGCGACTCCACATGTATCGGAGGAGGCATATGGCAGTCTGCAGCCCTCCCCGGATCTGCAGTGGGGGTGGAGCAGTGACTGGGACAGCTCAGAAGAGTGGAGTAGTTGGCTGGATACAATTGGGGAGAAAATAGAGGGGAAAAATCCAAAAAGATGCATTCTGGCAAACTACTGATTGTAACCCAACATATACAACAAATCATGCTGAGTGTTTAGTTGTTTCACCCCAATTGTGCTCTTACCTTTAGGAGACCTTTTCCATTCCCAATTGCAATGTAAACTTTTTTGATTTGATCTGTATCTGAATTATAAGTAATGGTTTGGTGGGATTTAGTGAGGGGAGGGAGTTTGATTTGACTAACAGCCAATAATGGCTTATCATTTTTAGATGAATGTGGACATTGATATTCTATTGACTAGATTCAATTTGGTGGTAGAATATCACTTATCTTTTCTCAATCTCATGCCCATTCTTTGGTCATTTCTATAGTGCACACCCACAAGTGTAGGCTTGATATAACATTGTTATAAACAGTAAAATATTTTTTTTCGTGAATTTCTAAGACATAGCTTTAAATAGGTGCAAATTAAGTGCAGATTAAAGCAATAAGAATGAAAATGCATTTTTCATTTCATGGGACTTTTAAGCGATGTGACACTCCAACATTTATTATTCTGACAGTAACTCATCACACTCAGGTGCTCTTCTCTGTCTACAGACTCTGTTCTATTCCCCCAGCCAACTGATCAACACATATGGAGGAGAATGACACTTTCTCAATTGCTTAAACTGAGCCCTCAATTGCCTACTTTCTCAAAACAGTATGTGAAAACCCCACACCATTAACTCATTTGCCTAAAACACATTATCACTTTCACACAAAACGCAAAAGTAAAGTAGGTTTTTGCAATCCTGTAAACACAAATGTCATACAACTGACAAAAAAATCAGTGACGTCTTAATAATCAAAATGGATAACAGATTTCCATTTCAATACTATCACTCTCACATGCATATGTACATATGATCATTGTACAAATCATAGCATGCAACATATCAAAAACAACAAATCAATACACTATGTGAGATATACCAGTGAGCAACCACAGAATAGTCCCCTTTCTCACATTTGAAAGCAATCTATCACACATACAACCTCACCTCACAAGTTCAAATCATCAGCAATTAGTTCTCATATACTATACATGCATTGTGTACTAGGTCATCAGTGCATTGTGTCGCTGAAAATCGGAGCAAAAACAAGCAGTTGCCATACAAAGTCAAGAACTTGGTCTTGTGAGCGGAGGGGGTGTTTTAATGCATGGTGGTGTGGCAAGTTGCAATACAGTTTTTCCATCTGTGCTTCCAAGGCATGGTGATCAGTAGTGGCAGACCCAAACGCAAACACAGACCATGGAATTAAGTCATATTAAAAAGGGTTTATTGTAGGAATGAGGCTGGCAGGCAAGGCAGAAGGTAGAGAGGCAATGGTGGATGGCAAAGCTGAGCAAAGCAGGACAGGCAGACGAGGGAATGAGCATGGCTGGCTGAGGATAAGCTCAGGGGTTTAGTAAGTGAGCAGACAAGGCAGGCAGGCAGAGGGACCGGAGAGTAGTGATGCTGGAAGCACAAGGAAACACAGTAAATACAGGTAATGCAAACAACTTGAGGAATAACTGAATATGCGACTGCAGAGCGGACAAGAATGAGACTACCACTGTAGTTAAAATAACGATCTGGCGATGAGTGGATGTAGAACCAGAGTACATATAGTGGAGTCGAGTTGATGGAAAGCAGGTGTGCCGGCTGGGCAGGTGAGGTGAATGAGCTAGAGAGTGCAAAGGAAGGAAGCCATGCCCACACCACATACACACAAGTAGAGACAGACGGGAAAACAGAAGACACAGGGGAAAAGAGAAACACATGGAGACACAAGGGAAATAACTGGAGGAACAGCTGGGGCTGTGACAGTACTACCCCTCAATGAGAGCCTCCAGGTGAACCACCAGGCTTGTCAGGGTGGTCTCTATAGAAGTCCCAGATGAGGGAGGGGTACATGATGAGCTGGCGGGGTATTCAGCTGCATTCCACCAGGCTGTATCCCTCCCAGTGAATGGGATACTGGTACCCACGGCGGCATATGTTCAACAGCCACTGGACAGTGTATGCTGGGTGGTCGTCAATGATTTGTGTGGGTGGGGGTCACAGCCAGAGGACACAATGGACTGATAGAAACTGGTTTCAACTGGGAGACATGGGAGGTGGGATGAATTCTCATGGAGGGAGGCAACTTGAGTTAAACGACGGAGGGATTGATGATACAGTCTATTTCATAAGCTCCTATGTAACCTGGTAGTCTTGGTTCTGGAGTCCGGTGATGGTCAGCAATGCACTGGTTGTGGTTGGTGGAGCAGAGCAGTGTGAAGTGGGCATTATTCCACACCTTGCAACAGTGATGAAGATGGGATGGAGGGTAAGGCAATTTCATCCTCCTGCGCAGGAAACGGAGGTGGTTGATAACCCAGAGAGCACTCAAAGGGTGACACGCCCGTGGCAGCACTGGGCACTAGCTTGTGAGCATATTCAATCCACGGAAGCTGATTACTCCGGAGAAGGGGTTCCAGGCAATGACACAATGAAGCACAACTCCCAGGTCCTGGTTGGCCCACTCCACCTGTCCATTCGTCTGGGGACTGTAACCTGATGCGAGACTCACAAGCCATGTTTCCATCTAGTTGTCAAGCGAATTTTAAGTGAACTTTTGAAATGTCGTGTGATTCCATCAACTGGTTTGGAGTGAATAAACTAGGCTATGCAAAAGATATTTTTGTCAGAAGTTGGCAGTATAGGCTATGTTACATATGGCTGTAATAAACAGTAGAAGAAGGACAGGTTGCGAACTGGAAACAAAACCAGTCACCTTGGCCATCTATGAGCAGGGACTGACTGGGACTAAAAAAATGGCCCTGGACTTTTTTACCCCAACCAGCCCACCACAACCATTATACGAATATTCCCCCATCCCTGCACCATCAACACAAATACAAACACACCAACCCTTAATACCACCACTTATAAGCACAATGGATGGATACTCGAGGCTACTGTAGCATTAATACAGAGCTATTTTAAGAGCAAGTGAAAGGTTTATCACCAGCAAGCCACCCACAAGTTTGTGTGGCTATCCTTATTAAGACATTGCATTGACTTCTATTCATTGTGGACAGCCAAACCCAAACCTTAACCATAACCAATTCATACCTTAGCCGAACCCCAACCACGTGTCAGAAATTATGTTTTGCCTCACTAGGACCAGGCTTTGGTCCCCATGAGGACAACTGGTCCCAACAAGGTTCATGTTTATACCAGAAAAGGTCTCCTAAAGGTAAAAGAAACACGGGCACACCTGTAGCGTAGGCAGAAATCAGTGTGGATGGGCACAGAGAAAATCAGGTGCCCATCCAAGACCAGGTTCTGAAACGCATATGTTAAATAGGCCATTACAATTATACTCAACTGAATGTACCATTAATCATACAAGCCCTATACATCATCAGAGGTAATGTTATAGGCACCAAGATGAACATTGACAACAGCATGCATAGCCTGGCATTGCAACCATATATTCACTCACAACACACACACACACACACACACACACACACACACACACACACACACACACACCTGACAGACACAACAGCATCATTAATCAAGTGTATGGATAGAGGTACACCAGCACCAACATGCTCAGTAACATTAAAGATGACACTTGAACATAGCCTGGCACAGCAGCCACAAACCACACACTCATAAAGCAACATCAGCATAAAATCCAATTGCACACCCAATAAACACTATACCCAATAAACAATAATATTGAAATAGGCAACAGGCTGCGACAGTCTTAAATTGTAAATTAGGTTACTTTTGATGATTACAGCAGGCGACAAGGGGGCTTTGTGTTGAATACTGAAATTATTTCATTATAGTCCAACGATTCAGTCAGTTCTCTTTCAAATGAGAGCAGGGACAAAGACTATGTCATCATACTAGTTTATATCCGACTGATAGTTGAAAAGTCTTTCAACAGTACAGCTGCTGATGGGGAAAGGGTTGAATTAGCAACCACGTACATGTCATTACTACTTCGTACTTCAAGAGAAACTGGAGCAGAGGTAGGTGTCTGGGTCATGTCTGGGTCGTGGTGGAGAAGCTTTCATGGTCCTGAGATCCCGAGAGCAATGCCGTCTGGAGCTATGCTCCTGGTAGGGTCACTCATATCGATAAGGTCAAGGGGGAGGTCCCTGACAAAGAGAAATCCAACCAAGAACTTGGAACAGGTGGAGGATGATGGCTGACTATAGGGAAGCATCACAATGGCTGGGAAAGCAGATGAAGGCTGCAGCAGAAATGGGCCCCCAGTCGTCTTGGACTCCATGCCATTGGATCCTGACCCAGATCTGTCAAGGACAGTGTAGTGGCCGTCTGTGCACCAGCCTCTCCACGTTGAACAGTGGCGCACAGGCGTCGTCCAGAGCAGTGGTTCCAAACCTTTTTTCCTTGGAGCCCCCCCTACTTGTTTCTAAGAAAAGCTGATCCCCCCCTGGCCCGCACACACACACACCAAGAGAAAAGTGATTAATTCCAAATATTTGCAAAAAATAACATCAATTATAATTATCATATCATCAATTAATTATTATATATAAACCAATAACAGTTTTGTTTTGTTTTTTGACAGGCAGTGGGTAACTTCTTAATTTTTTTTTTTTTTTTTTTTACTGAGTCTGTGCCATCTTGTTCATTCAGAAACTAATGGCCACCTTGGGCTTGCATACCTTTGACCACGGATGGAATGTCAGGTGCGATGCTTGTGATAGCCAGCCAAGTCCTGGTGTACATCGAGTCTGTTACGGGCTTTTGTTTTTATTGCTAGAAGGGCACTGAAGGCTGTCTCAAACACATATGTAGTGCTGAATGAATGGGAGAATAACCCTTGTAACTGCGTGTTTGGCTAGTCTGGGTGCAACAGCGTATCCTTTGATGATCCAAAACTTTTTGTATCTGTTCTCCAGGAAATATCTATTTGACACCGAGTCGGCTTGAAGGTCAGCAAGCTCATCTTCACAGTTGAGGTATCCCATGTCCTCGAGGCTGGAAGTGTAGGGGTCCATCACCCACGATTCCTTTGATAAGAGCTCATCAACACTGGCAAAACGGGACTTAATTTCCTCCCGAAGCAAGTTCATATGCCGCGTAAACTCAGTGCGTAAAGTCGAGCGCACAGTGCCACCAGACTGTTTCATTAGCAGTGGAAATTACTCTAGCTTCCCTTTTGTCATTTTACCAACTTTGTACTCCAGTTTGCACACAAAAGCGTCGAGAGCTTCTTTGCACTGCATGATGACTGCATCCGT
This sequence comes from Lampris incognitus, assembly GCF_029633865.1. Lineage (NCBI taxonomy): Eukaryota > Metazoa > Chordata > Actinopteri > Lampriformes > Lampridae > Lampris > Lampris incognitus. The sequence continues at coordinate 119,251,039 of NC_079211.1, forward strand.
TTGTTTGTTTCATTGTAGAGCGTGAAAGTGTCTGCTATGCTGTTTTGATCCAAAACGCATCCGTCAGCTGTTCGCACAGTGATCGACTGTGAACTTGCAAAAATGCCATTATTTTTTTCCTGCAGATGTACAAAACGCACAAGCACTTGTCCATGCGACAACCAGTGCACCACTGTGTGTAACAGCAGTGTTTGATGCGCTTCATCCTCACAAAGCTGGGAAAACAGTCTCTTGTTAATAGGACGAACCTTAATGAAGTTTACAACTTTAACAACAGTTGCTAGGGTGTCACTAAGGTCTTCTGAAAGTTGTTTACTGGCCAACGCTTGCTGATGTAGCATGCAGTGGAAAATTATGCATCCTGGGGCTTTTCCTTCAAGCAGCTGTTAAATCCCTTGTTTTTGCCCATCATAGCTGCAGCCCCATCTGTTTAGCATGCAACAAGGTTCTTGTAGGGCAGATTGTTGGATGAGAGATAGGAGTCTACAGCCATATAAAAATCCTGGCCTGTTGTTGTTGAGGTTAGATTGGTAGACATAAGATTGTCTTGTTTCATGTCATCCGTCAACATTGAATATAAACGATGAGCACGGACTCGTCTGACATTGTTGTCGTTTCATCCAACTGAATGGCAAAGGGAACATTCCTAAGCTTCTCGTGCAGCTAGTTCTGACATTTTATCAATTCTGTCTTCGACGGTGTTGTCAAGAGAGTGGGGCAGTTTTCATTTTATCAACCGCGTGTGGGACACAGCCTCTACAATTTTCAGACAGACAGGTTTGATAAGCTGCTCTCCAATAGTGTGTGGCTTTTTAGCCTTGGCAATTGATAGTGAACATTCAAATGTTGCCTCCGTGGCTCTGTGCAAATCACTGCCTGCTCGTTCAAATGCTTTTCTGATGTCGGCGGATCTTCTTGCTAGCATCAACTGCTTTTTCCTCCCAAAAAATTCTTGACTTACACTAATAGTCTCTTGATGTTTTGTCTCTTGGTGTCGTTTCATTTTGTTTGGCTTCATGCTTTCATTAGCTAGTTTCTCACCACACATGACACATTCTGGCCGAGACTTGTCCCGTCCTTCCATAAAACCAACATTAAGGTAGCTATCGAAATAAAGCCTTACTTTCTTTCTTGATACGGAGTCATCCTCACTTTTACGTTTCTCAGCCATGTTGTTTATTTCTTTCACTGACTACAAGGATGCGTGTCATTTATTCTTCCGTTAAAATCACCACAAGAGCAACATGGCACTGCTCCAACAATCATAGTCGTAGCTCTGCCCTGTCAACCCGGAAACACTTTCTTAAAGTGTTACACTTTCCTTGTCTACCTAACACAAAACGTCAACCGATTATGGTGAATTATGCCCATATAGTCCGCTACAATACAGACTTCTGTATAAATTATCCAGTAAGTGAGTTATTATGCTTTTATTTAACATGTGCACTTTGACAACCTCAGAGCAGAAAAGCCTCGTGCACCCCCTGTGATCTTTGCCCCCCCAGAGCAGACAAAGCCCTCGCCTCCCCCCCCCACCCCCGCGGGTTCTCAGGCGCTCCCCCAAGGGGGGCGCGGACCCCAGGTTGGGAACCACTGCTTCAGAGGATAGTCATACTTGCTTCGAGTGACCACCTGTGATGATGATGTGTGTGCGTGTGTGTGTACTTTTACATGTGATATTGTGTGTTTTCTGTTGTTCTTTTTTGTTGCCTTGTAAAGTGTGCAGAGATTCCTTGGGTGATGTGCACTTCAAATAAACTGAAGTTGAAGTTGGGTTGAGAATGATGAATGAACTTGAACTGAATTCCCTTCCTCCTGCTCCTCACGTCATCTTTTTGTGACAAAATTAAGCAAACCACTTTTTTTCGCCATGATTTTTTTCTTAACCTACATTAAAAGCAGCTAGCTAGCACAAAACAGGCTTCTGTTACGCTGTGCAATGTGCAGGCTGTACACTGAGTGAAAGAGGCAGAGTTGTGGCCTCGAGTCACATGACTTGGACTCAAGTGCGACTCGAGTCACAAATTTGATGACTTGCAACTTGACTTGCCACAATGAAAATTACTTGAGACATGACTTGAGACTTGACACCTATGACTTGGACTTGAGCTGAATGACTCGAGAGAATTGTTTGAGTGTTTTCTCAATGTTTATGCGGGATGCACTTCTCTCGTATTTTATTTATTTTATTTTGTAATCATTCTTCATTTCCAGCGCGCACACAAATCGCGTAGGGCCAATCAAACGTTTAGATGGGCGGGAAAACAAAAATACTCAAATCTAATTGGAGGTACCATCATGCTACTCAAAAACTAACGTCAGCTCTACTCAACATGAGAGTAGAGAGAGTTTGCAACGGAGAGTTTGCAATCATGGCAAGTGCAGCTGCTGGAACGATTCCAAAAATAATTATTTATGGCTATAAGAACTTCGAAGTTGTTAGGAAGAAAAGGACTGCTGTTTGTAAAACATGCGCAGCGAAATTATCAGATGGGATTTCAACAACGTCAAACTTTGTGTGTCATCTGAAAAGCCACAAAGAGAAGTACGTTTGTTTGCTAGCCTACAGGTCCAGTAGCGTGTGAGTGGTCAGACACACACACAGACACAATCTGCCCGTTTTGAATACGCCAGGCTTTATCGCCCAAACATCGTCCAAATCTCATCTCAAAAATAAAATTGAACGTACTGTTCTGTTTCAGAATACCTAACAGTGAATATTCAATTATGTTGGCCCAGTAGGCAAACGATGTCTGGGCGATGTAGCAGTCACCAGAATGAATTAGCATACCCCCTGTTGCCCCCTGATGATTAGCTAATCAAACACTGTTTCAGTGCATGGTTTCACGTATCATACTATAATATAATATGATATGTGGCAGGATGAGGAAAAACACAGCAGACGAAGGCGAGTTTGATGTTTATTCCTCAACTCCAAAAACCAACTGCAGCAGGAACAACCCTGCGCCGGCGAGCCCGAGAACCTAAACCACGCCCCCAGCTCACAGTCCTGCTGGGTGAGAGGCATAGCCCCTAGTGTCTGCCACACAGCCCCCCCCCCGAACACCCAGAAGGGACTCCTGGAAAGAAAATTAGTGTCTCACTGGAGGCTTAAGCAGCCTGCCATAACGGCTGCGCCGTCCCGCAGCCGAAACAGTAGGTGAAACACAGTCCAAAGCCGGCTGAGAAGCAGAATGCTGAACCCGTGAAGACACAGCCGGCGTCCTGGAAGGAGGACGACCCCAACGGGGAACCTGGGCCGGAAACACAACTTCGCCTTCCACCCTGTGCGCCAGTTTAAGCGTATCAAGCGTGACACGCTCCCTACGCCCACCCATATCCAGCACAAAACCCTTAGGACCCGTCTCAAGAACCCGAAATGGGCCATCGTATGGGGGTTGGAGGGGCGAGCGGTGAGCATCATGCCGTACAAAAACAAAATGAGCCGACATGAGCTCCGCAGGCACGAACTACCGCGGAAAACAGTGGTGAACCGGGCCTGGAACCCGAGTGCTGTTGGACAAAAAAGTATAAATGGCCGCACGGGGTCGAGGAGCGGAACTCCCAGGCAAAAATTCCCCAGGGACACGGAGCAGCTGACTGAGCACCAGCTCAGCGGGCGAAGCGTCGAGGTTCTCCTTAGGAGCCGAACGCAACCCGAGCATAACCCAAGGTAAACAATCCACCCAGTTACCATCCGAGAGCGCAGCACGCAGCGCTGCCTTGAGCGACCAGTGAAAACGTTCACACAAGCCGTTAGCCTGAGGGTGATACGCGGTAGTGCGGTGTACCTGCACACCAAAGGATCGCGCAAGTGCCGACCAGAGCTCTGACACGAACTGGGGGCCCCTGTCTGAGGTGATATCTGACGGAGTGCCAAAACGGGCGACCCAGGAGGACAGAAAAGCGCGTGCAACATCCGAGGATGTTGTGGAGGACAGAGGGACAGCCTCTGGCCACCTGGTGGTCCGATCTACCATTGTGAGCAGGTGCGTAAACCCCTGTGAAGAAGGTAGAGGGCCCACCAGGTCCACATGCACGTGGTCGAAACGTCTGGCCGGGATCGGAAACGGTTCGAGGGGCGATTTAGTGTGCTGGTGGACCTTAGCGCGCTGGCACGCTACACATGCAGCTGCCCACCCCTTGACGTCCTTGCGGAGGCCAGGCCAGACGAACTTGGAACCGACCCACTTCAGCGACGCCCGAACTCCAGGGTGCGAGAGGGAGTGAATCGAATCGAAAACTCGACGGCGCCAGGCCACTGGAACAACGGGGCGGCCCCGGCCAGTGGAGACATCGCAGAGGAGGGCAGGACTGCCTTCCTGCATCACAGCGTCCTCTACCTTGAGGCCGGTACGCGTTGACCTAAGGGCAAGGACATCCGGGTCGCTGGGCTGGTCGGCAGCCATAGCGGAGAAATCCACACCGAGGTGCACAGGACACACAAGCACACGCGACAGACAATCAGCAACAGGGTTGGACTTCCCGGCCACATGCTGAATGTCCGTTGTGAACTCGGAGATTGCCGCTAGGTGGCGCTGTTGACGAGCAGACCACGGCTCAGTCACCTTGGACATGATGAAAGTCAGCGGTTTATGATCCACATAAGCCGTGAATGGGCGACCCTCCAGCAGGAAGCGGAAATGCCGGGTTGCAAGGTGCAGTGCCAGCAACTCCCGGTCAAAAACGCTGTACTTGCGCTCGCCATCTCTCAGTTTGCGGCTAAAAAATGCGAGTGGCTGCCACGCATTCGCCACACGCTGTTCAACCACAGCCCCCACGGCTATGTCAGACGCATCGGTTGTTAAAGCTATGGACGCCGTGGGTGTGGGATGGGCTAGGAGGGCAGCGTTAGCCAGGGCGCACTTAGCTCCGTCAAAGGCCTGGACCCGTTCGGTAGTCCAGTCGACAGGGTCGTTAGCCTTCTTAAGCCGCAGGGCTTTGTAAAGTGGCTGAAGGAGGTGGGCAGCGCGAGAGAGGAAACGGTTATAGAAATTCACCATTCCCAAGAATTCCTGCAATGCCTTAACAGAGACTGGGCGGGGAAATTTCGCAACTGCTTGCACCTTAGTGGCAACAGGACCGCGCCTTGCGGCGAAATGCGGTGACCCAAGAAGTCAATCACCGGCAGTCCAAACTGACACTTGGCCGGGTTGACTATCAGGCCGTGTTCGTCCAGACGACGGAAAACCTGTTTCAGGTGCGCCAGGTGCTCTTCATCTGACGGACTGGCCACTAATATGTTGTCGAGATAAACGAACACGAAAGCAAGGTCACGCAACACCGAGTCCATCAGCCTCTGAAAGGTTTGCGCTGCCCCCTTCAAGCCAAAAGGCATGCGCATGAACTCAAAAAGCCCAAACGGGGTGATCACTGCGGTCTTGGGCACGTCCTCTGCGCGCACGGGAACCTGATGATAGCTCCGCACCAGGTCCACCTTAGAGAACATAGTGGTACCTGCCAGGTGTATGGAAAAGTCCTGTATGTGTGAGTTGGGATAGCGGTCATTGGCGGTGATGTTGTTCAGGCGGCGAAAGTCGCCGCAAAGCCGCCACGACCCATCCGCCTTGGGCACCATGTGAAGCGGCGAGGCCCACGGGCTGTTGGAACGCCTCACTATACCTAGACGCTCCATGATGGCGAACTCCTCCTTAGCTATAGCCAATTTCACCGTGTCGAGTCGCCGCGTGCGCGCAACAACTGGCGGTCCCACAGTGGGAATGAAATGTTGTACACCATGTTTAGTAACCGCGGTGGAAAAGGCAGGTGTAGTCACCGATGGAAAATCCGCCAGCAAACGCTGAAAAACATCCCCTAATGCTAAAAAGTTAGCGTGTGTTAACGGCCCGGCTCCCCCTGTCTCGCACGGAACAGTGGCGAAAGACACAGCATCAATTAAACGGCGGTTTAAAACATCAACAAGCAGACCATTAGCACACAGAAAATCCGCGCCGATAATAGGAACAGTAATGGCGGCCACTACAAAGTCCCACTCTAAATGGCGCCCGTGGAAGCAAACAGTCACCAACCTTGTGCCAAACGTCGCAATGGACGAACCGTTAGCTGCACTTAACTGTGGGCCGCCGCCTTCGGCCGACTTGTCTGTCTTAGCAGGAGGGAGTAGGCTCTTTTGCGAGCCTGAGTCCACCAGAAACCGTCTTCCTGACATCGTGTCCTTAATGAAGAGCAGCTCACTACGTCCGCCAGCGCCCACAGCTACTACTGAGCGCTGGCCCTGGAGTTTCCCGCCGCCTCAAACGTGCACGGAGGGACGCAGCGCCTCGTCTTGCCGCGGAACCGCTGGTGGAAGAAACAGAGGCCGCTCCCGCGCCATCTCCGGGCAGTCACTCCAGCCACCACTGCCGGGTCCGCGTCCTCCGATGCCGACTGCAGAGGCCCCGACGCCACACTCTGCACAGAGAACCGTCTGGTAGCCAGCAGCACCCGATCGGCCTCCTCAGCCAAACCTCGGCAGTCACCAGCGACCAGACACGGAGAGTTAGCCAAAGCCGCGCGCACAGGAGACGGACGCTGGTGCAGGAAAACGTGCGGGAAAAGGAACCCACCTTCGTCTGAGCCTAGCAGCGACAGCATATTGTCCATGAGATCCACAGCCGTCCCGTCACCCAAACCGCATAGGGAAAGGATTCTATCTGCCCTCTCCGCGGCAGATAGGCTGTACCTCCGGAGCAGAAGATGTTTGAGGGCGACGTATTTATCGTGTTGCGGCAGGGCGCGCAACAGCTGCATGGCCCGGCGTGCTGACTGCTGGTCCAGCGCAGCGACGACCAAATAGTATCTAGAGTCGTCCGCGGAGATTCCACACAGGTGGAACAGCGCCTCGACATGCTGGAACCACGAAGCCGGGTCGCTCTGCCAGAACTCTGGGAGCTTCACAGCCGCGGCGAGAACGGCCGGCTGTGAGAGTTGGGGCGGCGTGGCCGAAGTGGATTCACATTCCTCTTCTGCTCCAAACATGTTCAATTCGGGGTCACCAATGTGGCAGGATGAGGAAAAACACAGCAGATGAAGGCGAGTTTGATATTTATTCCTCAACTCCAAAAACCAATTGCAGCAGGAACAACCGTGCACCGGCGAGCCCGGGAACGTAAACCACGCCCCCAGCTCACAGTCCTGCTGGGTGAGAGGCATAGCCCCTAGTGTCCGCCACAATATAGTTTTAAATATGCGTAATATAATTCGGTTCTCGAGAAAATCAGCCCATTCCGAACGGGCACTGAACTAGTGGTATTCAATCGTGATTATGTTTACACTGTTTTTAATTGAGCATTTAGACTTGATGGTCTGAATTATGTGCTACCGACGACTCCTGCCGAGGGACTACAGATGCAAATTAGCTTATAGCTAATTCTGGTGCAATATATTTATTGTGTATTGTCCCTGTCAAATAAACAAACAAATAAAAAATATTAAAGTATCTCCATGATTCAAATTAATCTAGTTATATACTGTCTTTGGAAAAAAATTTCTCCATTGAATTATAAACATTTATAAATACATTTACTTGTTTCATGAAACCAAAATTAATACCTATAATTTCCTATATTACAACACTTTTTGTATGGCACAATGGAAATTGAAATAATGCTCAGAGCATGACACACAGTGAACTGCACCCAATATGAAACATAGCCTACTAAGCATAGGCTTAGATTAGAGCCATGGGGTAGTAGGTTATTTCACAAAGCTGGCTAACTAAGTAAGCCTCACTTCTGCACAGAGTGAACCCCGGAACAGCTCTTTTTACTTCAATCCATGTTCCAGATCTGAAAGGTTTCCAGGGTTTACTTTGCGCAGATGTCAGGCATACTCAGTTAGCCAGCTTTGTGAAATACTCCCTAGTGTCTAGTCCAGTTGTTCTAAAACCTCCATGGCTGTGACCAAAAACGCACCCCTATATATTTTAATGTACGCTTATTAAGTACACATCATCACGTACATCGGTACTTAATAAGCGTACATAAGTAGGGTGCACCTTTCGTCAGACACAGCCCATGTATTTACTGAATTACACCAACAGCACCCCTGATTCCACTAATCTAGGGAGTCAAATAATTAAAGGTAGGGAAGGCGATTTTTTTCAGAAGCACTTCTTGTTATATTTTTTGCAATTCTCTTTACATCCCGACAGCAATAATAAAATGCTCTGACACTAAATTAAAAAAATAAAAAGAGTAATCTGTGGAAGTCGCAGGACCGTTATAAACCCATCCAATGGATGGCCTACTTGCCTGTCAACCTATCTCCAGCAGTAGGCTAGTCAGGCAGTGCGTGTTTGCGTGTTTTGGAGGAGTGGCTTTGGAGGGAGGCGATAAAGTCCTAGCCAACTTGATGTTTTGCAAGTGCAATGAATTGTAGGTCAAACTAGACAAGCAGAGAAAGTGTTTGTTTATTGTGTATTGGAATGATCAATATGTTTTGTATTGTTATTAAGAGTTGTGCGCTCATTTGTGATTTAGAGTGTGCCTTTTATTATTTCTTAAATGTAAAACAAAATGCAACTGTTGTCCAAACTTGAACACAATAAAATAACAATTATTTCTAACATTATCTGTGGTTTATTTATGTACTATTGTAATGAAACAATTTAATATTACCTGAATTTAAAAAAACGTGTTAAATTGGTATAAAACACCCTACATTTGAGACTTGATGACTTGACATCTGAAATTAGGGACTTGTGACTTGTCTTGACCTGAGCTTGGTGACTTGGGACTTGACTTGAGACTTGCCCTTCATGACTTGGGATTTGACTTGAGACTCGAAGGTTAAGACTTGAGACTTACTTATGACTTGCATAACAGTGACTTGGTCACAACTCTGGAAAGAGGGGCTGCTTGCAATCTGGCATTTGCGAAATGCACTGCCATTCAACAAATCTGACCTGTCATCATCATATGGTAAACAAGAAGCAAGAATTATTTTATTTTCTGTGCTCGCGTATTCAGATAATTGAAACAGTATTCGTTTACTGCTATTCACTGGATGAGCCAGCAAAAAAGGAAGCCTTCTGATTGAGTGGGTTTGAGTGCTAAAAATGGTGGTGGTGGGGGGGGGGTGTTGAGAAGGAGGGTGTGGGCTGGTGCATAACCAAAGTGGGCCGATGACACATCTATCTCACTCTTGTTTTTTGAATAATGGGCTGCTCAAATGGCCCACAGGGCAACCTCCCAATGGCCAGTCCATCTATGTCTACTAGAGAAAATGGAGAGATCTTCAGGAATGTCTTTCAACTGGGCAAGTTGTAATTTTTCGTTCATGTCAGCTAGTACTGATTGTAATGCAGGCAGCAAGGGCCATACGACATTGGAAATAGCCAATGGGTCATGTGAGTTAAATGTTCACTACATCAGAACTTATTTGGCAAAGGTGTTAAAATCTCCCATTTAGCTAGCACATTAACACTTTCGAAAAAGGCAAAAAACACCTCAAGCGAGCATAAAAAGTTTTGTGAAATTGAGGACGCGTTTTCAAAATTTTCTATTTTCATCAACATTTTCTATGAGATACTTCAAAATACACATAAAAATATGTTGATGGAAACACGGCTACAGATACTCCGAAAGCCCGACAGAATGCCTTGCATACCTGGGCTATGAATTGTGGTCCATGGTCAGAGACAATGTCAGATGGGAACCCGTGGAGTTGGACAACATTGTGGACCAGGAGGCTGGTGGTTTCTGAGGCTGTGGGAAGTTTGGGTAGGGGCATGAAATGTACAACCTTGAAAAACCTGTCCGCAATGGTAAGTATGACGGTGTTACCTTGAGATTGTGGAAGTCCGGTTACGAAGTTGAAGCCAATGTGGCTCCATGGTCAAATTAGGACTAGCAGGGGATGGAGTAGGCTGGTGGATGGCTGGCGAGATGACTTACTTTGAGCACACACAGTGCAAATGAGCATGAAGGTAAGGGTGTCGATGTCCATGGAAGGCCACCAGAACTGCTGTTTCAAAAGGGACAAAGTTCAGTTGGGAGAGACTAGAATGGGCATTTAGGTCTGCAGAGAAAATCAATGGTGCCAACCTGCCCTTCATTCAGGACTTGTACACCTCCAGAGTCAACTGGACCCATTTCCTGGGTCCAGTTTTTTGAGCTTCCTTGATGAGGGATTCAATTTCCCAAGTCACTGCGGCCACCACGCACAATGGGGGAAAGATGGTATCAGTCAAGAGAGGGCATCAGGCTTGACTTTTTTGAAACCAAGTCGGGTTGAGAGTGAAATTAAATTGTCTGAGGAAGAGCCCCCAAGGGCCTTAATGGGAATTAAATCATTTGGCGGTCTGAATCTAGCCCAGGTTCTTGAGATCCATCCAAATGATAAATGGGTGTTCTGTTCCCTCCAGCCAGTGTCTCCATTCCTCCAAGGCGAGCTTGACTGCTAGAAGTTCCCCATTTTCAACATCATAATTCCTCTCAGTGGGGGACAATTGGTGGGAGAAGTATGTAAAGGGTTGGATTTTCTGGTCAGAAGCTGAGCACTGCAAAACAGCTCCAACCCCTGTGTCTGAATCATCAACCTCCATGATGAATTGACATGAACGGTCTGGTTGGACAAGAACAGGTGCCGAGGACACATCAAGGGGGTAGCTGAGGAGGTGAGTTCGGTGAGAGGCGCAGCCAGACAGCTGTAGTCTCTGATGAACCTTCTATAAAAGTTAGCAAAACCCTGAAACTGCTGGGAGTTGCTTCTGGGATGTGGATATGGGCCACTCTTCCACCGCCTTTACATGCCCACTCTCAATGATATATCCTAGAAACCCAACGGAGTTTACATGGAATTGACATTTTTTCAGGTTTGACGAACAGTTTGTTCTCCAGTAGTCTTTGTAGAACTTGCCTCACATGCTAGATGTGTTCCTTCATGTTCTGGGAGAAGATAAGCTTATCATTAAGCTTATCACTGACCAGATCAGAAAACCCTGAGTTTGAATTTACCCCACTGGGTTGTGGTTGTACTGGAAAAACCTCCAGTTGTAATCACACGACAAATGTACTGGGAGAGTGGTTGTTGTGCACATCGAACACCTCTGGCACATCTGCTGTCTCTTCACGTCTAGGCAGTATCTGGTCCACAAGGTTGGCGGACTACCCTACCATCTCCCAGCATGACCTTATATGAGACAGCACCTGTTTCTGTTACAATGAATCCAGGAATCCACTTCAGTCCATGGCTGAAATTCCTTGTCATAACAGCGTCTCCTCCCCCGAACCATCTGCTCTTTGTTGTGGTTGTCTCCCTGTTTCCTTTGTCTGCCTTCTATTCTCCTGTTTAGGTCCGGATGTAGTAGGACAAGAGTGGAACGCAGCTTCCTCCTTAACAGCATCTCAACAGGACACATGATACCCTGGCTGAAAGCTGTCCTCAGCACTCTTTTTCATCATTTCCTTGAACATTTGTACAGCCCGCTCAGCCAGTCCATTTGAAAATGGATGATAGGAAGCAGCCATCAGGTGTACTATTCCATTTTTCCTCGTGAACTCTTTAGTTTCAGCTCGAACGAAACATGTGGCATTGTCACTCACCACCATTTCAGGAATGCCCTGGTTGCTGAAGCTCCGTCACAGGCAGTCTATGGTAGTGGTGGAGGGGCACTGTTCACAGGATACACATCAATCCATTTGGAATGTGCATCTATGATTATGAGGAACATTATCCCCATAAATGGCCCTGCATAATCTATATGCAGTCTCCTCCATAGCTTGTCAGGCCACTCCCAAGGGTGAAGAGGAGCAGTGGCTGGTGCCTTTCTGTGTGCCTGACATGTGCTGCATGTTTTGACTAGATTTTCGATGTCCTCATCTAGCTTTGGCCACCACATATAACTCCGTGCCAGGGCTTTCATACAGGAAACCACAGGATGGCTTTGATGATGCTGCTCTAAGACAATTTTTTTGGCTGGCTGTGGGATAATCACCCATGCTCCCAACAACATGCATCCATCCTGAACACCGAGTTTGGCCCCCCTCACCTTGTATGGTGCAAAGTCCCCCTCTTTTTGCCGCGGCCACCCCCTCACCACATGTTCACGTATTCTGGCTAGTATGGGGTCTTTATTTGTCAGTGTCTTTACTTGTTCTGCTGTCACAGGTGTTGTGTCCATTGCCTCGAACATCAGTACTCTGTCCTCCAGCGCTGTAGTGATGGGCGTGTGCTGGAGAGGCAGTTGGCTTAAAGCGTCCACGTTGCCGTGATCTTTTCCTGCTTTGTAGACACTGATGTATTCATATGTCCTCAAGGTCACTGCCCACCTCTAAACTTGTGGTGACACCATGTGCGGAACAGCCTTCACTGAACAAGGAAAGCAGTGGTTTATGGTCTGTGCAAATGGTGAACTTCTGGCCTTAGATGTATTTGTGAGAAACCTCTGCACATCAAACATTACTGCTAAACCCTCTTTGTCCAATCGGGAATAATTATTTTCAGCTGGTGTCAGCGCTCTGGACATAAACCCTATTGGCCTCTCTGTTCCATCTCCCATTTTACGTGATAGCACTGCCCCGACCCAGCGCGGTGTACTAGCACACTGAACGACTGCATGAGTTTCTTTAACAGTTCAAATGATTTCTCTTTTCTCCACTCCCAGTTTGTCTCTTTTCTCAGGAGTAAATGGAGCGGAGCTAACGCTGTTGACAAGTTGGGCAGAAACCTGCTGTGATAGTTAAGCAGTCCCAGGTATGCCTTCAACTGTCACAATAGATGGTGCTGGTACTTTTTGGATGGCTTCCATTTTGTTTTTTAATGGACGGAGTCCTGTTGCATCCACTCTGACCCAGGAATTCCACCTCTGCTCCAATGAAAGTGCATTTTGTCCTCTTTAGATACAGGCCTGCAGTATCCAGTCTTTGCAGCACTTCTGCCAACATCTCCAGGTGTTGGTGATCATTGGAACCTGTCAGGAGAATATCGTCCAAATACACTGCCATGTTTGGAACCCCCTGAAGCACTGATTCGATATTTCTCTGTAAGATAGCTGGGCTGGGCAACACTCCAAAAGGTAAGTGTGTGTATGTAAACAGCCTCTTGTGTGTGTTTAGTTACCACCTTCTTTTCTTCCTCATCCAATTGAATTTGAAGATATGTATGGCTCATGTCTAGCTTTGTGAATTTTTCTCCCCCTGCTAGGTTTACGAAAAGATCCTCCTCTGTCTTTGGAATTGGAAATTGCTCTAGCTTGGATACTCTATTTGCCGTCAGTTTATAATCACCACATATTCTCACTGAGATGTCAGGTTTCTGTACTGGCACTATGGGCACAGGGAACTCAGCAAACTTGACCGACTCAATAATTATCTAATTCTTCTTCAACTCTTGGTTTCATGGCATATTGCACCGGTCTCGGTTTGAAAAAACTTGGTGTTGCATCCTTCTCTACATACATCTTAGCTGGGGGACCTTTAAATGTTCCAAGTTCCTCCTTGAAGACATCCTCGTGTCTGGCCAGCACCTCCTGTAATGTCAGCAGGTTACTTTCGTCTATCTGATTTACTGCCACCCCCCAGTAAAGTCATCAATCAATCAATCAATCAACCAACTTGCATTATAAATAGTGCTTTTCTAGCTACAACAGCCACTCAAAGCATTTTACAATTGTACACCTTGTTCACTTACTCGCCCCTCCCGCTAGCTAGTGCGAACCGCGAAGACGAAGCAAGATAACGTGTCACGATTGTGCAACTCATATATTAACTGTATTTGTGGAAATGTATCAAGTCAGTTACTGTATTAACCTATCCCTGTGAGAAAGCAACCACTTTGGTGCTCGTTTCAACTCAGTAGTACTCGCCCTCCCTGCCCAGAGCTGAAGGTCTTGGCCTGTACAAATCACTCACTCACCCACTAGTTCCATGCCAGTCAGTAACCGTCCATGAATTTACTCAGGGTCGCGGGGATGCTGGAGCCTATCCCAGCAGTAATTGGGTGGCAGGCAGGGAGACACCCTGGACAGGCCGCCAGACTATCACAGGGCCAACACACACACGCACGCACACACGGACACGCACGCACACACACACACATTCACACCTAGGGACAATTTAGTTTGGCCGATTCACCTGACCTACATGTCTTTGGACTGTGGGAGGAAACTGGAGCACCCGGAGGAAACCCACGCAGACACGCGGAGAACATGCAAACTCCACACAGAGGACGACCTGGAATGACCCCCAAGTTTGGACAACCCTGGGGTTCGAACCCAGGACCTTCTTGCTGTGAGGTGACCGTGCTAACCAGTATGCCACTGTGCTGCCCCAAATCCATGACATAAGATTCACAAATATTTAAGCAATTGTGACAACCTAGATTATTATGCTACGTTCAGACCAAAGGCGGCGAGAAATTTTTGGGCGGCGCGAATGCATGCAAAGTCAATGGGAGGAGGCGAATGGGCGGAATAATTCGCGGCGAAATTACGGGCGGCGCGAATTGGGCGAATCGAGCGACGAGCGCGCCTTCGCGGGAGTTCAAAAATGTCCAACTCGGGCGAAGATGTCGCCAGGCGATAGCCAATCACCTTCAAGTAGGGTTAGAACCCGCTTTCATGTTGATAAAGAATACACGCCCCCTACCCAGAATTCCGGTGAAATTCGCCAAGCTGGGCACGTCTCCGGTTTATGCTATGAACCCAAACCGAACGCTGACGCCGGTTTCGGCGGCGCAAGTTGATATAAAGCAGAGCCACCGCAACTGATCTCTGTCACTCATCCATGATGATCACAAGTAAACACAAACTGCTCGTGTGTGGTATTTGTTGTGTGCGGTCTAGCAAACTTGCTAGCAGCGTTGGTGTAACTAGGCTGCTTGTTGTGACGTCAACACAGCGAATTCGCGTTCTGTTCGAACACACCTGGCGGAGCTGGCGGCCAAACTCTGGCGAACAAAGCGGCGCCAACTCTCTCGCCGCCTTTGGTCTGAACGTAGCCAGACTCCTGCAAGGTCAAGGATCAGTCCTGTAGTGTAGCATATTCAACTCCTTTGTTAGAAATTTAAAAAAAAAAGAAGCAAAAATCAACCCCAAATTTTATTTTTCTCCTATCATTTCCCAGCCCAATTTCCATGATACATTAGTTCAAAATCTGGCAGCACATGGGTGGACAATTGGCAATGCAATGCAACCTCGAAGTTCACTTTTGATTTATTCAGTTGCAACTGTAACGTGATGGGGGAGGGGCACTTTTGGTATTTGCTCGACGACACTATATTGTGACCACATCCTCTTTCTCTTCTGCCTCCCACATCAGCTTGCCCGCTGATGTGATGTGCTCCATGACCCCTCCCCACTCCTTTTTACGCCCCCCGCCTTTTCTTAATTCTGGTTTCTCTGGGGTCAAGAAGCCCTACATGCCTTTCTTATGTGCCCATTTTTTTCCACAATTATGACACTCTATATTTGCAAAGCGACAATCACTTGCCATGTGGTTTCCGTTGCACCTGTAGCACAACCGCATTTGTTTCTCCCTGGAATGACGCATTTTCAATTTGTGCATATCTGCCTGGCCTGACCCCTGCTTCCCACTTCCACCAGCACTGTCCAATCATTTTCCATGCAACTCCTGCGCAGCCTTCCTCGCAGTCTCACTGGCTCGAGCAAGCGTCAATGATTTCTCAAAAGCAAGTTCAGTCTCGGATAATAATCTGCGCTGGATGCAATCATCATTCACCCCGCAGACTAGCTTTTTTTTGAGCATTTGTGTCACATTGTCCCCGTAATTGCAATCTTGAGCCAGCTTGCGCAACACAGCAACAAAGTCCATAATTCACTCACCCTCGTTCCTGATCCTCGAACTGAATTTAAACCGCTGCACGATTTCACTTGGCCCGGGGTTGAAATGTGCCTTCAGCAATTCCACGATGACCCTGAATGATTTTTCCCTGGTAACTCCAGACTGAGGAGATTTCTCGTCCGTGTGTAGGTTTGGGCAGCCATGGAACTAAGCAAATTTGACTTCTTAATATCCCCTTCGGTAATCCCGTTAGCAATTAAAAAAAAAATCCAATATATTCCTCCCATGATTGCGACTGGCTATCAAAAGCAGCGACCGTCCCTACCGTCGCTATTGTTCTTCCCTCAACGTTTGGCTAACTCCGAATTGGTGCCAACATGGCCGAAAAAACTTTCGATCGGGGAAAACAAAAAAAATCAAAGCGAATATTTCTTTGTCCCCGCTTCCTTTTATCTCGTCGCCTATTGTTATAGCCCCTAAGGGATAAACGCAGAGTCCAGGTACGGGTGCATAGTTAACTTCATTAATCACTAAGCAGGGAAGAAAAAAAACACGGGCACACCCATGCAGTCACGCCATCGCGCCTCTACTTCCTCGCTGCTCTACCTGGTAGTGCAATGTGGTCGATGAAGTCTAAATTGCCACCCAGCGGATAACAAATATATTTAATTTTTAACAATTTGTTAGTTTGGAACACTGTTCACTGTTAATATTGTTGCATTTTATATAGTGTTTTTCTAGCTGCAACAGCCACTCAAAGCACTCTACAATCTTTATTGACAGCAAAACTAGAGATTTCCATTCGGTGACCTTATTGAATTCACTGACTAATCTATTTAATTTTGAAACACGAATTTAACATTTTACATGTTTTAGGGACTTTTGCAGATGAAGTATAGCGTTGTGCTGAACACGTTTAACTGCTGCACAGACAACTGAAAACGACTGTAATACAGGGTAGGTATTTTTTTATACCTACTGGACAGGTTCTTTCTGTCCATCAACCAGCTGCCAAAATATCCAATTCCTTCCCTGCTTGCCACAAACGACCTTTGAACATTTGACACGTTAAAGTAACATTCATCGCTGACAACCAATATGCTAAAATGTCCAATCATAATCGAAAACCTCTTATAACAAGAAACTAAACAAGCCCTCTCTGTTAACAAATTACAGTGGAAATAATTTTAAACTGAAAAATAGGAATCATAAAAAGACAAAAAAGATGTGAAAAGAACACAACTCAATTAAGCATGTTGTATTCACTTCAATAAGGGGTGTAATTATTTCATTAAAAGGTACTGCATCAGACCCTGTGTTTATTTGCCTTACCCTACGTGCAACAACTAGATCACGTGTCATGTTGACACCATCTGGGTGTGCAACTAGCCTGCGCTAGGATGAGGAGGATGACTTCTTTCATCTCCTCTAATCCATCTCAGACTCTCATCCTGTACTGCACTGGATCCCAGCAATTTCCGGTTTTTTTTCATATTTAAGCAAGCAAGTGTAAAAAGAAAAGATGTTTATGCTCTACTTACACAGTAACAGTTCTATAACACATTCTCAAATGGTAACAGTCATTGATCAAGAATGAAATATCGTAATGTTATACATGAAAAGTAGACATACATGTTTAATATAGTACATTTTATTAGCTCTAGACAACATTTCATCTTTGACGCATACCCTTGTATGAAAGTAGGCTCTCTGAAACTAAAAAGCCAAACATCAAGGATATTTTTAAATGCTTGTGCAAGAACTCTGGCCAACAAAAAAGTGTTTATGATGAATATGACTTCAGCACATGATATTTGCCATGAAATGCGAATATAAAAACTTCTCTATGCCCCAGAAAAAATACCCAAATGTGTCATAAAACTCACTTAATGGTTAACTCGCTGCACTGCATTCGTTGCTTTTCTAAGAGTATTCAGTCCTTCTCAACCTCCATATCGACTCTAGGTCAAAACAGTTTCAGATGTCAAGTAAAATGTTTTAGGTAGGTTTCCCATGACCTTTGACTTAGCCACAGATTAAGTTGCATGTTGCTGTGAAGAAAGGGGTCAAACCACAGTGTCATGTCCTGGTCACATCTACTGTTATAGCTGAGATTCTAATGGCAATATCATAGAAATTGCTGTATAAAGGATGGCAAAAAGTTGGATTATTCAGTTCAAGTGCTGCTGGACTCTTAATCAAATGATTTCTTTGCCATGGTAACGTATCTTCTTGTTAATTTCATCAGATTTACATCATTTTCCCTCTCAGAACATGTACGACAGAGAGTGAACTTTCATGAATATGCCTATATGACAAATAAAAAAGAGGGTGTCTACACAACATGAAGATCGGCGACCTTTCCTATATGGAAAAACACATCTTTGGGGTGAAATTCATGGAAGGCTGACATGATGGACTGCAGTTCTCCATAGGTCAATAAGACTGTTGGCTGGTATTCGCACTGGTACTAAGATTCCAGCCTATCCCTTGGCTAAGGTTCATGGCTCATGGCCCACAATGGAAAGAAGCTAATTACTATTGAACAGCATTGGTCCTATGAACGATTTCTGACCAAGGGTACATCCCCAGAGCTATGAGACAATGAGAAGGATCAATACTCTCCAACACAGGGCCAAAGAGTTGAAATCTAGTACAAATTTATGCGGTTACACAACTCCTAACCTTTAAGAGGACTAATTGACTGAAGAAATCAAACTTTGTCATAAGGTTCACAAAAAGGAAGAACGAAAGTAATGGTATTGTGTTGTGTAATAAATCAAGCCGAAAAGTAAATCTTGTCTCTGTGTTTTTAATTACGTCTTGTCTGCTCAATGGCTGTCACGTTCTGATCCTAGAACGTTCCGCGCATGAACCGTAACCCTCTACAATAAACAAGATACACCAATACTGCCATTTACTGGCCCAGTGGGCACATAGCATTACATCCTCCCTCCTTTGAATCCAAAGGAGTTGAATCAAGTGCAACTGGACTTGATATATATACGTGAAGACGTTTCGCCTCTCGTCCAAGAGGCTTCCTCAGTTCGTGCCTTTCTGATTAGACCAAGCTAGTCTGACTGGCTGGTGATGAGACTCAGAATTTATCCTCTTTGGAGTCGTTGTCAGAGCTATAGATGTCCATGGCTCTTTGTGTCCCGATGTTTACCAACACCCGTCGCAAACAGAGCCATAGATATGAGTGGCTCTTTTGTGTACCGATGTCCAGCCGTCGCCATCGGAGCTATTAATTTGCATTTGTTTAGCAGCGACGGTCGTTGGGGGTGTTAGTTTCGACTTCATTATTCAGTGGTCATGAGAGTCGTTGGAGCGGTTAGTGACCGACTGTTGTTCTTGGAGACTAGGCTTCTTGAATCTCCTGGGTAGAGATGAAAGGACGGCATTGTAAGTGGGAGATGGGTGGTGTTGCAGACCTCCTCCTCTGTTGAGGGATGGTTTTTCCAGTTTCGCATAGATGGCTTCCTTCACCCCTCTTTCAAACCATCTATCTTCTCTGTCCAAAATGTGTACATTGCTGTCCTCGAAGGAGCGTGTCTTCTCCTTTAGGTGTAGATAGACTGCTGCGTCTTGTCCTGATGAGTTTGGCCTTCTGTGTTGAGCCATTCGTTTGTGTAGTGGTTGTTTTGTTTCTCCTATGTATAGGTCAGTGCAATCCTCATTGTATTGTACAGCATACACTAGATTGCTTTTTCGGGTGTGTGGTACGCGGACTTTGGGATGAACCAGTCTTTGTCGGAGTGTGTTGCTGGGTTTGAAGTATACCAGGATGCGGTGTTTGTTGAAAATTCTCCTGAGTTTCTCTGAGACCCCAGAAACATACGGGATGACTGTGCTCTTCCTTCTGTTCCTTTTCTCCTCTTCGCTCACCTGGTTGGTCTTTTTAGAACGTATTGCAGTTTTGACAAAGGTCCAAGTGGGGTAGCCGCAGGTTTTTAAAGCTCCCCTCAGGTGTTTGTGTTCTTCTCGTTGGGCCTGAGTGCTGCTGGGCACATTGTCAGCTCTGTGTTGCAGAGTTCTGGTGACGCACAGTTTGTGTTCCAGAGGGTGGTGTGAGTCGAAAAGTAGATATTGGTCTGTGTGTGTAGGTTTCCTGTAAACCCCAATGTGGAGGCTCCTGTCTTCCCCAATGTGGACGTCACAGTCCAAGAAGGGCAAACTATTGTTCTTTACGTCTTCCCTTGTGAACTTAATGTTCTTGTCCACTGAGTTGATGTGTTTGGTAAACGCTTGCACCTCTTGTGTTTGGATTTTGACAGTGGACAAGAACATTAAGTTCGCAAGGGAAGACGTAAAGAACAACAGTTTGCCCTTCTTGGACTGTGACGTCCACATTGGGGAAGACAGGAGCCTCCACATTGGGGTTTACAGGAAACCTACACACACAGACCAATATCTGTATAACAACAAACAGGTAAGTCACATTATTTCCTTTTCAGGTATCCCAACTCAATGTAACTTTCTGATAAGTTTTCAAATAACTCTGCACTCCAATGTCTTGTAGGACATCTCTAACCAAACTCGAAGTCTCTTGTTTTGTTTGTTCTTGGGTTTGTTGTTGGGTCTAGCAACCTAGAAAACAGGAAGTTTTCTAGGCTGCTAGACCTGCGCATGACTGGGGTTTCAGTCATTGGGGTAGGTGGAGGAAACGTCAGGAGGATGTACAACAGGATGTGTCACTTCAGCACCTGCCTGTTCCTGAAATGTCTCCTGAGTCTTAAGCAGACTTCTGCAGTTTCTCCGCAGTACCTGTCCATCTTCAGTCCGAATGGTATATGACCTTGGACTTACTTCTTTCAGGACCATTGCCTTTCGGTTCCATGCAGAGGGCTCTTCGATTCTGACCACATCATGTTCTGTAAGAGGGTTCGGACTCCTGGCAGTCTTATTGGGGTTCTTTTTCTGTTCCCACTTGAGCTGCATGTGTTTCTGTGTCAGTTCCCTGTTTTCCTTTTTCACAGGCATGCATGGCAGTGTGTTGCGCAGTTTACGGTTCATGAGGAGCTCCGCAGGCGATGCTCCACATGCTAGAGGTGAGGATCGATAGGTCGACAATGCCAGGTAAGGGTCTGAGTTGGTTTCAGTGGCCTTTTTATGGAGTCTTTTGACAATTTCCACTCCTTTCTCTGCCTTCCATTTGCCTGTGGATGGAGGGGGCTTGATGTGGTGTGTTGGAACCCATACTGTTCTGCAAACATCTGAAACTCCCAGCAGCTATACTGGGGTCCACTGTCCCTCTGCACTGTTTGAGGAATTCCTTGTCTGGCAAACATGCTTTTCAGGTGAATAATAACACTGCTTGCAGATGTGCCGTTTAGCTGTGCAATTTCGGGATAGTTTGAGTAATAGTCTATTATTAAGAGAAAGTCCTTTCCATTCAGATGGAAGAGATCTGTTCCTACGTTTTGCCATGGCTTGGCTGGCATGTCTTGAATCAGCATTGGCTCTTTGGTTTGCTTGTAACGGTGCCTTTGACATGTGTCACATTTACTAATCAGTGTCTCAATGTCTCTATTGACATCTGGCCAATAAACAGCTTCCCTAGCCCTTCTTTTGCACCTTTCAATGCCAAGGTGACCGTTGTGGATCCGGCTGAGCATCTCTTGGCACATAGACTCTGGAATGATAATCCTGTTTTGCCTCAGCAGTAGGCTGTTGAACATGCTCAGCTCTGCCCTGATAGGATAGAATTGTGAGAGTTTACCTTTTGTCCACCCACGTTGGAGGTTGGCCATCGCTGTCTACAATGTCCCGTCTTTTTCCATTTCTAGTGCAATCTTCTTGTACATCGTGTCTGACATGGGGAGGGAGGAAGCAATCAAGTTAACATGCATTTCCACATCCACCGAGATGGTGCTGACCTGTGTCTTTGTGACTGGTGCAGGTGCTCGGGACAGTGCATCAGTCAGAATGATGTATTTACCTGACGTGTAGACTAGATCCATATCATATCTTTGCAGCCTCATCATCTGCTGGATCCAGGGAGACATGTCGTTCAGGTTTTTTCTGAAGATTGAAATGAGCGGTTGGTGATCTGTTTCTGTTGTAAGGGTGGGTAGTCCATAGACATAGCCATGAAACTTCTTACATCCAAACACTAACCGTAGGGTCTCCTTTTCAATTTGGGCATATTGTGTTTCAGTCTGTCATTGCTCTGGACACATATGCCACTGGTTTCCAATTGTCGTCATCGTCAGCCTGGAGAAGCACGGCGCCCAATCCGTCTTTGGATGCGTCAGTGGAGATTTTTGTTCTGTGTGAGGGATCGAAAAAGATAAGCACAGGCTCCATGGTGTCTCTGTTGATTAGTTGGAGCTTCTCAATAATGAGGAGAACGGTTGTACCTTCAAACTCAACGTTCGATTTCTCTAATGCTGTGGTAAATTAAAGGAGGTGTGAAAAAGTAGACCTGTCTTACAAATCTAGCAGGTGCATAAACGCGCAAAAAAACG
Organism: Lampris incognitus; assembly: GCF_029633865.1. NCBI lineage: Eukaryota > Metazoa > Chordata > Actinopteri > Lampriformes > Lampridae > Lampris > Lampris incognitus. The sequence goes on from NC_079211.1 coordinate 119,273,252, forward strand.
TCACGCTAAGCCAAACAAAAAAACACAATGTCACTTTTTTTCTCTTTAAAATAAAGCATATGTCTAACTTAAACCGAGACTTTTCAGAATCAAATAAATCTGTGGCAATACCGAAATATTAGCATTACTGCAGCTCTTATGTCACCCTCTGTCAACATCACAACTGCAACTATTGTAAACAAAGCATTCCAACTGCAACAATGTATTTTCATGCCCCTTTTACTTAAATATGAATTAACATATTTCAAATAAACATTTCTCAACGTTCCCGCCCGATGAACAACTGTTCATTACTACTCAGTCAATGTTTGGGGTTCAAGTGATCTCTAAAGGATATATCAGCTGAACAGGTCTCCTCAACGAACTGCCCACAGTGGTAAGGACAGTGCAGGAACGTACAAGTCCATCTCTCCCTGGAAACAGTTCCGTGATCCTTCCCATTTTCCTAGTCTGCCTGGGCAGGTTGTCCTCTCCAATCAGGACAACATCCCCCACTTTCGGCACAGTTGGCACAGATGTCTCACACTTGTGAGCTGATTTCAAGTCCATCAAGTAGTCCTTTTTCGATCTGTTCAAAAAGCTGGTTAAGAGTCTCTGCCGGTATTTCCATCTCCGGCCCACATCCTCTCTGTTGGCGTTGGTTGCCTGAGATAGTGAAATCATAGTCTTGGGTGGTAGGGAAGTTAATCTTTTCCCAACCAGGAAGTGTGGGGGGGTGAGTGGCTGCAGCTCTGATGCTTCACTGTCCACATATGACAGAGGCCTGGAGTTCAACACAGCCTCAATCTCTGCAAGCACAGTTGTCAGTTCCTCAAAGTTTAGCGATGCCCTTCTCATCACCCGTTTTAGACGTGCCTTTACAGATCTCACAAGTCCCTCCCAGAAGCTGCCCCACCATGCAGCGTGCTCAGCAATAAACTTCCAGGTGATTCCTTTGTCGGTGAAGAACTCTGTGAACTCCTGTGCAGTTAGCTCTCCCTGAGTCTTCTGACTATGACGAGCATTAGCTATGAACCTTTTGGTCCACGCTGTCACTCTTAATACCCTTTTCAACCTGCTGTACTTCTCTAGGTCTAACAATGTTTTCACTTGTTCAGCACTGGTAAACTTTACTGCAGTCTGAAATTTGGACCTGAGCTCACTGTTTATGTCATGTGCAACACAGTCCTCATCAACAACCTCTATCTCACTGGGTGATGACAGTGGAGTCGGTCCGCTCCACCACAGCTGGCTCTGGATGAGTGATTTGACGCTCTGGCCTCTGGTCGGGAAATCAGCAGGGTTGGTTTTGCCGCTGCAGTGAGACCATGACTCTGGATTCGTGAGACTTTGAATCTCAGTCACTCTGTTTGCCACAAATGGCTTCCACCTTTGTGCTGTGCCGCGTATCCAGTGGAAGACAATCATTGAATCTGTCCACATGTTAAGTTGGCTGATTTCCATGTTCAGGGGTTTGAGAAGATTGCGTCCTAATCTTGCTCCAACTAGCACACCCATCAGCTCCAAACGTGGTAAAGTCATTTTCTTTAATGGGGCCACCTTTGACTTGGATGCTACAAAGCTTGTAACAACTTCTCCTTCCTTGTTTTGTCCTTGCAGATAGGTAACGGCGCTGTATGCCTTCTCACTAGCATCACAATAAACATGCAGTTTGATTGTCTCTGAGTTTGGCTGGATTTTGATTTTGTACCATCTTGGAATGGCCACCAGGTGGAGCTTCTGGAGCTCTGAACACCACTGGTCTCATTTTACAGTCAAGTCCGATGGGAGTTGCTCGTCCCAACCGATTCCCCTTTCCCACAATTCTTGAAACAGGCACTTCACTCTTATGGTGGAGGGAATCAGGAAACCTATGGGGTCAAAGATACGGGCTGATGTCTGCAGCACATTTCTCTTTGTGTTCTCCTTACCTTTCAATATGTCTAAAAGCCCCTTCAGATCAAACACAAAGTCATTCTCTGGTCTCCATACTAGTCCCAACACTTTCAACACATTTCCAGTTTTGTCTGTTACAGTTGGATGTTCCACTCCACTCTCTGTCCACTTGGCTCAAAGCTCTGGTGAGTTTGTCACCCACTTGCACATATTCATCCCTGCATGAGCTAGAATCTCCTTTGCTGTTATGGTAACTGAGAAGGCCTCATTCACATCACCTGAGCTGGAAATAAAATCATCGATGTAAAGAGACTCTCTTAGTGCCTGCACTGTCTTAGGCTGCTCTGTTTCATACTGCTTAATGTGTTTCCTTATTGTTGCAGCCAACAGGCACGGGCTGGGTGAGACTCCCAACACTACTCTACTCATTCTCATGATGCGCAGCTCAATTTCACAGTCTTTGGTTGGAGGACCATGTAACCACAAGAACCTCACGGCCTCTTTATCTTTCTCTGCTAAATCTGCAGGAAAGCCTTGGTAATATCTGCAGTAAAGGCTATCTTGTTGAGTCTGAATTTGATTAGCACATCTAGCAAATTTGGGTTAAGGTTTGATGCTGTCAGTAAGCTGTCATTCAGGGATGGGCAGCCTTCCTCGAGTGATGATGCATCAAATACTACTCTCAGTTTGGTAGTTGCTTTGTCCTCTCGCAAAGCAGCGTGATGTGGCATGTAGTACGTCAGTCTGTTTACCTTCCGCTGGTTTGCCCTGTGGTACGTCCTCACAGGTGCCTTGCTGAAGGTAATCCTCTCCTGTGCATCATGTTCTTCATACATTTTATGTCCATTATAATTCTGTTATCCTCTTTCAATGTTGTATTACGTAAATTGCGTGAACACCACATCCATTGCACGCTGTCCGTCTTGGGAGAGAGATCCCTCCTCTGTTGCTCTCCCTGAGGTTTCTTCCTATTTCTTCTCCCTGTTAAAGGTTTTTTTGGGGAGGAGTTGTTCCTTATCCAATGAGAGGGTCTAAGGACAGGATGTTGTGTTGCTGTTAAGCCCACTGAGGCAAATTTGTAATGTGTGATATTGGGCTATACAAATAAAATTGATTTGATTTGATTTTGATTTATGACATCGTTGTACCTAGTGTATAAAGTTGCATCCATTTTCAATTTCCTCTTGAGGCCTTCAAATCATCTTTTTGCAACTCGAAAGTTGTCTGGAAGAGCTGGTCTGTCGTGTCGCCATGGTAATTCGACTTGATAGCGTCCATTTTTGAATGTTGTAGTCTGTTCAAACTTCTGAAGAGCCTCAGCGTCCTCTGGGCGCTTTGTTTGTTCATTGACGATGCCCAGGGACGCCACTTCCCAGAAGGCATGCAGCTGTTTTGAGATTTGGGTTTCCTCACTTAGAATAATGTGGAGGCAAGTGGCATCTGTTACACTGGATGATGAGACTGGCCCTTGTAAAGCCCACCCAAAGCTGCTTTCTATGGCTACTTCTGTTATTCTCTCTAACTTGCCTGCGACTAGCTGCCAGAAATAATCTGATCCTATCAATACTGACAATTCTGTGTCATGACTGCCCTCTAGAGGGGAGTCAGCAAGCTGCAGGCCCTTCTTCTGAAGCTCTTGGATGGCTAACCGAGGGATCTTTATCACAGCACTGCATACTTGAGAGGTTTCTACTGCCTCAATCTCAACCTTTGGTTGTGCACTCCACACATTCTCAAGTGATACTCTCACTATGTTGCGCTTTGCTTTTACAGGCTTAGTAGATCCAAAGGCATGTAGATGCAGTATCTCTTGCCTAACTACTGGTAGTCTTAGTGCCTTAACCACAGCCTCATGAATGAAGCTTCTCTGGCTGCCTCCATCTAGTAGACAGCGCACTATTTTTCTACCTCTATCCCTGCCTTGACTGTCTGGAGCAATACTGTGTTCTCTACATCAGCTTCCATTTTAAATGTGCTGGACACAGAGCCTACCAAAGTGCCTGTACTGCCTTTGTCTATGCTGCCACGGTCTGCACTGGCACTGTCTGTTACATGACTGCTAGTGTCCGGCTTTGTTTCAATTTGATCACAGACTGACTGGTGATGCCTGCGACTACACAAAGCACATTTAACTTTCTTGAGTCTACAGAATTTAGCTGTGTCTTGGACCTAGGCACATGTAACATCTGCATAGTTTTCTCAATTTCTCTTTGCGAGCAGCCACTGAATTGTCTGGACAATTTTCTGGTTTATGGCTAGCACTATCGCAATATACACATGTCTAAGAGACACTACTCGCTGTGTGCAGTGCAGCTGCAGAGGGCACACTCCATTTTTTAGGTCTGTTTCCACTGGAGGATGCTGGCTTGGTGAATGATTGGTTGCTTGGCGGGATGTCCTTCTCAGCATTGCCTGGTCTGATAAGTTGATGTGCTCTTTCTCTGCTTTGCACGCCCCTTTGCATGAATTTAATAAGCTCTTGTACTTTCCATTCACCGCTGGAATCTGACCCACGTGTGTAGTTTAAGGTAATATCCTCTGGTATGGGCTGCAGTAGTATTGGGCAGAGCAGGCAGACATATGCGTCGCTGTGTACCCCTAAGGATTCTAGACTGTATTTCACATTCGTCATACAGGTGCCTGAGCCCTGCTATATCTGAGGAACTCCTCACGAGACTGAGGTTCAATAATTTGAACTTGTGCGCACTGACTACGTCTTTTCTTCCAAAACGGTTCTGAAGTATCTCTATTGCAGCATCATAATTACTGTCACTCATAGTTAGTCATGCTACGGCTCTGGCTGCTGCTCCAGTCAAATAGGATCTCAGGTAAGTAAACTTTTCCTTCTTGCACAGCGTGTCAGTTATGAATAGCGGTTTCATATTGGGACCAGAATTCTTGCCACTGGCTTATTTCTCCACCGTATTTTTCTATCACTAGCTTGGGTAGTTTAACAGTCTGTTGATTTGATGACTGAGCTTAAACTTGCATCGCTCACCCGCCCAATCACAGGCTCCCGTGAATTTTCAATGAACCTTTTGGCACGAGTTTTCCATGTGATGATGCGGTCCTGGTAGTCCTGAGTCGCTGCAATTTCTGCTTCTAGATCGTCTGTCGGCGTTTCCCTCTCAATGCCTCCTCAATTGTTCTTCCTTTGTTGACAATAGTGAAAGCATTTCACGCAGGAGATCACAGTCCGGCTGTCCCTCTCTCACCTCTTCCAGCTCTGTTGTAGCGGCGCCGATTGTCCTCCGCTTCCTTTTCATCCGTTCCAATTGCGCCCCCATTCCCGCTGTTAGCCTTAGCTATCTCGTTAGCTTCCAACTTCGAAGTTCAACAGTCCAAGATCCCGGGTTTCAGCACCAAAATGTTGATTAGTTGGAGCTTCTCAATAATGAGGAGAACGGTTGTACCTTCAAACTCAACGTTTAATTTCTGTAATGCTGCGGTAAATTACAGGACGTGTGAAAAAAGGGGACTGTGGCAGGAATGAGGAAAAACACATGAGACCAAGGCGAGTTTGATGTTTATTCCTCAACTCCAAAAACCAACTGCAGCAGGAACAACCCTGCGCCGGCGAGCCCGGGAACCTAAACCACGCCCCCAGCTCACAGTCCTGCTGGGTGAGAGGCATAGCCCCTAGTGTCTCCCACACAGCCCCCCCCCCCGAACACCCAGAAGGGACTCCTGGAAAGAAACTTAGTGTCTCACTGGAGGCTTAAGCAGCCTGCCATAACGGCTGCGCCGTCCCTCAGCCGAAACAGTAGGTGAAACACAGTCCAAAGCCGGCTGAGAAGCAGAACGCTGAACCCGTGAAGACACTGCCGGGGTCCTGGAAGGAGGACGACCCCGACGGGGAACCTGGGCCGGAAACACAACTTCGCCTGCCACCCTGTGCGCCGGTTTAAGCCTATCAAGCGTGACACGCTCCCTACGCCCACCCATATCTAGCACAAAACCCTTAGGACCCGTCTCAAGAACCCGAAATGGGCCATCGTATGGGGGTTGGAGGGGTGAGTGGTGAGCATCATGCCGTACAAAAACAAAACGAGCCGACATGAGCTCCGCAGGCACGAACGACCGCGGAAAACATGTGGTGAACGGGGCCTGGAACCCGAGTGCTGTTGGACAAAAAAGGATAAACGGCCGGACGGGGTCGAGGAGCGGAACTCCCAGGCAAAAATTCCCCAGGGACGCGGAGTGGCTGACCGAGCACCAGTTCAGCGGGTGACGCGTCGAGGTCCTCCTTAGGAGCCGAACGCAACCCGAGCATAACCCAAGGTAAACGATCCACCCAGTTACCATTCAAGAGCGCAGCGCGTAGCGCTGCCTTGAGCAACCGGTGAAAACGTTCACACAACCCGTTAGCCTGAGGGTGATACGCGGTAGTGCGGTGTACCTGCACACCCAAGGATCGCGCAAGTGCCGACCAGAGCTCTGACACGAACTGGGGGCCCCTGTCTGAGGTGATATCTGACGGAGTGCCGAAACGGGCGACCCAGGAGGAAAGAAAAGCGCGTGCAACATCCGAGGATGTTGTGGAGGATAGAGGGACAGCCTCTGGCCACCTGGTGGTCCGATATACCATTGTGAGCAGGTGCGTAAAACCCTGTGAAGAAGGTAGAGGGCCCACCAGGTCCACATGCACGTGGTCGAAACGTCTGGCCGGGATCGGAAACGGTTCGAGGGGCGATTTAGTGTGCTGGTGGACCTTAGCGCGCTGGCACGCTACACATGCAGCTGCCCACCCCTTGACGTCCTTGCGGAGGCCAGGCCAGACGAACTTGGAACCGACCAACTTCACCGATGCCCGAACTCCAGGGTGCGAGAGGGAGTGAATCGAATCGAAAACTCGATGGCGCCAGGCCACTGGAACAACGGGGCGGGGACGACCGGTGGAGACATCGCAGAGGAGGGCAGGACTGCCTTCCTGCATCACAGCGTCCTCTAGCTTGAGACCGGTACGCGTTGACCTAAGGGCAAGGACGTCCGGGTCACTGGGCTGGTCGGCAGCCATAGCGGAGAAATCCACACCGAGGTGCACAAGACACACAAGCACACGCGACAGACAATCAGCAACAGGGTTGGACTTCCCGGCCACATGCTGAATGTCCGTTGTGAACACGGAGATCGCCGCTAGGTGGCGCTGTTGACGAGCAGACCACGGCTCAGTCACCTTGGACATGGCAAAAGTCAGCGGTTTATGATCCACATAAGCCGTGAATGGGCGACCCTCCAGCAGGAAGCGGAAATGCCGGGTTGCAAGGTGCAGTGCCAGCAACTCCCGGTCAAAAACGCTGTACTTGCGCTCGCTATCTCGCAGTTTGCGGCTAAAAAATGCGAGTGGCTGCCACGCATTCGCCACACGCTGTTCAACCACAGCCCCCACGGCTATGTCAGACGCATCGGTTGTTAAAGCTATGGACGTCGTGGGTGTGGGATGGGCGAGGAGGGCAGCGTTAGCCAGGGCGCACTTTGCTCCGTCAAAGGCCTGGACCTGTTCGGGAGTCCAGTCGACAGGGTCGTTAGCCTTCTTAAGCCGCAGGTCTTCGTAAAGTGGCTGAAGGAGGTGGGCAGCGCGAGGGAGGAAACGGTTACAGAAATTCACCATTCCCAAGAATTCCTGCAATGCCTTAACAGAGACCGGGCGGGGAAATTCCGCAGCCGCTTGCACCTTAGAAGGCAACGGGAACGCGCCTTGCGGCGAAATGCGGTGACCCAAGAAGTCAATCACCGGCAGTCCAAACTGACACTTGGCCGGGTTGACTATCAGGCCGTGTTCGTCCAGACGACGGAAAACCTGTTTCAGGTGCGCCAGGTGCTCGTCAGCTGACGGACTGGCCACTAATATGTCGTCGAGATAAACAAACACGAAATCAAGGTCACGCAACACCGAGTCCATCAGCCTCTGAAAGGTTTGCGCTGCCCCCTTCAAGCCAAAAGGCATGCGCATGAATTCGAAAAGCCCAAACGGGGTGATCACTGCGGTATTGGGCACGTCCTCTGCGCGCACGGGAACCTGATGATAGCTCCGCACCAGGTCCACCTTAGAGAACATAGTGGTACCTGCCAGGTGTATGGAAAAGTCCTGTATGTGTGAGTTGGGATAGCGGTCATTGGCGGTGATGTTGTTCAGGCGGCGAAAGTCGCCGCAAAGCCGCCACGACCCATCCGCCTTGGGCACCATGTGAAGCGGCGAGGCCCACGGGCTGTTGGAACGCCTCACTATACCCAGACGCTCCATGATGGCGAACTCCTCCTTAGCTGTAGCCAATTTTACCGCGTCGAGGCGCCGCGCGCGCGCAAAAACTGGCGGTCCCAGAGTGGGAATGAAATGTTCTACCCCATGTTTAGTAACCGCGGTGGAAAAGGTAGGCGTAGTCACCGATGGAAAATCCGCCAGCAAACGCTGAAAAACATCCCCTAATGCTAAAAAGTTAGCGTGTGTTAACGGCCCGGCTCCCCTTGTCTCGCACGGAACAGTGGCGAAAGACACAGCATCAATTAAACGGCGGTTTAAAACATCAACCAGCAGACCATTAGCACCCAGAAAATCCGCGCCGATAATAGGAACAGTAATGGCGGCCACTACAAAGTCCCACTCAAAATGGCGCCCGTGGAAGCAAACAGTCACCAACCTTGTGCCAAACGTCGCAATGGACGAACCGTTAGCTGCACTTAACTGTGGGCCGCCGCCTTCGGCCGACCTGTCTGTCTTAGCAGGAGGGAGTAGGCTCTTTTGCGAGCCTGAGTCCACCAGAAACCGTCTTCCTGACATCGTGTCCTTAATGAAGAGCAGCTCACTACGTCCGCCAGCGCCCACAGCTGCTACTGAGCGCTGGCCCTGGAGTTTCCCGCCGTCTCAAACGTGCACGGAGGGACGCAGCGCCTCGCCTTGCCGCCGAACCGCTGGTGGAAGAAACAGAGGCCTCTCCCGCGCCGTCTCCGGGCAGTCACTCCAGCCACCACTGCCGGGTCCGCGTCCTCCGACGTCGGCTGCAGAGGCTCCGATGCCACACTCTGCACATAGAACCGTCTGGTAGCCAGCAGCACCCGATCGGCCTCCTCAGCCAAACCTCGGCAGTCACCAGCGGCCAGACACGGGGAGTTAGCCAAAGCCGCGCGCACAGGAGACGGGAGCTGGCGCAAGAAAACGTGCGGGAAAAGGAACCCGCCTTCGTCTGAGCCTAGCAGCGACAGCATATTGTCCATGAGATCCACAGCCGTCCCGTCGCCCAAACCGGATAGGGAAAGGATTCTATCTGCCCTCTCTGCGGCAGATAGGCTGTACCTCCGGAGCAGAAGATGTTTGAGGGCGACGTATATATCGTGTTGCGGAGGGGCGCGCAACAGCTGCATGGCCCGGCGTGTGGACTGCTGATCCAGCGCAGCGACGACCAGATAGTATCTGGAGTCGTCTGCGGAGATTCCACGCAGGTGGAACAGCGCCTCGACATGCTGGAACCACGAGGCCGGGTCGCTCTGCCAGAACTCTGGGAGCTTCACAGCCGCGGCGAGAACGTCCGGCTGAGAGAGTTGGGGCGGCGTGGCCGAAGTGGATTCACACACATCTTCTGCTCCAAACATGTTCAATTCGGGGTCACCAATGTGGCAGGAATGAGGAAAAACACATGAGACCAAGGCGAGTTTGATGTTTATTCCTCAACTCCAAAAACCAACTGCAGCAGGAACAACCCTGCCCCGGCGAGCCCGGGAACGTAAACCACGACCCCAGCTCACAGTCCTGCTGGGTGAGAGGCATAGCCCCTAGTGTCCGCCACAGGACCTGTCTTACAAATCTAGCAGGTGCATACAAAAACGTCAAGCTAAGCCGAACAAAAAAAACACAATGTCACTTGTTTTTTTCCCTTTAAAATAAAAGCATATGTCTAACTTAAACCGAGACTTTTCAGAATAAAATAAATGTGTGGCAATACCGAAATATTAGCATTACTGCAGCTCTTATGTCGCCCTCTGTCAACATCACAACTGCAACTATTGTAAACAAAGCATTCCAACTGCAACAATGTATTTTCATGCCCCTTTTACTTAAAAATGAATTAACATATTTGTCTATTTATTCAAATAAACATTTCTGAACAGTCTCTTTAAGCTTTCTACATTCTCTGTCATATCTGGCAGTCCACTTCAACACTTTGCCTTTGTGCAGCAGATCTCTTGTACAGACCGTTTTCACAGAGGTTCGGGATGAACTTGCCTAGGAAATGTACCACGCCCATGGCTCGCAGTACTCCCTTCTTGTCTGTAGGTGGGGGCATGTACAGAATGGCCTGTACTTTGGAGCGGTCTGGTTCCACTCCTTCTCCAGACAGCTTGTCACCTAAGAAAGTGATCTTTGTTTCCCAGAACTGACATTTGTTTTTGTTCAGTTTATGGCCACTCAACTGGATTATCTGTAGGAGGTTCAACAGTCTCTCGGTGTGTTGTTGTAGTGTAGAGCCCCACACAACTAAGTCATCAATCTAAACCTGGGTGCCTTTTAGACCCTCAATCGTTTCCATTGCTCTGTGATAGATTTCAGGAGCCGATTTGATTCCAAATGGAAGTCTAAGAAAACAGTATCTGCCAAACGGTGTATTGAACGTGCAGTGCTTGCTGCTCTTATCATCCAATTTCAGTTGCCAGAAACCATGAGACCCATCTAGTTTACTGAAGAATTTGGCCCCTGACATTTCACTAGTGATTGTTCCTGTTTTTGTATCTGGTAGTGCTCTCTTTTAATGTTCTCATTAATGTCTTTGGGGTCTAGGCACACCCTTAGCTCACCATTGGGTCTCTTTACACATGTTATGGAGTTCACCCAGTCTGTCAGTTGTTCAATACGTTGTATGACTCCCAGTTTCACCATCTGGTTCTTTCTTTAAGCTGGCTCAAAGTGGTGCTGGCACTGTCCGTGGGGCATACACAACTGGCTTGGCATCCCTTTTCAGCTCTATTCTGTAGGTGAATGGCAACGTCCCTTGGCCTGTGAAGATATCAGGAAATTTTTGCACAATGTCAGTTACTGTGTCGCTGTGAGTGTTAAGAACCACCTTTTCACTGTTGATTTGGTAGACCCTCTTGACCAGCTCAAGGTCCTCGCATGCTTTGTCTCCTAGCAGTGGCTCATAATCATTAAGAACAACTACAAACTTCAGGTTTTGTTGCTTCCCTTTCACATTCACTTTCAGCTTGCCACCGCTTTGGTTTCTATTCGCTGTCCGTTATATGCCTTCAGTGGGACTGTCCGTTTATGTATTTGTGGTGTCTCTTTACTGACAACAAAATCTGAAAATTCCTATTGACAGGCTATGTTCCGAGTTGGAATGTGACCACGGAGAAATTCAGTGGCCAAAACAGCGCATCTGCGGCCACTAGAGAGAGATCTGTGGTTGACTGTAGATGGTGTCCAATGTCAAATTGTGCCGGTGGATACGTAGACACCAGTCAAATTGCATATAGGGTTTGTCAGTAGCGAGACGCTATAAAACCACGGAGAAGCCGTTCTTTCACCCCCTCCTGCTAGCTCCTTGGCTCGAGTTTATGCTATTTTGCTGCGACTTTATTATCGATCTTGCTACGACGTATTTCTATCTATCTATCTATCTATCTATCTATCTATCTATCTATCTATCTATCTATCTATCTATCTATCTATCTATCTATCTATCTATCTATCTATCTATCTATCTATCTAAATATCTATCATCTATCTATCTAACAGTTATTTGTATCACCGAATCCTCCTCCTCGAAACTGTAATCCTCGCAGAGGATCTTCCTCTCACTCTCGCTATCTGACATTTTTTGACGAGCACTACCGAGTCCCACCCACCCAGGAAGACAGTAGCCAATAGCTTTGAATTATTAAAACCACACCTATTTTCGGTTGTGATTCAAACTCCCAGTGTTAAAAAGGGTGTTCAGAAAACCAATGTCTTTAAGGCCTTTAATGTCTTTTACACTAATCAGGCTGGCTTTTACCCCTGTGTCTAATTTGAAAAACACCCTTGTCCCATTATCTAACAGAGGTGCCGTCCATTTGTCTGTACCCACTGCACTGACTTGATGTCCAGTGTGTAATGTCCGTAGACGCCTTGTCTTACTGACATAAGAATAATTCAAGAACGAGCCGACTTCGTAGGTTCTTAACTGTGTAGCTTTTACTAGCGTTCATCCGACATACAACCTTCATAACATGCGCTTCTCACTTCCTGTATACTTCACGCGCACTGCACGTACACCCGTGAGTAGGTCAAGTTAAACACGTGACCTTTCATTCATTACATCTCCCCCTCTAAGATGATTTTCTAACCTGTATATCACCCCCCTTTTCACAAAAAAAATAAAAAATCCCCCACAGTACACAAGTCCATACGCCTCACAATTCCAGCCGGATTGCTGGCTTGCTCACCCTGCCAGAGCGAGTAACATATGGTGTGGAAGTTGGCCTTTCTGCTGCTCGGGACTCATCCATGTTTCCATTCTCCCCTGGAGTGACATGGTCAGGATCCCTGCTGACAAAGGTGAGTGTTTTAGGTGTGGCCAACAGGTGGCGCCTGTTCCTTCTGTAATGTTCACCTTGAGCTGTCTCCACTATGTAGGACCTGGGAGTGGAGCTCTGACTGTGAACAACTGCTGGCATTGTCCATGTTTTCTGTCCATCAGGTTTGGTGAGTACTGCGTCACCCGAGTTCAGTGGGCGCAGTGTCCGCACGCCGTTCCTGCGGTTGTAGTAGAAAGCCTGCCTCGATTTGGCTGCGGCGTCAGCGGTTTTGATCAGTTCCTCTTTAGGCCAGGCCGGTTTCAGGTTATGCTGCAATGTGGGTAAGGTGGTTCTGAGTCTCCTACCCATGAGCAATTCCGCTGAACTGGCTCCAGTGGAAGAAGAGGGTGTAGCTCTGTATGTCAACAGGGCGAGGAGAGAGTCTTCCTGCCTTAATATGCTTTTGGCTATCTGAACAGCCCTCTCTGCCTGTCCATTACTCTGGGGGTAGTGTGGGCTTGAAGTCACATGGATGAAATCATAATCCTCACTGAACCTCCTCATCTCTTCTGAAACTAGCTGTGGCCCATTATCACTAACTACAATTTCAGGGATACCAAAACGTGCAAATGTAGCCTTCAGCCTAGCTACAACCTGACTGCTAGTAGTTGTTGGTAGATTTAGGATCTCCAAAAACCTGGAATAATAGTCAGACACTATCAAGTAGTTTTGCTTTTTGTACTCACACAGGTCTATGCCAACTTTGTCGCGAGCCTGAAGCGCGAAAACCGTTGTCTCCACTCCGGCCATTCAACGGGGCAGTCAAACTTGAATTCACTCGGCGGATTAAACTTCGGCATGACCGCTCGTGTTCAGATACACAGACTATTCTGACACCATGTAATGTCCGTAGACGCCTTGTCTTACTGACATAAGAATAATTCAAGAACGAGCCGACTTCGTAGGTTCTTAACTGTGTAGCTTTTACTAGCGTTCATCCGACATACAACCTTCATAACATGCGCTTCTCACTTCCTGTATACGTCACGCGCACTGCACGTACACCCATGAGTAGGTCAAGTTAAACACATGACCTTTAATTCATTACACAGTGTCTACACTCTGTTGGCTGAACACTTTTTTCAAAGTCACAGGAAACCATGTTCACTAAAAATTAATGACTCTGAATCACTGCCCTTTATCAGTTTCATCCACTACATGCACCTTGCGTTCTTTCCTTTCTCTTGAAAAACACATTTTTGCGTAGTGGTTTTGTCCCTTACACCTGGAGCACATTTTACCAAATGCTGGGCATTGCCTGGGTTTGTGATTATCTCCACAACGTTTGCAGTTAAATGTGTCACTTTGCTTGCTTCGAGCACCTCGGTATTTTCCGCGCCCATTTTCCTTGAATGAAACGGCGTCTACGTTCGCACTTGGCAGAGCTAAAGCTAGTCCCTTAGCGGCACCTTCAAACGTTTCCACGTGCTGTTTAGCTAACTCGCTGGCCGTGCATATTTTCACAGCATTGTCCAAACTGAGTTCCGTTTCTCTTAGCAACCTTTCTCTGACTTTCTTGTCACAGGTGCCGAACACAATTTGATCACAAATCATTGACTCTTTCAGTGCACTGAAGTGCCTTGAGCTTAAGGTCTGTGAGAAAACGACCAAACCTCTCTCCTTCGCGTTGCATCCGCGATCTAAACACATACCTCTCGTAAGTCTCATTCTTTTTTGACAGGCAGTATTCATCAAATTTCTTGACGACTTCGTCCAACGTGTTTTTGTTCCCCTCGTTTGCAAACGTGAATGTGTTGTACACCTCTAGCACATCAGCTCCAGCGATGGTGAGTAGCATGGCGGGCTTTCGCTCATTTGACGCCCGTCACCCCTATAGCCACGACATACAGCTTGAACTGCTACTTGAAATTCCTCCAGTTGGCGTCTACATTTCCAGTTAACTTTAAAGTCCCCCGTGGATTTGTAGCATCCATTTCCTGTCTGGTTCACTCCTGGTACCATGTAATGTTCGGTTATGTAATAAATCAAGCTGAAAAGTAAATCTTGTCTCCGTGTATTTAATCACGTCTTGTCTGCGCCATGATTGTCACATGTTCTGATCCAAGAACGTTCTGCGCATGAACCTTAACCCTCTACAATAAACAAGATATACCAATACTGCCACCTCCTGGCCCGGTGGGCACATATCATTACCGTTATCAATTATTTTCTATTATGATATATCCATATATACAGGCGATGGGTGGAATGAAGAACTGGAGTTGGTCCCCGGATGTTACAGCCGCCCACTGCTCCTATACAATAGGATGGGTTAAATGCATAGAATAAATTAATTGTAAGAATACAATGACAAAATAAATTGGCTTTCTTTTTCTTTTCTATCCAAACTCTACAACCTCAGTAAAAATGCCTCTTTACTATTGCAGTGCTGACACAATACAGTAATTCCCTGTAGGAATTAATGCTGGAGAAAGGTTGAGTGACTTCAGCGATTACCACTGTAACTTGGTTTGATGTTGTAATGTGGCTGTATTTGAGGTCAGAGATACAAGGATTATTACTGTATGTGCCTTTCTCCCATCCCTAATCGCCTTGTGTGAATGTAGGGCTACAGCACTTCAATGTTCATGTAACGGGGGCAGTCCTATGCTGTTCTGTGCTGGTCAGCCTGCTGCATGCCCGTCACTCTCATCATTAGCTCTGCGTTGTGTTCTAGTTGGGTGGGGCCCCAGGTGTTGTGGGGGGCCCTCAGTCTCTCATCATCATCATCATCATCATGATCAAGGAAGGAGCGGGGACACACAGGACTCTATTTGGCCCACCTTGCCATTTATTTTGGTTTCAAACCCTTCGACAACCGTCCAGTCCTCCAGCGGGAGCGGTGTTTCTTACGGACGTGGGGGTCGAAGTTCAACCACTGCCCGGACTCCACTCGTGTGCGTTAGAAGTAGAAACCGTCCACGGGACTCCGATGTAAGAAAGGATAAACAAGTATTTTATCCCACAGCTTGCAGTATCTTCTTACAGGGATACTCAAGGTTACGTTCTCCTCAACCAGCAAAACTGTCCCACGGTAAGAAACACGTGTGGCTCGGCTCGATTGCTGCTTGAGACTCCTCCCACAAAACAAAAATGGCCTCTCCCGCGTTCCCTCTTCCGTGTACCCACAAGACCTCTCTCTTAAAGCGACAGTACACGTATATGACGGTCGTTGGAAAACATACATAAAAGTAAATAATGACATAAAATAAAATGTAGTAAACACAAATAACAGCACACAGACAGGATTTGGTGATATTTCATACTCAAACAAAATAAAATAAAAACATTAATTTTAACCTGGTTACATTCACATTAACATCACATCGCTGTCGTGAAAATACAATAAAACAGGGAATAGTTTCACAAAATAATCAAACACACACACACACACACACACACACACACACACACACACACACACACACACACACACACACACACACACACACACACACACACACACACACACACACAGATGAACAAACACACACTTAAACTAACAAGTGTATGTTCAAACACTCGTGCTTTTGGACTTGCCTATACAAAGCTGAAGCTCAGCAGACGAACTGGAAATACTTCAAATCAATCAGGAAATACTTTAAATCAAACTAGAGCATTCTGCCAGTTTGCTGCCTTATATCAGTAAAATGTGATTGTCAGTCTTCCTTCACAAGCCGCCAGAGAAAGTGTGTATTTAACCTTTTGAGGGGCGGGCATTTTTCCTAATCATCTTGAAATGAATTTGTCAAAGGCAAGACAGTTCAACGCCTGAAAGGACTTCTCTTTTTTTCCATCTTTTTTTCTTCTTCAAGCAATGATTTTATCGAAGGAATACTGAATTGCCTATAAATTACATCTAATAACTCTCAAACTTCAATTTTTATTGCAGAATTATTACATTTTCCGTGTGTCTTCAGGCATGCTCAATTTTCCATGTGATTTTCCATGTGTGATGAATGTATACTCTGTATGGTGTGATCCATGCTACCTTTTCCTTTTAAATGGGTAAATACCTTAACTTCAGGAGCAAGAGGTATTTCCTGTGCTGTGATCTGCAGTTCGGGAGCCTGAGTGGGAATAAATCAAAGCAAGTGAAGCCATAAATCGTTGCTAACTTCAGGGAGCTAACTTAACAAGAGCTGGCCAGCATGTTGGGCAGACAAATGGGGGTAAAACAGGGAATGACGGCTTTGACAAACGGACATGGAACTTGACAGAAACCAGTGGTACATGTAATGCCCATCTTAAGCCTCTTTAACATCCACTGGGTCTCTGCTGACCACACCATGCTAGAAAACTAGGTTAGATGGCATGATGTGGAAAAAGTGGAGCAGATGCAGCGAGATAAAAAGAATGAGCTGTATTAGGTCTCTGGGTATCTCTCGCTCTCTCCTCTCTCTCTCTCTCTCTCTCTCTCTCTCTCTCTCTCTCTCTCTCTCTCTCTCTCTCTCTCTCTCTCTCTCTCTCTCTCTCTCTCTCTCTCTCGCGCGCGCGCGCGCGCGCGCTCTCTCATCCCCTCTTGCTTTTTATTTCAGTCCAGTTCGGTAGCTGCATTATTGACACGGCACAGATTCCATACATTGCCGAAGCACCGTATGGACCAAACGAATTGCACAAGAATTGTACCTCTTCCTTTCTCTGGAATTAAACGGGGGGGGTCACAATTAAACTGATGAGTTTTTTTTCTTTATCTTTTATGAAGAGGGATTAACCTAGAGTTCATTCATGTTGGCGATATAGTGCTACAATAGATACGGTATGTAAGTGGAATCAGGGATTGACTGCGAGATATGACCTAGAAAGAAAGAGCAACCCTGTTCGAGGCTTTACAATAGATGAATAGATCGGGAAACTGTTATTGTTGATATATTACATTATATAGTCTGCATCACTATTATAAGCTAACTAAGGAACCAACAGCCATGCAAAAGCGACTTGATCTCACGAGATTGAGCACGGGGGTTGTTTGCGCATGTTATACAGGGAGGCTAATCAGTTTAGTATTGGGAAATACTATCAACCGAGTTTGTTTTAAAGCTTTTTGAGAGAGGTAGTGACGCGTCAGGATGATGAACCAAATCTCATCGACTTCACAACTTACACAGGACATCTTGACTGTGAGAGGCTTTTTCCTGGCTGCGGCGGTCGCGGGACGGAAGACATGTCCTAGTTTCTCTTGCTGTGGATCAGCCTGGATTTGACTACATACTCAATAAGACAGAATACATGCAGTAAAAGCAGAGGACTAGACAGCTTAACTTATTTTCAAAGCTTCAGTTGAATTCATAATTCATGTCTCACAGGTCCGTTGTTCAAGGGGAAAGTGCTAATTATATCCGTGACGTCTAGTGACCCCATTAGTCTTCCCTACCCACCTAGTTAGCAGTGGCGCCCCCAGAAAATTTTCATCGGGGTTGCCAAATGGGGCCACTGAAAATCTTGGGGTGGCACACCAAAACCAAAAGCCATGACTGAATTTCGGGAATTCTATGCTGCCGTTGTAGTATACTGTATAGGCTAGTTGAAAACGGTCAATATGAGAGTAAAGAAAAATATACATTATTGATTTAAATGAACAGCACCTAATGTAAGATATCAGATAGAAGCATATTATGCATAATCAGAAGCATATTCTGCATATGCGACTCGTGGCTGGGGGGGCCAGCGGGGGGGCCAGGGATAGTATCAGGGTGGCCGTGGCCACCCCTGGCCCCCCTTGGGGGCGCCACTGCTAGTTAGTCAAGATATGGGAGTTCTTTTGACTTAATTTCTCAGCAAAAAAAGGAAGAAGAAAAAATTCCTCTAAATGCTGAGTAGTCTATGCATCTGAGGCAGTGAACACAAGAAATAATGAAAACCGTTTGTAGAAAGACACCAGAGAGTTTATTCCTCAGTATAACTGTTCATTTGATTATGGACATAAAAAAACATCCTTAGATAATAGGGCTGGGTAATAATTCAATATTATCATCCTCCAGCGGTATTATATAGGGATGAAATGTGGATATGGCCAAATCATCATACACAATTTTTTACCTAAATTATTGATACAAACATTTCTCACAAAATGAGGTCTGAAATGCGTAAGGGAGAAATATTTGAAAACTAGTGTAACAGCCAACTAAAGGGTCCGACCCATTAGCCAAGGGCTAGTGAGTCTACACATCCATGGTCGTTACATTGTTACATTAGTTTCGGGTTGATATTTTACTATACCTTACATTACCAAACAGTTCAATGTGATGAACCTCAGGTGGAGTCTAAATGTGATATTTTTGCATGTCTCGTGAAATATATCGATGTCATGTAAATGTTTCTTCTGATATTTTTGAAAATACTATTTTCCACATTGTCCGGCACTATTAGAAAGACTTAAACGCGGGTCCGCGGTGGTGTAGCGGTCTAAGCATCGGCTTTGAGTCGACGCAGTTGCTCACTAGGGACCGGGGTTCGCGCTGTGTGGGAAAAAAGCAGTAGTTCGGTCTGGCTTCGCCTTGTCCCGGAAGTGGCGAGGCGTCTCCTTCGAGACTGCCGGCCGGAGAAATGCAGTTGGCGAACGCATGCAGTGCGAAGGTGGGTGTTTGAATTAAAATAAGGAGCGATTGGCCACTAAAATTGGGAGAAAAAGGGAAAAAATCAGAAATAAATTTTAAAAAAGAAAGCCTTTGACTACCGTACATTTACTTCATGTTGTCAAACTAATAAGCTGTGCTGTAAGATAGATACAAGAAGAAGTTTCTACATGAGGATTTCAGCAGGGTTTCAACGTTTTTTAATTCACCCAGAGACAAATATAATCAGTCAATCAACCAGAGACAAATCTAATTTAGCTGTTAGTCAGCAGGAAACCCTTCCAACTCGGCTGTGTTCAGTCCAGCACTTGTGATATCAGAAGACACAGTGCAAGGTAAAACAGCGGATTTCCATCCGTCAGTCCGTTTGCTCCATCCGTGGCTAACTTTTCACCCGTATCTTTTCCTGAGGATGAGAAGATGCAGAGGATTTAGGATTTCTATGAAGGGGGGGGGGGGTACTGTTTCTCAGACAGTTTATCTTACATTCATCACCTCACCCACCTCTGGTCAGAGTCGCTGACCTCACATTCAGCCAGAAGATGGTGCGCTGCTGGGCTACAGTGGCCCTGAAAACAACGACACCTTCAGCAAGAAAAATATCCAGTTCATTGCAAAAGGATCTGAAATTGAAACTAAGCGGATAATGGAATGTGTTGGTTTTAGTTAAGGAGATTTAAAAAAAAAACCCAAAAAACGATGAAGCCAAATTTTTACTTGAAGTACAAACTGCTTGCTGAGGTGGGTGGTATCCAGGAGTATGCAGTCGTGTTTCCCTTTATGTTGATGTTGGAGTGAGTGATGGCACCTCGTGGATTCCCTTTGCACTTCAAATGAAAAATTCTCAGTATTTATTGGACGACATTGGAAATACTTTTGAGTCATAAAATCACCATGGTGCTCAAACTGGTTACTCTTCATAATCGTGATAAATGGCTTATAAAAGATGCATTTATCTCGGTCATGCATGGCCTATTAAGTTCTGTTCTCGCTCCTCCTGCAAACATTTAGACAATCAATTGATTCGATAAAAGACTGAAAATGTACAAAGCAAACCTCAAGCAACTTGGTGTCTGGAGGAGGTAGCTGCCAGCTCCCCAAAGCAGTGCTGCTATATGTTGTCCGAGCCTCCAAAAGCACGCCCCTGTATACTGGTCCAACTATCGTCACTGTGGAGGAAAGGACATCGCAATGCCAGTCGTCATATTTGGGAAAATCCACAAAGCATTTTGAAAACTCCAGTTTTTGAACCTGATTGCTGACAGTTTATTTTTAGAGGGTATTTGATAATAATGACAATAACTCATCGATTCTGTATGGGAAAACTGACAAGCCTAATATTACAGGACAATAATGTTCAGTTATTTAATTAAGTGTAACCTGTTTAGTACTCTTATTATCCTTTTATGGTTCCAAAAGCTCAGACTGTTTATTTATTTTAAGGCCAAATGTATTGTATACTACAGTGCAGAAGGTAATAAAATAGATGTGGGTGTCTGTCATTGATCGGGATACCAAACTGGGGTCAGGAGTCAGACGTAGTGTGCACACCACCAGTGGACCACAACTACATTAAAGTTTTAAGGAGCCTGTCCAAGGGCCCATTCGCTAACTTACAATATTTTTTCAAGCAATTTTGAAAAGATATTTGTAGATAATAAGTCAATCTGAACAAGTACCTTATCTTTAATAATGATGATGAAAGTTCATTGAATTGCAACTGTTTTAAGTAAAAGTTGTTTTAAAATGCTTTGAAAATGCTTGCACAGCTCGTCCATTCATATTTCAATTCATTTGTTAGATGTCTTCATGCGCTACGTAGCAGATAAGCGTCTCTGACTTTTTAAGCTCAGCAAGTACTTTAATGATCACTAAATGCTACTATAAATTATTTTACTGATCCATACATGCCTTACCTGTGACGGGCTCACCGGGCTGAAATGTCCTTGTGTTGGTGAGGACAGTGTAGGGTGGTGGTGAAGGCTGCGGCTGCACCCCGGTATGACGAGGCACCATGTCCTCACAGGCTGAGGTGGGAGCACCAGTGGGATAACCATTAGCAAAATACAGCAGATGAAACAAAACCAAAGTGGGCAACAACAGCTCCATGAGGTCAGATAAAGCTTAACTCGTGCCCCAAGAAAGCCACTGCATAAAGAAACAGTAACACAATGAGAATGAAGAAGAGAAGCTGGACAGAGCTCAGCCAAAAGGTGTCCTTTTGAAAAATACTATCGCTGAGTCACTCGACCAAAACACATGAATTATCCCCAGTGTCTTTTATTTTTCCACTGTGAATTTGGGTATCGGAAGAATGGAAGTGTAAAATGCCTATTTATCCATTTCATGGCTCAACAAAGGCAGCTTCTATTTTGCACCAGCAGCAGCAAAACACTGAAATTATTTACACTGAACTCGTGCTCCAAAGGCAATCATAACCAAAGAAACTTTCGAAAAACACTTCTTGTGAAAGTCATATAAGTGCATTAATGGTCCGTTTGACTTGTGTTGGAGTGAGGACGTGAATTAGAAGGATCATATCCCTGTAAATACATTCATAAAACACATCTACATACCTGTCAAACAGACTCCACATGAGTGAATGATGGACGTACAGTTGAAATTTAATCAAACTATTCCATATAAACACTGATTAAAATGGTAATGCAAGTGTTAGTTACAGATCACTGTCCTACAAAGGAATGACAGGGATCAGAATCACTGCCTCTGAACCTGAGTCGGTATTATCCAAGAAGTGTTTTCTAAGAAAAGAAGAAAAAAACACATTTACCTAAATTCACTTGAGACGTAATCTTTCATGCTTTAGGGATTAATTTCTCTTTTCTAAGTAAGGGAGGATTTTATTATTTCTAAGCCAAAAAACAAACGTCTCTCAAGTCTTCTGTATCTGAGGAATAGTCATATAATTTTCTCCTGAATGGACAAAAAAAGAGCATTATCATATTTACATAGAAATTAAGAATAATGATCAGATAAAATATTGAATGATTCTTTGAAACATGCTATTGAGTTTTACTTGGGCTATTAGTCATAAAGTATTACAGTCTTTAATTATTAATGCTGCTTTAGATAGAAGTGTCTCAGCCCTATATACACATATACTCATGATAATGCTTTGTGGGTGCTTGAAGAATTTTATGTTTAATTTATTTGATATTCAAAAATACATCAGGGTGGGAAGCTGACGCTAAGAGGCAAAAGCAGACAGTGCTTTTACACTTCTAAACATAGAGCCAAGGCACCAATATGCCAAGTGGTTAATGTAGTTTCTTTTTTTTCCATGGGAATATAGGTTTGAACCCCAGATGATGACATGCTCTCTCTCTCTCTCTCTCTCTCTCTCTCTCTCTCTCTCTCTCTCTCTCTCTCTCTCTCTCTCTCTCTCTCTCTCTCTCTCTCTCTCTCTCTCTCTCTCTCTCTCTCTCTCTCTCACACACACACACACACACACACACACAAAGTGTTTGCTGAAGTTCGTACTCTATCAGACTAATGGGATGATGAGTATGTCTTTCCTTCCCTGGCTGTCTCTCCTACTGTGGGACAGCGGCCAGATGGGGAGGACATCCTGCTGTCTCTAAAGACCCTAGAGTTGGGAGACTTTGAGACTACAGAAAAAAGCAGCCTATTTTCTCAGTGTGAAGGTTTCAATCTTACGCTCCCTGGCAGGGGTGAAGGTACAAGGTGGACTGAGTTTTTTGGTGTGGGATCATCCCCAAGGGGCTGTTGGCAGTCCCTGTACAAACCTCCCCTTAACAAATGGACAGGTGACTTCCAGTGGAGGATTGTACATGGAGCCATAACTACAAACAGGTATCTAGTGCACCTGTTGCCGGCAGCCATACAACATGTACCCTGGCTCTGCCAATTGATGGAAGCTAAGAAGGTATGGACTTGGCTTGTACTTGGATGGGAGACCTCCCAGGAAAATGAGTTGTTGTCGGAAGTGGTGTTGGTGGGCCAATAGGGGGCAGTCTTCCGTCTGGTCCTCATAAAAACAACAAATCCCAATGCCCCAGTGCAGTGATGGGGACACTGTGCTGTAGGAGATGCCGTCCTTCGGATGAGATGTTAAACCGGGGTCCTGACTCACTGTGGTCATTAAAGATCCCATGGCACAAACCATCATCCCCCCATGTAATTGGCTCAATGATTCCTCCATCTCCACCTCAAGCTGATGTGTGGTGAGCGAAATGGTACAAAATGGCTGCCGTGCATCACCCAGGTGAGTGCTACACATTGGTGGTGGTTGGAGTACATTATCCCCTTCAATGTGGTGCACTTTGGGTGTCTCGAAAACTTCTATATAAATGTTATTATTATTATTATTATTATTATTAAGTACCTCAATCCTGACACAGGAGATGGATGTCCTTTCTGCTTGCAGACATAATAATAATAATAATAATAATAATAAGACAAATAGTAAGACAAATAATAATAATAATAATTGTTGTGTACAGGCACAACAAGGCAGCAGCATACCTGCACTGAAAGATCTGCAGGAGTTACAAGATCAAGACGACTGAGAAGTGGTACAAACATCAGCCAAAAACGGTCACTGAAAACAATGATGTCTCCATCCTCTGGGACATGCCCACCAACACTGACAGAGAGATAAAAGCCAACAAGCCCGGCATCGTTATCAAGGACGGGAAGCAAAAGAGGTGGATGCTCATCGACATGGCAATACCGTCAGGGGGAAAAAAAACACCTCGGTGAAAGTCACAGAGAAGCTGACCAAGTACAAAGACCTGGAGACTGAAATCAACAGGATATGGGGAATGAAGACCGAAACAACAGCAGTGGTCATCGGAGCTCTAGGACTCATGAAGAAGGGCATGGAAAAGTTCACCAACCGTCTCCCTGGAAATATCAACATCTGTGCAGTCCAGAAGATCGCCCTACTCAGAACAGCTCATATATTATAACGAGTACTGTCAATCAAGTGACATCTGCCCTATAGTGCCTCAAGTCCATAGTTTGGACCTGGCTCTACAGGATGTAAAACAGGAAACATGAAAGAAATAAGAATAAGAATAAGAATACATTTTATTTTTGGGTGCCTTTCAGAGCACTCAAGGACACCTTACAGAACACAGTAAGAAGGGCTTACAGAACACAGTTAGAAAAAAAAACAACCAGCACTGCATCAGACAGCACAAAGTCAAAATAAACAGGGTAGGCAATAAAAAGTTAATACAAGATAAGTATAAAATCATCATCTGCACCAAAGTCATTGAAGCATGGATGTAACTGAAAATGCTAGTTTGAAAAGGTATGTTTTGAGATGGGATTTGAAGGTTGAAAGAGAGTCAGTGTTGCGAATGTCTCATGGGAGAGAGAGTTCCATAGGTGGGAGGCAGAATGACAAGGCTCTAGACTCCATGGTAGTCTAGCGGGCCAATGGTGTAGTGAGTTGGAGAGCAGAAGAGGATCTGAGAGTGCGGGAGGGCGTGTGGATATGAAGGCATTCAGAAAGATATGAAGGAGCTAGGTTATTAAGAGCTTTAAAGGTGAGAAGCAGTATCTTGACGTCAATGCGGTATTTAACAGGAAGAACAGGAGTGATATGATCTATGGAAGGAGTTCTGGTAATGATACGGGCATCTGAATTCTGGACCAACTGAAGTTGATGAGGACACTTGAGGGGAAGACCAAAGAGGATAGAATTGCAGTGGTTAATACGGGATGTAACCAGGGTGTGAATGAGTATGGCAGTGCTGTTAGGTGTAAGTGATGGGCAAAGATGATTAATATTGTGTAGCTGGAAGTACGCAGACCCAGTAACATTGATGAGCTTCAAAAGATAATGTGCTTTCCAAGATTACACCCAGACTCTTAACCTGAGGCGATGGAGGAACTATAGAATTGTCAATAGTTAGGCAAAAACTATCAGGTTTAGCCAAAGAAGATTTAGTACCTACTAAGAGGGGCGCGGTTTTATCACTATTAAGTTTGAGGAGGTGGTGTGAAAACCAGGATTTAATTTCTAGTAAGCAGTCAGAAAGGGAAGTGGGTGGAAGAGTGGAGGTAGGCTTGGTGGATAGATAAAGCTGGGTGTCATCCGCATGGCAGTGAAATTGAAAGCCAAATTTCCTGAAAATGCAGCCAAGAGGTAAAAGGGAAATAATAAATAGGAGGGTCCCAATACAGAGCCCTGGGGAACACCAGTAGTAACAGGGAAGGACTGAGATCTCAATTTTTTTTAAGTTGGACAAACTGAGTGCGGCCAGAGAGATATTAACTACTACCCTGTTACTTGTTCTTAGCACTTATTGTATTCACTCAGTTAAAAAAAATCTCTTTCTTGCGCTTTTACTTTAGCACTGGTTTTGCTCCTAGATGCTTGTTTAGAGAAAATATTCTCTTATGACCGCTGATGACTAGTAGTTCTCCTGATTTCCTATGTTAAATGCACTTATTGTCAGTCACTTTGGATAGAAGTGTCAGCTAAATCAGCGTTTCTCAAACCTCTCCTGGAGGACCACTTGTCCTGCATGTTTTATATCGCTCCCTGCTCCAACACAGCTGATTCAAATGATCAACTCGTGATGAGCTCCCGACGCTGCCTTATAACAAAATTGATCATTTAAATCAGCTGTGTTTGGAGCAGGGAGAGATCTAAAACATGCAGGACAAGTGGTCCTCCAGGAGAGGTTTGAGAAACGCTGAGCTAAATGACTGTAATGCAATCTAAACCAGTCAAAGGGGATGCCAGTTATTCCAATGGAAGCTAATCTCTCTAGGAGGATGTTATGTGAGATGGTATCAAAGGCTGCACTCAGGTCAACGAGGACAAGTATGGTTAGTATGGTTAGTATGACAAGTATGGTTCTTTCAAGTGTTTTAGAAAGAAATGATAAATTTTGAGAGTGGGTGAGAATTATTCGAATTGTTGGGGTCTGCACTAAGTTTCTTGAGTATTCGAGTTATTGCTGCTGATTTGAAAGATGAAAGAACAAGACCTGAGGTAAGGGAGGAATGTATGATATCAGTTATTAAAGAGGATAGAGAAGGCAGACAGGCTTTTTCTAGATGAGTAGGAAGGGGTCTAGCTGAGAAGTAGATGATTTGGATTTGCGAATAAGACCAGCTATTTCAGCAACAGTTGGGAGTTTGAAACTAGATAGTGAAGAACCGAGGGGAACATAGAAGGGTGAATAAGATGAACTGTATGCGGTATTGTTCAACGAATCAATATATCATCTGTTTATCCAGTGTTTCAGGCTGGTCAGACTATTCAGCCTATTACAGACATGGTTTCAGGGCTCAGAGGAAAGTTTTTGTTTCTGTCTTTTTGTCTATGGTCCACACTTCTCTGCAAAGAAGGGTTTTTTTTGGTTTTTGAACAAATTTATTTTGTTGTAATTTTTGATAATGAAAAATATTGTGTAAATGGAACCAGACTCTCTCTCTCTGTCTCGCTCTATCTCTTAGAAAAAAGGCTGCAATCAAAAATTGCTGAATCATTGATGGGGAACACGCTAGCTGCTCATTCATATCTAATGCATTATCCTTGTAAATTAACCCTGCAGAATATTCTGTTCTCTAACACTCCCAGTTACCTAACTTGTGTGTTTTAATTTCTTTCTGACAAGTTCAGGTCAAGAGTAAAAAAAAAAACAACAACAACAACAACGCGTTCAATCTCAATGATCCAACTGTATATATAAAACACCATACAGGAAGTACTCAATACAGGTCCAAACAAATGAATGTGGAATTACTTGACTTATGATGTGCAGTATCATTTCCAAAACTTACAAAATTTCTATGATAACGGCTACTCCTGCTACCACCTCGTCCACTAATAGGCACTTATTTTGCAAGATGCTACAAAGTTAAAACAATGTACATCAGTTGTTCATGAGACAGTAAATACAGAATGTAGGTTTCAAACTCTTAACAAGGTAAAATAACAATGCACAATCAATCGGACAGCATAAGGACTTTTTTACTTAGAATAAATGTAAATAAAGATTATCTTGTATGTGTTTGGAGTTAGTGGCGTGCTCAGTCCTCTCTGTAGTTAAGTAATATATTTTTTGTTGGGTGCTCTTTGGTCCAAGGTTAGTAGTTTCAGATGAGAAAAAGAGAACAAATCTCTCTGACCAAGGCACTCCGTGTAATTAAAATGTCTTTATTGGAACTTGGACATATCCAAAAGGGACCTAAAAATGCCCACGCGTAGCGGCTCGGGCCTTCTTCAGGGCATAGTGAGACAAAACAGGGGTGAATGGTTTTGTCTCACTATGCCCTGAAGAAGGCCCGAGCCGCTACGCGTGGGCATTTTTAGGTCCCTTTTGGATATGTCCAAGTTCCAATAAAGACATTTTAACTACACGGAGTGCCTTGGTCAGAGAGATTTGTTCTCTTTTTCTCATCAAAGATTATCTTGTCTTTGCTTTAAGACTGTTTATTTTGCTCCCTATGACTCATAAACTCATAAACTCATAAAACTGAACATGATGGCCCATCTCTTGCCTCCTGCCTGTCCTCCTCGGGTCTGTCTAGCTGCAACTGACCAAGCACCAAAGACGTCTAGTCCCACACATGTAAATGGAGGGCATACCTGAAGGGGTTCAGAAGGCAAGTCTGCCATGTGTCATTCCTGGATCTTCCCTCTGAGCTTCCTGCATGTCACGCAGCTGTGAAGCATCGAGTTTATGAGTCTTTTGCGACCCAAGACCCATAGTCCTGCTGCCCTTACTGCTCCCTCTGTAATGTGACGACCCTGGTGATTCACTTGTTTGTGATGGTGGTGTGTCAGCAGCAGGGATACATGGATGTCTTTAGGCAAAATTATAGGATGCCTTTCACCAGTCTCCAGGTTGGAGTGTCATAGCCGGCCTCCGACACGGATCAAGTTGTCCTTGATGAGCGGGCTAAGTTTTCAGAGACAGCTGTATTTGGGAATCGCTTTTTGCACTTGGAGAGCTGCAAGTTACTTTGCAAAGGCTGACTTTTGTGATGCTTGAAGAACAACATGCATTGCTTGGTCCAGTTCCTCTGGGGTGCGAGGACATTTACACCTGTGCAACCCTTTGCACTCACTATTTTTGTTCGTCTGTTTGCAAGATCTGGAGATTTGGATGAGGAAGGCGACACCTCTGAGGAGTGAGCAGAGACTGGAAAAGCGTTGGAAGTGATCTGGAACCGTTGGAACCGTTTTCCGGTTCTATTAGGTTGAATTTTTCACTTATTTGTGCTTTTTCGGTGGGTGGTGATCTCAGTAAAGATGGTCCAGAGAACCAGTTGGTCTGCGTCAGGTGAGATGCAGGTAGAGACTGTAACATTCCAGCCGGACTTTATTCAGACAATGCACTCCAATAACGACTGATGGGTCCATGGTGTGGTATCAGACCATTTATTGCAGCATTTTACTAGTCACACCGTAGACACACCATAGAACCACCGTAAGAGCTGTTCGCCTTCCAGCTAGGTGCTAAATAAATGATGATGATCAATTAATTATAAGTTGTGAATTCGTTCTGTGCATAGCGAACATGACCATCGTGTCCAACTTTCAGTTTTGTTCTGCCATTTTCTCGCAGCAGCGCACAGCATCATGGGAGACCAGAGTTTTTCAAATAAAGGTCACATAACAAAAGGAAGTGTAATTGGCTGTTAATATCAATCAGGACTGTACTTTAGGCACCAAATACAAATCAATAATGAGCACCATACAAATCAATAATAATAAAAAATATTATGACAAAATTATATGGGTCATTTACACTCCCACCAAATCATTAATGTTTTGAATATAGAAAATCAAGCTTAAGCAAAAACAAATGATTTTTCAACTCAAAATGACCATAAACCATAAGTATCGTGGGAAAGGACTGTCAAGTATTTTAAAACAAAATTAAAAACATCTCAAGAGATGCAAGGCATGTGTTAGTTAGTAACTAACTAGTCACTATCTAGTAACAAGACCAGTTTTTGAATTGGCCATTCAAGCACTGTCTGCTTGGTGAGCTGTTCACCTTTTTTGCCTAGGTTTCTATCCCCTAGACAGATCTTCACCCTCCTAACCAGTCCATCTCTATCTACTACAGTCTCTAAAACTCTACCCAACCTCCACCCATTTCTGAGTCTAAGATATGAACACTGTCCGTAGCCAGTCATGCTTGCATCGGAGAAGTGGTGTAACTCCTGTCTGGTGACCCTCCCAAAGTTTGCAGGTACATAGCTCCGGGGAATGTCTATCTTCTTCATGTTGGTAAGGTCATTTTTCCATCTCTCCCACCGTGGGCAAAGTTCATCAGTCAGAGGATCATCCCAGCCCGTTCCATGTCTGCACATTTCCTGCAGTACTCCCTTTCCGATGAGCAAGAATGGGGCGACAAACCCTAGGGGGTCATACAAGGAGGCAACCGTAGACAATATACCTCGGCGTGTTGCAGGTTGATCCTTGAGATTGACGTTGAACTTCAAGCAGTCTGACTCGATGTGCCATTGGATCCCCAACACTCTTTCTGAAGGTAGGTCATCCAAGGTAAGGTTAAGATCTTTGATTTCTGATGCACGTTCAGATGACGGTATGCTTTCTATTACAGCTCTGTCGTTGGACACAAATTTGTGGAGTCTAAGGCCACCCAGGGCACAAAGTTCTCTGGCTTCTCGAGCAAGCTGAATAGCCTTCTCTGTACTGTCCATACTTGCGACACCGTCATCGACATAAAAGTCTCTCAGAATGAACTGTGAACCTAGGGGGTATAGGTCTCTGTTCTCAGTAGCCAGGTACTTCAAGCCGTAGTTTGCGCAACCAGGCGATGAGGCAGCACCGAAGATATGCACCCTCATTCGGTACTCTTGAGGTTGCTTGCTGAGATTTCCTTTCTTCCACCACAGGAAGCGCAGGTAATCCTGATCCGTCTCGCTCACGTGGAATTGGTGAAACATCTTTTCTATGTCGCACATCAACGCAGGTATGTCTATGTCGACAGTCCTTCGCGCTATGGCCGGGTTTGGTGCAGCCATAGCAGAGCTTGGTCTCTTTCACGAATTCTCTTCTCTCCTCCAGAGTTTGGCGATGAACTTGGGACATGCATGTAGCCCGTGTTGACTGTCTTGGCAGAACGCACAGGGGTTTTTTTCCTTTCCGCTGGCTGGCTTTTGCTTGTCACTGTCCGTTTCAGTTTGCGTACTCAGAACACTCGCCTTGTTCCTCTTAGGGTCCCTGTTATTCAGTTTCGCTGTGCTAGACTCAGAGTTGCGTAAGGCATAAGGTGAGGTGATCGGATTGCATGCGATCGCTGCCTCCTTTGCCATGAAGGTGGTGAAGTCCTTGAAGCTGGGGAATTCTTGATTCCTGTCCAAGGCTTCCGTAGCCTTCCTGTTCCATCGAGATGCTGCCCAGTCTGGCAGTTTGTGGACCAGCTTCATGTTCTCTTCACAGTCGTTCAATATTTCGAGGCTCTTCACATGAGACATTGCGTCTTGGCAGGCATTCAAGAAGTCGGAAAAGTCTCTAAGTCCCTCTGCATCCCTTGGTTGGATTTTTGGCCACTTTGTGAGCCTGTCTCTGAAGGCTCTCTGTATGACGAAGGCCTGTCTGTATCGGTGATTCAGTTTGCTCCATGCGTCCTTGTAAGACTCGCCGTCGTTTCTGTAGAAGGTCCCTTCCAGTGTCTTACGAGCTGGGCCGCCTACATATTTCCTCAAGTAGTAAGGCTTGTCTGCTGAGGAGATGGCCTTTGAGTCAATGAGTGACATGAATGAAGTTCTCCACTCAATGAACTGAATGGGGTCGCCATTAAATACCGATGGCTCTGGCACTGGAAGTCTATTCAGGGCTATACTATCTTGGAGGGCCCGGGCGAGGGACGACACGTTTACGTCAGGTGACGATGCCGTTATATTGAGGGTTTGGTTGCTGGTAGCTGGGGAGCCGTGAAGATTTCTTTCAGGATCATTAGAGTGGACACTGCCGCCCTGTGATGTTCCCTGGTTATAGACTTGAAGTCTGGCCCGTGCAGCCCTTAAGTCCTTTTCTGCCTGTAGACGTTCAAGAGCGCGTTTTTCAACTTCAAGCTGCCACCTTTGTTGCTCCTCTAGCGTCCTTCGTTGCTCCTCTAGTGTCCTTTGTTGCTCCTCCAAACGTTGTATCTTCTCCCTTTGCTTATCTTCTTCAAGCAACCCTTTGAACTCCGCTTCCTTTGCTGCAAGCTCTGCTGCCGCGTCCACACGTTTGCCTATTAAAGTGCTGCCTTCGTGGCTGTGGACTGACTTTGACACTCTTGAGACAGTGGATCCATAGATTGAGCGCGCATAGCCGCCCTTGAGTAGCTCCTTGAGACGTCGTTGTGCTTGTTCTGCATCAAAATCTAAATCTTTGTCTACAATCCTCTCGTAGGCGATTTTCTTAATCTCTGTTGTAGCTGCCTCACATGCATCAACACGGCTTCTCATTTCGGCTGAGGGTGTGAAGTGACCTCGTATGTCAGTATAGGTGTTCAACACAACCTCTTTATCCTTCTCCAAAGTATCAAGCAGAGATGCCAGCTCAGTTTCCTTGAGGTCTTTCTTTAGCCGCTCTCTTGACTCACGAGCTCGACTCTTCCATTTTTCGTACGCTGAGAGGAGCTTTCTCTCCTTCTTCCTCACCTCCTCTTGTTGCAGTTCAAGCATTTTAGGAGTCGAGATCTTCACTCGAGTCGAGCGTCGGAGGCTATTCCCATTTTGTTCTTCAAGTTGACTTTGGAGGCTACTTAGTGTTTCTTCCTTAGTTTGAATTTCCTTCTCTAAGTGTTCTATCTCGGTAGTCTCTAGCGTTTCGTTGAGAGCCTCTTGTAGTTTACTAATTTTAAGCTGTAGTCTATTTATCTGATTCCCTAGCTCTGACTGTGGGGCAGGATTCTCTGTTTCGGTCATATTCAATTCTGCCATGATAAATGTGATGTAATGAATTGTTTGCCTTTACTATAGCCCATAGACTACCCGAAGAGAGGAGCAGAGAACCTGGTATAGCTACAGACTGCTTAGAGGACTAGAGCCTATTACTGTAGACTGACTGTTATATTACTGACTGCAAGGTTATAATATCAATCTCTCCACTGAATACAACACTCAGTTACCATTCAGACTGTATAAATCATGCATTAAACATTTCCCCCCCCTTTTTTTACAGTCAACAGGAAGGATGATCAGTAAATGGATAGTAATAATAATAACAGTCAATAAACAAAGTCACTTGATTCACTTGTTACTTTGTGTGAACTTATTTGTTCTATGAAGTCCCATCAGCTTCACATTGAGAAACATCAAATTCAATAAATGTCCATTGTTGTTGTCTTTTTCTTCTTAAACCTTTTCTTCTCAAACCATATGTTTATCAATGTTCTCAGTGAAGATGAATTGTTCCTTATCAATCAGTGAAATGTTCCATACCTTTAGAGTCTGACCGTCACACCAAACCCTCAAGCCAGCTGCCTGATGAGAGTAGAGTTCCTTTGTGTATGTAGCCGGGTGGTAAATCTGTTAAACATGTTAAATGATTTTCCACTTAAATTTAGTATAGTTTAACTGTTAATATATGTAATTGTTACACTGTCAAGCCATGTAAAATGTCATTTGATGTATTTAAATTGTGAGGCAGATTGTGAGTGTATTTTTATAGTTTTGGTTGTCATTGCATGTTTTGACCAGTAAGTGGCAGTGGCGGACTTTTATTGTAACTCCGTGCAAGTTATCCAAGTGCATCTTGGGTATTCTTTCTTTTTTTTTCTTGTGTGGAGCGCCTGAAGATTGCGGTGTGACAGTGCTCTGACTCCGTAACGCTACTGGAGTTGATGTTCGGTGATTTTGGGCGCGAGCCGTCGACCGCTGTTCGCCATTGCAGGCATGACAAGGTAACTGACAGAGTGAGAAGTTGCGCGATCTTCAGGAAGTTCCACATGTCTTTGTTAAACCCTGTTTAACGTACATAGTCCACTGCCGTATTTTGCACCGTATTTTGTATTTATTATTTCCCTTTTTAAAATCTTTTCTGTTAAACTTGCCACATCTGTGAACATTTATGAGCTGTTTGCTCGAAAGACACAGGAATGTATGCACTCAGTAAAACGATCTGCATTCGAAGGTTCAAACAATAAAATTAAAGCTACAAGAACCCCGGAAGTAATTGTGTCCTGTGTGGTATCTAATTCCACGGGCTACATAATTTTGGTACCAGGAGTGGGGTGTAGCTAAAACATTTTTTATAAATTGGCAACAGAGTGGCTTATTTTTACTTAAAAAAAAAATACGGCAGTGGTGACGATTGCTGGTGACGTCCGTTGGTGTTGAGTCTGAAGCCATCCTGCTGTGGAGGTGGTGACCAGCGAGAGACGACGTGAGGGCCTCTAAGAGGTTCTGGTGCTTCCTGTTTCACACGACTCAGCCGTACCAGCGCAGAGGACTCCAGCGCTAACTTCAGCTACAAAGACCAAGATCCAGCAAGGCTCCAAGTTAAAGACTGTCCTTGTAGTATCCTTGAACCAGGTTTTGAACTAAATATCCTCATTTATACTGGACTGAGTAAAGATTAATATATCATTATGTCTAGTGATTCTGGTGATGAAGGGAGTTCACGTAATGATAATGGCCACACCTAAGGTGGCATAATGGGTATAGGTGAAGGTGCTAAAAAAGAAATGCAGACCACCATGCAAGAGCTTGCCAGACTGCGAGATGAGCTCACCAGGTTAAATGGTGAAGCAAGGGCTCAGAGAGCAAGTGATAACAGTGCACCCACACGTTCATACATCTACTTTCCAAGAGAACGCCAGATCCAAGCATTTAGTGGGGAGTGTGGTACAGACAGGAGATCTGTCGAAGAGTTTATTGAAGAGGTTGAAAGGGTTTTAAGATACAGAGAGCAAACAACAGAAGAACAATGTGACTATATACTATCTCTATTGCGTGGCCCTGCATTGGAAGAGGTGCGACTATGCATGAGGGGTCAGTCAGTGGGGCCCAGTGATTTATACTCTTACCTGAGCAATGCATTTGGGGAAAAGCGCAGTTCCACACAGCTTTTGCAGACCTTTTACAACCGTAACCAAACTGATGGAGAAGACCTCCGTGACTACTCCCATGCACTATCCCAGATTTTGAGCTCTGTAGTGAAACAGTCCACAGATGTAATACCTAATGAGAAAACTGTGCTCAGAGACCGGTTTATTGAGGGTTTAAGAGAAGCAGCACTCAGGCGTGAACTCAGGAAAATGGTTAGGGACAAACCAGAGAGCAGTCTTCTAGATGTGAGGAACGAGGCCCTCCTGTGGGAGATGGAGGACAGCAGGTCTCATCGTCCCAGGGTCATAAAGAGCAACCAAGTTACATCAGAGGTTCCGGAAACCCAGTGCTCTATTATTAAAACAAACAATGACCAAGGTATTGCATTAAATGATGTTCGGAGAGCAGTAGCCCATCAAGAAAAACAGCTAGCAGAGTTAGGCAAAACACTCGCTGATCTAGCCTTTGCTGTAGGTGAACTGAGTAAGCGCAGCACTCAACAGACATTCCTAGAGCCCAAGCCACGACCTAGACCCCAGCCAAAGTTCACACCAGATGGTCAGCCTATCTGTTTCAAGTGTAGAGGCATAGGTCACATTGCAAGAAAATGCTCACAGGCTAGAGGGGGTCAAGGGGACGCAACACCTAGTTCTTATGTAGTGCAGGAAAACTCGCACCCTCAGTTGTCATGAGCCACACAACTCGAGGGGAGGAAGCTGGCTCACCAAAAGAGACTCCAGACAGAAGCAGGATCTTAGAGCGTGCAGTCGGAGAATGTAAAACTGTTGAGGTGAAACTACGAGGTGTTACAGTGTCCTGCTTACTTGACACTGGTAGCCAGGTCAGTACAATTTCTGAGAGTTTTTTCAGGGAACACCTGTCAGTGAAAGGTGAAGACATTCACCTGGCATTTGAGTGGTTAAAGATCACTGCAGCTAATGGATTAGACATACCCTATATGGGCTATGTGGAGCTTGATGTAGAAGCCATGGGTCTGACTATCCCAGAGCAAGGTTTTCTGATAGTTAAAGATTCTGAACACTCTTCCTCTGTTCTAGGTCTAATAGGGATGAACATTGTCAAAAAATGCAGAGAGCTAGTACACACTGAGTTTGACACCACACTGCAGGAGAGGTTTGACTCAAACTGGAGAGAGGCTTTTAATCATCTTCATGCAGTACATGCAACAGACAGACTCTCTTTCGCTAGGGTAGCTGGTAAGGATGTAGTCCATATACCTGCTTCATCTGCTGCTACAGTTATGGCTAGGGGACTCAGGACCGTGAGTGAGGATGGTTCTTTTTTGTTGCTGGAGTCTGTGGGTGTCCCCGTTCCTGGAGGTTTGGTTGTTGTGCCTACTTTGGTTTCATCGGGCAATCACATTTTTCCAGTCCGAGTCATGAACATGTCTGATGAAGATATCTGGCTAGGGCCACGGACTAGGCTAGGGGTTTTGACTCAGGTAGACTGTGTGAAAAGTGATGAGCTTTGTGAGGTACAGTTCCAGAGAATCTCAGCAGACACTGAACAAGTGAGTATCAGTGAACACCCCGAAACACCGACAGATGTGCAGGAAATTCTCGGCAAGCTCAATTTTTGTGGTAGCCCAGAACAGCAAGCACAGCTGACTTTGTTACTGGAGAAGTACTCTTTTGTGTTTGCAACAGAAGATGAAGATCTAGGCCACACTGACAAAGTACAACATGAGATCCATCTGACAGATGACATACCTGTAACACAGCCATACAGACGAATCCCACCCACACAGTACAGTGAAGTCAGGGAACATATTGGCAAACTGCTTAAAAAAGGGGTCATTCAAGAAAGCTCTAGTGCTTATGCTTCGCCCATAGTACTAGTGAGAAAGGCAGATGGTAGTCTGAGGCTATGTGTTGATTACAGGAAACTCAACTCAAAGACAAGACGTGATGCATTCCCGCTCCCGAGAATTGATGAGAGTTTTGATGCGCTGAGAGGGGCAAAGTTCTTTTCGACCATAGATCTGGCGAGCAGATACCACCAGGTAGCTATGCATGAGAGAGATCGGACTAAGACTGCATTTACTACACCGTTTGGTCTGTATGAGTACGTGAGAATGCCTTTTGGTGTTTGTAACGGTCCAGCTACATTTCAGAGACTTATGCAAGTTACTATGAATGATCTCATTTTTCAGATACTCCTGGTCTACCTAGATGACATCTTGGTTTTTTCAGAGACATTTGAGCAGCATTTGGAGAGACTTGAGACTGTGTTTAAGAGACTGGCAGAGACGGGCCTTAAGGTGAAGTTGCAGAAGTGTGCTTTTCTACAACAGTCAGTAAAGTTTTTGGGTCATCAGGTGTCAGCAGAAGGTATAGGAACTGACCCCTCCAAGGTCTCTGCTGTTAAGAACTGGAAGGTCCCAACCACTGCCAAAGAGCTGCAGTCGTTCTTGGGTTTCTGTAATTACTACAGGAGATTCATTCGAGGCTTCTCACAGATTGCCGGGCCACTGCATGACCTAGTCAACAAATGTTCAGGTGTGAAAAAAACAGGGAAAGTAGGTCACCAGTTTTGTAATATGTGGACACCAGAGTGTGACTCTTCCTTTGAGCAGTTAAAGGAAAAACTTACCTCTGCTCCCATTTTGGGTTTTGCCGATTTCACACAACCATTTGTAGTTGAGACAGATGCTAGTCAGCATGGATTAGGCGCTGTATTGTGTCAGCAGCAAGGTGACACCAGACGTGTCCTAGCATATGCTAGCCGCAGACTACGCCAGGCTGAGAAGAATGACCGAAATTATAGTAGCATGAAGTTGGAGTTGCTTGCCTTAAAATGGGCAGTTGCTGAAAAATTCAGGGGTTACTTGCTTGGTTCAAAGTTTGTTGTCCTGACTGATAACAATCCCCTCTGCCACCTCAAGACAGCCAAGTTAGGTGCTATAGAGCAGAGGTGGGTAGCGCAACTGTCTGTTTTTGATTTCGAGGTTAAGTACCGTCCTGGTTGCAGTAATGCCGCCGCAGATGCTCTCTCTAGGCAGGAGTTTGCAGGGGAGCCTGAAACAGACCCTGACTCGGATTTTGACGACTGTATCACTGTGTGTAACCTGATTGAGCGAGGAACAGTTCTGGATCCTGGTCTTGTCTCTAGAGGTCTGGAGTGTTACAAAGTGAGACAGATCCGTGCTGGGGAGTCGAGGTCTGGTGAGACAGGTACTAAACAGGGCAACACCCCCACACTGCCAGGTTATACCAGAGAGGAGCTGGTAGGTTTTCAGGCCGGTGACCCCACCCTAAAAGAGTTTAGGGCATTTTGGGATCGGGGGAGGAGGCCATGTCCCAGAGAGAGAGCAGCCCTGTCTAGTCAAGTGAAAAGATTGTTGAAACAATGGAGATGCATACAACAACGAGAAGGGTTGTTGTACAGGGTTATCACAGACCCACGTCATGGAGAAGTGAGGCAGTTACTCGTGCCTAGTTGTTTGAGGGACCAAGTTCTAGAAAATGTACATAACAGCATGGGACATCAGGGCATAGAGCGCACTGTAAACTTGCTAAGAGGGAGGTGTTTTTGGGTAGGGCTATGCGAGGATGTGGAAAGCTGGGTTAAAAACTGCGAGCGGTGCATTTTGACCAAGATGCCTCAGCCAAAAATCCATGCTCCAGTTCAGGCATTCCTGGCCTCCCGACCTCTAGAAGTGGTGGCTGTTGATTTTACAGTGTTGGAGGCAGCTTCAGATGGCCGTGAAAATGTCCTTGTTGTGACCGATGTGTTTACAAAGTTCACACAAGCGTATGCTACCAAAGACCAGAAGGCTGACACTACAGCTAAAGTTTTGCTCAGGGAGTGGTTCATGAAATATGGGGTCCCAGAGAGACTGCACTCAGACCAAGGTCGAAATTTCGAGAGTGAAATTATAGCAGAGCTGTGCAAACTCTATGGGGTTAAAAAGACACGGACAACTCCCTACAGGCCACAGGGAAACGGTCAGTGTGAAAGATACAATCGCACACTCCATGACTTGTTAAGGACACTCCCACCAGAGAAAAAAAAGCGTTGGCCAGAGCATCTGTCTGAAGTAGTATATGCCTATAATGTCACTCCTCATTCCACCACAGGGTACTCGCCTTATTATTTGCTTTTCGGGGTACAGCCACATCTCCCAGTAGATGCTTTATTAGGGCGTGAGTGTGTGTCAGACAGGAAACAGGATTGGTTGTCTGTTCATCAGGAGAGACTCCGACAGGCACATGAGAGAGCCAGAGAGTACTCAGAGCAGAAGGCAGCTGAGAGGATCTCACTGCAAAATGAGAAGGTGTATTGTCCTCCTGTGGACATTGGTCAGTTGGTTTTCCTACGTCACAGACCCCCAGGTAGACATAAGATTCAGGACACATGGACCTCAACAGTCTACAAGGTAGTTGACATCCAGGGTACCACACACACTGTTGAACCTTTTGAGGGAGGTCCCATTAAAAGAGTTCATAGGTCAGAGTTGCGACCTTGTGCGAAACCAGTTCCCAAACCAAGAACTAGAACTAGGTTACAGACCACTACACAGCCTGTAGCTGAGGATGAGCCTGAGTCACCTGAGGCTGATTTTGTTATTGTTGAGGAAGTCATCCCTCGCCGGCTTGTGCAAGTACCTAACCTGCCTCTTGCAGCAGAAAGTGTTAGTTTACCTGTGACAGCACCCACAGATGAGAGTGACGGTGAAGGACCTGAGGAAGGTTATTCAGATATGAGAAATTGTGGCACAGAAACAGAATGTGTTAATGATGTGCATCCAAACGTTAGCGACAGTGACTTGCCCATTATTGAAAACAGGGACAGGCCCGCACTAACAGAGGATGCTGGTGGAGCAGGACGTAGAACCTATGCACCTAAACCTGCCATTAGGAAAAGCAAGCGGGAAATGGCTGGATCTCATTCAAACCCATTTCATCTGCCAAAGTCAGCCTGTAATGCAGTCTCAGTCAGCACAGACATGGTCTCTAAGGTTTTGACAAGCCTGGGTGCTGCTCTCTTTGAAAAGGCCTTGCAGGGAGTATTTGAGTCAGTTCATGTTTCGTAGTCACCGAGGACGTTGACTATATTTGCAGGGGAGTATGTAGCCGGGTGGTAAATCTGTTAAATATGTTAAATGATTTTCCACTTAAATTTAGTATAGTTTAACTGTTAATATATGTAATTGTTACACTGTCAAGCCATGTAAAATGTCATTTGATGTGTTTAAATTGTGAGGCAGATTGTGAGTGTATTTTTATAGTTTTGGTTGTCATTGCATGTTTTGACCAGTAAGTGGCAGTGGCGGACTTTTATTGTAACTCCGTGCAAGTTATCCAAGTGCATCTTGGGTATTCTTTCTTTTTTTTTCTTGTGTGGAGCGCCTGAAGATTGCGGTGTGACAGTGCTCTGACTCCGTAACGCTACTGGAGTTGATGTTCGGTGATTTTGGGCGCGAGCCGTCGACCGCTGTTCGCCATTGCAGGCATGACAAGGTAACTGACAGAGTGAGAAGTTGCGCGATCTTCAGGAAGTTCCACATGTCTTTGTTAAACCCTGTTTAACGTACATAGTCCACTGCCGTATTTTGCACCGTATTTTGTATTTATTATTTCCCTTTTTAAAATCTTTTCTGTTAAACTTGCCACATCTGTGAACATTTATGAGCTGTTTGCTCGAAAGACACAGGAATGTATGCACTCAGTAAAACGATCTGCATTCGAAGGTTCAAACAATAAAATTAAAGCTACAAGAACCCCGGAAGTAATTGTGTCCTGTGTGGTATCTAATTCCACGGGCTACATCTAGAAGACCCGTAAAATGGCGCCGAGTTGCCCGATGAAATGGCGCCAAGACGCCCGATGAATTGTCCCTTGTAGACTAGTAGCAACTTAGCTCCGTGGCTCGTCCTCATAGACCTCCTCTGGCAGCGTGGTGGCGGGGTTGATGAAGAGGCTAGCTCTTACTGTAGCATTCCAGCCGGACTTTATTCAGACAATGCACTCCAATAACGACTGATGGGTCCATGGTGTGGTATCAGACCATTTATTGCAGCATTTTACTAGTCACACCGTAGACACACCATAGAACCACCGTAAGAGCTGTTCGCCTTCCAGCTAGGTGCTAAATAAATGATGATGATCAATTAATTATAAGTTGTGAATTCGTTCTGTGCATAGTGAACATGACCATCGTGTCCAACTTTCAGTTTTGTTCTGCCATTTTCTCGCAGCAGCGCACAGCATCATGAGAGACCAGAGTTTTTCAAATAAAGGTCACATAACAAAAGGAAGTGTAATTGGCTGTTAATATCAATCAGGACTGTACTTTAGGCACCAAATACAAATCAATAATGAGCACCATACAAATCAATAATAATAAAAAATATTATGACAAAATTATATGGGTCATTTACAGAGACCTTGATGCGTGGTCAGCAGGGTTCTCCTCGGAATGAACGTAATGGCATTGCTCTGGTTTTGATGTCTGGCATATATGTTGGACCCTGTTGTGGACATAGACATAGAATCTCTTAGTCGCATTATGGATGTAACCAAGGATTGCCTTACTGTCGCTGTAGAAGTTTATAGCATCGAGCTTGACATCTAGCTCATCTTGGATGGATGAGATCAGCCATCTTGACAGCGAAGACAGTCATGCACATTTCCAATCATGGGATGATAGGTTCAGATTGGGGCGCTATCCTCGCCTTACCCATGACAAATCCAACTTCAGTTTGTCCATCTTTTTTGGACTGTCTTCAGGTACGCGACAGCTCCAAAAACACTTTTCCCCAGCATCTTCTCTGTAGCTTTGGCTAGTCAGTTGAAGCCATCCTGTGTTACCTTGACGTGCATGTAGCTTGTGCAGGGTTGGAAAATTGAATTACGACCATCTTTCTGCACATTGGTCTTGAAGCTGTTGACCATTGGCTTATGAACATGTCCCAGGCACACTTCTCCCACTACCACCCAGCCAAGGTCTAGGCTGAAGAACTCTGGTTTGGCCAGTGAGTGATTGATCTTGTCATCCATTATCACGTAGGCAGTGATAGCCTTGTGCCTCGCATCCTTTGGATATACCTTTGTGAGACAGATCTTTGTGCAGGACCAGCTCCATTTGCCTGTGCC
Source organism: Lampris incognitus (assembly GCF_029633865.1). Taxonomy (NCBI): domain Eukaryota; kingdom Metazoa; phylum Chordata; class Actinopteri; order Lampriformes; family Lampridae; genus Lampris; species Lampris incognitus. The sequence goes on from NC_079211.1 coordinate 119,314,392, forward strand.
GCAAACCTCTGTGCAGCTTGAGCTAACGACAGCCAGGTTAGCATTAGTTTCCCCCTCCCCGCCGTTCTCTTGGGACGGTGAAGGAGCCTTTGGAATTTGAGGTGGCAGGCCAGGATGCATGGCTGTGTCATGGTAGGTGCGGTCGCATTCCAGGCATTTCACTGATGACTTGCAATCCTTGCCAAGGTGTGAGGTGGACGTACAGCATCTGAAACACACAGCTTTCTCTTTGAGGAATGCCCTTCGCTCGTCAGTTGGTTTATTTCTGAATGCTCTACAATCCTGGAGTGAGTGCGGTTTGTTGTGCACTGGGCAGGTCTTGGTTGGGTCATCATTTGCTAGTTTTTTTTCTTATTGTGGAGACATCTGTTTTGTGTACCGAGAAAGTTCTGTCATTGTTGAATTTCTTCAAGGCGAGTCTTTCCGGTTTGGTAGAGGTTGCAATGCTCCCTTGGTGCATAAAGCTGGGATAGTTCTGTTTTTTGGCTTCATAACACACGAATCTGCAGAAGTACTCAAAGGGAGGGAACCGACCATTGTTATCTTCTTTGTATATTGAGCCAGCAGACAACCATTTCTCTTGAAGTCCAAAAAGGTAGTTTTTATGAGATTGGCGAGATGCCTCGTGAGGTGTCCAAATATGACAGACCCATGAGATAGCCATCTTCCTAGGCACCAAGGATTTCAGTCAGCAAGTCGCCGGACTTGCAAAGCTTTACATGGTCTCTGGTGGTGAGCTTTGGGAAACTCTCCAACCACTGATAAAGTGACTTCTCCATAATCTCTGGGGCGTAACACTCGCGGAGATGTTCCCAAATTTTGTGTCGTGCCTCGGTGGGATTGCCAACATACACTGAGCGTATGTATTTTACGTATTCACATGACTCCTTGCCAAGCCACTTTGTCATGAGGTCGAGTTGCTGGTGTGACGCCCACAATATGTGTGGTCACATGTAATGTATGGTGTTATGTTGTTTATTTATTTTCTTTGGTTATATCATTATTATATTAATAATATGCTTCTTATTCCACTGTGAGCCATTATGGCAATAATACTCCCTTTGCTGTAATACAGGGACTTGTAAGGTTTCAGCCTCGCTCGGAGGTGGCAGTGTGGTGCTTTTGTCCCCCCCCCCCCAAGGACTGACGGACCTTCGCGATTTCCTTACAAAGCTGAGGAACGCTGAACCAGGAAACACTGCATTGCCTAATTATTCTTTTTATCCTGTTTAACAGGAATACTTATCTGTATACATGTTCTCAAGCCAGAGAAGTGTAACAGATTTGTGGGGGCTCGAGCCGGGATCAGCGACGTGGTTGAAGTTGTTGATCCAGTGATCCTGAACCTGTGGACCAGTGGGTCACGTCATCGGAGCGAGGGGCTGTGGAAATCCAGGGCGTCTGATTGTGGCCAGAGCGAGGGACTTCTTTGAGAGCCGAGGGCGTCTGATGACTGTGCACTAGACTGTTCACAATGATGGAAAACGAGAGGAAGAAGCTGGTGTGGTCTGTAAAGAGGGGACTGTTCTGCCTGTCTGCCGAGGAGTTGTTCGAGCTTGCGTCTGACATCCCAGGAGCACCTGACCAAGACCAAGCTAAGTTAAAGTTGAACAAACATGATGAGGAGGGCTGTGTTAACTATGTCTGTTCATACATGGACAGTGAATGCTTGCTTGAGTTGGAAGACGAGGGTGTATCACAGTTACTCTTCTTAAAAGAGATGATTGACCAGATAATTCAGGGGCGTGGTCAGAGTGCACCCCCTACAGAGGGTGGGGGCAATGTTAGAGCTGTTAATGTGTCTGATGATGCTGCTGTTGCTAATGTTGCACACACTAACCCACATGTCACAGATACACACACTGAAACTCATCGAATCACAGTTAAGTAAGTTGATATCTAGCTATGATGAGTTGTGCCAAAAGCTTAACCAGGGTAGTGTCTCACTCACCCCACCACACATATCAGACAATCAGCCCACTGATGATGACTGTAACCTGTTCCGCAGTCCACATGTCATGCAGTCACCTCGTTCAAGAACTGACCAACACTCCATGAACGCCACTGAAAGCATGATTGCTCTCAAAGACCTCCCCCTCCTCCAGAGGAAGGAATTCAAAATCCATGGCGGACAAATCGGGGACAATGCATCCGACATAAGCTACAGCAATGTCAGTAAACAGATTGACCAAGGCCTGAAAGAGAAGCACACTGAAGACGAAATCATCAGAGCAGTGTTTCGTATCATAAAACCCGGCAACTTCAAAGAGATGCTCGACAGCAAAGATGAGATGACAATAGCAGAGCTAAAGAGCTTCCTACAGTTACACTTAGGAGAGAAAAGTAGCACTGAATTGTTTCAGGACTTAATGAATGCCAAACAACATGAACATGAAACACCACAGCAGTTTCTTTATAGAATGATAGGCCTCAAACAGAAAGTGATATTCACGTCTAGGCAGACCGATGCAGATATTATCTATGAGGCACGTACAGCACAGAACGTATTCCTTCGTACCATCTATCAGGGTATGAGTGAGAAACATGATGATATTAGGCGGGAGTTAAAGTCCCTCCTCTCAGACCCTACAGTTACAGATGAGGCACTCCTAAAACAAGTTACTAAGACAACCAGTGAGGAGAGTGAGAGAAAATGACGCTTGGGCGTGTGTAGCACCCGCCCCAAAGTAGCTCACGCGCAGAGTAGTGAGGTTAACACTAGTGAGGCCAACACAGAAAAGAGTAGTACAGATACTACTGCTAGAGATGAGCTAGTTCATCAGCTGACTGCTCAGGTACAGGCCCTGACTAAGGTAGTAAACTCCCTACAATCAAATGCTACAGCAGCAGCCAAGCCCTCGCCAGCTGAGCCTCAGCCCCAGTGTGTATGCCAAGGTCCCAGTAGACTGGCTAGACAGGTTAGAAGAGAGAGGCCATTTGGCTGCTGTAACTGCATTGACAGTGGCCGGACTAACTGCAACCATTGCTTCACTTGTGGAGAAGAGGGACACCGGGCAGTGGGATGCCTAAAAGCAAACAAGCCACCGGGAAACGCCCCCCGGTCACAGAAAAGGGACAACCTGTGACCGACTTTAGTATCCAGTCCCACCCAGTCACCAACAAACCATCACCAGCCTTGGTTAATCAGAACCTCCCCATCTCTTCTCATACACAAACCAATGTCAAGTCACCATCACAGCAAGTAGCCAAACTCATTGGAGAGAAATTTGTACTGAAATGCAACTGAGTGGATATGCTGTGACTGCTCTCCTGGACTCTGGCGCACAAGTGAGCATTATAGACCGCCAATGGAAACAAAGATACTTACCCCAACAGGAAGTGCGCCCTCTCTGTGAGCTTCTGGGAGACAGTGAACTGGATCTCACTGCAGCGAATGGAGAGCCTATACCATATGATGGATGGGTTGAACTCACCTTTAACTTACCTGACAACGACGATCCCAACCTCGCCATCAGAGTACCCTTCCTGGTCAGCTGTGTGAGCCTTCTGAGACCAATACTGGGCTTCAACGTGATCCAAGAGCTCATCCTAGGACAGGAGGGTGGACTTGAAGTTGTGGCTCAACTGCTGAGAGAGGCCATGCCGATCGAAAATGACAAAGCAGAGGCAATTGTGAACTTTGTACAAACCCAGGAGCCCGCCCATGGCCAGGTGTGGGTGAGGGTTGGTCGTCATGATGTCATCGTCCAGCCAGGTCAGGTTGCCCGCATCAAATGTAAAGTGCCTGCTGATTTCACCCCTCCAGTGGCTCTGTTTGAGGTCAGCCATCCCGACCTGAGACTGGAACATCTAGATCTTGGTGATGGTCTGGTCGAGATTCACCACACCAGATGGCCCTATGTTGAGATCCCAGTATACAACCACACTCAACAGGATGTCACACTGGACAGCTTCACAGTGTTAGGCAGCATCCAGCCAGTCGAGAAGATAGTGGAAACAGACCAGACAGACAGCAACGAGATCAACAATGTCAACTCACCAGTTGCTGGTGGGGAGAACAAAGAACAAACCGAACAGCCTCAGCGATGGAACCCCCCTGTCGACATAAGTCATCTAGACAGTGAACAACAAGCATTAGTGAAGAAAATGCTCTTCGAGGAGTCAAATGCATTTGCTCGTGATGACAATGACATAGGCTGTGTCCCAAGCCTTCAAATGAGCATAACCCTGAAGGATGACATTCCAGTACAGCGGTCCTACACATCAATTCCCAAGCCCCTATACAAAGAAGTCAAAGAGTATATCCAGGACTTACTGGCAAAGAAGTGGATCATAAAATCAAAATCCCCGTACTCAGCTCCAGTGGTCTGCGTCCGCAAGAAGGATGGGAGCCTGCGCCTGTGCATTGACTACAGGCTCCTGAACCAAAAGACGGTCCCAGACAGACATCCCCTGCCACACATTCAGGATCTCATAGACACGCTTGGGGGATACAGCTGGTTCTCAGTTCTGGATCAGGGCAAAGCCTATCATCAAGGCTTTATCGCGGAGGGATCACGACACATGACAGCATTCATTACTCCATGGGGCCTGTATGAGTGGGTGCGCATCCCCTTTGGGCTCTCTAATGCCCCAGCTGCATTTCAAAGGAGCATGGAGGAAATGCTCAACTCATTGAGAGATGAATGCTGCATCCCCTACCTAGATGACGTCCTCTGCTATGCTAAGACATTCGAAGACCATGTCGAGGCACTGAGACGCATCCTGAGAGCTCTCCAACACCACGGTGTAAAGCTCAGGCCAACCAAGTGCGAGCTCTTCAAGAAGGAGGTACGCTACGTGGGAAGACTGGTCTCAGCTGATGGAGTTCGGCTTGACCCTAAGGATCTGGAAGCCATCCAGGCTCTGAGAGGTAAACCCCCCCCCCGCACTGTTGGAGAAGTGCGTAAGCTACTGGGGTTCCTCAGCTACTATCGAACATATATACAAGACTTCTCCAAGATCAGCAAGCCAATGTATGAGCTCCTGCAAACAAAGAACGGGGCCACCGGGCTGCCACAACCTAGGCAGAAGAAGGGGAAAGGGGCACAGCTACCATCCAGAACCTCGATACAGTGGACTGAAGATCACCAAAGAGCCCTAGAACAGCTCATACACATGCTGTCCAAACCATCAGTTCTGGGTTATCCAGACTTCGACCTCCCATTTGTGTTACACACAGACGCATCAGAACAAGGGCTAGGTGCTGTGCTCTATCAAAGGCAAGGAGGGAAGCTCAGAGTAATTGCCTATGGATCGAGAACACTGACGCCTGCAGAACAAAACCAGGCACGTAGCCAGGTAGGTGGTTTTCGTGTCTGAACCCCCCCCCCGAAACCCCACGGCCCGTCTGAAAGGGCACCAATAATTATTTAGTTATCGTTTTGATTATTTGTCACCGCCCCTCTAGCCTACTCATACATTGCATCTATCGTGACTGACAGGCGTTAAACCTGTCAGTTAATTTGTTTCCAAACATGATGTATCTTATTGGCCTGTTTCGTAAAACAAATAAAATCACACGCTTTTGATTGGCTCAGGGGTCTGACAAGTCAGCTAAGCAACCTGCCACTGGTTATGCTAGCTAAATGGTCGATCAATAGTTTGCTTTTCAAAAGCAATGGAGCCGCCGAAAGCTACCTGTAAATCAGGCAAGAGCAGTAAAGTTAATATTCGTAAAATCAGTGATTTTTTTGTTTCAACGTGTCCCGACTCAAAAAAGAAAAAAAAAAGAACATTACAGATGATCTGGTCACTAACGTTACCGATTTTCCGGAGCAAGTGTTAGCAGACCCACTGCCCTCCTCGGAAATGGAGCAAGTGTTAGCAGACCCGCCGTCCTCTACCTCGGAAACGTTTTCACACGACTTTGTGGATTATATTGGTGGGAAAATATCAGACGAACTGAGAAGAGAAATATACTCACTGGACTGGACGGCCAATATCGGACAAACATTGCCTACAAAACTAGGAGGTAAACTACGTTTCCAACGTCATTGGATTGACCAGTTTAGCTGGCTAGTATACTCAACAAGGTCCGACGGTTGTTTTTGTAAGCACTGTGTTGCTTTTGCAGTCGAGCATGTGGGCAAGGGAGGGCACAGAAAAGCTGCCAAGCTAATTAATGTCCACTTCTCAGACTGGAAACATGCTTTAGAGACGTTCAAAGACCATGCACAAAAGGCATACCACAAGGATGCATGTTTGAAAGCGGACAATTTCCAAATGGTTCTCAACAATAAAATGGATGCAATTTCACTGAGGCTAGATTCTGAGAGAAAAAAGCGAGTCCAAGAAAACAGAGAAAAACTCAAAAGCATCATTGCAACGTTGATTTTTTGCGGTCGCCAAGAACTCGCCCGGAGAGGTGATATTGATTCAGGACCAGTGACATTGAATGAGCCAACTCACAATAACGGCAATTTCAGGGCTTTACCCAGGGCTACATCTGGCGACACAGTACTGTTACACTTGAGTAAATGTGCAGCAAACGCTAGCCACTGCAGTCCTGATGTACAAAATGAAATAATAAGCATAATTGGAGATGCGATAACAAACAAACTGGTGCAGAAAGCAAACTCCGCGCAGTGTTTCGCTGTGTTGGCAGATGAAATGAAAGATGTTTCAGGGCGGGAGCAGCTTTCTGTCTGTGTCAGATACGTGAACCAGCATGACAGCCAATATAGCATCAGAGAGGAGTTTTTGTCCTTTGTTGATATCGAGAAGTTAACCGGGGAGGCAATCGCCAATTCAATCGAAAATCAGTTGACAAATGCAGGCGTTGATTTACAGTTTTTAGTGGCCAGGGATACGACGGCGTCTCTGCCATGAGTGTCCGTTTAAATGGTGCCCAAGCTAAAATCAAAGAGAAGCACAAGCAAGCAGTTTATCTGCACTGTGTCAGCCACATTTTGAATTTGGTCCTAAACAAGTGCTGCACTGTACAAATGGTGCGAAATTGCTTTGGAATTGTCTCGGAAATCTGCACTTTTTTCCATGATTCGGCTTTGCGGTCTGCCAGTCTTCGACACGAGACGGAGCGTCTTTTACCCGACTGCAAGAAAACGCGACTGACGAAGTTGTGTGAAACGAGATGGGTCGAACGCCACGACGCAATATTTACATTCAACGAGCTTTTAGACCCTGTGCGATCCAGTCTGCGGAAAATCAGTGAAACCTTCACAGGAGACACATCTGTCAAAGCCACTCAGCTCTTTAATTCAATTGACAATGCAGAATTCATGCTGTCCATGAATGTGAGTGATAAGATACTTGCAAAAACCTACCACCTGTCCACCTTCCTTCAGAAGGAAAATTGTGACTTGTTGAGTTGCGTTTCAGCTGCTGACGCTGTTATTAAGCAGGTAGATGAGATGAGGGCTAACTCTGAGATGGAGTTCAGGCAGATTTTTCAAAAGACCTCTTCCCAAGCAGCCAAGTATGGGGTTGAATTTCAACCACGAAGAGGCATGGACTGCAATGAAGATCCATTGAAGGCCTGTGAAAATCACTACCGGCAAAAGCTTTTCATAGTCATGCTTGACTTTTATTCATTACAGATGAAGGAACGCTTCAGCAAACACAGAAATGTGATCTCCAACCTCTGCTCCTTACTGCCATCTAAGGTCAGCATGCTGAATGACAGCTCAGCTCAAGCGCTCTCCAACCTGTATCCTGATGAAGTGTCACCGCATCTGGAAGTTGTAAAGTCAGAAATTGACACCTGGCGGGATAAATGGAAAGATGCAACGTATGTTCCACAAAATGCCATTGAGGCATTAAATGCCTGTAACAGTGAGTTGTTTCCAAGCATCTTCAAGCTTCTCCGCGTTTTGACCACGCTTCCTGTCACCAGTGCGCATGTCGAGAGAAGTTTTTCCCGTCTGGGAAGGATCAAGGACAAAATGCGCAGTACAATGACGGAAAGACGGCTTAATGGACTGACATTGCTCTCGGAGCACAGAGACATTGTGGTGACGCCGGAAGAGGTACTGGACATCTTTTGCAGACAAAAAAGACGATTGGACCTGCTTTTATAAGGTAAGACCCACTTTTATTTATTAATGCATTGATGATTATCTATGGGCCATTAATACGTTGACATTTACCGTATGGTTGGGTATTAGGCTATAGTATACAGTGTGGGAATTGTATTTACCGGTAGCTTTCGGCAGTGTTGCCCGACCCCCCCCCCCCCAAAACATGTTTCTGGCTACGGGCCTGAACAAAACTACAACCTCCACTCAGGCAAGCTCAAGTTTCTGGCGCTAAAGTGGGCCGTCTGTGAGAAATTTCGGGACTATCTCTTCTACGCACCCCACTTCCTGGTGTACACGGATAACAACCCGTTAACATATGTGATGAGCACAGCCAAGCTCAACGCTGTCGGCCACCGATGGGTTGGCGAGCTTGCAGACTTCAGGTTCGAGATCAAATATCAACCAGGCAAGGTAAATGTAGATGCAGACACGCTGTCCAGACTGCCATTCGACATCAACAGCTATGTGGACTTGTGCACGGAGGAACTATCCAGGGACACTATCCTGGCGACGTGGGAAGGCAGCAGAGCTGCCATGCATCGGGATGTTGCTTATGTTGCTGCCCTGGACCTGTCGCAAAATAACGCCACAGAGCAGCCCCCAGAAATGCTTCCGACCATAGGCCATGAAGAACTTGTGAAAGCCCAGCGAGAAGATCCTGCCATCAGTCAAATCATCAAACTGAAAGAGACCAGCAACATCCTGTCTGCTGACATGAGAAGGGCAGTGAGTGGCCTGGCGAGGAAACTTCTGCACGAGTGGGAGAAACTGCACCTCAAAGATGACCTGCTATACAGGAAAACCAACCAGAGGACTCAACTTGTCCTACCTGGCCAGTACCGGCTGTTGGTCTTGAAGCACCTCCATGATGACATGGGCCATCTGGGCACTGAGAGAGTACTGGGCCTAGCGAGAGACAGATTCTACTGGCCGTACATGAAGCAGGATGTAAAGGCCTATGTGACAAGAAGGTGCCCCTGCATAAAGCAGAAAAAACCAGTCTCACACATCAGAGCGCCCATGAAGAGCATTACCACCAGCTCACCTCTAGAGCTCGTCTCCATCGACTATCTTCACTTGGAATCTAGCAAGGGAGGGTTTGAGTACATCCTGGTCGTCGTAGACCATTTCACCCGGTTTGCTCAGGCCTACGCCACCAGAAACAAGTCCAGAAAGACAGCTGCGGAGAAGCTGTTTGATGACTTCATCCCACGGTTTGGCTACCCATGGAAACTACACCACGACCAAGGAAGAGAATTTGAGAATGAGCTCTTCAAAACTCTGCAACAGCTGAGTGGAGTGGGTCACTCAAGGACTACCCCTTACCACCCCCAGGGAAATCCTGCTGAGAGATTCAACCGGACTCTGCTGCAAATGCTCAGGACTCTGGAGGAGAAGGAAAAGGAAAGGTGGAAAGAGCACCTACCACAAGTCATCCATGCCTATAACTGTACCAGGCATGAAGCGACTGGGTTCTCGCCCTTCTATCTAATGTATGGCCATCACCCACATCTGCCTGATCTTCGGATTGGCCACTGAAGAGGAAACCACTTCTCCAAGAGGCTATGCAGAAAAGTGGGCCTCAAGAATGAAGGAAGCTTACAGACTCGCCTCTGAGAACAGTCAACAGTCAAGTGCTCGTGGAAAGAGCTACTATGACCAGCACACAAAGGGTGTTGTGTTTGAACCAGGTGACCGTGTCCTAGTCCGTAATCTGAGTGAGAGAGGAGGGCCAGGGAAGCTAAGATCCTACTGGGAAAACAAAGTTCATGTGGTGAAGGAGCGGATTGCTGATGGACCAGTCTACAAAGTGGCCTCAGAAACAGACGGGCACAGAGTACGAACACTACACCGCAACCTGCTCCACCTTGTCAATGAACTACCAGTCGACTTACCCCGACAGTCACTGACATCCACATCTGGAAGAAAGAGGAACTTACCCAGACACCTACCTGCTCCATCCAGAGAACAACAGCCCCGACAGAGAACAAGGAACAGTCAACCAAACACAAGGAAAGAGAGTGAATGGAACCCAAGCAATGACTCATCGGATGATGAACCAACATACTGGCTGAGAATACCAGTAAGGAGAGGACTGGAGAGTACAGTACCACAGCCTGTACAAGGGCCTCAGAGGGTCTCCCATCACACAACAACCACTGAAAGATCTGAACCAACCAGGACACACATACCTGAAAGAGAACCGAGAAGAAGTATACATGTCAATGAAAGAAGAGGAAGCATGCCTGTAACAGAGGACAGAGAAACTCGACACAGCACAAATGAGGAGGAATGGACGGAAGAAGGACACATACCTGGAGACCAAATACCTACGGAGTGTGAGCAGGAAGATGTGCCGCAGCAAGAGGATGAGCCAGTAGCCCCTCAAACAATCAATGAGCAGCCTGATGATGACTGTGCTAGTCAGCCACAAGCTCGGCGATCCACTCGTGAAAGAAGGCCTACCAGGATGCTGATATACAATTCATTAGGCCAGCCCTCTTACCAAACAGCCTGCAATGCAGTGGGGGCCTATGGACCACCATCGATGCCAGTCTGGGAGATGCAGACATACCCAGTGACTTACCACACAGCGCTCCAGGCGCTACCATATCCCATACCTCACCTATGCAATACGCAGCACCATTTTATACAGATAATCATACACACATAGGTACACACCCACACCCAAACATGCCCATTTACCCCATTTGCTGCTGAGACATACACACATACACACACATACACACACACATGCCCTTATACTTACCTTAGACTTACCTTTTAGTGTTCAGAAAATGTAGAGGGTTTTGAAGTTTGGAAATGTCTGGAGTCAATTTCTTTTTGTCAGGGAGTGTGTGATGCCCACAATATGTGTGGTCACATGTAATGTATGGTGTTATGTTGTTTATTTATTTTCTTTGGTTATATCATTATTATATTAATAATATGCTTCTTATTCCACTGTGAGCCATTATGGCAATAATACTCCCTTTGCTGTAATACAGGGACTGGTAAGGTTTCAGCCTCACCAGGAGGTGGCAGTGTGGTGCTTTTGTCCCCCCCCCCCCCCAAGGACTGACGGACCTTCGCGATTTCCTTACAAAGCTGAGGAACGCTGAACCAGGAAACACTGCATTGCCTAATTATTTCTTTTTATCCTGTTTAACAGGAATACTTATCTGTATACATGTTCTCAAGCCAGAGAAGTGTAACACCGGGCTGCACTCAAATTAATGCCACTGATTGTATTGGTGAATGAGGCATACCATGCACGGTAGTTTTCGGGCTCGTCATCAAATTGATACAGGCCTGAGGTTGTGAGATCTCGTCTGGCTAAGTACTGTGCCAAGGGTTCTGCTACAGGTGTTGGGATGGCTAGAGAAGCTTGTTTCAGCATATAAGGCTGAGCGTGGACGTTCATTCATTCAGGGGTGCATAGTTGAAAGTTTTCGTTCATGTGCTGATTGACTGTTTCTGTTGGAATTGGATTCTGGCCATTGGATTTCTGTCTTGACTTGGTTTTTTGTTTGTGAAGTATACATCATCGACTGGTTTAAATTCAGTTATAAGGTTACCTAATGAGGGTTGCACAATGTCTTCTGCATGTGGCTGCTTTGTTCATTTCCATACAGGATGGGCCCGCAACAGGTGAGTGTTGGGAGTGAGCACATTTTGTGAACAGACATATTCACTTGTACATTTGATTTTATTTTCAGACTCTGTTGCTGCAACTTCATCTATAACTTGCAAATCTGCCATTTCCAAAACCTGTGCTTCCGCTGCTGTTGCTTTTGCCTCACATTGTAGCTGTAGCACTTTTAGTTCTGCGTCTATTTTAGTTTTTCGAACTGTGCTTCAGCATCTATTTTCTTTTTGTCAGCGTCTCTAGCACTTGCCTTCAAATCCTTATTAGCTGACTTTAGCTTCAGCTTTAGTTGCTGTGATGCATATGCTGCTCTTATCCTAGCTGCCTCGGCCTTAGCCTAGGCACATCCTGCTGTGCTGGATGAAGAGGCTGATGATCTTACACTTGAGGTTGATGATTTTATGCTTTTGGGGGCCGTTTTGATATTTTGCAAATACTGATCTCTTTTCTCTTTTCACTTTAGTGTTCTCGTAAGGGCGTAAGAACCGCAGACTAAACACGAAGCTAAACTCCACTCAAAATTAAGAAAGAGTCATCATCATAGTTGCAGAAACGTTTACTGGTAAGTCCTTCACAAGGACATGGAGTTAAAACTGCAGGATAGTAAAAATACATAAAAGGAAAATGCATTCGGTCTTGTGCTGAAAGGTTCGGGAAAAGTCCTGTGTTGTTTTTTACAAACTTAAAATTGTACTGGAATTAGTGTTACAAAGGCATGAATAATCTTGTACAGTGCTGCTTCAAAGTTTGTGAACCCTCCAGACATGGTCACTGTTTTTGAAAAAACATTAAAATAAGCTTATTACACATACATCCAAATCCCAATTTGTAAAGCACACCTTCCAAATAATGGACACACACACAAAAAGAGATATATTTTCATTATTTAATTCAACAAAGGTGGTTTATTTCACAAAAACTGAAAATTTAACATGTGCAAAAGTATATGAACCCTTGTATTAGTAGCTTGTGGCTCCTCCTTTGAGGCCATTACTTCAACCAAACGTCTTCTGTAACCACTAACCAGTCTCTCGCATCTGCTTATGGGGATTTTTGCCCACTCCTCCTTGCAGAACTCAGCCAGTTGAGAGAGGTTGGAGGGACATCTGGTATGTACCAACTTCTTCAGGTCTCGCCACAACATTCCAATTGGATTAAGGTCCGGACTTTGACTGGGCCTATCCAGAGTACGAATCCTCTTTCTCTGAAGCCATTCCTTTGTAGTTTTGCTGGAGTGCTTTGGGTCATTGTCTTGTTGCATAATCCATTTTCGTCCCAGCATCAACCCCCTGACTGATGGCGGGAGATTTTGGTCAAAAATGTGTTGATATGCCAGAGAATCCATGGTTCCTTGGATAATATGGAGTCGTCCAGGTCCAGAAGCAGAAAAGCAGCCCCAGACCTTCACATTTCCACCACCATGGTTCACTGTTGGGAGGAGGTTCTTTTCTTCATATGCAGTGTTGGCTTTTCTCCAAACATGTTGGTTTTGATTGTGACCAAATAATTCTATTTTGGACTCGTCTATCCAGAGAATGGACTTCCAGATGGCCTCTGGTTTGTCCAAGTGCTCTCTGGCAAAGTTGAAACGAGCAGCTTTGTTCTTTTTTGAGAGCAGAGGCTTCCTTCTAGCAACCTTCCCATGAATGTCATGGCTATTCAATTTTCGTCTGATTGTAGACGCATGCACATTTGTCCCAGATGCTACCAGAGAGGTCTACAACTCTCTAAAGGTGATGTGTGGGTTGGCCTTTACCTGATTTAATATTTTTCTGGTGCTTCTGGGTGATAGTTTTGATGGGCGTCCACTTCTAGGCAGAGTTGCTGTCATGTTGAAGGCCCTCCATTTGTAAATTATTTGTCTTACAGTGGATGGATGGAGCTGGAATCTTTTGGAGATGGTCTTATATCCCTCCCCAGACTGATGGGCTATCACTACCCTCTTCTTCATGTCCTCGGATATCTCCTTTGCTCTCGGCATTGTTGATTGTATGGGACCACAGTGGTTTGGTTGGTTTCCTCTCTCTTTTAATTAGTGCAGGCCAAACCCATTCCCAAGGATGTCTCATTTCATTGGTCTGCTTAAATGATTAATTAAGCACCCAAATGTGTTTCACCAGTCTGTTACCTGCTTGACTTAACCAATGCAGCTGGGGGTTCACTTACTTTTGCACATACACTAATTCCATGTTTCATGTAGTTTTTGGGCTACTTAAACAAGTCCCACTAAACAAGTACATGACATTAATAAACATATATCTGACATTTCATACATAAAAACTGGTGATGATAAAATAAGAAAATCATGGTAAAACAACAGAAACATCTAAACTGCTCAAGGGGTTCACATACTTTTAAGCAGCACTGTATATACTTGTAAATACAACGTTTTTAAACCTTAACTTATTAAACACATTTTCATCAAATAACCCTTAATATGTGAACTTTAAGATGTAAATAAGGAAATACAACAACTTACGACATTGATTCATCAGTCCTTGCATGTACGTAGATGTGAATGGATCCATGTACGCATGTTTCCTTCTTCTTTTTTTTCCTTTATTGACTAATTGACAAGTTGTACACGTCACATTTTTACAACATAAATGACTACAGTACAAATAAACATGCCAGGGGTGTAGGCCAAATAAAGAATAAAAACAATAAAAAGGAAAAGAAAAGAAAAACATTTAAGACACAACAGCTAAGATCACAATTCATTTACATACATATTTTACAGCGAACACATGCCATTACATTTTTTGGGGGGGGGGCTTTTTATTGGCACTAGAATTAATGCTTTTTATGTACTGTTCAAAAACTTCATCAAAAAACAATAAAAAGGGGTCTTTGGTTTGTAAAATTGCACTTATATATACACTACCGTTCAAAAGTTTGGGATCACATTGAAATGTCCATATTTTTGAAGGAAAAGCACTGTACTTTTCAATGAAGATAACTTTAAACTAGTCTTAACTTTAAAGAAATACACTCTATACATTGCTAATGTGGTAAATGTCTATTCTAGCTGCAAATGTCTGGTTTTTGGTGCAATATCTACATAGGTGTATAGAGGCCCATTTCAAGCAACTATCACTCCAGTGTTCTAATGGTACAATGTGTTTGCTCATTGGCTCAGAAGGCTAATTGATGATTAGAAAACCCTTGTGCAATCATGTTCACACATCTGAAAACAGTTTAGCTCGTTACAGAAGCTACAAAACTGACCTTCCTTTGAGCAGATTGAGTTTCTGGAGCATCACATTTGTGGGGTCAATTAAACGCTCAAAATGGCCAGAAAAAGAGAACTTTCATCTGAAACTCGACAGTCTATTCCTGTTCTTAGAAATGAAGGCTATTCCATGCGAGAAATTGCTAAGAAATTGAAGATTTCCTACACCGGTGTGTACTACTCCCTTCAGAGGACAGCACAAACAGGCTCTAACCAGAGTAGAAAAAGAAGTGGGAGGCCGCGTTGCACAACTGAGCAAGAAGATAAGTACATTAGAGTCTCTAGTTTGAGAAACAGACGCCTCACAGGTCCCCAACTGGCATCTTCATTAAATAGTACCCGCAAAACACCAGTGTCAACATCTACAGTGAAGAGGCGGCTGCGGGATTCTGGGCTTCAGGGCAGAGTGGCAAAGAAAAAGCCATATCTGAGACTGACCAATAAAAGAAAAAGATTAAGATGGGCAAAAGAACACAGACATTGGACAGAGGAAGACTGGAAAAAAGTGTTGTGGACGGATGAATCCAAGTTTGAGGTGTTTGGATCACAAAGAAGAACGTTTGTGAGACGCAGAACAAATGAAAAGATGCTGGAAGAATGCCTGACGCCATCTGTTAAGCACGGTGGAGGTAATGTGATGGTCTGGGGTTGCTTTGGTGCTGGTAAGGTGGGAGATTTGTACAGGGTAAAAGGGATTCTGAATAAGGAAGGCTATCACTCCATTTTGCAACGCCATGCCATACCCAGTGGACAGCGCTTGATTGGAGCCAATTTCATCCTACAACAGGACAATGACCCTAAACACACCTCCAAATTGTGCAAGAACTATTTAGAGCAGAAGCAGGCAGCTGGTATTCTATCGGTAATGGAGTGGCCAGCGCAGTCACCAGATCTGAACCCCATTGAGCTGTTGTGGGAGCAGCTTGACCGTATGGTACGCAAGAAGTGCCCATCCAACCAATCCAACTTGTGGGAGCTGCTTCTGGAAGCGTGGGGTGCAATTTCTCCAGATTACCTCAACAAATTAACAGCTAGAATGCCAAAGGTCTGCAATGCTGTAATTGCTGCAAATGGAGGATTCTTTGACGAAAGCAAAGTTTGATGTAAAAAAAATCTTATTTCAAATACAAATCATTATTTCTAACCTTGTCAATGTCTTGACTCTATTTTCTATTCATTTCACAACATATGGTGGTGAATAAGTGTGACTTTTCATGGAAAACACAAAATTGTTTGGGTGATCCCAAACTTTTGAACGGTAGTGTGTGTATATATATATATATATATATATATATATATATATATATATATATATATATAGTATTTAGCTAGAATAATCAATAGATTTATGATATAGGCTCTTTCCTCAAATTTATTGTCATAGCTAAACAATCCAGAAATAATATACTCATATAACAATGCAAAATCCATGTATAAGGAGTCACTAATAAATTTTGAAACATCTTTCCATAGAGTTCTAGAATACTGACTATGCCAAAAAAGATGGGGCACAGTTTCTGGATAGGCTGAGCAAAAAGAACAATTTATATTTATATTGGCCTTAAATTTCTCGAGAAAATGCTTTGCAGGGTAAAGTTTATGTAAAATTTTAAAGGAAACCTCTCTTATCTTATTAGTAATAAAGTATTTCTGAGTCAATGACCACACTTTTGACCGAGGAATATTCTTAAAAAAGTTGCTCCAATAAGTAGTGACATAAGGCTTCATGACAACCTCACTCTGAAACAAAAAGCGAATAGTTTTTATGTTATTCTTGCAGGATGGTGAGAAACACATTTTCCCACAAGGGGAATCATCAGGATTAACCAAAGAAACATCTTCTTGAACTAAACCCTTGCACAAAATTACAGAACCATCAGGAGTAGCCCCCATTATCAGAGTAAATTCCTTAATTGTGACAGGAAAATTGCAATGAGAGATGAATTCATTGTAGTTCATAAGATGGCCTTCTGTGGTAATCAGTTGACTCACCAAAAAGATGTTTCTGTCAAACCAGTTCTTCAGAAATATACTCCTATTTTTATATAAAACATTCCCATTATTCCAGATATAATAACGTTGTGATGAGAAACTGTGCTTGTAAATCAATGTCCATGCCAATAAAGCCTGTTCGTGAAAATTTGACAGTTTAACTGGTATTTTATTTATTTTATAATTGCATACCAATAGGAAGGGGAGCCTTCCAATTTGGAGGCCAATTTGCCTCCTCCAATATGATCACAAGATAGTAGCCACAAGTTTAGCTAGAAGAATTAAGGATGCTCTTACTGATATAACAGATGAAATCCAGTCAGGTTTTATGGTAGGCAGACACATAACCAACAACATAAGACTTTTTCTAGACATTTTAAATTATTCAGACTTAGTGGACAATGAGGGATTTATTTTTTTCTTAGACTTCTATAAGGCCTTCGACACGATAGAGCATGATTTCATTTTTGAAGCATTTAATATACACTGCTCAAAAAAAAAAAGGGAACACCTAAAAACACAATATAGACCTCGATGAATGAAATATTTCAGCTGAAAATCTTTATTTATTAGACAGAGGAATGTGTTTAGAGCAAAATAACCTAAGAATGATCAATGGAAATCAAAATCATTAGCCCATTAAGGTCTGGATTCAGAATCATACTCAAAATCAAAGTGGAAAATGAGAACATAGGCTGATCCAACTTCTGTGGAAATTCTTCAAGGCAATTCAAAATGAGGCTCAGTAGTGTGTGTGGCCTCCACGTGCCTGTATGCACTCCCTACAACGTCTGGGCATGCTCCTGATGAGACGACGGATGGTCTCCTGAGGGATCTCCTCCCAGACCTGGATCAGGGCATCGGTCAACTCCTGGACAGTCTGTGGTGCGACATCACGTTGGCGGATGGTACGAGACATGATGTCCCAGAGGTGCTCGATTGGATTCAGGTCTGGGGAACGTGCAGGCCAGTCCATAGCATCAATGCCCTCGACATACAGGAACTGCTGACACACTCTGGCCACATGAAGACAAGCATTGTCATGCATGAGCAGGAACCCAGGGCCCACTGCACCAGCATATGGTCTGACAATGGGTCTGAGGATCTCATCCCGGTACCTAATGGCAGTCATGGTACCTCTGGCTAGCACGTAGAGGTCTGTGCGGCCCTCCAAGGATATGCCTCCCCAGACCATCACTGACCCACCGCCAAACCGGTCATGCTGGAGGATGTTGCAGGCAGCAGAACGTTCTCCACAGCGTCTCCAGACTCTCTCACGTCTGTCACATGTGTTCAGTGTGAACCTGCTCACATCTGTGAAGAGCACAGGGCGCCAATGGCGAATATGCCAACCAAGATGTTCTCTGGCAAAGGTCAATCGGGCTGCACGGTGTTGGGCTGTGAGCACAGGCCCCAATTGTGGACGTCGGGCCCTCATACCATCCTCATGCATTCTGTTTCTCACTGTTTGAGCAGAAACCTGCACATTAGTGGCCTGTTGAAGGTCGTTTTGTAGGGCTCCGGCAGTGCTCCTCCTGTTCCTCCTTGCACAAAGGACCAGATAGCGGTCCTGCTGCGGGGTTGTTGTCCTCCTGCGGCCCCCTCCACGTCTCCTGGTGTACTGGCCTGTCTCCTGGTACCTCCTCCATGCTCTGGACACTGCGCTGGGAGACACATCAAATCTTCTTGCCACAGCACGCATTGATGTGCCATCCTGGATGAGCTGCACTACCTGAGCAACTTCTGTAGGTTGCAGATACCGTCTCATGCCTACTCTAGTGGTGAGGGCACTAGCAAAATGAAAAACTAACCAAAGATCAGCCAGAAAAGATGAGGACAGGCAAATGGTCTGTGGCCACCACCTGCAAATCCATTCCTGTTATAGGGGTTGTCTTGCAAATTGTCTAATTTCCACCTGGTGGAAATTAGACAATTTACCAACAGGTGAAATTGATTCACAAATCAGTGTTGCCTCCTAACTGGACAGGTTGATATCTCAAAAGTGTCACTGACTTGGAGCTACATTGCATTGCTTATGTGTTCCCTTTATTTTTTTGAGCAGTGTATTTGGCTTTGGTAGTACATTTTCAAATGCAATTAGAACCCTCTATAAAAATAGCAATTGTTCCATTAAATTATCACATGACAGTTCTAAAAGATTTAGCATTAATAGAGGTCTTTGTCAGGGTTGTCCGGTTTCACCATATCTCTTTTTGCTTGCTATGCAAATTCTCTCGATTCACATTAAAAACAGTGGTGTCATGGGTATATCCATTGCTGATAAATCTATCCTCATTAGCCAATTAGTGATGACACAACATTATTCTTGAAAAATAAGGTCCAAATTAAAAAATATATTGATGAAATTAATGTCTTCTCCAAAGTTTCTGGTCTCTTTTTAAACATAACAAAATGTGAACTACTTTCCATTAAGACATGTGATGATGAAAGAATACAAAACATACCGGTGAAAAACACAGTCAAATATCTAGGCGTAATCATAAAGAGAGACCAGAACCTTGGAGCACTAGACAATTTTAATCCTTTGATCAAAACAATAGAGCAGAGATCCAATCTCTGGCTTCCAAGGGATTTATCAATTTCTGGAGGATCTTTGCTAACAAAGGTAGAGGGTTTATCTAGACTTATTTATAATGCCCAAGCAACGGATGTACCCAAGGATTGCTGTAGTAAAATAGACAAACTTTTATCTAACTTTACTTGGAAGAAGAAACCCCACCTAATAAAAAAAATTGTGTTGATGAATAAACCATGCTCTAGTGGTATCAATGCATTAGATTTCACTACTTTAAATGTGACCTTTAAGATAAACTGGATCAAAGCCTATCTCAAGAATCCATTCTCAATCTGGAATTTTATACCCTCCTATGTTTTTAATTCTGTTGGTGGTCTGCCCTTTTTGTTAAGATGCAACTATGATATTTCCAAGATTCCACTGAAACTTTCAACTTTTCATAAACAAATGCTCTTAAGCTGGTCATTAATGTATACGCATAACTTTTCTCCTCATAAATGTTTTATATGGAACAATATTGACATACGTTTTAAGAATAAGACTCAATTCAATAACAGGTGGTTTGACAGAGGAATACTTTTAGTTAGTCAACTCAGCAGGCCATCTACTCACATATGAAAAATTCCTTAACATTTATAATTTTCCTGTCAGTCCAAAGGATTATGCTGTTGTGTTTGATGCAATCCCTTCTGGAGCCAAAATGTTATTATCATCTGTGCCCAAAGGAGAAGTTTGTGTGATTCCTTCCTTAGACCCTATTAACATTTATATTGATGCTGAATGTCCTTTACTAAGTGTCAAAGCTACTAACCAGCACATAAGGAATATTATTCTTAGGGAAACAGTTATTGCTGCCGCCGCTGTTTTCTTTCTTTCTTTTTTTCTTTTGGAATAACATATCTGACAACATTCAGTGGAAATGGTCATGGCTTCTCTCAAAAAAAAAAACTTGTTAACTAACAAAGTTAAAGAAGTGTCATTCAAAATAATGCACCGTTGCTACCCTGTTAAGACCTACTTTTCTAGATATAGGATTGATATTGATAGCTGTAGCTTTTGTAGAAATGAGGATGAATCCTTAACTCATCTTTTCTGGGAATGTACATATAGCGGTGTCTTCTGGACTGATGTTAATAACTTCATACATAGCAAAATCACTAACTTCAATGTGAAAATGGAGTAACTAAAGATGACCTTAATAATGTCCAATTTTTACATATGATTAATCTTCTTTTAATTTTTGGTGAATATTATATCCATACCAGCAAATCTCTGCCCGTAAACCCAACTTCTTTATCTTCAAAGCCATTTTTAACCGATATTTAGATACTCTCAAATTTAGCAAACACCGTAAAGCCATCAAAACTAAAAAAAATTGTGAAACTATTTTGTCTCCCTGAAAATACAGTACTGAGCCCCCCAGTTTATACCATTTCATTTTACACAACCTTTGCTTTTTTTTGTTGTTGTTGATTTTTTTCCTTTTCGAGTATGCTTTGTTTTCTTTGTATCCTGCTGTTCATTTGTATATACATACATTGTACTATTTGAATTGTACTGATTTTTGATTAATAAAAAGTGGAAAAAAAATGTCTCCCTGCATTTCTGGCATTTCCTGGTCTGACTGACAGGAAGTGATGTGCTGACTAACAGGAAGTGAAAGCATTAGAAAGCAGTAATTAACATTACAAAATAACAACATGTCTTGTAGACATCACACCATTATTGATCTACCCACCTATATCACAGGCAGCAATGTTCACTAAAATACCTGGTGTCATGGTTTAGAGTGTGTAAGTTGATGCTTTTCATTGTGGTTTTCAACGGGACACCTTCCTTCATGTATTAGCTAAGTTACGCACAGAACATGCATGAAAAACTGTTCATAGCACAGAAAGAGAGAAATGACTTCACCTTCTCTAGTGTTTCTCAGTTCTCAGACAGCTCTCCTTGTCAGTTTTCCAACCTATATGGCGATTTGGACGATTTAGGATTTATTTTCATTAAGCTTCAGAGAGCTTTGTGACATACCACATTTGACATACTGCATTTGGCGAGGCTGCAAGGTATTCAGCAGCCAACATGAGGGATAGAAAGCCGTGGCAGGACAGAGGGCGCCCGGACTTGACGATATTGACAACTTGACAGTATTAATTAAGCATACAATGATATCAAATCCTGTTTATTCTCTAATAAATGAGTTTGATGATTAGTAAAAGTCATCACATCAATAAGAAATATAAAAAAGTTTTGTGTGTGTGGGTGGTGTGTGTGTGTGTGTGTGTGTGTGTGTGTGTGTGTGTGTGTGTGTGTGTGTGTGTGTGTGTGTGTATGTGTGTGTGAATTAGTGGATGGTGTAGTATTGATTGCCCCAATTTAGACAAAGTGGCACCATCTACTATTAACAGCAAATAATATCAGGGATAAAAAGATGAGATGGTGCAGTGTAATGGTAAAGCAAGGCTTAAAGCTACTTGACATTATATCACTGCTATAAGATTAACTTTTGATTGTAAAAGCTCTCAAAACACTTTCAATCAACTCGAGTTTCTAGGATATTGGCTTTCAGAACTACTTGCATTATTGGACACAAAGCGGCTAAACCTGAATTTTGTGTGTGTGTGTGTGTGTGTGTGTGTGTGTGTGTGTGTGTGTGTGTGTGTGTGTATGTACATGTTTAGCTATCCTTGTGCGGACATTTGGTCCGCACAGGATAGCAAAACCTGACAGGACATACCTTGTGCGGACCTCTGAAAGGTCCGCACAAGGAAAAGGGTCTATTTTAGGGTTAGGAGTTGGTTTTAGGGTTACGGTTAGAATTAGGGTTAGGTTAAGATTAGGGTAAGGGTTAGGGTTAGGCATGTAGTTTGCGTGGGTAATGTTAGGGTTAAGGGCTACGAAATGAATGTAATCAATGAGGGGTCTGCACAAGGATAGTGAGACAAGACAGTGTGTGTGTGTGTGTGTGTGTGTGTGTGTGTGTGTGTGTGTGTGTGTGTTTGACAGAATAATTGCACCCTGATAAATAAATGTAATTCAATTTAAATCTTCACAGCCCCCCTCCCCAACACACATGCAAACATTTATAACCACAATCTGAATGAGAATCTGTTTTAATTGGCCAATAAATCCACCCATACAAGGAATTTAAGAATAACTAAACCCTCCACCATTTTAGAGAGTTTGCTGACATATACAGGTTAAAAACTATGTATGTAAGGTTACAAACAAGACAGGCTGGTTTTGGTACTCTTCGGTGTAAGCATAGCAGGATAAACACAGCCGCAGATAATAACATTAATAATGGATCTGTTTGATTTAGGAGTACAAAGATCAGCCTGGCATGTTTGTAACCTTTACATGGTTCTTAACCTGTAGATGTCAGTTTCTACTACTTTTGGCGGCTCCCGTTAAGGGTTGCCACAGCGGCTCATTGGTTTCCATTTCTTCCTGTCCTCTGCATCTTCCTATCACACCAGCCACCTGCATATCCTCCCTCACCACATCCATAAAGGTTAATGCTAGATCCAATGGGGTGTAAGTACGGAAGTAGACATGATTGGTTGTTGCGTCAGCAAATAGCACGGAACCTCGAAGCGCACTGACTGTCAGACCGACAGACAGAGCAATAGTTGGGGCGAATTAACTTAACGTTAGTTAGTTAGTTAGCTAGTTTAGTTTAGGAACAGCGGGAAACAGTAGATTGACGTTAGACGCAACTCGGGCTTTCTGCCCTTGCACACGTTCACTCGTCCAGAACCCCCCCCCAAAGGGGGTCCTGAGCCTGTAGCCTCGCTCCTTAGGCGCAGCTCAGGCCTTCGGCCCTCGCACCTTTACTAACCAACTCTATGTCAACATGGATTGTAAATAACGCACAGCTAAATAACTATAAAGCTAGCGATAAACAATGCTAGCTAGCAACATAATCCATGATGCCATATGTAGTCGAAGGACCCCGAGTCAATGTTTCAGTGCGCATCATTTGTTTCAAATCAGTGCACTTCGAGGTTCCGCGCTGTCTATTGGATGACGCAACAGCCAATCACGGCCACTTCCGTGTCTACACTGGTTGGATCTAGCATCAACCATCCATAAACCTCCTCTTTGGCCTTCCTCTTTTCCTCTTCCCTGCCAGATCCATATTCAGCATCCTTCTCCCAATATACCCAGCATCTCTCCTCCACACTTGTCCAAGCCATCTCAATCTTTTTTCATTTTTTTCTTTTTTGGACCCCCCCCCCCTTTTCTCCCCCTCAGAATTGTACTTGGCCAATTACCCCACTTTCCAAGCCGTCCCAGTCACTGCTCCACTCCCTCTGCCGATCCGGGGAGGGCTGCAGATTACCATGCCTCCTCCAATATATGTAGAGTCACCAGCCGCTTCTTTTCACCTGACAGTGAGGAGTTTCGCCAGGGGGACTTAGTGCGTGGGAGGATCACGTTATTCCCCCTGGTGCCCCCGCCCCGAACAGGCACCCGACCAACCAGAGGAGGCGCCAGTGAAGTGACCAGGACACATTCCCATATCCAGCTCCCCACCCGCTGACACAGCCAAATGTGTCTGTAGGTACGCCCAACCAAGCCGGAGGTAACATGGGGATTCGAACCGGCGATCCCCGTGTTGGTAGGCAACAGAATAGACTGCTACGCTACCCAGATGCCAAAGCCATCTTAATATTGCCTCTCTTGCTTTGTCTCCAAACCATCCAACCTGAGCTGTCCCGCAAATATGATCGGATCCTGTCCTTCTTCATCACTCCCAATGAAAATCTTAGCATCTTCAACTCTGCCACCTCCAGCTCTGCCTCCTGTCTTTTCATCAGTGCCACTGTCTCCAAACCAGCTGGTCTCACAACCATTTTGTAAACCTTCCCTTTAACTCTTGCTGGTACCCTTCGGTCGCAAATCACTCCTGACACTCTTCTCCACCCACGCCACCCTGCCTGCACTCTCTTCTTCACCTCTCCATTACTTTGGACAGTTGGCCCCAAGTACTTAAACTCATACGCCTGTGTCACCTCTACTCCTTGCATCCTCACCATTCCACTGTCCTCCCACTCATTCATGCATATGTATTCCATCTTGCTCCTAATGACTTTCATTCCTCTTCTCTTCAGAGCATACCTCCACCTCTCCAGGCTCTCTTCAGCCTGCACCCTACTCTCGCTACAGATCATAATGTCATCCACAAACATCATAGTCCACGGAGACTCTTGCCTGATCTCGTCCGCCAACCTGTCCATCACCATTGCAAACAAGAAAGGGCTCAGAGCTGATCATTGATGTAATCCCACCTCCACCTTGAACCCATCTGTCATTCCAACCGCACACCTCACCAATGTCACACTTCCCTCATACATATCCTGCACCACTCCTACATATGCAACTCTCAACTTCCTCATACAATACCACACCTCCTCTCTCAGCACCCTGTCATATGCCTTCTCTAAATCCACAACTCATTAAACTCATTAAAACGACCTGGGTTTGAGTTGCTCTTTAATTTGTTGGATTGCTCAAATCCAAGACAAGACAACACAGCATCATAAAAAGACAGTGTGCTGTATCTAAGTAGGCAAGAGAAATAAAGAAGGTAGACGAGAGCGTCTCTTCAATGAAGTACACATCGTATATAAAGTGTGTGCAAAAAAATGAAGATTATATTAAAAAGACAGAAGAGATGTTATCTCCCAAGTGTACAAATGTTCTCACACTTGAGAATATTTTACTGGTAAGAAATTTATCAACAGAAATACAGATTAGAGGTTGTCCGAGTGGCATGGCGGCCCATTCCATTGTTTACCAACACAGGGATCCCGGTTCGAATCCCTGTGTTACCTCCAGCTTGGTCGGGCGTCCCTACAGACACAATTGGCTGTGTCTGCGGGTAGGAAGCCAGATGTGGGTATGTGTCCTGGTCGCCGCACTAGCACATCCTCTAGTCTGTCGGAACACCTATCGGGGCGGGGGGGGGGGACTGGGGGGAATAGCGTGATCCTCTCACGTAGTACTACTTGTCCCTGGTGAAACTCCTCGCTGTTAGGTGAAAAGAAGTGGCTGGTGACTCCACATGTATCGGAGGAGGCATGTGGTAGTCTGCAGCCCTCCCCGGATGGGTAGAGGGAGTGGAGCAGCAACCGGGGCGGCACAGAAAAGTGGGGCAATTGGCCAGATACATTTGGGGAGAAAATAAAGGGGAGGTAATAAAGATAATAATAAAAAAGAAATACAGCTAAGAATATTTTCCGGAGTAAATATTAAGAATAAATTTATAATTTGTACCACCAAATTGTGACTATGAGTAGTTACCCAAGTAATACTGGAAACAGATTCGTGCTATCAGCAGTAGAGTGCTGATTTCTGTTAATGAGCTTGGTGGTGTTGCAGGGCAGAAAGACAAGAGTTATGGGGTTTAGCAGAGGGATCTTCAGAGCTGCGTTAATTGGCGTAGAGGCAACAGAGCAGAGGAATGAGGACGTACCCGTGAGAAGCACCCGACACTGCGCTCTGAGTTTTGCTAGCTCAGCCTCATATGTTTTCCCATCTGTCAGGAAGAAAGTGATGCGTCAGCTAGAAAAGCTTGGTCTATGGCAGTCTGGTATGATGATGTTGAATGTAAAGCTGAATTTCATCAACTGTATTCCTGTCTATCCGCAGGCTGTCCACATGTCAAAGAAAGTAATGCAGGCCCAAGTTGACCACACCCTCCACAGATCTGCTGGCTCTGCAGGCAAACTGCAGTGGACACAGCTTTGGATCTTGGCCTCACCACTTACAACATAAAGGAAATATACTCAGCAATATGGTTAATCAACCATGACAAAGCTGTGTGTTCATTTTTATTCAAGAACACTTAGCTGACTTGCTAAAGCACATGATGGCAGCACCTTGCAACAGGTGCTGCCCCAAGGCCTGGGAGGCATTACCCAGCTGGCTGACAATAGTTACCATATGGTTTTAATTATAAGAAACCATCTATACACTGCTTCTGCAAACCACTTCAACTGCTTTTTTTTCAGTTTCAGTACATGCACTTAAGTATTATAATAATTCAAACATCAACAACACCAATATAAACCTCAATGAACATTTGAGGTGTTTTGCTGAAGCAGTAGTTTATGCCTGTTTAAAATAAATTGGAGGAGTGGCACCCCTGACAACGTAAGAAGAAATAAGTCAAATTATTTAGTGCGTTATTAATGGTTTTAGTCATTGAAACCATTGCATAGCATTTATGTTCTTTACATACATTTTTTACATACATACTTAACTTATAAACCAACCTAAAACATCTTGTAAAAGATATTTCCCTGTACAAAGATTACAAACTACGGATGCTTATCTTTATAAAGGACAGAAGGTCGTCATCAAAGCCCAATCAAACATTTTAGTAAAATCAAACATTTTAGTAAAAGGTACTTAGGTTTATTTCTTTACACTGTAGTAATCTAATGACATTCACTGAGAGTTATGTCCTACAAAGACACCCATGCTGCTCTCTAGTTCTCAGTGTGGCTGCCATTTGACATCAATGTCTGTCTCCAGTTTCCTTTCTAATTTGTGGTCATACTGTAAAAACAGAGTATAAACTCGGGGTGCCTGGGTAGTGTAGCAGTCTATTCTGTTGCCTACCAACACGGGGATTGCCAGTTCGAATCCATGTGTTACCTCCGGTTTGGTCGGGCATCTCTACAGACACATGTGGCTGTGTCTGCAGGTGGGAAGCCAGATGTGGGTATGTGTCCTGGTCGCTGCACTAGCGACTCCTCTGGTCGGCCGGGGCATCTGTTCAGGGGGGAGGGGGAACTGGGGGGGGGGCAGCGTGATTCTCCCACGTGCTACGTCCCCCTGGCAAAACTCCTCACTGTCAGGTGAAAAGAAGCGGCTGGTGACTCCACATGTATCGGAGGAGGCATGTAGAAGTCTGCAGTCCTCCCAGGATCAGCAGAGGGGCTGGAGCAGTGACCGGGACAGCTCAGAAGAGTGGGGTATTGGCCAAGTACATCCATCCATCCATTATCCAAGCTGCTCATCCCACCTAGGGTCGCGGGGATGCTGGAGCTCATCTCAGCAGCCACCAGGCAGCAGGCGGGGAGACACCCCGGACAGGCTCCCAGTCCATCACAGGGCTGGCCAAGTATGACTGGGTCATAACTGTGTATCAATCAATCAATCAATCAATCAAGTTGCATTTTATATAGCGCTTTTCTATCTACAACAGCCACTCAAAGGTGCTTTACAATTAATTAATTCACACACACACACACACACACACACACACACACACACACACACACACACACATACACACACACACACACACACACACACATCACACACACACACGAGTCCCTTGCACTTTTTCGTAGAACTTGTATCTAGCAAATATATTTTTCTTTGGCATAACGTATGCTTCATATAATAAGATGTATAATAAGAACTTAGCAGTGTATAATATATAAAATGTACCTCAGTGCACAAATAAGAATTGAAAAAACACGCAATTAATCGAGAAATATGGCTTGAAATGGT
Source organism: Lampris incognitus (assembly GCF_029633865.1). NCBI lineage: Eukaryota > Metazoa > Chordata > Actinopteri > Lampriformes > Lampridae > Lampris > Lampris incognitus. Next base: position 119,342,372 of record NC_079211.1, read on the forward strand.
GTTTTAAAAAAGACAACTATTTTTGTGCCCGCATGGTTGGTTATGCCAAAATCAAATGCCACAAGTGTCCACACAGGCTGGCTGAATAGATGAGTTGTACTCTAACTTACAGTGATGCATCGTCAATCTGACCTATTTTCAAAACACAACAGAGTCATGTCAGTGTTGCATAACAATCAGTTCACGCCTGATTTGAAAGCTGAAGTCAATACTCCTGGCTCAACATGAATGGGATATTGAGGGACAAACATGAACCCTTTTAAAAGGCGAGACAGGCACACTGCTGCACACATTCACAAGCACACACACAAACACATTATACAATCTGACATTAATTTCAGCAGAACATGGGGAAATGTTGCACTGGCTACAATTATGACTACAACTCCATGTACTTCTAAGCTACTGGCTAAACCGAATGACAGTCTAAGATGGGCAAGGATGAAGGTCAAACCAAGTAAAAGTTAGGGGAGAGTAGCGCAGGAGAGTTTTCACACCAATGAGGAGATAATTCCCTCTGTAGATGGTACGGCTCTTCTTTAAGTTACAGGAAGTAAGGCTGCAAGTTGAGAAAGGTCATTGTGCAAGGCATTAGAAGCACTGAGGGGTCATTAGCACCTGGCAAATTGGAATTGTAGCGCTTGCAATTTGGATTGTTTACATGCATAATGTGGCTGTTGACAGAATAAGAGATTGCTGTCACCGAGGTGGAGAAATGAGAGAAGATGGCTAGGAAATGGTTAGGAGTGCTACTGTTTCTAAGTAGTGTAGCTTTTATATGGTAAGTGAATTTTGGAGCTACTGTTGACTAGTTTTGACAGAGGAATTCAAGTATGACTGAAGATGACTCTGACTGGCTTTAGAGATTTGCAAGTTGAGGCTGCAGCACCACAGGGGGAAATAATGAGGGCATGGAGCCCAAGGGAGGCAGTCCAATGGGCCAAGGGGGAACTTGAACAGTGAAATTAAAGGGCAAGTTCAAAGGGGAAGAGCGATTTGGATCCCATGAAGCATGGAAATCTTGGAGTAAGGCTACAGGAATGGAGAGAAAGTACATGGTTGCTGCTCAGATTTGGCAGCAGGAGGAAGCTGATCAGCATGCAAGGGCAGCTTCACAGGCAAAACAAGGTCATTGGATGAGTTGGAATAATGAGAGGCGGCAGGTAGTCTGGCAAATATAGTTTAATGACTAAATCACTGGACATTATAGCATCAACACAGGCGATGCACGATTCCATATGAAACTTTGATTCCATATATGATTCCATATGAAACTTTACCGAAAGTTACTCGGTCTCTTTCTGCCAATGTAAATCGATGGACATAGCCAGGAAACACCCCTCTCTTGTCCCTAAAAGTACTTTTCTATAAATGAGTGATGTTCATCATATGTGGATTTGCATTGGTGGTTTGCATCACTAACCTACAGTTGGTGTGAGTCTTGAACTGCACCCAAAACCATCAGACAGACTTGGAACTGCATCTCTCCAGCTGACAACAAATTACCATATGACAATCAGGTTCTCACTTTGATGACCTGTCGATGTTATCTCTACCCAAGGACCAATTGCCCACAAGGCGCGTGCTGGACACACTGCCTTTGTGAATGGCCAATTCCAAACCTCAGCATCCACCTCATTGTTGCCCTTCTCTTTTCAGCCGTCAATTGGTTTCACAAGCCCGAACTCAAGTTCATGTTGATTTAGTCATCATTGCCAGAAGTCAACCAACCTTCTAAAAACCCTCTTCTTCCACGTGGCACCAAGCACTCTCAGATCCACTCCTGACATCAGTCGACAGCCCTGTCGCTTCATCCGTGGACTAGTAAAGCCATCTCTGCTAGATCTGACTGGCACTGTATTAGGTAGTCCAGGAATAAGATTATCATGTTCTTCCCTGTTGTCTCGCCTGCCTTCTGTTTCTCCATAATAACAGCTTAAACGCTGCCTATACCAACTACTAGAGATTAATTAATCTTGTGGGTCATATTGATGGGCTACTTTTAGTCTCATATTCAAATACTGTCTGCTCATGCATAAATTTATCCGCAAATTTCATTCATTTCCCAAATTCATTTGCTGTATTCATACATTCATTTTCCCTGTTTATTTTCTCCAGTTAATTTTCTTATTTGATTTCTTTCCATTTACTTTCCATTTACTTATTATAGATTTGTAATTTAGATACAGTCACAGATACAGTTCCACTTCTGGTGTGGAAAGATGGTGGCATGAATTCATGTTTGCAGCAGCCTCACCCAATACCGGTGTGGGAAAGATGGCAGCGCAAACTTACGTTTGCGGCGGCCCCACCCAGTACCATCCACGCAGTGTCTTTGTCCATGTCTGCATCTAAGTTTGTGTCTTCGTTTGATGGCTGGGAGAGCTGATGCTGAACTGGCTGGGAGAGCTTGGGTCTGCTGCGTCCTGTGGGCCCAGGAACCACGGCCCTGCCCAGAGTTGCATCTGAAGAGGAAACATCGTGGGCTATCTGACAGGACGCGGAAGTGGGGCAGGCTAATGTAACTGCTAGCTCATGCAGACCGGCAGTTCCGATAACACCGAGGGAATCTGGCCTCACCTAGCGTTGACTATGTTTTTAGTGTCGTCATGTGGAGTGCGGGGAGGTGTGTCTAAGGTATCTGGCTGGGAGAGTTAGTGCTGGATCGGGTGAGGGAGCCTGGTCTGCTGCGTCCAGTGGGCCCAGGGACCACAGCTCTGCCCGGTGCTGCGGGCACAGTTTGTAGTTTTGGGGTATGTGTTTTTGTCTTTGTGTTGCATTGCCGTGGGCTGGGAGAAATAATTTGTTTCAAATAAACGAGTGAACAAACAAAGACATAAAGTGTTCATGATTCATGTGAGACATGATTTAGAATTTAGGAGATCGAGGCTTAGAGAACTCACAAACCTCAGATTATGTGATTCATCATACAGGCCCGAGTGAGAAATCGTCACTACGGGCAACTCGGTGCCCCATATCAATTAACTCTAAATTCTAATCGATTAATTGACTTCCAAATTCAGGTGTTCACTGAGATTATGATATCAAAACACTACACAGATTTATGGAGATTTATGCCAGCTCTGTCTGAATGCAAGGAACACGTTCCAAAGTTGGTTAAATGAGGTTTTTCCATCATGGATTGTTGGATAGTTGTTTTTTTTGGGGGGGGGGGGGTTTGTAGCCCTCTAAATATCAGCACAAGGGATTTACCATGAGATCGATCCTGTGTATAATTGAACCACACATCATGCAGTGAATAGTATGTTTGATGAGTGCTATATAAATAAAGGCTATTATCATATTTACATATACTTTTAGTATCAGAGACAAAAGGTCCACCAAAGATGGTGTATGATGCCACACAATGCCCTATTTGCAACAGAGCCTCCACAGGCTTTTGGTGAGACAAAGTAGATTATTTAGTTCTCTGAGGTTGAAAATAAAACCCCTCACCAAGTAAAGATAAATGTATTTGATGGGATGCTGCATTTTCACGTCACTCTTTTGGGGATAGAAAAAGCTGGTACAATACTACCACTTAGTGGTGAAAAAAAAAGATTGGTTAGAAACATCAGAATCACTTAACGCAGCAGCTTCACAAGGTGATTCACTTTAGATATCCAAGTGACTTATGTATTTCAAAGCCTTGCTACTATAATACTGAATTACAGTCACCTGATCTGTCAAGATACAGTTAGTGTTTGTTTTCTTTTTTGACGGTAAAAGGGTAAAAATGCAGCAGAGTACACCAACAGTTATGTTGATCAATCTGATAATTATTGTCTTATAATTCAGAAAGCTTAACTGATATCTCAGGAGAAAAAAAATCATTTTTAATCCTGTGATAATCAAACACCAGTGGAACACCAATGAGCTGTTAAAAGAAGTTGAATTCAAAGCAGTTTGAAAAAGCCAAGATGAACCAACAGACAAGGTTTTAAACTTTTTTTATTCCAAATAATTTTAATTCATGAACAGTCTTTTTTTTTTGACATTGAGAATACAGTGTTACCTTTTTGTACTTAACAAAACATTCTCACAAGAACAGAAAAAGAGAGACTGCAAAAGATTTCATGAAATGTGAACAAGGTGGAGCATTCTCAGAATGTCCCTTTGAGAAGTGATGCAGGAAGCCTCGGCCTGGTCACTACACTAAGCTTTGAGGCATGCAACTACACAACCCATAGGTTATTGTTCTACGTTTGTTGGTCTGAGAAGAAGCTACAACACAACCCAACTCAAAGGCTGAGGTATACTGTACAGTGCATCCTGTCAAATTACAGTAAACCGTTGTCACACGAACCCTGCTTTAAACACTTTGCTGATTACGGCGTCGACATAAACTATGGATCAGCCGATGCTGAGGATTTCATGTGAGCAGCATCCGAGGGATCGAGATGAAGACATTACGTGGATGCTTTGAGAAGAATCTGTGCTGATTTGTGTAGGAAGGACGAAAAGTTCAATGCAGTCGAAATCTTAACACCTCAAAATTAGCATCTTTTAAAGAACCAACATAGTAGATTAAAAGTCTAATTACTGACAAACAAAAATATAACACAAAGAATAACAAAAAAAGAGAGACAAGAGTACAGCAAACAAAACTAGAAAAAAAACAGAAAATCTGGTACTCAAATCAGCCCAACAGCCTCTATGAAATGTTCATCTATACCAACTGCTGTAGGACGTTCCTGATGCAAGTCTGTTCTTCAAGCAATCAAACAGACTGACAGTAGAAAAAAAGGTAAAAACAGAGCAACCTGTGGAAAAGCATGTCCCTCATAGGGTTTCTCAAAGGGTTTCCCTCTTTTAGTACAATATTAACTTTATATTCTTCTTTCATAGAGCACTTGTGCTTTTGGTAATTGTCTTTTGTATTTTGGTGAACTTTGGTCATTTTAGCTGCAGCCATTCGTTGAATATTTTCTTCCCCAGGGTAATTCATTCAGTTGTTGAAGGTGTTACAAAAGTCCTTGCAATTGATATGTTGACAAGGTATGAGTTGGTTTGACAACTGATTCAGGCTCTGCACATTCCAAACACTATATTTCCACTGTCTCTTAACAGTTATTTGACTGATAACATTTCAGTATTCGATTTGTACACCCTTCACTGCCAAGGTCATTTAAGTATTTTTATTTTTTTTTTTAACTGGTCCTGGTAGGTCAGCTTCAAGATGACAAATTCGTTGGCAAAGACGTCCGCTCATGTTGGACCGTTGTCTGCTCGGCACAAGGTTCAGTTGGAGCAGGTGTTGATGTTTTTACCGTCAGCAGCATCCTCCACTAATGCCAGGTGATAGTCAGTGGAGAGTGTGAAGTGCGACACACAGCCAACCAAGCCGCCCATGTACTGTCTGTTTGTGTGCAGAGCTATCTCCTTCATGCCACCTTCCAAGGGAAGAGATAGAGACAATAGACATTACCACTAATTTATCAATTATTTATAGACACATATAGCGTCATCAGTTGTGAGCTCCACCTACCAACATAGAGTGGGCCGTTGATATTGAGTTGTCTCATCTTGCCAGGTGACTTGCCTGTCTTCGCTCCATAGTCGTCCGCTGTTAGCTTCCCTGACTGGCCATCCCTGGGAAGATGAGATAGCAAAGGCTTTAAAGGAAACCATCCATCCATCCATCCATTATCCAAACCGCTTATCCTGCTCTCAGGGTCACAGTGATGCTGGAGTCTATCCCAGCAGTCATTGGGCAGCAGGCGGGGAGACACCCTGGACAGGCCGCCAGTCCATCACAGGGCCCACGCCCACACACACACACACACACACACCTAGGGACAATTTAGTATGGCCAATTCACCTCACCTACATGTCTTTGGACAGTGGGAGGAAACCGGGCACCTGGAGGAAATCCATGCAGACACGGGGAGAACATGCAAACTCCACACAGAGGATGATCCAGGACAACCCCCCAAGGTTGGACAACCCCGGGGCTCGAACCCAGGACCTACTTACTGTGAGGTGACTGCACTAACCACTGTGCCACCCTAAAGTAAACCAGTCATAACCTTATGCATTGGATGCACAGATATGTTTTACAATTCCTGGAACTGTAGGTGCATTTAAAAAAAAAAATTTAAGACAGTGCCCTAAAAACTGCTGCAGAGAAACAACCAAGTTATGCCTATAACACTGTAGTGTCAGTCCAAACATCCGCCAAACTCCTATCAACATACAAGAATGGATGAATTATCATATTGCGGTGAGAGTCAAAATAATCAAAAGAGGCCACTAAGTTGTTGTACCGGCTGCCTTTTAAGTCCTAGCGTTGTTGCTTGATAGTGACCTCTCTCGCGGTTTTCGATTTTAATCACCTGTGACAGCAATCTCATGGGACATGAGGATATTTATCTAAACTCACTGATATGAGGGTCATGGTCATAGACAAACAATACCACCATTATCAAATTTAGCTCATTTGGTCATGTTGTACACCAGTGAATCTACCCAAGTACAATGAGCCACATTAAAGCTTTGTGAAATGGATTTTTTTTTACATGTTCCTTAATTTTCAACCGAGTAGTAAGTGGCAGACAGCTTATTATGTGGCAGGAGATGGACCCTACATTATGGCTGCAAATGGGAGTTGCAATATCAAATGAAAGCAAGGCACAATTATGTCACTTTTTTTTTTTTTGTGTTTTTTCCCCTCGTTTTCTCCCCAATTGTACATGGCCAATTACCCTATTTTCCGAGCCAGCCCGGTCACTGCTCCACCTCTCTACCAATCTGGGGACGGCTACAGACTACCACATGCCTCCTCCGATATACGTATGTAGCATCGCCAACCGCTTCTTTTCACCTGAGAGTAAGGAGTTTCGTCAGGGGGACGTAGCACATGGGAGGATCACGCTATTCCCCCCAGTTCCCCTTCCCCCTCGAACAGGCGCCCTGACTGACCAGAGGAGGGGCTAGTGCAGTGACTAGACACATACCCACAACCAGCTTCCCACCCGCAAATACAGCCAATTGTGTCTGTAGGGATGCCCGACCAAGCCAGAGGTAACATGGGGATTTGAACCGGCGATCCCCATGTTGGTAAGCAACAAAATAGACTGCTATGCTACCTGGATGCCCACTATGTCACATTTTACTGAAAAAAGTGAAGGTGTTATTCAATTTAGTTCAATTCAATTCAATTTATTGTCATTAAACACAATATGGGAAGCACATGTTAAAAATGAAATAAGGGCTGTGGCTTCGCCAAACAGTGCAAGACAGACATAGACAAATACAGCAAACACAGGATAAGATATACACAGATGAAGACCAAAAGCTAAAAATAAGTTAAAAAAGAGCATGAGTACAAAAATATTTAAAAATATCGACAGACATTCAGTGGGGTAGCCAGGTTCAGGTGAGCAACAGCTTGGGGAAAGAAGCTGTTTTTGAGCCTGGTAGTGCAGGCTCTGAGGCTCCTGTAGCGCCTCCCAGAGTGCAGGGGGGAGAACATTCCATGGTTGGGGTCGATGGGCTCTCTGCTGATGCTGAGACCCCTTCGAAGGCAGCGTTTGTGATAAATGTCTTTTATGGCTGGGAGCTGGGTACCAGTGATATGCTGGACTGGCGTAACGACCCGCTGCAGAGCTTTCTGGTCTACTGAGGTGCAGTTGCCATACCACACTGAGATGCAGCTGATCAGGATGCCCTCTATGGTGCAGTGGTAGAAGTTGGTGAGAATTTTGGGAGATAGACAGGCACTCCTCAACCTACTCAGGAAATGCAGGCTTGTTGGGCCTTTTTCACAAGGGCCTGGGTGTTTGATGTCCAGGAGAGTTCCTCGTTGATGTGGACTCCAAGGAATTTAAAGCTGGAGACACGTTCCACTTCCACCCTATTGATGTGTATGGGGGAATGACTGCAGCTTCTAGACATGCTGAAGTCCACAATCAGCTCCTTTATCTTCTGCACATTGAGAATCAGATTGCTGGTAGTGCACCATGATGTCAGGTGCTGAATCTTGTCCCTGTAGGCCGTCTCATCATTGTTGGAGATACGGCCAATGACTGTGGTATCATCCACAAACTTAACTATTATATTTGAAGGATGAGTTGGCAGGCAGTCATGGGTAAAGAGGGAAAAAAGGAGGGGGCTCAGAACACAGCCTTGAGGGGCACCTGTGTTGAGGATCAGGGTGGAAGAGGTGCGGTCCCCTAACTTAACAGACTGAGGTCTGTTGGTCAGGAAGTCCAGGGTTCAGTTACAGAGGGAGGGGTTGAAGCCAAGGGAGAGGAGTTTGGGGGTTAGTTTGCTGGGGTTAGTTTGGTGTTATTGTTTACCTGACAGCTTTGACTCTGTGCCACCGCCCATCACTAAAGGATCCGTTGACTGTGATGTTAGCCATGCCACTCCCCAGATTATAGCTGGAAATTTAAACACGGTAAACATATGTAATTGTTTCAAACTAAGTTCAATGTTAAGTCCATAACTTCACACAGTAAGTTTGCATTTACAAGAAAACTGACTTATTGTGATGCTTTGATGTTGCATAAAATGTTGCACTGCACATCCACAGACATTTCCTGGTGCTGATGCAAAAGACTCCAATAAAAGTTGCATCTCTATGGTGCAAGGCCTTGGTCTGTTCCTTCACACTGCACTCTGCTACAAGTGCTTAGCTTAGCTCCCTGCAACAATCTGCTGTTTGCACCCCAGTCAAAACAGCAGTTACTGCCTATCCTGACTAAAACTGATACAATAAAATCACCTCCATCTTTGCCACATGAGTAACAATGATCTCGTCTTCCCCTTCTATTTGCTCTAAAAATACTTACTTCATTTAAAAAAAACTCATTCGTTTCTCATCTCTCCTTATTTCTTTAAATTGTACTTCTTATTTGCCTGGCAAAGTCTTCAGATACTTCAAACATTACATACTTTAAATGACTATCCATGAGTAAAAACTGAGAACACACAAGATTACATGAGCCCCCCTTTATTTGTAGTCACTAAGGTATCCAAACACACACACCTGAAGATTAGTGCCCCATCCTGAAGCCCCATAGAGAGGAAGTCACTGTTTGGTCTCATTGGGCTGTCTCCTCGCCACAGCAGCAACCCATCCTTGGCAGTGCTTTTAAAACGCATAAAGAGACTGGTCCTGGCCCCAGACACCCTGAGGAAAGAAAAAGAAAAAAGAAAAAAAAAAGCCAGCCACGCTTAATGAACAGTAGTGAACAGAAATACATTAGTTACATTAGACACCATCCAATCCCTCTTATAACAACCATCATCCATCCTTCTCCGTCTTGCAACTTGGTCACACAGAGGCCAGTGTACAAAGACGAAGATGCAGGCACACACCAAAAAGCAAATAAAAACAAAAACAAAAACAAATATGTCACTGATTGAGACCTGCATATAGATACCAAGAGAAATGTTGATATGGTGATAATGTTTAACCCTCCTTCATCCCTATCAGCTCAACTCAAAACTTTATTGCAGACTCCGGGTCCATAACAGACAAAGACAAGTTAAAAAAAAAAACAAAGCCACAAAAGATAATAACCATTGGTAAAAGATAAATCCATGACAATACATCAAGTAAACACAATAAAAAACATACAAGGAACAAATCAATGTCTGACAAGAAGGCAGCTATACCAATGAACCCACTGTCAGTATTGGTAGCATGTGGCACTGAATCTTATATTAGTTAAACCCATGATGATTACATTATCAGAGTCATTTAGCCGGCAAATAAATTTATACATGAGATTTCTTAGAAGAGCCTGAAAAGTATTGACTCCTGCAGCCACAAACATTTCACTTGCACTACACTATCTAGGTCTTTTTAGTAGTATTCTCATTGCATCATTATAAGCTACTCGAAGCCTCTGTAAGCTTGCTTTTTTGTAGTTCGACCACAGGTGTGCAGTATAAAGTGGTGTACAATATGCTCTGAACAGAGACATCTTCGCACTAACTAAATACATACCAAACTTGCGTGAGAGAGTGTTTGCTTGTGCATACATCATGCGGCATTGCTTATAAATATCACATTGTCTGTCATTTGTTCAGTAATATAGTGCCCAATATATTTCACCTTATTACATACCCCAAGATTATTATCAGACAATTTAAAATCAGGAAATGTTAGAGAATTGTCCTCTGGTTTTGCAGATCATGACAACACTCTTACTGGCATTGTATTTGATATCATGCTCCACATCATACACAGAACATATATCAAGGAGCTGCTGGAGACCAGCGCTACAGGGACTAAGGATGACAAGGTCATCTGCATATATAATATGGTTCACCAAGGTATTACCAATCATGCACCCAGTGTTACAGGCTTTCAACTGCTTGGATAAATCATCAATATATAGATTGTAGAGAACAGAATTCTCCCTTCTCTGACACTAACCCCAAATGGGGCTGAAACACTATTACCCCATTTCACTTGCATAGTCTGGTGGGCATACCAATAAACCAGAATTCTCACAATGTCTTTAGATACGGCTCTTTGACTCAGCATGTTTACAGGCTTACCTTTTCAAGATATCTCTGTTGTCATAGGTCAGGTAGCTTCGGCCGATGAACTGTGGTATTTCGATGGCCTCGGTCACAGCTGGATGGAGGAAAAAAATGAACTTACGTTCTTACACCACTAGATGGCAAAATAAGCATGTATTGCCTTACTCAGGCAAACCAATAAAATGGAAAATCAACTTAGAGCTGGACCACATATAGATTAGAGGGCTACTGAAACCGATTATTAAATTTCAAGATTAGTGTCCAATTTTATTTGTATTGATGTATTGAATTCAGTGGTTTGCATGATATGTATTTGAAAAGACGTGTTCACTTGCTCTTCTCAATAGTGGAACAAAACTTACTATTCAGGCAGTAATTCCCACATTCTGCTCAGCGAAAGCATTAAAAAAGAAAAAGAAATAGGATTAGAAGGGATTAATTTGTTCAATACATTACATTACAGGGCAAAAATGCAGTTTAATTCCAGAGAGTACACAAAAACAGTATATAGGCGGTAAATCTCTTGTGCCATGATAAAAAAAAAGATTATTCCACACATCTATTCATTTAATGCATTTGTCTAATACATTTTTGGGCAAATGGCAAACATACAACATTCTCAGTTATTGTAATTCTGCTCCCATTACACATGTTGCATTTACTGCTTGCTGGCATCACAAGTCTCCCTGCCTGTCATATTTAGTGTTGTGCAGTTCTATTTTCACTCTATCGACAACAGACAGACATGCCAGAATCAAATTCTCAAGAGCTCATATAAACCCAGTACCAAAGGCCACATCACATTTCTTTTCACACAGCTCCAAATAAGCCTAGCTCTGTTTACTGCGGCATCGCCTGATATCAGTCATCCCTGAAAACTCTCCAAACATAATCCACCATGCTGTGATATCGCAGTCTTTTTTCTAACGTGTTTCTTCACACTTTCCCTGCAATGCATCTGCAACTACTCCCCTGTGCTGGTAGACATGACCTGACACAGTTCAGCCCCCCACCTCCAATACTGCCTACTCGTGGATGATTCATAGGATTTTACCAATTCATGAGAATCTCCAGCATGTTTGCTCCCTTATGAAGCAGAAATGCAAAATAAATCTTCAGATTACCAGTGGAGTGCTGAATGAACTAGTCTGGATACATACAAGGCTCCAGACTACCTGATGAGATGTTGAAATTCTTAGAGAATGGGCCCTTTTTTATGAGTTGAATGGATTTTGGACACAAAAGATGACTTTGAGGAACAAGAACAAGCTGTCACCTTTTCAGAGGGGGGTCTTTATTGCCCCTCAGCAGCAAAAAGTGTGGAAGAAAATGTCACCTGCAAACAAATCATCCAAATTCACCGCTCTAACACTGTAGCTAACGTAGTATGCATGGATGGAACAAAACACGATTTACAGTGAATGTGTACTGACCTTTCTGACAGTGTCTGCCATCATACCCAAGAGGGCAATCACATTCGTATCCATCCCACTTTGGCCTGCAGGTCCCTCCGTTGGCACAGGGACCGTCCACACATGGGTGTGCTGCATTTGCTACATTAACCCCACCAGCGGAGCCTGTTGTTATCAGGATGGTACGGTCATTGAGTGCCAGCTGGTGGAGACGGAGAGACACAGGGATTAGATGTGGAGAAGAGAGAGGGAGAAGAAGGGAGGATGTATAAAGAGATGTAAAGTTTCTGATGGGAACTTGTCATACTATACTGTATCTACACCAAGTCTACCGGTGTAAATTTAATTTTAAAGCAATTTAAAGTATCTTCCTGTCTTTCCTGTTACCTCCACTGAAGAAGTCATAATTTTTGCCCTAGTTTTTGTGAGTTTGTCTGTCTAATGTTAACATATCTCAAACACAGATAGATGGATTCTCATTAAATTCTGTCGCCAGATGGGTCTTATGAAGAGGAATAATTAATTAGATGTTGATGGTGATTTTTGGTATGCATTTAAAGATTTTTGTGAAAAATTAATAGCATAATGTTAGAAATCTATCTGAGTCGAGAGGACTGTTCACAGTTCAAGCTAATGATATTATGATACCAATTTAAATGTCTGTAACCACCTCACCAACACTTTAAGCTAGCTCATGTATTTTCTTGAATGTGAATGAGATGTAAAGTGAATGTAAATGAAAATGAATATGAGATGTAATGAAGGGAACCATTCAGCCTTGGCCCAAGCTTGCACTTTGCAAGTGCTATTGTTTTAACTCATGTTGAGCTCTTACAATATTGTCAGTCAAACAAACAAAACAATCCACATCCACCTCATGTTCTCTTCCCCACGTCTGAATCCATCCCCAAGCACGAGTATTAATAAAAAGAGAAGTTAGCCTTTTTCACTTGCCAAATGCCTCATTTTTATTTATTTATTTATTTTTGGGGATCCCCTCCCCCTTTTTCTCCCCAATTGCACCTGGCAAATCACCCTGCTCTCTGAGCCGCCCCGGTCACTCTCCGAGCCATCCCGGTCGCTGCTCCACCCCCTCTACCAATCCGGGGAGGGTTGCAGACTACCACATGTCTCCTCTGATACATGTGGAGTCGCCAGCCACTTCTTTTTACCTGACAGTGAGGAGTTTCACCAAGGGGATGTAGCGCATGGGAGGATCGCACTATTCCCCCCAGATCCCCCTCCCCCCGAACAGGTGCCCTGACTGACCAGAGGAGGCGCTAGTTAGTACAGCGACCAGAACACATATCCACATCCGGCTTTCCACCCACAGACACGGCCAATTGTCTGTAAGGCCGCTCGACCAAGCTGGAGATAACACGAGGATTCAAACCGGCGATCCCCGTGTTGGTAGGCAACAGAATAGACCACAACACTACCCGGATGCCCCAAATGCCTCAGTTTAATAATCTTGTTTTGAATCTGTCACAGTCTGTGAAGATTTCAAAATGAGATTATCAAAACAGAGCAGAAGAACAGAGTCTCTAACCTTTACTGGTCTCCGTGTTAAACATATGTTAGAATATTATCAGATGAAAACATAAACTCTTACTTTTATGACATGCATGTTTTTGAGAGTGTAATAACCCTAGTCATACCTTCTGGACTGCTCCAGTGAACGGCCGCCTCACCCCTGCAGTACTCTTGGTTTTATCATATGCTGGTACTCCACCAATATAGAGAGGTGAACTGCATTTAATCTGAGTGAACGCTCCCTTCAGGAAAAAGTATGGGAGAGGTAAACAGTCTGAGATGGAGCAAGAAGAAATCCATATCAAATCAAAGTAAAAGAAGTTCAGTGAAAAGAGCCCAAACCTGTTTATACAAACTTTTTAAGACTTTTAACGTCCTGCAACAACTTGTACAAGCATGTGACTTCACATGCAGTGCTTATTTCAACATAATGTCATCTTTTTAACTGATTCACAACACTAACTTTGCCCCTGTGTAGCAAATACTGGTGGAACATGAATGAAAAACAGCTGAATCCATCATGAAAGCAGAATTTTTTTTGTTGGTGGATTATATCTGTGCCGGTGAATGGCACCATATCACAATCATGAATTAGTTGTCAAAGAAAAACATATCTGCAGAAATAAATGCAGTTAATCAGGTTTAAAATACCTCAGAAATTCCTTCAACGGGCCTCTGGTTGTCCACCTGTAAGATGCCACTCTTCGCTGTCCGAGTCACTCTCAGCTCATGCCATGCACCCATACTGACTGACTCATCACTCCTAGAAGAAAAAAAAAACATTGCATAGATAAAGGGTATCTTTGAAGAGGTTACATCAGCAATAAAAAAAAATACAGAATAGAATATTTCGCTGCAATAAATGGGGGGGGAAAAAGAGAGGACGTTTGAACATCTGTTCACTAGTCCAAAATTAAATCAATGTCTTAATTTTTCTTAAAACACATTCAGTCTTCATTTTTCCTAAATGAGACACATTAAGATAAGGACCCAACTATTTGATACCTCATTGAAGCCCCTCCAGAACCACAGTCAAATCTGAACTCTACGTATCCATCCACCAGATTGATGGCTAGGAAGTCTCCGCTGAATGCATCCTCGCTGTACAGCAGCGTCCCGTCAGGCATGGACGGTCGGAACGTCAGCTCGAATTCGATGAAGGACAGATAACTCTGAGAGGACTGGGGCCACGGGACGATGGCGTAAGAAAACACAGTCTCATTGAAGAGGGGAAGGGAGAGGGAGAAACCTGAGGGGAGGGAGAGAGAAGGGAGTTGACAAGGAAGGGAGGGAAAAATGGGTGAAGTAAGGAGAGAAAGAAGAGGAGGAACTTGGAACAAGATAAGGAGGGAAGTGGAGAAAATGGAAGAAGCAGTTGGGGAGGAAAAGGGTTAGAGCGAGAGGAGTCCGTACGGATGAGCAGTGAAAAGGCATGGGGAGAAGGGGAAAGGGAAATCCAGAGAAGAAAGACATGAGAGACCGAATGTGCATGTTATAAAAGGGGAAGACAGGTGATACTTAAAAACGGTTCTTTTTCTGATTGTTGACCTACTCTCTTTCCTTCTACAACCTGTAGGTGCAGCAAGGTGCACTTGTGCATGCGTGTCTCATGGTGTAAGATGAAAGGACAAAGATTTTCTACATTTCACCCCTGCAGACTTACACGGGTATACATGTTAAAGTGCATGGGAGAAAAAGAGAGAGAGGGAAAAAAAAGATAACTCACTCTCTTCACAGAGAAGCCCTCTGAAGCCCAGTGGGCATAGACAGATGTAGCCGTCAGCGCGGTTGGCAAAGCAGACCCCTCCATTGGCACAGGTGACCAGGTCACACACACTGTCGCTGCACTCACCTGAAACAGAGAGGAAAGGGCACAGAAACAGTTAAGGACATCCCAATATGAAGAGATGGATCCACATATATGCACATGGTGACAACTTCATTTCAAAGCGGTGCACAGGCAAGAGTATGCTGTGAACACACCAAAAAAAAAAAAAAAACTATTTTGTGCATTGAAGTTACAGCTCACCTTAAATTCATCTTTCATTTTCAGACACACTATTTTTAGGAGCATGTGCTAGTCAAACTAAAGAGCATTTGAAGGACAGATATAGGTGCAAGCATACACAGTGACTCCACTCACCCCATTACTACTACTACTACTACTTTCGGCTGCTCCCATTAGGGGTTGCCACAGTGGATCATCCATTTCCATTTCTTCATGTCCTCTGCATCTTCCTCTGTCACACCAGCATGTCCTCCCTCACCACATCCATAAACCTCCTCATTGGCCTTCCTCTTTTCCTCTTCCCTGGCAGCTCTATATTCAGCATCCTTCTCCCAATATATCTAGCATCTCTCCTCCACACGTCCATCCACTCACCCCACTAATCTCGCATAATAGAGGAAGAGCAAAGATTGAGATGCCAACAATTTACACTTCTGGAGTAACAAACACTACCACATTACCAGGATTACAAGTCTTACTCACTAGAGAACAACTGCCACCTTATTTGTCTTTATAAACATGTGTAAACTCTATGTGGAACTTAATCTGTGGGCCTGCCTGAGGAAGGCCAACATTACATAACCATAAAGGATAAAATAGAGGGCAAGACAGCTACCAGAGAACTGAATTTTGATCACTGTAAAGTCAAATAACAGCTTCAAAATTGATTTTGTTGTCTGGCGTAGTCTCATCCAACATTTTTCTCTATGCTTAAGGGTATTCTCCTATGAACAAATAGTATTTTATACAGGCTCTTTAATTACAAGAGCTTGGGAATGCTTTGGCAGCATAATACAGCAGGTACAGAGAGAGACCACAAGTGTTCAATCAAAATGCATTATTTATCTAACAAAACAATTCTGGGATTCTGTTTAATTTCCATTCAACTACAACTTTGGGTCCTGACCATTTGTTTAAACAACTCAAGAGATTTATTAAGAAACCAAAAACTGTAGTCATACCAGTCAAAAAAAGAGATGATGACTGATTGTTGTTGATTTTTTTTTTTTGTTTGACATCAATGATGCTGATGACTGTGCCACTTTACACAAGATAACTGGAATTGTTTCTTTCAACATATATCGCTATCCACATTTGTAGCCCCACCGGGGCCCTGCTGTCAGAACAGTTGTCTGCCCATATTCAGACACAGTATAATCGATTCTGACTAAAGATGGCCTAACTGTGCTGTGTCTACTGAACTGGAGGGTGGCGATAAATCCATTAATCAATCGGTCAGATTGATAATCCACTGGCCTGGACAGTGTGCCAAAGTATACCGAAGACACCTCCACTAGAGCTGGAGTCTATTTTCTATTGCAAAGGTTGGTTTTCTTCCAAAATCCTTATTTTTCCACAAGAGGGCTCTATGTCAGACATTTTAAATAATATGGGAGAATTAATGTAGTCAAATTACCAAACCACGTTTTACCAACGAAACTGCATTTTCATTTTAAATGCCCCAAATAAACAGCAGCACTAGGCTAAACAGTAAATGAACCCAGCACCAATCCCATTCATACAAAAGTCTAATCTCTACATACTGTAATGATCATGATCAGAACCAGTTTTGTTGGCCATGTTATTATGTACATACGAGGAAACTGACTTAGTGGGTTGCTCAATCACAAAATTATATAAAATGTCATATCAGCATTCACCAAAAGACATTCAGTCATCACTCAGATGCTATGCCTTAAAATTCACAACATTAAGTGTGCATTACAATGAAAGGAACACAATGAATGTGCCATCTACTGCTTTCTCACAGGAAACGCCTAACGAAATGAAATCCTATATTCAATTTGATGAAGAGAGAAAATGATAATGATCAAAAACTACATGGGAACATTCCACAAATAAGGATTAATCTTATTCCTAGACAACAAAATTGAAGAGAGCTTTGTTAAGCTGCCACTCTTTCATTCTGTGCAAATGTTCCCTTCAAAGAAACAATCACCTAAACCAAATAAAGGTGGTATAAATAGGGAGGTCATTGATGACAAAAACACTAATGAGGTCGTGAAAAAAGAAGCACCAAAATGATAGAAACGTTTAATTTCTGAACAGCGCAAACAAGCGACTTCATTAGTCGTTCACTCTCTGAACCATTGGCAGAGACCTAAACAAGCTCCTGGCTTGCACAGCTGTTTCATATCAACTATAATGAAGTGCAACAACAGGGATGCCGCTTTATTATAGGCAACAAAACCACAATAAAAAAGTAACAACCATAAGACACAGTAAAAAAACGAACATTTTCACACAAACTCTTCACAGTGAAGAACTCACCTACATCGGCCCCGCTAAGAGCTTTGCCCAGGGGCCAAGGTCTGATGTCCATTGCCTTGTTATTGATGGTCAGACTCTGAAGGCACCCCATGAAGCCACGATTGGTTCCTGTTGCTCTGACCAGCCAGTACGCATTAGGTGATCCCCCCACATACAGTGGCGACCGAAAGGTGATCTTGGTGTACTGGCCCTGCAAAATAAATCGCCGGAAAGGAAGAAATAACCTTATTTCAATGAGCAATGACATATCCAATTTGAACAACCTCCAGGTCTTCCAAAATCTGGAGAGCTACCAGCGTGGTGACATTTGCATAGCATCTCTGCTGTTTGTGGATGACGTTGTCTTTTTGGCTTCATCAGGCTGTGATACCGAAGGGTAACGAAGTTGGGATGAAGGTGGGAAAGTTGGGGGAGTGGGGAAGTTAAATCTCGGGGTCTTACTCATAAACGAGGAAAAAATTGATTATAATGCTGACATTTAAATTGGTGCAGTGGTTAAAGCAATGCTGGCATTGTACCAGCTGTGGCAGTAAAGTGGGTGCTGAGCCATAAAGCACAACACAGTTTCTCCAGTCAGTCTTTGTTCTAACTTTCAGCAATCGCCATAGCTTCTGTGTATTGAGTGAAAGAATGATATGCAAGCAGTAGATATTAGGTCTCTCTGCAGAGTGGCAGGAACATGGGCATTATGAGGCACTTTGTTCAGTAGCTACGGTATAGGTTGCTCTTACCTGTGAACGTCCGGAAATGGGGTTGTCATTGTCCATGCGGAGCCAGCCGCTCATGCCATCTCTGAAGATGGTGACTGTATGCCACTGACCGAGGACGACACGACTCTCGCTAACTATCTGAGCTGCTCCTGTGCCACAGTTAAACCTGGGGGACAAGAGAGAAAAGGTAGCTTCATATGTTGCATTTGAATAACTGTCAGAGAACTACTGCTAAAATAGCGCAAATTTTAATGTCAAAGATTATATTCATCAAGATGGCACCGAAGACGGTAGCCTCAGTTGTACGCTGTCTGTGAATGTTCTCATTCATCCAGGTCATGGTTATCCAAAGGAATTGAATCAAGTGCAACTGGACTTTATATATATATCCGTGAAGACGTTTCGCCTCTCATCCAAGAGGCTTCATCAGTTCATGCCTTTCTGACTAGACCAACCTAGTCTGACTGGCTGGTGATGAAACTCAGATATTTATCCTCTTTGGAGTCGTTATAAGAGCTAACGATGTCCATGGCTCTTTGTGAGCCGATGTTAAGCAGCGACGGTCATTGGGGGTGTTAGTTTCGACTTCGTTAGTGCTCCATTCAGTGATCATGAGTCGTTGGAGCCGTTAGTGACCGACTGTTATTCTTGGAGGCTAAGCTTCTTGAGTCTCCTGGGTAGAGATGAACAGACAGCATTGTAAGTGGGAGATAGGTGGTGTCGCAGACCTCCTCCTCTGTTGAGGGATGGTTTTTCCAGTTTCGCATAGATGGCTTCCTACACCCCTCTTTCAAACCATCTATCTTCCCTGTCAAAAATGTGTACGTTGCTGTCCTCGAAGGAGTGTGTCTAATCCTTTAGGTGTAGATAAACTGCTGAGTCTTGTCCTGAGGAGTTTGGCCTTCTGTGTTGGGCCATCAGTTTGTGTAGTGGTCGTTTGGTTTCTCCTATGTATAGGTCAGTGCAATCCTTATTGCATTGTACAGCATACACCAGATTGCTTTTTTGGGTGTGTGGTACACGGTCTTTGGGATGAACCAGTCTTTGTCGGAGTGTGTTGCTGGGTTTGAAGTATACCGGGATGTGGTGTTTGTTAAAAATTCTCCTGAGTTTCTCGGAGACCCCAGAAACATACGGGATGACTATGTTATTCCTTCTGTTCCTTTTCTCCTCATCGCTCACCCGGTTGGTCTTTTAGGAGAAACCAAACAACCACTACACAAACGGATGGCCCAACACAGAAGGCCAAACTCCTCAGGACAAGACTCAGCAGTTTATCTACACCTAAAGGAGAAGACACACTCCTTCGAGGACAGCAACGTACACATTTTGGACAGGGAAGATAGATGGTTTGAAAGAGGGGTGTAGGAAGCCATCTATGCGAAACTGGAAAAGCCATCCCTCAACAGAGGAGGACGTCTGCGGCACCACCTATCTCCCACTTACAATGCTGTCCTTTCATCTCTACCCAGGAGACTCAAGAAGCTTAGCCTCCAAGAACAACAGTCGGTCACTGACGGCTCCAACGACTCATGACCACTGAATGGAGCACTAACGAAGTCGAAACTAACACCCCCAATGACCATCGCTGCTTAACATCGGATCACAAAGAGCCACGCATATCACTACCTCTGATAACGATGGGCGTTCCTAAACATCGGAACACAAAGAGCCAAGGACATCTATAGCTCTGATAACAGCTCCAAAGAGGATAAATATCTGAGTTTCATCACCAGCCAGTCAGACTAGCTTGGTCTAGTCAGAAAGGCACGAACTGATAAAGCCTTTTGGATGAGAGGCGAAACGTCTTCACAGATATATACCAAGTCCAGTTGCACTTGATTCAATTCCTTTGGCTCAGTTGTACGCTCTCTTGTAGTTTTTCTGTTTTCATTTATTTGTTTAGTTTCCAGCGCCCACTCACTGATCACATACAGCAGGGAAGAACTTTTAAGCCTCCAACTATCCACTGGACAAACTGAACAGACTTTTTTACCGACTTTAACTGAACACTTTAACAAAGGTCCTGCCGAGATCTTGATTTGTACAGCCCTGTGCGGACTACGACGAAGACGCCGAAGGGGAAAGCGAGCCGGAGCGCTCATTAAACTGCGACAGTGGGGATTTAGAACTGCACTCCCATCAATCCACCTGGCAAATGTCCGCTCTCTGGCCAACAAGATGGATGAACACTAAAGTATACTTCATCTGCCGCAGTTCCAACTCCTCTGGGTGGACCACGAAACGGAGCTATCGGGGAAAAAACGGGGTGGCAGCATATGCTTCTACATAAACGAACGTTGGTGTACGGATGTCACAGTTTTGAAGAAATCCTGCAGCCCTCACTTAGAGACCTTTTTCATTGACTGTAAACCATTCTATTCACTGCGGGAATTGTCATCATTTATTCTGGTTGCTGGCTATATCCCAACCCAGGCCTGTGTTAAAGAGGCGTTAAAACACTTGGGCTGATCACATTACAAACTACTGCTGCTACTACTTTCGGCTGCTCCCGTTAGGGGTCACCACAGCGGATCAACCGTTTCCATTTCTTCCTGTCTTCTGCATCTTCCTCTGTCACACCAGCCACCTGCATGTCCTCCCTCATCAAATCCATAAACCTACTCTTTGGCCTTCCTCTTTTCCTCTTCCCTGGCAGCTCCATATTCAGCATCCTTCTCCCAATATACCCAGCATCTCTCCGCCACACATGTCCAAGCCATCTCAATCTTGTCTCTCCTGCTTTGTCTCCAAACTATCCAGTTACATCAAGTTACAAACATGGAGTGCAAATATCCAGCTCCCTACTCATTATCCTTGGGGATTTTAACAGCCTCAGCCACGAACTGCCAAAATACAGACAGCATGTTAAATGTCTCACCAGAGACAAAAAACACTGGATCATTGCTACACAATATTAAAGAATGCCTATCACTCTGTCCCCCGTTCAGCCCTGGGCCTCTCTGGTCACTGTCTGATTCATCTTATCCCAACCTGTGTTGAAAACTGTGAAGAAATTGACCAGTTGAGTCAAAACTGGAGCTCCAGGCCTGCCTTGACTACACTGATTAGAGTGTTTTTGAGGCTGCACCTAGAGACCTGGATGAACTTACGGACACTGTGACATCTTACATCAGTTTTTGTGAGGATGTGTGCATGTCCACCAAAACCTTCTGTACCTTTAACAACAATAAGCCCTGGTTCTCAGCTAAACTCAGGCAGCTTCATCAGGCCAAAGAGGAAGCCTATAGGAGTGGAGATAGGATCCGGTATAACAAAGCCAGAAATACACTCACAAAGGAGATCAGAGTGTCAAAAAGGTGCTATTCTGAAAAGTTGAAAAACAGGTTTTCTGCCAACAACGCAGCATCACTCTGGAGCAGTCTGAAAGACATTACCAGCTACAGGGGACCATCCCCCCACACTGCAGGGAACCATCAAGTGGCCGATTATCCAAATGGGTTTTTACTGCAAGTTTGAAAAGCAAACTTTTACCCCCCTCCCCCTCTCCCGCCACAATACACAACCAACTGCACTCCCTGCCAGCCAGACTTCTGAGGATCTGCACGCTTCCAGACACTTCCGGGTCCCACCGCTGCCACCTATAGAGGGTTTTCACATTACGTCACCAATCCGGAAGTCGGCCATATTTGAGGCACTCAATGTAAACAACTCAAGTGGACCAAATTTTTCTTTACTTCTTGCTTTTTTACGTTACTTTTCTTGCTCAAAATGGTTAATTATTGTCATGTCTTTGGCTGCACAAATCGCTCGGACCGGGAAAAGCATCTGGAGCATTCCAGATTGCCAAAAGTCATTCTAAACCAGGGAGTGCAAAAAAAACAGTTGGAGGAAAGGAGACGTTTGTGGCTAGCAAAGCTGAACCAGGACTTCAAACTGTGCTATATTTCTCATTATTGTATTCCAGGTAAAAAGTCTGACCTGTACAAGAAGGATGACCCAGATTGGGTGTCATCTGTTGATATGACAGGAAAGCAAGATCCACAATCACCTAAAGAGAGAGTAACATCACGCTACAAGCGTCGTATGGCTAGAACCCAATAGAAACTGAAGGCTGATGCTGCCAATTCCTTGCTTCTTGTGGACAAACCAGTTGCTGATGATTCCACCACAAGTGATTATGTCAGTGATAATCTGTGCAGTATTGGGACTCAAACTGAAATGACTGGTGATGTTATTGATTATATGACCAGTGAACTGCAAAATCTGAGAACAGAAAACATTCAGGTGCATTCTGATGTGGAACATTTGTCCTCTACCTATGACGAAAGTGCATTTGTGGGTAAAGATGAAAAGGTTTCATTTTTCACTGGTCTACCTACGTTCCAGATTTTGTTAGCTCTCTTTACATACCTGAGTTCCCGCCTCCCTATGAAAAAGTCACTTCATCCATTCAAGGTGCTGATGCTGACATTGATGCAACTAAGGCTTAATGTTTCTATAACCTTCCTGTCTTATGCATTCAAAGTGTCAATATCCATTGCTTCTAGGGTATTCACTGATGTCATTGATGTCATGTTCATTCGCATGAAACCGCTTGTTATATGGCCAGAAAGAGAACAGTTGCAAAAAAACAAAAAAAAAACATGCCAATGCAATTCAGAAAACATTTTGGAGGAAAATGTGTTGTTATTCTCAACTGCTTTGAAGTGTTTATCGATCATCCATCTAATCTTATGGCCAGAGCAGAAACATGGTCTTACTACAAGCACCATAATACAGTTAAATTTTTGATTGTTATTACACCACAGGGCACAGTCTCATACATATCAAACGCATGGGGAGGAAGAGCTAGTGATAAGTTAATAACTGAAAACTGTGGCATTTTAGACACCATTCCTGGTGATTTAGTTCTTGCTGACTGTGGCTTTGATATTCAGGATACTGTAGGTTGCATGATGGCTCAAGTCAAAATCCCAGCCTTCACTTGTGGGAAGTCGCAGTTAGCTCCAGTTGATTTAGAAACCACAAGGAAAATTGCTCATGTTAGAATTCATTTTGAGCGTGTGACCGGTAGTGTGCGCCAGAAATATTGTATTTTGGGGGGGCCATAGCCAATTGATTTCTTGATGTGTAAGGATAATGACAGTTTTAGTACCGTGGACAAGATTGGCCTTGTCTGTTGTGCTCTGGTGAACCTTTGCCTATCAGTTGTTGATTTCAACTGAAGTGTCTGGGCTGGGCAGTATGTCAACATAATATTGATCATGTGATATGAGACTATCGTAATATGGCATAGGCCAAGTGTTGTCTTATCCTGGTTTTAAAGGCTGCCTTACAACAAAGATGTACTTTTCTGAACTTACCATTGTTCCATTATTTGGCTTTACCCACTTAGTCATTATATCCACATTACTGATGATTGTTTATCAAAAATCTAGGCCCAATGTGTAAATACTTTGTGCAAGCTCCAATAGCTAGGGAAGGAAATCATCAGAACAACACAAATGTATTAAGAGAATACAAACTTTATTAGTCATTGCATCTTCAAAAAATACGAGTACGGAAATAAAATAAAATATTTAAATACATCTTTCAGCTTTATCCAAACAAAGCGACTGAAGTGCTTAAGAACAAGTTTCTAGACTGGCTGCAATTAGCCTGTACATCACAGATGTACATTTAGAAATGTCACATCTCAATAAGAATGTATGAAGCTTCACAATGGTTTACTAAAAAAGAAAAAACTGAGGTGTTTAATCAATACCTTTCTTGGTCCTTTTTGGCAGAAACTGAGGTAGCCTGCGGCAGTTGGGACAATACAATTTTCCTTTTGGCGCAACTTCAACATTAACACATGAATAGTGAAACCACTGACATGACATTTTGCATTGTCACACAAAATCATCTGACCAAACTCAACCTGGTCACAGGAACACCAGGTTTTTTCTTGCTCACTGGCACTTGTGACATTAGAACCATCTGAAACAGCAGGTACAGAGACGCCAGGTTGTGGGGACACACTTGCCATGGTGTAGAACTTGCCAACTAGCTCTGGCATAATGGCAGTGTCAAAAATGTGCTTGCTTTGCTGACATATCATGCCCCAGAACTCTTCTTCAAATAAAATGTGCTCAACATGCAGATCTTTCTCTCTCCAAACAGCAAAATAGGCAGATTCCAGTTTGCACACACCAAGCTGAGTTTGCACCTGGTAGAAATACTGGTGGTTTCTATTTAGCTTCAGTTTTCCTTCACCATCCTTCTCCATGTAAAATCCTGAAACACTAGCCTTCTCCACATAAAACCCTGAAACACTATCCAACTTCTCACTTTTATCACAGAATGGACATTTAATTTCAAGTTCACTGACACCACAACAATCACAAGAAACTAGGCCATCTGGGGAAGCACCCAAGAATGGCACACTTGGATTTATAAAGAAACCTGTGTTGTGCACTATCACATTTTCATGAGATTTCTTATGTTCGTCTGTAAACATATCACGAGCAAATTTCTCATGAGTACAACCCCAGGTAGTGGCTTTTGATGTACATTTGTACGATTCGGGATAGCATACACTTTTTATAAAGCTCTGAACTGGTTTACTTGGATCAGTGTAACATGCAGTTTTCATTTTAGACACTAATTCGACCAGCACGAAATTGAAACCACAGTTTAGAAGAAGCTTGATCCCGTATAGTTTCCTCAACTGCCTTTGCTTGCTCCTCTTGATACTGAAATTTCAACATTATTACAAACAGAAAATACATCACTATAGTCCACCATGTGAACTGCTTCCTCGTTTCGCAATTCACTCAACACCAGAGGAAAGTTTTCACCAATCGGTTTGGGAACAAAACAATCTGAATAAGGCTCAAACAGGGACAAAATAGCAGACTTTGAGCCAGTTGTGCTAAGAGCATTGAATAATGATGCCAATTCGTCACTGGATGGAGGTGGTGTTTTGCTTACTTCAGGGGTAGACGTAGCGCTTTCTTTTTCAAGTGACTGTACATGACCAGCATAGTCACTCTTAGCAGCTATTTTACTTTATATGCCTTTGGTGCAGTGAAGTCGATCTTTCGACATTCCTTGTACTCCACCTTTAACATTGCAGTAGGTAACAGCCAATACGCCTTTCCCTGCATCACCGTCTTTGAGTCCCACAACTTCACTGTTGCTTCAATCAGGAACAACAAGGCAGCAACATGAGTGCACATCTCCCCCAGGCCAGCCATACAGGTACAGTGGGCTCCACGGATCCTACCCGAACGCTCAGCAATTATCCAGGGTTCCAGGGGTTTTTCTCGTATTCGTTGGGAGTGGAGTACCTAAATAAGTAAATAAGGCTATTAGACTCGAAATCCTAAAAAAATATTAGATATTTAAATTCCCAGAATATAAATAACCAGTTGATCTAGGTCACGTTAGTAAGTTAATGTTAGCATCACTTACCTTGGCTTTCACAACACACGTCATTGATGAGCTGATACTGTGCTTCTCTCACCCATCCACACTCTATCTGGTTGTAGGCTTCCAAACCTTTAAAAGCTTTAAGGTCTTCAGCTGTGTATGGGCTTGGGGAGAAAACTAGGTAGCTGACTATATCAGGATAGGAAACAAAGGGGTCATCGTTGATCCAAGAAGGATCCAGTTGATATAGATCTTCACCCCCGATTAACCTTGTCAGAATATCGTGCTCTTTCTTGCTGACTGGGTCCTTCAATGTAAGTTTGAGCAGCTTCCACTCGTTTTGCTGTCGTTTTCCTTGATTTAGACAAACTAAAATCGGCGTAAATTTGCAGTCCATTCTGTTGCTGCGGCTTGTTTACATTGAGTGCCTCCAATATGGCCGCGCATCCGGGTTTCCGCGTAAATCGTGACGTCGGCGCAAACGCTCTATGTAACCAATTTATTTCCTCGCCCGCTGCGAGATTCGATCCATAGTTGTACTGCACCACAAGGCAACATCGCTAATCGCTCGACTAAAAAGACGGCTGACCCCCTGGCAAGCGGCCAGTGAGTCTTTTTGCAGGTTACGTATGTAAAGTGCTAAGTGGCACCTCTTTCCGAAGCTTTTCTTGCGTTCCACTGTTACATCCTGATATTACGGCCGCGCCGTCATAACTGCCTGATACTTGCATTGAGATCAATGTTTAATTGACAGAGTATTTTTGATACTGTTCAGTAGGGAGTCTGCATCCAATCCGTCAGCCGGGGTAAAATGTAATTCCTCGTGCGTAACCTTTGTTCAAATAACGTACCACGACAGAGATTTGCTTTTTCTTACTCACGTCTTTACTCTCATTTACCATGAATGCAAAATACTCTGCCTCCCTCACTTCATTACTGATTTCTTTTCTCAAAATCTCATTTTGAATATCATGGTTTGTGTATTTGGCGTTTAATGGGTTGTTGGCGATCTTTTTGGCTACCGTACGGTCAAACATACCGATTACATGCAGCAGTTCAGTGAAATTCCCCCTGTTGAATGACTGCTCACCTTCATCGTGACCTGAGCGATGCCTTGGCATGCTGTGTAGCGCAAACTCTCCACCACGGCCTTCGTGTACTGCCGATTTTCCTTGACAAGAGCCGAATGTCCCTTATCAAGTGTAACGGGGGCAGTCCTATGCTGTTCTATGCTGGTCAGCCTGCTGCACGCCCGTCACTCTCATCATTAGCTCTGCGTTGTGTTCTAGTTGGGTGGGGCCCCAGGTGTTGTGGGGGGCCCTCAGTCTCTCATCATCATCATCATCATGATCAAGGAAGGAGGGGGGACACACAGGACTCTATTTGGCCCACCTTGCCATTTATTTTGGTTTCAAACCCTTCGACAACCGTCCAGTCCTCCAGCGGGAGCGGTGTTTCTTACGGACGTGGGGGTCGAAGTTCAACCACTGCCCGGACTCCACTCGTGTGCGTTAGAAGTAGAAACCGTCCACGGGACTCCGATGTAAGAAAGGATAAACAAGTATTTTATCCTACAGCTTGCAGTATCTTCTTACAGGGATACTCAAGGTTACGTTCTCCTCAACCAGCAAAACTGTCCCACGGTAAGAAACACGTGTGTCTCGGCTCGATTGCTGCTTGAGACTCCTCCCACAAAACAAAAATGGCCTCTCCCGCGTTCCGTCTTCCGTGTACCCATAAGACTTCTCTCTTAAAGCGACAGTACACGTATATGACGGTCGTTGTAAAACACATAAAAGTAAATAATGACATAAAATAAAATGTAGTAAACACAAATAACAGCACACAGACAGGATTTGGTGATATTTCATACTCAAACAAAATAAAATAAAAACATTAATTTTAACCTGGTTACATTCACCCCTCCTGAAATTCACCAACATCCTGACAGCAGGATAAAAAGAGAAAGAGGAAAGGAAAAGCCCATCACTGACTACTGGCACAAGTGAAAAGAAGGACCTAGTCCTCCAGTCAACTTAGGAGCTACCTCGGTTACGAGGTCCAGAAAATAATGAGGTTGATCAAGTCTCAGAATTCCCTTAGATCAATGTGACGCCTGATACGCCACACCATGCACTTGGCCCAAAACAACCCTGTCTGATAGACACCTAATAACTCACATTAAACTAGTTTGAATGACTCCAACCTCCATCAAAGTTCAAACCCTCACACTCCATAGAAATGGCATCTGAGCCATAGATTCTATTAACCTGTTCACTGACCTCACCACCCTCCCTGTGCGTGTCCTAACCCGACCATCGCTCTCTACTTGTGTGCGTGAGACAGTGCGAGCTGCAACATCTGTATCGAGTGAGGGTGGTGCCCCTGTGTGCGAATCAGTGTGAGATATAACACCTACATCGAGTGAGTGTGATGCCTCTATGTGTGGTGCATGTGTGTTGTGTGGTGCGTGTGTGTTGGGTGGAGACTGAGCAGCGGCCCCCACAGGACTGACTACCAGACTAGACGGAATGAACTCTCCCGCTTCTGCCCACTCAGATCTAGGTGAGTCTCCAAGTGATGAGACTGCTTGCCCCACTGCATCCCCTGAGACCGTCAGGCCATCTGCACTGTCCTCCTCATCGGACCCTGCGCAGTCAAGCAACTGACTGGTTGTACTGGACTCCTCACCCTGATCTAACTCAGGAAGGGGCAAGAAGTTGACCTCCAACAAACGGTTCCTGTGCACCACCCTGGTGTGCCCCTCTGCATCCTGAATCTTGTAGACGTGGATATTGGGGTTGACACCGACAACCGTGTACACTCCGTTCTCCCATTTGTCAGCCAACTTTCTCTTCCCTCGCTCACTCTGGTTCGCAACCAAAACACGATCCCCGACAGACAGGACAGTGCCCTTGGCATGCCTGTTGTACTGTCGCGCCTGATGCTGCTGCTCAGCCGTGGAGTGCTTCTGAGCGATCTCCATTGCACTCCTTAGACAGGAAAGCAGAGACTGAGCATAAGAGTCATAATCAACAACGTGAGGGTCATGCAAAACCTGCCTGAACATAACATCCACCGGCAGTCTTGGGACACGCCCATACATCAGGAAGAAAGGCGCGTAACTCGTGGTCTCGTGAACAGTGGCATTGTACGCGAGCGTGAGAGAATGGATCTGCTGAGGCCACTGTTGCTTCTGCTGAAGCGGAAGGGAACGGAGCATATTCCCCATCGTGCGATTAAACCGCTCTGTCCCGCCATTACCCATAGGATGGTAGGCCGTCGTGTGGGACTTCGCTACACCCGCCAACCTGAGAAGCTCTGCAATCAGGTTGCTCTCAAAGTTTGTGCCCTGGTCAGAATGTATTCTCTCCGGAAACCCGTAAACACAGAATACATGATCCCAGAGTTTCTTGGCGACCTGCTTCGCTGTCTGATTGGCGCAGGGGAACGCGTGAGCAAGCTTAGTGAAGTGGTCAGTAACCACTAGGACATCGACCGACCGCTGCTTACTGTCCTCAGCGGACCAGAAATCCATACACACAAGCTGCATCGGTGCGGAGGTTTTAATGCTCTCCAGGGGCGCGCAAGCAGCTGGCTCTGGGGTCTTCCCAAACACACATCTCCGACAGCATCTGACATATGCTCTGATATCCCTCTCCATGTCAGGCCAATAAAAACGCTGCCTTGCAAGAGAGAGAGTACGGTCCTGGCCCTGATGACCAGCGTAATCGTGGATGCCAGACAGTGCCTTGTCTTTCAGACTCAAGAGGTAAAACATACTGAGACCTCCTCTGCTTGGACACTGGGTCCTTTGTCACCCTGTACAAGACACCATCATTGACTTCCAACTTCTCCCACTGTTTCAACAGCCTGAGGACCTTCTGGTCAGCACCATGCCTCTCACGCCTCGATGGCCGCTTCCGAACAGCGACAAAGGGCAACACCTTGGAGATGCAGGGGTCCTGCTCCTGACTCAACCTGAGCTCCTCGGTGGATAACATTGGCAGTGTATCCTGACCACCCGACAGATGCTGAACGTGCTGGACCAAACTGAGTGCTGTGAATACTGATGCATCAGGCCAGTCACATTTGGCTTGACAAAAAGCCCTGACCTCAGCTGCATCACAAGCAAACCCAGATCGCGCACTACTCAGTGTTTGGGACTGGCAACTGAGTCTGAAAACATCCTGCACAGAGTCCCCCTCAACCCCGTCGGCTTCCTGAACAAGGGCCGGGTAGGGCTCCCTAAGTAGCCTCTGACTGACGGGCTTGGAAAAAGGGTCGCGACTCAATGCATCCGCCACCACGTTTTTCTTCCCTGGCAGGTGTTTGAGATCGAAGGTGTAAGATGCCAACTTAGACACCCAGCGGATCTCACACGCGTCAAGCTTCGGCTTCGTTAGGAGATAAGTCAGCGGATTATTATCTGTCCAAACGGTGAAGCTTTGACCCTTCAGCCAGTGACTGAACTTTTCACAAACACTCCACTTCAGCGCCATGAACTCCAGTCTATGAGCTGGATACTTCCGCTGTGAGGCACTGAGGGACTTGCTTGCAAAACCAACAGGTCTGGCCTTGGACTCTCCTCGGGGCACTTGAGACAGCACCGCGCCGAGTCCGTCCAAAGACGCATCGACCGACAAAATGAAAGGCACCTCAAAGTCTGGATGGGCAAGCACCACACACTCCAGTAACATCGTCTTCAACAGATCAAATGCTTCCCCACATTCCACCGTCCAGTCTGCGGAGGTAAGATTACGGAAGCTGCCATGGGGCTTCTTATCCTTAGCCGACCTCCCCCTCCTCTTTTGTCCAGCTGTAAGGGCGAACAGGGGCTTAGCCACGGAGGAGCAGTTCGGGAGGAAATGCTGGTAGTAAAATACCATACCAAGGAAAGATTTGATCCTACGAACAGAAGGCGTGCACCCATCACCTTCCATGAGATCCTGCACTGTTATGTTGGAGATGACCTCTACTTTGGAGGGATCGACAGACACACCTCCGCCATCAACCACGTGGCCCAAAAACCGCACCCGCTTCTGCAGCAGATGACACTTCTTCGGAGCCAGTTTCAAGTTGTTCTCCCTCAACCTCTGAAACACAGTGCGGAGCCTCGACAGAGCCTCAACCTCTGACGGCGCGAAGACAAGAAGATCATCAAGATAGCACAAAAGCTTCGTGAAGTTCAGATCCCCAAAGATCCCAATCATCATTCTCATGAAGGCTGCAGGGCTATTACAAAGGCCCTGTGGCATGCGATTGTATTCATGCAACCCAAGGGGAGTCGTGAAAGCAGTGTACTTCTTGTCATCTTCATGCATTGGGATGTTGAAGAAGCCAGAGGTGAGGTCCATCGTACTAAAGAGGCAGTTACCACCCAGCGCGGCAAGACAGTCCGACTGGTGTGGCAAGGGATGAGCGTCTTTCAAGGTCCGAGCATTCAGCCATCTGAAATCAGTGCAGATCCGAAGCCCGCCATCCTTCTTCCATACCATAACCAGCGGTGAAGCGTATGCGCTCGAGGACTTCCGGATAATCCCTTTCTCCTCCATATCAGTGAGAACTTGTCTCAACTTCTGATAGTGGGCTGGGGGAACCCTCCTGTAGGGCAAGCGAAAGGGGCGCTCATCCACCAGATGGATGCGATGTGTGTATCCTGTGACCTCGCCACAGTCCAGAGAGTCCCTGGAGAAGATGTCATGGTACTCGGTGAGCAGCTGAGTGAGCTGGGACTTGCATGCCTCACTAACCTGACAGGAGCTGAGGTCAATGTCACTGAGTCCGAGCTCTGACAAACTCCTAGCCGGCTGGACAGGGGGACAGGCACTATCTGTGGCGTTGGACTCATGCCTCCCTGCAACTGATTGCAGTCCCTGGAAAACATTA
Source organism: Lampris incognitus (assembly GCF_029633865.1). Lineage (NCBI taxonomy): Eukaryota > Metazoa > Chordata > Actinopteri > Lampriformes > Lampridae > Lampris > Lampris incognitus. The sequence goes on from NC_079211.1 coordinate 119,374,093, forward strand.
AAGTCCTCAATCGCCAAGCATGGAAACACATCAGCCAACTTGCAGTTCCTTTTCAGTGTGATGGCTTTGTCAGATGGATTGACAACAGTCATGGGTACCCACCTATCACCCCAGAGCGGTGTGACAAGTCGACCTACGAGGACACTGCGTGGCATGGCCTTGGAGTCTGTCGGCTCCACAACAACAGTGCTTCCAGCTGACATAGGCACCTTAGCAGGAAGTCTGCCCCAGACTAAGTGCTCGTGCCTCGGTAAGAGTGTCACGGCCTGGGTGAGCTTAACAGTACCTATCTTCTCAGGAACTGCACCACCCCTCCAGCGCTCTACATTCGTGAACATGGACAAGAACTGTTCAACGTCAGGACTAGACGGATGTTCCTGTCTGGACGCGATGTCCCAGTACTCAGTACCACTCTTGAGTACATGGGCCACATGTTTAATGACGTTTGTGCCGACTATCAGATCATCATGCTGACCGGGCACGACCAGAGTGGGTATGACAAAGGAAACACCATAAAGCTGCATGTTGAGGTCATAAAAACCATCAGGCCTAGTCTCCAGACCACCGCAGCCAATCAAGACAATGTTCTCTTCAGGCTGCTGCTTCTCAGGTAAAACACCCCCAGAGCGGAGCTTCTCTACTGCATTTTCACTGATACTGCATGACATAGAGCCAGTATCCAACATGCCATTAAGCTGCACACTCTGGTTGATAAGAACAGGAGCATAGAACAAGTCACTGAAAGCCTGAATCCTCTGTGTCGCCTGAATGACCATACGCGAACCCTGAGGTGCTTTGGCACACTTGTCTTCATACAAGTGAGCCAGGTCGGAGACATCAGTGAGGGATACATCTACATTACCCACACCATCCCTCTCTAGGTGTGGGTTTAGTAGTTTAACGGACGAGACTGACGACCAGCTCTTCCACCAGGCTGAGAACGGAGCTGGTTGGGCGGCTGAGGGTGAGGACAGTCCCTCTTCCAATGACCAGGAGACAAACAGTTTATACATCGGTTCTCCCGGCTGCAGTGGGAAAATGTGGAGTGATCCGGAGACTTACAAACCCTGCACAACCGCTGCGGTGCGTCTGGCACCCGCCCTTGCGGCGCTAGCTGGCGGTTGAGTCCGCGTCGGTGTCTGGACCGCAGCGCTAACTGGAACCTGAGTCTGCATTGTGACCAAACGGTCTAGCAAGCTCACCAAACTCCTCATATAGTCATCACCGCCAAAGACAGGTGCGGGAGACGGTGTAGGACACCTTGCACAAAATGGTGTAGATGACGCATGAGCCGGGACGGGAGATGGCACCACCGGCACGGTCGTGTTCAAGTCGGGAGCCACGTCGACTACAGGGACATGAACCTGTGAATGGAACCTACGCTCTACCGCGCCTGCTTCACGTTGTCCACCTGCAGCAACACGGTACTTCCTCTCCAGCATGTGCTCATCCACTGGCTGCTCGCTGTTACCCAGCACAGCCCCTTCGCTGATACCTGGCCTGGCCCGTTCTACGTAGCGTGTGGAGGTGAACTGAGGAGTGCCAAATGTGGTCGGGTCTCTAGGTCCTGGTGCTCTGGTGTCTGGTTCCCCGCCCTCTAAGAGCTGCCCGAAACTCCTACCTACACCTAGCCGTAAACCCCCACCCACATCTAACTGGTACCCCCTCTCCATAGCACACTGGCGATCCAAAAGATCCTGATCAGCAATGTTACCCTCACCTACGTACGAACCACCCTCTGCCATGTTCCTACCTCTAACACTCAGATAAAAATAAAAAATAAAATAAAAAAGTGAAAAGCTCAATTCATTTAAATAATTGAATCTAGAAATCACTAAGAGATTGAAACAATCACACACAATCAACAAATTCACCAATAGATTAATCACATACGCACATATCCAGTAGTTTAGATCAATAGATTATTAACAGGAGTCCTTCAATCACATCAACATTAACCTTTTTTTCCTTTTTTTTCCGTGTGTTTTTCTTCCTTCAGTATATACAAATGTCCTGTTCACAAGCCCAGTCCATGGTAACCACAGCTATGACTGTCCAGTGTCCACACAGCTCAACTCCAGTCCACTGTAACATGAGTGTACAGTCTGTAGAAATACCTGAGGACGTCTGGGGCTTGATGACGACAGCAGCCTCCCGCGGCGAGCAACTGATGTCACTCTCAGGATCCAGGAGGGTCACGGCACCAATGTAACGGGGGCAGTCCTATGCTGTTCTATGCTGGTCAGCCTGCTGCACGCCCGTCACTCTCATCATTAGCTCTGCGTTGTGTTCTAGTTGGGTGGGGCCCCAGGTGTTGTGGGGGGCCCTCAGTCTCTCATCATCATCATCATCATGATCAAGGAAGGAGGGGGGACACACAGGACTCTATTTGGCCCACCTTGCCATTTATTTTGGTTTCAAACCCTTCGACAACCGTCCAGTCCTCCAGCGGGAGCGGTGTTTCTTACGGACGTGGGGGTCGAAGTTCAACCACTGCCCGGACTCCACTCGTGTGCGTTAGAAGTAGAAACCGTCCACGGGACTCCGATGTAAGAAAGGATAAACAAGTATTTTATCCTACAGCTTGCAGTATCTTCTTACAGGGATACTCAAGGTTACGTTCTCCTCAACCAGCAAAACTGTCCCACGGTAAGAAACACGTGTGTCTCGGCTCGATTGCTGCTTGAGACTCCTCCCACAAAACAAAAATGGCCTCTCCCGCGTTCCGTCTTCCGTGTACCCATAAGACTTCTCTCTTAAAGCGACAGTACACGTATATGACGGTCGTTGTAAAACACATAAAAGTAAATAATGACATAAAATAAAATGTAGTAAACACAAATAACAGCACACAGACAGGATTTGGTGATATTTCATACTCAAACAAAATAAAATAAAAACATTAATTTTAACCTGGTTACACAAGCATGTTCGCTATTTCAGAGCCGCTTTTTGCTTCCTTTTGAATTCCGTCCATGCCGCCATTGAAAATTTCTGCCCCGCACTTTCGTTATGAGCCTTAAACTTGGCTGTAGCTTTTCGCCAGTTTTGGAGGTCGGTGATAGTAAACGATGACTCGGAATGAAATCTGTGCAGACCTGGTCATAAAAAATGCCTGCGTGCAAAACAAAAAAGCTGCATCTTTGGTGATGCTATATTCCAGCCAGACATATTGCTCGAAGCAGCTTCTACTGAAACTCCTTTGCTGAGTCCCAAACGTCTGAGATCGGTATGCTTTAAGAATTGGACGTCTTGGCTCTCCATGTGGATGTTGGCTAACATCTACGTTAGCATCCACGTTGGTCGTAGCATCGTCAAACTGATTCTCCTCCTGCTCTAGCTGATCTCCTGTCTCTAAACTTGTTTCAGTAGACACGCTGTTGCGAATTGATCATCCACAAAACTTGGCCGTTTGGAGACAATTTCGGACGATATTGGTCACCGACTTCTGCGTTGAGACTGCGCCTTCGATCATTAAACAAGCCCAACCAGCGATTAGCCAACCACACCTATTTTAAGCGCGATCACTAAAATGCGTGGGCGTGCTAGCGAACGTACCGTAAATAATGTATTGTGGCAAATTCTACTAGTGTTTCTGCCCCGAGGTTCATTCACATATTACCCACAATGCAACTGAGCGGTCGATGTTTTGGTTATGTTGTGGGACATGGAACATGTTAAAAACGGACATATCTGTTACAGATAGCGGTAATGAGGTGGAAGGTAATGGGGACGTTATGAGAGAAGCTAGATTAGATAACATGCTGCTTCCCACCATGAGGGTAAAGAGTAGACAGGTAGAGGGGGTCGCTTCGGTGGCCGGAAAAGGGTAGAACGAAGACCCATACAAACTCGTGTCTGTTCTGACTTGTTTGACTTGCGGTCATTAAAAGCTTGTTTGTTAACTCTGAAAGGGTGTCTTAGAAGTCCATTATTTAACCACGTCATAGTATTATCTGTTATCTATTAATGGGATCTGATTGGTTCTATTAATAGTTGGCTGTTAATGACCAGATAATGTTACACGGCCGAACAACTAATTCATTTAACAATTAATTTATATTGTAACGATCACGGATGAATAGGCTCGGTAGCCCTTGGCTAGGGGGTCGACCCCTATATTGTAAATAGATTCATTAATTTATTTTGTAACTTCACACATTTCATTTTTACTCAATAAAATTAATCGTTCGACTGTGTGACGACCAGATAATGTCACACAGTCGACCAATTAATTTACAATTAATTTATATTGCAAATTAATTTATTAATGTCTGCGATGGATTGGCGACCTGTTCAGGGTGTTTCCCTGCCTTCCGCCCAATGAGCACTGGGATAGGCTCCAGCACCCCGCGACCCTCGTCAGGATAAGCGGCTTGGAAATTTAATGAATTAATTAATGTATTAATGTATTTTGTAACGTCTTCACACTTTCCATTTTTCCACCGAATAAAATTAATCGTTTGACTGTGTGACAACAGTCGAACAATTAATCCATTTAATTTAAATTACAATTAATTAATATTGTAAATTCATTTATTATTTTGTAACTTCTTTACGCATTTCATTTTTATCACCGAATAAAATGAATTGTTCGACTGTGTGACGACCAGATAAAGTCACACAGTCGATCAGTTAATTTTATTCAGTGAAAAATGTGTGAACAAATTACAAATTTCTTGGGGGTGCTACGGAGGTGTGTAGCGCCGCATTATGTAATAACGCCGCATTATGTAATAATGTAATACATTTTCACATCATTATGTAATAACGCCACGTTTTTTTCAAATCAAGACATAAATTTTGGTGGTTTATTGTGTAATGCATCAAATTATTACATTTTCTTCATAAAAAAAGTGTAACATCCGCATTTTGTAATAAGTTGTTACATATTGCACCGGTTATTACAAAATGCGGATGTTACACTTTTTTATGAATAAAATTTAATAATTTGGTGCATTATGTAATAAACCACCAACATTTACGTCTTGATTTGAAAAAAACGTGGCGTTATTACATAATGATGTGAAAATGTATTATATTATTACATAATGCGGCGTTATTACATAATGCGGCGCTACAAGGTACTATGGCTGTTATATTTTGTAACTTCCTCCTTCACCTTAATTCTTTTAATTGGGTTTATCGGAATCAAATCACGGACACCTGTTTTGAACTCCAATTCTACTGACGTCGCAACTGCGGACGTGTGTTACAGAAATTGTCTTACCCTAGTTACCCATCTCTGTCACAGATTTCCTCTTAAAGGTACAGTACACCATTCAGTACATGACATCCCCCTTTTACTTGGATAAAAACTCTTACACCCAAATTTTCTCAACTGAGTAAACTTTCCAATTGCAAATACAACCAAAATAATAATCTCCGGAATCATCTTCTGCTTCAAATGTTCTACATTCAAAACATTTGACTTAAGTAAGGACATAGTCTTTCAGGTGGGTTCCTCTGCCGCAGAGGCCTTAGAGGAGGTGTTAAAGGTCTGCTGTGTTCAGCTTGCGTGGGAAGACGTCTGGAAGAGTCTTGCTGATTGCTGCCCTGGGTTCAAACCAGCATTCCCATCTTCCAGTTTTTCTGTCCCGTGTTGGTCTCCTGTTCCTCCTTAGTTCTTCACACAGATTGTGTTTCTGCTGTACTGAGTTCCAGTAGGTGATTCAATGGTTACTTTGTTTCCATTTTTACTGACTACTTTATGTGTTATCTTGCCAAAAGTTGTACTGAACTTATCCACCTTCTCGTCTCACCAGGATGTGATCTCCAACAGCCACATCTGAATATTCTGCTTTTCGCTGCTCATCAGCATACAGCTTGTATTTCCCTTTCTGTTCTGCATATTTATCACATTACATCCAAATCCATGTGTGTAGACGTGATTTCCGGTAACTTGCCTCTCATTTTCCTGTTGAGCAAGAGTTCTGCTGGGCTTTTGCCTGTTGTGTTGTGTGTAATTCCTCTGTACACTGTGACATATCACCTAAGCTCTTTCTTTTTAAATTCTGATACTTTCCTGGTGCTTTCCGTTGACAGCCTCTCCTCTGTTGCCTTCAGACTCTCCTCCTTGCTCTTTAAAATTCAATTTTTCATCTTCTCAAATTCCTCCCATTGCCTTTTAAGCTCTGATTTACAAGTTTGGTTTTCTTTCTCCAGGGAGTGCAGTTTTTCCTCAGTCTCGTGAACCATATAATTCTGAGTGAACTGCTTGTGTTTGCTGCAGCTGCTCAGTGAACTCTCTTTTCTCATCCATCCTCTTTGATGGTGTGCTGCTGTTTTAGGTCAGCTGTGAGTTGTTTGCACTCCTTTGTCTTTAAAGCCAACTGATCCTGAAGCTCACCAAGTCGATCATTGCAGCTCTCAAGAAATAAGGTAACTGCACTGACTTTCTGCTCTTTCTCACTCAGCGCCTGTTCCATCTCAGACTTGCTGATACTGGCTGTCAGCAAAATTCCCATGAAGATCAAGCGATCCATATTGAATTCACATTTTGCGTGATTCAAGGTCAGTCCACACTCCCGCAGATGTTTCATGACAGCATGTAGCCATTGGTCATGTGTCTTTTGGTCTGGTGCATGAACGATGACACCGTCTGAAATGTTTTCAACTCCCTCTATTCCAGCTAGTGCAGAGGCTATTTCATGTTGATATTGCTCGTTGGCTGAAGACACTCCAAAAATCAACCGTTTGTATCTATAGACTCCGTTGTGGATGGAAAATGTTGTGATCTGGTGTAATGATGGTGTCAACTCCAGTTGGTGGTAACCCCACTTAAGATCCAGTTTGCTGAACACCATGGACCCATTCATGCCTTGCAGGATTTCATCTACTGTAGGTATGGGGTATCGTTCCCTGAAGATAGCAGTTTGCTTGATGCATATCAAAGCAAAGTCTAATTTCAGAGTTGCCTTTTGGCATGATTACTACTGGATTAACCCATGGAGTAGGTCCATTCACTGTTTCAATGATGTCCATGTCTAACAGTTCTTTTATTTTTTTCTCTAAAGGTCCCCTCACATTAAACAGTATCTGCCTTAAGGGCTACGCTACCGGCTGATTGTCATGATTGATGTACAGACTGATTTGCTCGGTTTTTAGTTTTCCCACACCCTGGAACACATCTGGGTACTGTGCCTGTAATGACTGTTTCAGATCTACAACTGCTGCAATATTTGTGCCAATTCTCACCAGAGTCTGTGAGCATCTTTAAGGTTACTCCACCCAGGCAAACATGCAGTCTATTTTGTCATCACTCACCACAAAAGCATAATCTGATTGCTCTTCCACATTATTTACTATTTGTTTCCCTATATTCTTGGTCTTACATACTTTAAAGAAATGATCATTACCATTACATTTATGGCACTTCTGACCTCTAGCTGGGTTTTTCGGATCTTTGCCAAAGTGATCTGCATTTCCACATCTGTAACACCGTTGTTCTGACTTTTCTGTAGGTACTGCAGTCTTTTGAATTTTGTTTAGTTATGTTTTTGCCCTATGCGAGTCACGCTTTCATTCCCCGTCTTTGCAATCTCTTCCCCCGATGGCACTGACATCTGTTCCTCAATTCTCTCACAGAGCGATGCGACTGCCAACGCACGGGCAAGAGTGAGATCATGCCCTTCTTCCAGAAGTTTGCGGCGCACATAACTCGATGAACATCGTGCGACTACTGCGTCATGAATTTGACTGTTGACATCAGCATTAAATGCAGTTTCTAGCCGTTTGCCTGAGTCTAGTTGCAAATTGTTGTATTGCCTCTCCTTGTTTTTGTTTAAGTGTATGAAATGACTGCCGCGCAAATGTTACATTAACTCCCGGTACAAAATAAGCATTCAAAGCTTGCACTGCCGCATCATAATCTGCTGCATTTCCTGTATTTGGCAAGGTGGAAAAAATATCTTGTACCTCTGGCCCCGCATGATGTAAAAGCAATGCTCTCCTGCACTGCATAGTTGCAGCTGGTCTATCATCGGTGACGATAAGTCCCATCGGCAAAAAGTTCCAACGAAGTCAGCCATCTTGTCCATCTTGGGCCTAATGTAGCTGGATCTTTGAAGCACTCAAACATCGGAATACTCATTTTATCCAAGTTGAAAGTAAGCTCACTGACTTGTGCTTCCCCATTCTCGCCGCCAATGTTATATTTTGTAACTTCTTCCTTTACCCTAATTCTTTTAATTAGGTTTATCGGAATCAAATCACGGACACCTGTTTTGAACTCCAACTCTTCTGCTAACGTCTCAAGGGCGTGTCTTCCCCTAGTTACATATCTCTATGACAGAGTTCCTCTTAAATGTACAGTACGCCACTCAGTACATGACAACGGCCTTTCCTAGCGCCGCCTCTGCGTGTTAGGGATAATACTGTCTGTGCGCCTGACCAAGGCATGGTAAAAAAAAAAAAAAGGAGCTGGAATTGGTCCCTGGACGCTGCACGGGGGCTGTCCACTGCTCCTAGCTACACAGCTAGGATGGGTTAAATATAGAGGATGAATTTCCCTATGGGGATTAATAAAAGTATATATATATGTAGGAAAAAAACTTTAATGCATTTCAGTACAAGCTTGTTTTGTAGGCTGTGCACTCATCAGCTGCCAATGTAATTAAACAACAAAGAAGAACACACAGTCAATAAATATTACATTGCCCCGCGTCATACCCCTAATTTTGGTGGGCAGCAACCAATGAGAGGATAGAAAACATTTGACATATTATAACAAATGGGGTAGGTAGTTACAATGCACAGCAACCAGTGGTGGGATAGAAAACATTACAACCAATGGGGTAGGGGTTGGGGCTTGTTTTGAAAAAGCAAGGATTTAAAGGGCCCGGGCACTGCTGAAATAGCATGCATTTAAAATATAACAAGATAACGTCAAATGGGGTAATTTACAGATATCGGGTGGTGTTGGGGCACAGTTAGACGGGCATGCAGTTAAAATATAAAAATATAAGATCTAATAAATGTCACATGGGGGAGGGAATAGTAAAGACATTATTTTACTTGTAGTTACAAAGCAGATTTTTTTTTCTGTCTATAGCTGGTGGCCAATTCATTTCTACTGTTCAATGTGGACATATCAGGCTTGCAAATAATGAAATATTTCTCTGCCAAGCATATGTTACATCTTTTGCTGTTAATTGAATATGCATTGCTTTTCATCAGGATTTTCCATGAACTAGAGTAATTAATATTCTACCAATGACCAAATGTGGCGGCTTAAGGCCGTTGCATTTCTTACATGCTCATTGCTGAAGCTACTCATATGGGCGTTAAACCTAATTTTAATAGGGCCCTCTGTTAGTGCAATGTAGGTGTCCACTTTGCAGTTGTCTTCTCTTGTCACTGATGCCTGGTGGATGAGTCCCTCTGTCTGGTATTTTCCTTCAAGAGGGCACGATGCCTTCACACGGCAGTTGCAGTTGGTGGTGTTTGGCTGCGCTGAGCAGGTCTGTGCCTTGGTCATGATGCTTGTGTTGTGGAATGAAATAACCTGCTGAACATTTGGCATGCAGCTGTAGCTAATTTTGACTGTGTTCCTGTTGAATAGTTTTCGTAATTGATGGTCTGGGGTAAAGCATTCATCCAAAAGATTGAAAAATTGTTTTCCAATATTAGAGGCCATGGTGTCGCTGTATGGAGGATTATACCCGATGATGTTTCGCTTTCTGCTGCGTTTTTTTTTTTGCTGCTGGCTGTAGCTAATTGATGGTGGGTTGTACTTAAGCCTGAAATTGTATCCACATTTTTGTAAGGCTTCTTGCTTCTTGGTATGGGGGGGGGGGCTGCTTCATTAAAGATAGCTTCACTTGATGATAAACATGAGAGTCTTATTTATGCTCACTGGGATATTTTTCAAGATAGAGGGCGGATGATTGCTTTCTTTGTGGATGTATTGCAGTCTATTATTGGGCTTCATGTATGGCCTGTATGTACCATTTCTATTAAATTAAAGATGTCAAAGTCAATCTGGTTTTTGTTAGTCTTAATTGAAATTTATAGTCCATTGCTTATGAATATAAAAGCATTTTCTTTTTTAGTCTTTAGACTTCTCTTGCCATTTTGTTGCAGACTGCCAGCCCGTCGTCTCTGTATAGCCCGATGTTGACGTCTAGGACCTGTAGTTGGGACAACAAGTACAAGCCCACTAGCTCATGTCTCTGCCCCATCAAAGCTGCCCATGGTCACGTCAAATTTATTGCTACCTTGCTTTTGCTATGGGTTTCCCTTGTGATATAAAATTGACTCTTTGGCATGGGCCAAAGAGTTTTTTAAAATTTCAAATTTTATTTACACCACCCCACTACATGATATACATAAATTACCCCATTTGGTGTTTTCTTGTTATATTTTAAATGTATGCTATTTCCACAGTGCCCTGGCCCTTTAAATCCTTGCTTTTTCAAAACAAGCCCCAACCCCTACCCCATTGGTTGTAAGTTTTCCATCCCACCACTAGTTGCTGTGCATCGTAACTACCTACCCCATTTGTTGTAATATTTCAAATGTTTTCTATCCTCTCATTGGTTGCTGCCCACCAAAATTAGGGGTGTGACACAGGGCAATCTAATATTTATTGACTGTGTGTTCTTCTTTGTTGTTTAATCACGCTGGTAGCTGATGAGTGCACGATGCACGAAACAAGCTTGTACTGAAATGCATTTATATATATATATATGTGTGTGTGTGTGTGTGTGTGTGTGTGTGTGTGTGTGTGTGTGTGTGTGTGTGTGTGTGTGTGTAATCCAAATAGTCAGCTGATGATTGCTTATCCAGTTGGACAGCTGATGATTGCTTACAGCATGAAACAGGCTTGTACTGTCTTATAGAGAATTTACTTGACTAACTGGATTATTTTGCTCCTTATTTGTTGAGCACTATCCCTACCGTTGAGTGTTTCTTTTAACAAAGTTATATATATATATATATATATATATATATATATATATATATATATATATATATATATACACACACACACATAAATATACATATATATATACATATACATATATATCCATTCATTATCCAAATCGCTTATCCTGCTTTCAGGGTCGTGGGTATGCTGCAGCCTATCCCATTGGGCGGCAGGCGGGGAGACACCCTGGACAGTCTGCCAGGCCATCACAAAGGGCCCACACACACACACACACACACACACACACACACATTCATACCTAGGGACAATTTAGTATGGCCGATTCACCTGACCTACACGTCTTTGGACTGTGGGAGGAAACTGGAGCACCCTGAGGAAACCCACGCAGACACGGGGAGAACATGCAAACTCCACACAGAGGACAACCCAGGCTGACCTCCAAGGTTGGACTTCCCCAGGGCTCAAACTCAGGACCTTCTTGCTGTGAGGTGACCACGCTAACTGCTGTGCCTGTGTGCTTATTAAGCATGCACAGTGAAGAGTTATACAGTGGGCTCAGACCTTGATTTAACTGCCATGTAGAACCATAAAGCCTGCAGAAAAACCACTGAAGCCACTGGAGAATGCAGGATGAAATAATGAAAGGCACCCGACTCCATCCTTGAAGTTATTTAGAGGGATAGGAGGATGCACTCATAATGTAGTGCATTTTCAAATCAAAGTATTTCACAGACTCGGATTCCACCTTGACTCGAAAATTCATCCATAACCCGTCTTTATCTTTGCTTTTGAACCCTTCAATGTCATCTTGTTTTTTTAAGGTGTGTAATAAGATACATAATCACTGGAAAAAAGCTGTTGTCATCAGAGAGAATATTAATTGTTGAACACACAAACATTGGAGGGGAAATAATAATGTCAAAATAGTGTTGATCTGTCTCTGAACAACTGGACTGATAAAGTAATTTGAAAACATATCTCACATCTTTATATCCGTTCCATCAAGATGTGTCTTACCTGTCCTCAAGTTTCAAGGGATCAAACAACAGTTTTCTTTATGACATCTGTCAGGGTTTGTTTGTTTTTTTTAACTGGAGAATTTTGTTTTACAATATAATTCATTAACATTGCTTGTGTAGCATGTGACAACTAACATTAGTTTGCTGTCACACTGGTACCCTAAATTATTTGACTGAGACTGCCGTGTAGAAGGAGTGAAACTGCCAGTTGTTGTTGTGCCAACCTGTAGTGTACTTTTCCTCGTACTAAGGACAATGAGGTAAAGTCTCCCCGACCATGTTCATTCTCTCCACAGTACAGCAACAAGCCATCCTCTGATTCAGCCTATATGGAGAGATTATAGAGATATTATTCTTAAGAAATGTTCACCTTTTCAACCAGAAAAAAAAAGTATGTTGAAAATACTACAGTGATATACCTTGAACTCCATGGTGATTTGAAAGGTCTGGTAGGAGTTCTTCAGGGGTTCAAGGGTCATGTGTGAGTAGCCATAAAACCTGGGAAAGTTCACCGAGACCACTGGAGAACAAACAGGAAAAATAAATGACAGCTAAATGAACAATAATGATTAGAAAGAGAGAAATATCTTTCCTTATCCAGCAAGGTCATTTAGGGAGGTACTGATGTTTTTGCATGTTTTAGCCCATTTACTGCAAATGGCATATTCTTTATATTTCTCCTGAACATTTTCCAAAGCATGGCAAATTGTTTTTAAAGTTTTGGATGCATTTTCTACCTACCAGGGAGTCACTGGTTACCAGAGTCGGCTGCTCAGCAACATTGCATTCAAGTGCAATGTTGTCAAAAAAAAAAATCAAAATTGGAAGATAAACAATAATCAAACATGGACCGACCTGAAATGTGAATTTGGTAGTTTCTTGAATTAAAAGGTTACTTTTGGGCCGCTAACTCCCAAATCTCGAATGTCAGAACTTCCAACCAGCACTGTGATGCACCACTTATCACTTATCTGTGCTTTCAACTGTATTGTCCAACAACAACAGCGTAACTTTGACAAAGAATAATGTTGACAGAATGTTCACTGTGATAGATTCCCTATCTTAAGCAGGTTTTGAGTTTCTGTAAATTGATTTTCAAACCATAATGAAATGAATTGAAATCAATGACTCCCTGGAAGATAGGAAAAAAGCATTCAAAAATAATAATAATCCAATCAAATCAATTTTATTTGTATAGCCGAATATCACAAATTAAAAATTTGCCTCAGTGGGCTTAACAGCAACACAACATCCTGCCCTTAGACCCTCTCATCGGATAAGGAACAACTCCCTAAAAAAAAAACCTTTAACAGGGAGAAAAAATAGGAAGAAACCTCAGGGAGAGCAACAGAGGAGGGATCTCTCTCCCAAGACGGACAGCATGCAATAGATGTGTTTACGCAATTTACACAATAATAAAAAAGAATGACACACTTTGGATAATGGTTGGGAGTAAAGTTAAGTTTATGCCTTTTGTAGAAAACGGGTTAAAACTTGCATAAACACCAGTAGGTCCCATTAAAAAAAAATCCATGCCTCACTGACATACTGATGCATGCCTGATGGGTGTAGAAGCAGCGTGAGCTGTACACATACTGGGAGATGTCTGAAATAAACTACTGTCAATAAAACTGTTTTCCAGAACTGTGTACCTATGCCAACGGGCATTAAGCATAAAAGCTTGGCATTTTGGAAGTAATTGTTAAAAGAGAGAATCCTTTCTTGTTACTTTGTCCCACTAGGATTTTCACAAGTTCAACCATTTCAACAGCCAGGAGGAGATGTAAGACACACACACACACACACACACACACACACACACACACACACACACACACACACACACACACACACACACACACACACACACACACACACACACACACACACACAGATCAGTGATGCAAACACAATAACAAAAGGAGGAAAACAGGATAACAATCTTCAATAGAAATGGGGTCAACTGTTGCATCCAAAAAAAGTGTGCAATTTCTGATAAGAAGTGTGATATTACATCCATGCAGTAGGGAAGACAAGCATAATCTGTTTTGGAGGGTTTCTGTGAAAGGGCATACCAATTTTGATAAATTCAATATACAGTCCCCTGAGTAGTGTATTTACCAGGCAAAAACTTGTAAGAACGCTCATTTACCTGTACTAGATAATTATAGCTGGTAATAACTTAGTAGCCAAGTGCTTCCTGAAACGACTCAGATATATTTTTTTTGAGATACTTTATTGGTCTCCGTAGGGAAATTACACTCTGCATTTAACCCATCCTAGCTGTGTAGCTAGGAACAGCGGGCAGCCGCCGTGCAGCACCCGGGGACCAACTCCAGTTCGTCTTGCCATGCCTCGGTCAGGAGCACAGACAGGAGTACTAACCCTAACGTGGATCTCTTTTTTGATAGTGGGGAAACCAGAGCACCCAGAGAAAAGCCACCGCAGACACAGGGAGAACATGCAAACTCCACACAGAGGACGACCTCAGATGACCCCCAAGGCTGGATAACCCTGGGGTTCAAACCCAGGACCTTCTTGCTGTGAGGCGACAGCGCTAACCACTGCACCACCATGCCACCCAAATTACTCCACGGTTGTGCATATGCTCATGTGCATACTTGCTTTTATGTGTTCTGTGTCTCTGTGTCCATATACCTCTAAACAACTTGTACTTTTCTCACCCTCCGAACATGTGTCCCCTCTTCGTCCCAGGTTACAGTGGCAGCGCGAACCTCCGCTGTCATAGTCACTGAGGCAGAAGCTGTCAGGGGGGCACACTGTGTCATCACAGGTCAGGTCATACATACGAGGCACCTCACCCTTCCAGGCTGTCATACTGGGGGTGGGAGTGGTTGGAGGCAAAGTGGTGCTGGGAATAAGGGAGGACAGTAGACAAGAGAAGGGAGAAATTATCATGATTGTAATCACAAAAGTATAAATTGGCATCAGACATCATCAGTTTCAGCAGAGACCTTGGTTTGACACTGTTGACATTGATGTAATTTTGATATTTTACAATATGTTATCAATGGTTTGGATAATTGTGTATGACCTGCAAAGCAAAGCTATCTTGTCAATAGTAAGCTGTGTCCTCTTGCATCAGCAGGTTTGACCCGTGCAGCAACTGACAAGTCGGTTTTTATGTGAGCATCAGAGAAACAGCCTACTTTGTAAAAATCTGTCTGTGAGACATAGTGAATATCTCCTGCATAGCTGGGTGGAAAATGCTGGAGAAAAGCGTTAAATTTTGCTATTGCAAAAAGCAGCCCAAATCAACATGACATGAAAGTAGCCTTTTTCCCTTAAGGATTTTTGTTCTTTATATTTGAGGGAATCAAGTTGTAAAAAGCAACATGTTCACCCAAGAAGTACTGAAGTAGCAGTAAGGGCAGCCCATATTGGCTTCAGTTACTGAGTCACCTAAAAGATAACTCAAATTGATGTGACATTTCCCTACTTCGAGCTCCTCCGCCATCAGCTGATTCAGTCGATGACTGTGGAGAAAGGAAATGTTTGTGTATAGGGGACATGGGGGGGGGGTGTTTGGGAAGTGAGTGTAACAATCCAGCAAGCAGAGAGCAGACCTGGCAATATGGCTGCAGGTTTAGGGATTTCTTCTCAGCTGGTATGATACAAAAAATATTAAAAATACATGTAAATATCATATATATATATAAAATAAATATACATTTTATAACTTCATTTTATCCACTTTGTAACAAAAACAGCACTGAGACCCTTTTGTATACCATTAAATTTTACTTCAATCAAAAATGTATCTTATCTATCTTACCTGGTGGTAGCGGGTTGGGTAGTGGGTGTAGCAGTTGTGGCATCAGTGGTCCTGTTTTGCTCCGATGTCGTGGAGAAGATTAGATCCAAGAAGTCTGGGAAGATGGAGGAGGAGGAGGAGGGGGCAGAGGAAGCAGGGTCAAGAGTGGCATTGGGGGCGGTGATGGTGTTCATGCGGTAGACAACATTCCGACCAGATGGCGTTCCAGAGCGGGAGCGGAGCTGGGATTTCCTGTTGTCCTCACTGATGCCTGGGAAAGGCTTCAACTACATTGAAGAAAAGAGAGAAAAGGGAGCAGAGATAAAGGAAGATGGGAGACGAGGGTGTAGTCACACAATGCTTAATTGTGACCATATTTGGGTTTGTTTGTTTTTTTGTACTTGGTCTCCCAAGCATTTTTAAGGCAGCAGCAGCAAGTTCAAAAAGCATATTTTCTACGAACCCTGATAGCACGAAAGACTAAATATATCACTACTGCTTTGTATATTTGAAGACTCAATGAAATCTGGGGTAAAAATGTCCCAATGAGGGAAAGGTGGAAGGGATGAAAAACAGTGTTTCCATATGAAGAGAGGATGAAATAGATATGAAACTTTATATCTGAACCATTGTTGTGATGTGCAATCACCAACCTCTTCAATGAAGATATCATAGTCAGAGTCATCAATACTAAAGCCATCCTCATCTTTGATCCTGGAATCTGTGACATATCGGTGCCCATAATCTCCACTACCAACATCTGATGTACCTGTTGACAATGCCAATAACAATCAAGAGAAGCATATGTATATGCTCATGAAGGCTATCATTTTTGTTGACAGTTCAACAATACGTTAATATTAATATTAACATTAGGTAGGAAAATGTCCGTCAAAAAAAGTAAAAAGAATGACCACATGTATGATGACATAAAAAATGGTGTAATGAAAGCACAACAGCATATCAATGGTTGCATTTTGTCATGGCTCTGAAAATGATCAACACCACACAGAAGTGCTGAAGTCACAGATACAGCCATTTTGGAAGTCCAATTTTCCATGTTTGGTCTAGTGTTTAAATACTAGTGGTACACCCACAGATGAAATGTTTGGAAAAGACACATGATAGTTGGAGAGAGGTGTTGAACAGCAACAACACAATTATCACTTGCATCTACCTTTTAGCAAGTACCCAGGCTGCCGTACCACGTAGTGGAAAGTGTCTCCTAGATAAAGACCAGTGCCACTGGCTGTTGATTAGCATGAAGACAAAGTCAGAAGGTGAGAGCAGAAGGCAAACTGAATACTTGAAAACTAGCCACAGTGGCCAAGTACATTCAGTGTCAGGACACACCAGCAAACCTCAATATTTACCAGCCAAAGAAGCTTTTAGAAACAAGCAGAAGTGGTGGAAAACAAGCTGACTATCAGCCAAAGTGAAGTGCAGAAACGATGGACTGAACAAAAAGGGGCAAATATATGGCTTATAGATACTGTTCATTTTGAGCTTTGATGCTAAGAAATTTAAGGATGGATAATGAAGTGCTATAAGTAAGATGATTAATTAAGAAATTATTCAGGGAAAAATTAGTATAACACTCATTTAGACTTTCTCTTTTGTTTTGAGATAAGTTTGAAAAATACAACGTATTTGCCATTCCCGCTTTGCCAAACTTGTCTTATATGTAATGTTGTCATAGGTGGCTCACCCTATATGCTGAATACACAATTATATAGGGCCCCACAAATGCTTTTTTTTTTCAATAAAAAAAGTTGCTGGGAGACATGAAGCCAATCAATGGCTCTGACCCAGCACAAGGGGCCCCCTCCTCAATGGATAGATCATGTTAGTGAATGGATTTGAATGGCACAGGTGCTACAGCAAATATCCAATCAATCATTATGCTGTGAAAGTACAATATGGTGGTTAAAAAAAAAGAAGTATGACATGACTGCACCTCCAAAATGCAAGTATTCCTCCAGTGCTGCCAAACAAAAAGGGGAAGGGAAAAAAACAAAACAATGACAGAGAGCAGAAGCCGGGATTCAGGTATGTGTTATTGGAGTAATTCGTTGCAAATGAAGGAATTGTTACAGATATTCTTTAGCAATTCACAGGTAAATATTAGCCATTTCTGTTCAGAAGCAATTAAGCTGCTACTGACAGAGGGCAAACCTTAAACTAACTTGTGTGAATCCTACTGGGGATGCACAAACCAGTGCGTTCTTAGTGCCAGTCCCAAACCCAGATAAAGAGGGAGGGTTGCGTCAGGAAGGGCACCCGGTGTGAAACCTTTACCGAATCAAATATCCATCCATTATCCGAACCGCTTATCCTGCTCTCAGGGTCGCAGGGATGCCAGAGCCTATCCCAGCAGTCATTGGGCGGCAGGTGGGAAAACACCCTGGACAGGCCGCCAGACCATCACACAGGCCCACACGCACACACACACACACACACACGCACACACATTCAAATCAAATATACAAATCATAAATCAGATTTCCATACTGGATCAGTCGAGGCCCGGGTTACCAACGACAGCCACCGGTACTGTTGGCCAGCAGGGGGCCGGTGGAAACTATGCTCCTGTTGGCCGAAGCAGAAGGAGAGGGGGAGGGCATGTCCAGAGGCAGCAGGAGAGGAGGTAGGGTAGGAGTGTGGAGGTGAGAGTCTGAACTTTGAATGTTGGCTCTATGACTGGTAAAAGGAGGGAGGTGGCTGATATGATGGAGAGAAGGAAGGTAGATATACTGTGTGTGCAAGAGACCAGGTGGAAGGGGAGTAAGGCCAGGAGTATTGGAGGTGGGTTCAAACTCTTCTATTGTGTGGATGGGCAGAGAAATGAAGTAGGGGTAATTCTGAAGTAAGAGTATTTCAAGAGTGTGTTGGAGGGGAAGAGAGTGTCAGACAGTGATGAGCATGAAGCTGGAAATCGAAGATGTGATGATGAATGCTGTCAGCACATTTCCCCTGCAAGTTGGGTATGAATTCTGGAGTGAATTGGATGAAGTGGTGGAGAGTGTACCCAAGGAGGAGAGAGTGGTGATTGGTGCAGACTTCAATGGGCATGTTGGGGAAGGGAATGGAGGTAATGGAAAGACGACGGCCCCGACCGGAGATGCGCCCAAAGAGGAAACATCGAGGGCGGTCTGACAGGACGCAGAAGTGGGGCAGGCTAAGCTAACTGCTAGCCAATGCAGATCAGGAGTTCTGCAGTCATCCTGGCTGGCGTTCTTTCTCCTGGACAGTGATTTTTGTTGTTTTTTTTTTGTTTAGATATACGTGTTAGTTTGGATATATGTGTTCTTGTATTTCTTATAGTTTTTGGATATGTGTTTTTGTCTTTGTGTTGCACTGCTGTGGGCTGGGGAAAATGATGTTTCATTTCATTTCATGTGTGCAAGTGCATGAAATGGAATGAAAAATAAAGTGTTTCTGATTCTGATTCTGATGAGGAGGTGATGGGTAGGTATGGTGTCAAGGAGAGGAATGTGGAAGGACAGATGGCAGTGGATTTTGTGAAAAGGATGAAAAGGCTGTGGTGACTACATATTGCTGTGGTGAATACATATTTCAAGAAGAGGGAGGAACACAGGGTGATGTATAAGAGTGGAGGAAAGTGCACACAGGTGGACTGTATCTTATGCAGGAGATGCAATCTGAAAAAGACTGGAGACTGCAAGGTGGTGACATGGCAGAACGTAGCTAGGCAGCATCGCAGCATCAGATGGAGGTCTGTAGGATGATTTTGGAGATCAAGAAGAGGAAAAAAGTGAAGGCAGAGCCAAGGAACAAATGGTGGAAGTTGAAGAAGGATGACTGTTGTGTGGAGTTCAGGGAGAGGTTAAGATAGGCACTGGGTGGTAGTGAAGAGTTGCCGGATGGCTGGACAACTACTACAGAAATATATATATAAATAATAATGATAATAAATAATAATAGTAATAAATGTATGTGTGTATATATATATATATATATATATATATATATATATATATACACACACACATATAATCCAGTGAGTCAAGTAAATTCTTTATGAGACAGTACAAGCCTGTTTCATGCCATAAGCAATCATCAGCTTATGGCATGAAACAGGCTTATGCTTACTTGTGGGGGGGGGGGGCAAATACAATTGAAGAGAAAAGGGGGGGGTCCAAAAAAAATCCATGGCCCTGTAAACTTTCCGGTACATGCGCTAAAGACAACAATCAGCAGTGTGACATGAACACGGCCAGGCACTAGCCACACTCGTCTACAGAAAAAGATACGACAGCAGCAGCAGATAGTGTTCAAATTCAGAGGCCTAGAACAAGTTAGAGGGGAAAACACCTGCGCTGTATTCTCAATCATTATAATAGACATCAAAATTCTTGGACTAAATAACCATCATCATCCCCACTAGATTGAATGTACTACTATAGTTATTCAAAATAGAATAGGCAGTCAAGCACATGTACAAAGTTGCAACTGTGAACATGAAAATAGAAGTACTGGTATATAATCAAATGCAGGGTACTACATATCCTGCATTAATAGATGCTTTTTTTTATATGTTGAAATTAAATGTGCAGGGGACCAAATGGTTTGGACAAAGACAGAGGTGCATGGTCACCCCCCCACCTTACACCCCCAATCCTACACACATCCATCTTCACCGATCCTAATGCCTTAAAGCTTATTTTTGAGTTACATAACCAAAAAAAAAACTTCCCTCTTGCACCCTTGCCCTTGTACTTCCCAATCCCTCATGTGCCAAGAGTAGATTCAAAGTTTAGATAGATAGATAGATAGATAGATTAGATAGATAGATAGATAGATAGATAGATAGATAGATAGATAGATAGATAGATAGATAGATAGATAGATAGATAGATAGATAGATAGATAGATAGATAGATAGATAGATAGATAGATAGATAGATAGATAGATAGATAGATAGATAGATAGATAGATAGATAGATAGATAGATAGATAGATAGATAGATAGATAGATAGATAGATAGATGGTACTTTAATGTATCATTTATCAAATATCCTACAGTGAAAGCCTTGAAGGTCGGCACCATTTATTCCTCAAATGGATGCACAAGGTTCTTATTATATATTATATTAGTGCAACCAAAGAACAATACATCATGACTCCTCAGTGTTAGCATGCAAAGAGATATATCTCAAATAAAGGTCCCAGTAAGACCTCCTGTTGTGTTACAGCCGCCTCACCCCCAATCTATGTCCCCCTACACACACGTATACACACGCATGCATGCACGCACGCACGCGCGCGCACACACACACACACACACACACACACACACACACACACAATCTATCCAAACTCACTCTTTTTGACAAATTGGTAGGGGGTGCTGTGGAAAGGAAAAACAAATGTATGTCAGTCAAGCCAAAGCTCACAGTCTATTACGGTGTCTGATCCTCCACCATAGTTCATTGAGACAGTGGTGCATGTTGTGTGTGTGTGTGTGTGTGTGTGTGTGTGTGTGTGTGTGTGTGTGTGTGTGTGTGTGTGTGTGTGTGTGTGTGTGTGTGTGTGTGTGTCAGTGTGGTTAGGCAGAGAAGGGGTCTACTGTCCCATCCTTAATCCTGTCTGATGAGACAGGACAACAGAGGACATAACCCGCTTTTATCCCCTGCTGTGAGACCACGCTTCTCTCTCTCTCTCTTTCTCTCTCTCTCTCTACTGCTGGTCTCTACCTCTCTCTCATTCCCTCTCTGGCTCATTCACTCATTTTATCCAACTTTATCTCACTTTTCTCAACAACACTAACAACTTCTCTACAGCATTCTATCTCTCTCTATAAATAGCTGTCTCTCCCTGCCTCTTTTTCTCTTTTCCTCTTTAGCCAAACAAGCAAGGCTTAAGATGCTTAATTCAATCATCCCAGTTTAACTGTTTGACAGCCAGCATAGCATGTGAGGCAGCATTTGCATTTACCCTCCCACACGTCTTTTTAGACACATGCTAGGAGTGGTCAGGTCCCCGTTTGAGAGGAAAATTCACATTTTTTGTGCCTGGATGAAAATGCAAATTGTCCCTGTTCTTGCATCCCTCACACACAT
Source organism: Lampris incognitus (assembly GCF_029633865.1). Taxonomy (NCBI): domain Eukaryota; kingdom Metazoa; phylum Chordata; class Actinopteri; order Lampriformes; family Lampridae; genus Lampris; species Lampris incognitus. The sequence goes on from NC_079211.1 coordinate 119,395,863, forward strand.
GCATACATGCACATGTCTTTTTCATTCTGTCCCCTCTTTTGTTGCAATACATGTATGGTCAGACTAACACAATCAACCCAAATAGACTTGTTGGTGATGGTACTTGTGTACATATAAACTGCTTGGATGTCATCACGTTTTCCCATTGTTTTCCTGAATGACCTCAGGTTTAACCATTCACTGTGTCAATGCTTAGGCCTTCAATCCATTAAGACATCACTGTTTGGCTGATTGATATTAAAATGTGAGCACAAACACACTAACATACATATACAAGCAGATGTAGATTATAGAAAAATAAGCACAGACGTAGACACAGGGATGCCAGACACACTTGCACACATACACACAACGGGTATATATCTGCTTGTATCCCTGGCTGGTACATCTGTCTGTGTGTGTGTGTGTGTGTGTGTGTGTGTGTGTGTGTGTGTGTGTGTGTGTGTGTGTGTGTGTGTGTGTGTGTGTGTGTGTGTGTGTGTGAGTGAGTGAGTGTGTGTGTGTGTGTGTGTGTGTGTGTGTGTGTGTGTGTGTGTGTGTGTGTGTGTGTGTGTATTCTCATATTCAATATCAATCAAGCCGAAATACTCACCTCCCCCCACATACCACCAGTCGCCTACTACATCAAAAATAGTAAAGCAAATGAGTCTGCCAAACCATACAGCATTTTCCCCATGTATTTAAGTCCCGAGTCAGAATAACCACTAACACAGAGACTAAATGTTGGCCCGTACACAAGAAAATGTGTGGTGGTAACAAAGATGCCAGGTTACAGAGGTTACAGACTACTCGTTATTTTTTTGCACAAAAAAAACCCTCCAAAATCTAATGATTCTATTTTTCTTTTCTTTATACAACTGAAAGTTAATGTGATTCCTTTTAAGTTTGAAAGGTTTGTGATCCAAAGCCACAGAAAACCATTGCAGAGATATTTTAAAATCCAGAAAGTAAACCGCTATAACCAACATGCCAGTATTTTGTAATGAACTAATCCCCCCCGAATTGTACCCGGCCAATTACTCCTCTCATCCGAGCCATCCTGGTCGCTGCTCCACCCCCTTTACCGATCCAGGGACAGCTGCAGACTACCACATGCCTCCTCCGATACATGTGGACTCTCCAGCCGCTTCTTTTCACCTGACAGTGAGGAGTTTCCCCAGGAGGGCAAAGCGTGTGGGAGGATCACGCTATTCCCCCCAGTCAGCACCATGTATAGACGGCGCTGACCCCAGTTGCCCCTCCCCCAAACAGGCACCCCGACTGACCAGAGGAGGCGCTAGTGCAGTGACCAGGACACACAACCACATCTGGCTTCCCACCCACAGGGACGCCCGACCAAGCCGGAGGTAACACAGGGATTCGAACAGCCAATCCCCATGTTGGTAGGCAACGGAATAGACCGTGACGCTACCCAGATGCCCGTCATGAGCTAATTTGGAAAAGAGTTTTTGAAGGCAGTTGAACCTCTGTCGAGGAGACAAACAGATTTGACACACTTAATGCAGCATTTTCTTCTGAATTCATTTTGCTGAACCTTGTCATAGTGACAACTCAGTACTGATGAAAAAATTACTACTAACGCTGCAAACTGTATTGTAGCGAAATAGGGAGGCAGTCTAGCCGGACCGTCACAACCGAGGCGTGAACTCAGATTTCCCACACCGCGGGCGACAACATTAACCAGTCGACTAAAGGGTCCGACCTCTTAGCCAAGGGCTAGCGAGCCTATTCATCCGTGATCATTACAGTATTATCAAAAATGCCTTTATCTTATTTTTTCATTCTTTTATTTGTTCCAGTTTTAGGAGTATTTGGGTTTTATTCATGAAATTAAGGATTACCCATCTTGGTTTCTCATATGAAACTATCAGCTCAGCAAGCTGAACAACAAAGTAGTTGAATGACAACAGAAATGTCATTCTGGGGAATTCAGTAAAATGGCAAATGTAACGTGATTATAAAGCCATTGGGGACTGAATTGTGATTTATGACTATGTAAATAAATTTTGACTCGACATGACGACTGCAATAGCCTGTTTGAGCCTTGAATGGACACTGGACTTATCAATAAGCCATTGCTAGCACATCTGAGCTGGCTGCAGAAACCAGGCAGCAGGATTAGCCTGACTAACTGGCTGTTGGGCTAGCACATCACAAAGTACCTCGGCTCAGAAGTGAACTGAACTTTTTTCTTACCCAGGGTGCGCACAGAGTTGTTGATGTGGCTTGGTGGGCTGACTCCATGCACGTTGACGGCTCTCACCACAAATTGGTACTCAGTTTCTGGTATTAACCCTTTGAGTACCATGGAGTTAGCCAAAATAGGCTCACGGATGTACGTCCACTCCGTGTCCATCTCTGGCCTATGAGAGAAAAAGCATTCGTGCAGACATGTATTAAATGAAGCATCGGTGTCCAGCAAATCTTCCCTTGTTAAACTTTGCAAGAATAGGTAAAAGTGGTATTTCATGATCCCGGGAAAATCTTACTTTCTCCTTGCCTGAAAAAAATGTAATCTATGAAATGTAGCCAACCATTTTGTGCATGACACTGACAACATTTAAGATAAACACCATTGCAGAGTTAAGTCAACATTCACTTTACTGTTGTTAATAGTGACTTAACGGAAGTATTTTCAGCTTTCATCCCAATCATCTTTAGGGCATCCAGGAATCAAATACACAAATCTTGGGCATCCAGGTGGCATGGCGTTCTATTCTGTTGCCTACCAACATGGAGATCACTGGTTCGAATCCCTGTGTTACCTCCGGCTTGGTCAGGTGTCCCTACAGACACAATTGGCCATGTCTGTGGGTGGGAAGCTGGATGTGGGTATATGTCCTCCTGGTCACTGCACTATCGCCTCCTCTGGTTGGTCAGGGCGCTTGTTTGGGGGGGAGGGGGAACTGGGGGAGAATAGCGTGATCCTCTCACGCACTACCTCCCCCTGGCGAAACTCCTCACTGTCAGGTGAAAAGAAGCGGCTGGCGACTCCACGTGTATCGGAGGAGACATGTGGTAGTCTGCAGCCCTCCCCGAATCGGCAGAGGGGGTGGAGCAGCGACCAGGACGGCTCAGAAGAGTGGGGTAATTGGACAAGTACAATTGGGAGAGAAAAAGGGAAAAAACAAAAAACAAAATACACAAATCTTGCCATTTCAAACTTACATATAGAATGCCATATGATACAGTCCATTACATTTGATTTTCATTCTTCTATTTTATGTGCAGATAACATTTTTGTACTGAAATGTGAAATGTGACAGTATTGACCAAGTGTGTAACTAATGTGGTGTTAAATAAAATATTTTTATCCAGACTGATACAAAAAGGTTGTTACTGTAGCTATTTTTCAAAATAATGGGTGATGTTATCCCTTTTGTGACTGTTTGAATAATTCAATTATGCCCTTTATGCAGCTAACCTATTTAAAAGTATTATCAAACACTAGGCGCATTCACAGACAAAAACAAACAAACAGAAAAACTGCCATCATGAACTTTTGAACTTCTCTTTCTTATTCTCCCTATCAAACCCAGTTTCCATCTGGAGCTGCCATCTATGTCGTGATTTTGGCGACTTAGACAGAAGCCTGGAGCCTCAACTATTTGTTGAATAGAGTCATCTTCCCTGCCACTCAGCAACATTTCTTTTGATATGTGGGAGAAGCGATTTGTCTCTGAGATGGCTTTTGTCTGAGCAAAATGCCCCTGCATGCAAACACAGACACTGACTCATGTATACTCTCACACAGTAGCTAGCTGTGTCGCTCTTCTTCCATCTTTCCCTCTGTCTCTCACTCTTTCAGACTATTCTGACCCCCCTCTCCCTCTCTGTCTTGCTCAGCCCTGATGGTGTACTGTACACAAACAACTGTGATGGGCTTCTGTCTTATGCTTCTTGATTTGTTTTCCTGCATGTTTTTTTAAATACCTTGCCATGTTCTCTAACGAAGATTTTTTTTTGAATGGGTAAAGGTGTATAGAAAAAATCTCTCTTCCATTCTCTCCATCTGCCTCCTCAGCAGATATTCAAAACATCTGTTAACTGGCTAATCGGGGAAATGTGATTAAAAATAATATCTGATGGGCATCCAGGTAGAGTAGCGGCCTATTCTGTTGCCTACCAACACAGGGATCGCCGATTTGAATCCCCGTGTTACCTCCGGCTTGGTCGGGCATCCCTACAGACACAATTGGCCTGTCTGCGGGTGGGAAACCGGATGTGGGCATGTGTCTTGGTCGCTGCACAGCGCCTCCTCTGGTCGGTCGGGGTGTCTGTTCAGGGGGGAAGGGGAACTGGGGGGAATAGTTTGATCCTCCCATGCGCTACATCCCCCTGGTGAAACTCCTCACTGTCAGGTGAAAAGAAGCGGCTGGCGACTCCACATGTATCGGAAGAGGCATGTGGTAGTCTGCAGCTCCCCCCCCGGATCGGCAGAGGGGGTGGAGCAGTGACCAGGATGGCCCGGCTGGGGAGCGGTGACATTGACCAGGTACAACTGGGGAGAAAAGGGGGAACCCCCGCCCCAAAAAAAATATATATATCAGATGACAACTTCACATTCTAGCAACCAGACATGGGAGGCTCTGTGCATGTGTGTGTGTGTGTGTGTGTGTGTGTGTGTGAGTGAGATGGGGGGGTTCTACTTTCTTATTTATTGTTTTTGTTATTATTTATTATATCCTTATATATAGTTTTAAGGGAACCCAGCCACTGAGGATGCACAAGCCAGTGCATCCTTAGTGCCGGTCCCAAGCCCGGACAAATGGGGAGGGTTGCGTCAGGAAGGGCATCCGGCGTAAAATCTTTGCCAAATCAAATATGCGGATCATAAATAAGACTTACATACCGGATCGGTCGAGGCCCGGGTTACCAACGACCGCCACCGGTACTGTTAACCAGCAGGGTGTCGGTGGAAACTATGCTACTGTTGGGCGAAGGAGAAGGAGAGGGGGAAAGCATGTCCAGAGGCAGCTAGAGAGGAGGAAGGGTAGGCATGTGGAGGTGAGAGTTGGAACTTTGAATGTTGGCACTATGACTGGTAAAGGGAGAGAGCTGGCTGACATGATGGAAAGAAGAAAGGTAGGCATACTGTGTGTGCAAGAGACCAGGTGGAAGGGGAGTAAGGCCAGGAGTATCGGAGGTGGGTCCAAACTCTTCTACCATGGTGTGAATGGGAGGAGAAATGGGGTAGGGGTAATTCTGAAGGAAGAGTATGTCAAGAGCGTGCTGGAGGTGAAGAGAGTGTCAGACAGAGTGATGAGTATGAAGCTGGAAATTGAAGGTTTATTGCTGAATGTTATCAGCGCATATGCCCCGCAAGTTGGGTGTGAGATGGATGAAAAAGAAGAACTCTGGAGTGAGTTGGACGACATGGTGGAGAGGGTACCCAAGGAGGAGAGAGTGGTGATTGGAGCGGACTTCAATGGACATGTTGGTGAAGGGAACAGAGGTGATGAGGAGGTGATGGGAAGGTATGGAGTCAAGAAGAGAAATGTGGAAGGACAGATGGTGGTCGATTTTGCGAAAAGGATGGAAATGGCTGTGGTGAATACATATTTCAAGAAGAGGGAGGAACACAGGGTGACGTACAAGAGTGGAGGAAAGTGCACACAGGTGGACTATATCTTATGTAGAAGGCGCCATCTAAAAGGGATTGGAGACTGCAAGGTGGTGACAGGGGAGAGCGTAGCTAGGCAGCATCGGATGGTGGTCTGTAGAATGACTTTGGAGACCAAGAAGAGGAAGCGAGTGAAGACACAGCCGAAGATCAAATGGTGGAAGTTGAAGAAGGAAGACTGTTGTGTGGAGTTCAGGCAGGAGTTAAGACAGGCACTGGGTGGTAGTGAAGAGTTGCCAGATGGCTGGAAAACCACTGCAGAAATAGTGAGGGAGACAGCTAGGAAGGTACTTGGTGTGTCATCAGGACAGAGGAAGGAAGACAAGGAGACTTGGTGGTGGAATGAGGAAGTACAGCAAATTATACAGAGGAAAAGGTTGGCAAAGAAGAAGTGGGATAGTCAGAGAGATGAAGAAAGTAGACAGGAGTACAAGGAGATGCAGCGTAAAGCAAAGAGAGAGGTGGCAAAGGCAAAGGAAAAGGCGTATGGTGAGTTGTATGACAGATTAGACACTAAGGAAGGAGAAAAGGACTTGTACCGATTGGCTAGACAGAGGGACCAAGCTGCAAAGGATGTGCAGCAAGTTAGGGCGATCAAGGATAGAGATGGAAATGTGCTGACAAGTGAGGAGAGTGTGCTAAGAAGGTGGAAGGAATACTTTGAGGGGCTGATGAATGAAGAAAATGAGAGAGAGAGAAGGTTGGATGATGTAGGGATAGTGAATCAGGAAGTTCAGCGGATTAGCAAGGAGGAAGTGAGGGCAGCTATGAAGAGGATGAAGAATGGAAAGGCAGTTGGTCCTGATGACATACCTGTGGAGGCATGGAGATGTTTAGGAGAGATGGCAGTGGAGTTTTTAACAAGATTGTTTAACACAATCCTGGAAAGTGAGAGGATGCCTGAGGAGTGGAGAAGAAGCATACTGGTACCGATTTTCAAGAACAAGGGCGATGTGCAGAACTGTAACAACTACAGAGGTATAAAGTTGATCAGCCACAGCATGAAGATTTGGGAAAGAGTAATAGAAGCTAGGTTAAGAGGAGAGGTGACGATCAGCGAGCAGCAGTATGGTTTCATGCCACGAAAGAGCACCACAGATGCGATGTTTGCTTTGAGAATGTTGATTGAGAAGTATAGAGAAGGCCAGAAAGAGTTGCATTGTGTCTTTGTAGATTTAGAGAAAGCTTATGACAGAGTGCCGAGAGAGGAGGTGTGGTATTGTATGAGGAAGTCAGGAGTTGCAGAGAAGTATGTAGGAGTGGTGCAGGATACGTATGAGGGAAGTGTGACAATGGTGAGGTGTGCGGTTGGAATGACAGATGGGTTCAAGGTGGAGGTGGGATTACATCAAGGATCGGCTCTTAGCCCTTTCTTGTTTGCAATGGTGATGGACAGGTTGACGGACAAGATCAGGCAGGAGTCTCCATGGACGATGAGGTTCGCGGATGACATTGTGATCTGTAGCGAGAGTAGGGTGCAGGTTGAGGAGAGCCTGGAGAGGTGGAGGTATGCACTGGAGAGAAGAGGAATGAAAGTCAGTAGGAGCAAGACGGAATACCTATGTGTGAATGAGAGAGAGGACAGTGGAATGGTCAGGATGCAAGGAGTGGAGGTGACAAAGGCATTTGAGTTTAAATACTTGGGGTCAACTGTCCAAAGTAACGGGGAGTGCAGTAGAGAGGTGAAAAAGAGAGTGCAGGCAGGTTGGAGTGGGTGGAGAAGTGTGTCAGGAGTGATTTGCGACAGAAGGGTATCAGCAAGGGAAAGTTTACAAGATGGTTGTGAGACCAGCTATGTTATATGGTTTGGAGACAGTGGCACTGACGAAAAGACAGGAGGCGGAGCTGGAGGTGGCGGAGTTGAAGATGCTAAGATTTTCACTGGGAGTAACGAAGAAGGACAGGATTAGGAGCGATTATATTAGAGGGACCGCTCAGGTTGGACGGTTTGGGGACAAAGCAAGAGAGGAAGATTGAGATGGCTTGGACATGTGTGGAGGAGAGATGCCGAGTATATTGGGAGAAGGATGCTGAATATGGAGCTGCCAGGGAAGAGGAGAAGAGGAAGGCCAAAGAGGAGGTTTATGGATGTGGTGAGGGAAGACATGCAGGTGGCTGGTGTGACAGAGGAAGACGCAGAAGACAGGAAGAAATGGAAACGGATGATCCGCTGTGGCGACCCCTAACGGGAGCAGCCGAAAGTAGTAGTAGATATAGTTTTAAGGGCTGAGAGAGCAAGGGCACATGCATATCATTGCATTTAAAGTTACATGTTACTTTTTATATGTACATGATAAAGTGAAACTTTAATTTGTGTGTGTGTGTGTGTGCGTGTGTGTGAGAGTGAGAGAGTGAGGGAGAGAGAGGAGAGACAGACAGAGAGCTTTAACACTGTTGCAATATGTGGAGACAAACAGCTATGCTTTTTTTCTAATGTCTTCAGTGAATCTGTTGTCAAAACAGAGAGGGTTATACTGAACACAACAAGAGACTCACACAATTCAGAGTAAAGGGACCTGTGTCAAAGCAAGCTCACAAAGAATGGTACCAGCATGAAGACGTTTTCAATAAGATGGAAATGACTGAATACAGAAGACCTGGGTACAGTGACTGAATATGTAACATCCAGATCCTCCTCAGTTTTAGACCTCTGGAATTTATACACACACACGCACGCACGCACGCACGCACGCGCGCGCGCACACACACACACACACACACACACAGGAAAAAAGGGAAAATTCTTGAACTCTTATCTTTGTGCTATGGCAGAACACCTCTTTATTAAATGCCAATAAAACAAAGTGAATTCATATATGGATAAGTCAAAATATCTTAATTCTGTTCCATTCATTATCCCATGGATGGGACAGAATTAAGATTTTTTTTAAATTCTGTTCCAAAAAGCAAAATCACTGATACTTTCCCATCACCATAATTTACCCATCAAGTATTGATAAGAGAAAAAGGCTTCATATGATTAAGCAAAGTGACTTTGAACATAAGTAATATTAGACATATCTCAGACGTAGCATAGCAATAGTGCTACACCAAAATTAAAAAATGATTTGTCAGCTGCCTACCTATTATTTTTAGGACAACTTCCACCCTAAACTGCCATAAAAAACACAAACACAACATGTTGCAGCAAATTACAAAAACAAGTACAATGGTGAACACACAAACTATATGTGTATTTACCATCATACTTCGTACATTGTACAAGTATGACTGGGTGTAGGTGGCTCATGGTCCATTGCAGCATGGCTCAGTACAGAAAAGGGATGCAGTGGTTGCAAGCTAAAAGTTACACCAGAAAATAATCAGCCACACATTAAACTCACAAAACTGCGGAACAAGCTATACAATTGGTGAGGCTGCTAAAATAATGCATGTTTTGTGTCAAAATTTACACACAACAGCCATGTGAAAATATATCCATAAATGGTTTGGCACCTTATTTAATTTGACATCAATGCTCTCTTGCCATAATACTCCTCCTTTCCTTTTGCTCCAAATTAAGGACCACAAAGAGAACTAGACATTGTTACGCCGTGCTATTGTTGATAGTTTTTGTGAGCTGACTCATGCATGTGATGTTGGAAATGGTCTCTTCAGAGATGATTCAAAAATTGATTTGCTCAACTTTATTATTCAAACAATTAATCATTCCATTAACCAATGTCTTACCTGATGTATGCCACGAGGAAATGAAGGACAGGTGCACTTCCCTCACTCTCTCCTTGTTTCCATGACAACGCTAGCTCTGTGTCAGATACAGGCACAACAAGAGGCTGGGTAGGGGGCGATGGGGGCATGCACATTTCTATTGAAAGAGAAATAAATTGGGGGGGAAAAAACAATAGAAAATCATCAGAACAACAACAACAGTGTATATATATATATATATATATATATATATATATATGCAAACAACTACACACATATACACATTTATTAAGGCTGAGCCTACACACACACACACACACACACACACACACACACACACACACCACACACACTACCTTGCATACACCGCACACTATTTATTATTATTACTGCTTTTTTGTTCTGTTTTGTTCTTATTTTATTACTATTGCTGCTGCAGTGTTGAGGAGCCGAAACACAAGAATTTTACTCTCTTGTACTTATATAATAAGACGTAACAAATAAAGAATCTTAAATCCTGAATCTTGAACACTATATCAGAGGTAACAAATGAACACTAATGATTTTCTACACTAGTAGTGTTTAACAATAACAATTTAAAAGATAAAAACAAAATTAGGATTATTCACATTACATTAACATACAGTAACATACACTCACCGGCCACTTTATTAGGCACACCTGTCCAACTGCTCGTTAACGCAAATTTCTAATCAGCCAATCACATGGCAGCAACTCAATGCATTTAGGCATGTAGACATGGTCAAGACGATCTGCTGCAGTTCAAACCGAGCATCAGAATGGGGAAGAAAGGTGATTTAAGTGACATTGAACGTGGCATGGTTGTTGGTGCCAGACGGGCTGGTCTGAGTATTTCAGAAACTGCTGATCTACTGGGATTTTCACGCACAACCATCTCTAGGGTTTACAGAGAATGGTCTGAAAAAGAGAAAATATCCAGTGAGCGGCAGTTCTGTGGGCGAAAATGCCTTGTTGATGCCAGAGGTCAGAGGAGAATGGCCAGACTGGTTCGAGCTGATAGAAGGGCAACAGTAACTCAAATAACCACTCATTACAACCGAGGTATGCAGAAGAGCATCTCTGAACGCACAACACGTCGAACCTTGAGGCAGATGGGCTACAGCAGCAGAAGACCACACCGGGTGCCACTCCTGTCAGCTAAGAACAGGAAACTGAGGCTACAATTCGCACAGGCTCACCAAAATTGGACAACAGAAGATTGGAAAAACGTTGCCTGGTCTGATGAGTCTCGATTTCTGCTGCGACATTCGGATGGTAGGGTCAGAATTTGCCGTCAACAACATGAAAGCATGGATCCATCCTGCCTTGTATCAACGGTTCAGGCTGGTGGTGTTGGTGTAATGGTGTGGGGGATATTTTCTTGGCACACTTTGGGCCCCTTAGTACCAATTGAGCATCACGTCAACGCCACAGCCTACCTGAGTATTGTTGCTGACCATGTCCATCCCTTTATGATCACAGTGTTCCCATCTTCTGATGGCTACTTCCAGCAGGATAACGCGCCATGTCATAAAGCTCGAATCATCTCAGACTGGTTTCTTGAACATGACAAGGAGTTCACTGTACTCAAATGGCCTCCACAGTCACCAGATCTCAATCCAATAGAGCACCTTTGGGATGTGGTGGACCGGGAGATTCGCATCATGGATGTGCAGCCGACAAATCTGCAGCAACTGCGTGATGCTATCATGTCAATATGGACCAAACTCTCTGAGGAATGTTTCCAGTACCTTGTTGAATCTATGCCACGAAGGATTAAGGCAGTTCTGAAGGCAAAAGGGGGTCCAACCCGGTACTAGCAAGGTGTACCTAATAAAGTGGCCAGTGAGTGTATATTCACACACAAAAACCCTTTAAAACAACACTGACATGTAGCTAATCATCCTGTACTAACAGTACTGAATACACAAAATATTCTGCAATAGTTATTTGTGTGTATGAGAGCGTATGCATAATGCTTAAGTATGCATGCTCATACCTGTACAACTGAATGTGTGTGTTTGTATTTGTATGTGTGTATGTTTATGTGTGCACGTGGTGTGTTTTTGCACCTGCAACTCTGTACGTGTACATCTATGAATGTGTGCTTGCAGGTATGCTTAAAGTAAAACATTAGCATGGTTATTGGTGTGAATACATGTGCTCACAACACATATACAAATTAATATATTCTTACCATGCGATGCAGTGCTGATATCTCTGGGCATACTGGGTCTACCCTCCCCTGCCCAACCATATGCCCCCACACTGACTTTGTAATTTGTGTTCACCTTAAGGTTACCAATCTCCACATCCTGAGACATGGCACATCAGAGGATAAGGGAGCAGAAGAAAGAGTACATCAGAAAAGATGAAGAAAAATAGAGGAAAGAAACAGAGCAATCGATGGCGATGTGGAGCATGGATGGGGAGAACAAAGGCAGAGAAGAAAGGAATGAGAGAAATAGAGGAACAGAAACACGAATAAGTAATTATTTGATACAGTAGCATTTTGAATTTAGCCATAGGTAAAAAGTTCTATTTATGTCAAGCATGACAGAAAGCAGTATACTTTAGGCCAAATGGTACTTACAAAGTTTGCTTGTCCATCAAATTGACCCTTTGGGAAAGTTAAAACAAAGGAATATGGTTATTCTTTAGAGCAGAGTGAAAGCTATTTAAATACATCTGGCCAAGTCAATCAAACTGTGAGATACACAATCTTAATCTTCAGTTTTACTTTGTTAGGGAGACTATGTCAACTCGAGCCTCAAAGGTGCTATGTGTAATTCTACTAAAATCTAGACCTTTATCATTCAGCAACTTGAATAAAAACAAGAAATCAAAGCAATCGAGACAAATAAATTCAAATAGAAAGCTGGCGCATACACAGCAGATTTCTTGACATTTGTCATTTTCACATGCCCTCAGCAGACATTGTTGGTTGTTTCTTCATAGCTTGCAGGGGACTGAGACTGTGAGCTTTGTCTTTTGGGGAGCAGGATGCCAAATTATGACAAAAACTACTCGGCCAATGGGGCATCCAGGTAGCGGTCTATTCAATTGCCGACCAACACGGGGATCGCGGGTTCGAATCCCCATGTTAGCCACGGCTTGGTTGGGCATCCCTACAGACACAGTTGGCCATGTCTGCGGTTAGGAAACCGGATGTGGATATGTCCTGGTCACTGCACTAGCACCTCCTCTGGTCAGTCAGGGCGCCTGTTCGGGAGGGGGAACTGGGGGGAATAGCGTGATCCTCCCACGTGCTACATCCCCCTGGTGAAACTCCTCACTGTCAGGTGAAAATAAGCAGCTGGTGACTCTACATGTATCGGGGGAGACGCGTGGTACTCTGCTAGCCTCCCCAGATCGGAAGACGGGGTGGAGCAGTGTCCGGGATAGCTCGGAAGACTGGGGTAATTGGCCGGATACAATTGGACAGAAAAAGGTGTGTGTGTGGGAGGGGGAATCCAAAAAAAAAAAAAAAAACCCTACTCGGCCAAGGTTCTGTCTTTCTGTACACAGAAATCTGGCGCAAGTAAGGCGCTAAAGATGAATATCAGCAATAACAAATTTTCTTGGACTTGGCAATATCTGACTGTGATCAGTTCTGATAAAAGTGACATTAAATGTTGTTTGTTAACATGAGGGTCTCGTTTTCTCTTTCTCTCTGGTGCGTAATGGTCCACTATAAAGGGATTCATAAGAATTTGGGTACTCTTGAAAATGAAACTTTCCACACTATCCAAAAGAAAAATTGTCGGCAAATATGTAATTGCAATGACCATAATGGAGTCATGTTTTCATTTATGCATCTACTCACAGTGGTCAGCATGTCCAAGCTGAGAGGTACCTCCAGTAATGAGGCTGTACTCACTGGACGGTTGCTTTTCATCTCTGTGTAGAAGACCTAAAAACAAAAACACACGCAAACACACACAAACACATAAGTGTATGTTCTCACAGATGCACACGCACGCACACACACACACACGCACACACACACACACATACACACGCACACACACACACAAGCATTCATAAAAAAGAATAGAGAAAAGACAGCAGAGAACTAACTAGACAAAACAGTAAAACAGTGTATGAGGCAACAGTTCATTCCACTGTTACATATGTATGTATATATGTAATATATGTACATATGTTACACATGTACCTGACACCTGAACAGTATCAGAAGACCTGGTCACATAAGATCCATTCAAGTTTACTCAATCGACTCCAAAATTCTATGCAATGCTCCACAATTGACAATAATATCATTTCACAATGTAACAATGATGTCTCTTTGTCATACAAGTATCTTTGAGGAATAAGCCTTAGCATCTATGAATATGGGTCCAGCTGTGATACCTAAAATACATACATACTCAAAATGAAAGCATAGCAATTAGTTTTATTGATAAAATGACAGGAATTGAGGGGAAATTACTAGATACCAAAAAGCTATTTCAGTACTATTTCTAGTTTAATTGGCATATGTAAGTCTCTAATATGACTGATTGTAAGATTTGAGTCTTGTTGGAAGGAACAGGAGCTTCCCTTGCCAAGCGCTCTGGTTTCTGGTTGTGCAACGTTAATACTGAATGTCATAGAAGACGCCCACTGAAATCAACACATCATTGAAATGTGTGGCGATGACAATGAAGAACGGGGGAATCAAGAGAAAGAAATACTATGAGACAACAGGATTACATATGAACTTCCAAAGCGATTAGCCAATTGAACTAGCTTGGTAATCTGTGAGTGGTGAGGTAGCTAGCTAGTCAACTAATCCTCTTAGTGCAGACATATGGTCCAGAGCAGAGCACACACTGTCAAATCTACACTTTGTTAATGGCTTTCTCAAAACAAACATTAGGGAGGAAGGGATGTAGGGAATTAAGCATGGAAGATGTAACTGCGATAAAGCATCTCAACATTTATGCCACTATAATTCAAATATAAGGTTTTCACGCATCCGTATGATAATTTATCTAGCGATGGCTAAAAAGCAGGAAGACTTTGGTCAGTCTTTACGATGTTAGCTATCCAATTCTTTTCTTTAAGACAGGAAGCCTTGGACCTGAGATATGAGGTGGTGTTTGATGAAGGCATTGTTTATAAAGCAAAACATCAATATCTGTATTGAAGTCCTCTGGAAATGCAGCAAATGAAGCTCATTCTAGCAATGGAACAAACTATTTCTGCTAGAAACTTGAGCCTACTTTCAATATGATACTCTGCAACTGCAAAGCCAAGAACACAAACACATAAAACTTTGCAAGTGTAGTTTCGCTCAGGCTGCTTTTGGTAGTATTTAACCTAATAATGCCCACATTACAAAACACGACAGATAAGCACTAAGGAAACCCCAAAAGAAAAGATATAATTCTTTCATTTAATTATTTTGTTTTTCATTTTGCAATGAAAGGTCACCATTTTTTCCAGTCAACACATTTACGCCTCTTTTTCAACACACTTTAGCCTCTGTCACCATGATTTTAGAGCAACAGATACACTTTGTGCAGCTTTATAAAATACAATGGATTAACACTTTTTTAGAGATATAAATTTCAGTGTTCAATCCACGTCGCAGCATAAATATCTACTGTGCGATAAAAAAATAACTGTAATTCATATGCAATTGTTTTAGCCAAATGCTCATGTGCCCATTTTAAGTCATGAGAGAGATTAAGCATGTACGTATCTGAGAGTCAAACAATATGTGTCAAAGGTAAACAGAGGCATCTTTCCAAAAACTCATTATTGCTTTCTACCAATAAACACAAGCTATACAACCTGTCTACCAGAAGATGTTGACTTAAAACGCACTACATACAAAAACATTACCAAGCAAAATAAACTCCATCAAGTTAGTCTGACGAAAGTTGGACCACATTGTTGAGTGCCAAAATAACCCTGAAAAACATGCATTTGACTCAGTGAAGGGGCTCCATCAAAATACCATACATTTCTAAATCCCAGACCTAGGCCGACCCTCACGGTCACCCCATTGTACATTAGCTTTCATGTTAAATTTGAAAGAAACTTCAGCCTACCTTGTATCCAGTGATGGTGCTAACATGACGTCGAGGCATCTTCCATCGCACACTGAAAGCTGTGCAGTTTATTGTTTCCAGTTGAATGTCCAAAGGGGGACTCAGACGATCTGGTTAAGGCAGAAAGAAAGACTAAATCATGTCATAATTAGTGTTTAAACTGTGTTTTTAAGGAACTTGTTTACCAGGTGAAACAACTCATACAAACCTGGTTTCAAACATTTTTTTTTAATTTTTTTGGATTTTTACCCCCTTTTTCTCCCCTATTGTACTTGGCGAATTACCCCACTCTTCCAATCGCTGCTCCCCCCCTCTTCCAATCCGGGGAGGGCTGCAGACTACCACATGCCTCCTCTGATACATGTGGAGTCGCCAGCCGCTTCTTTTCACCTGACAGTGAGGAGTTTCACCAGGGGGACGTAGCGCGTGGGAGGATCACGCTATTCCCCCAGTTCCCTCTCCCCCCCGAACAAGCACCCTGATCAATCAGAGGAGGTGCTAGCGCAGGGACCAGGACGCATACCTACATCTGGCTTCCCACCCACAGACACAGCCAATCGTGTCTGTAGGGACGCCAAACCAAGCCGGAGGCAACACGGGGATTCGAACCGGTGATCCCCATGTTGGTAGGCAGCGGAATAGACTGCTACGCTAACCGCATGCCCTTCAAACAATTTTTCAATTATGTTGTATTTGTCTGTGATCTGTGTGGTTGGTATGTTATGGAGTTTTATTTGAACTTTGAGCTTTTATGTTAATGTTATGTATGTTATTATGTTGCGAGCTGTCATGTCCAATTGCCTCTATAGGGGTAAATAAAGTTGTATTGTAATGTAGAACATATGCGATTCTGAAATCGGAAATGATGTGATTGAACGCAGTCTAAAGAATCTGTCGGTGATGTAGACAGTGTAATGTAGATAGGAGTGAGGGATTTTTAATTTGCCAGCTAGCTGCTTTGTAGAAAAAGCAAACCGTTGAGTCTGAGACTGACAAAGGCAACAGCAAAGCAGTCCCTGTCAGCAATCAACTGATGTGAATTACTCAAGCCAATCAGTGTTGATTTTCTTTTTGTGGCTGGCTAATGTCAATATTAAGGGCCACTGGTGGGATTTGTAAAACACGATGTTCACTGAAGTTGCCTGGAATATTATGAATTTCAAATTACATTTACTGCAGCAGAATGTTGCAAAATGCTGATTAGACAGCGTGCTTGCTTTTTTTGTCACCATTACACTTCAAAGCCTAGTTTCAAACGACTTGTAGGACATATTCTGAAATTGGAACGTGTCAATTCAAAATTATTAAAAGTCTACAAGGCTGAATAATTTACATGAAATTTTTGAAAAACAACTCTTAACATTCCAACATTTCTTTTTGGGTTCAGTGATACATCTGAAATGTTTTTCTAGGGAATGGGAAAGGAGTGGATATTGGCTTGTGCACAATTGTTTGGTCATTCAGGTCAGTGCTCATTAGAGAACATCATTACAGTCAGTCTATAACAATGTTTTTTTTTCTGAAGAGCAAGTTGTAATCTGAACAGAAATGGGGTCCTTAAAGTCATGTCCAAATCGTTAAGGTGGCTATTGAGCCTGTATTACAAGCTCTAAAGTCCTTCCAGAGTGGAAAATTGCTACTTGAGGTGACATAATGTATAGGTTGATGTAATCGTTTATGCTAATCAGAGACTCATTGGCCACAGATGAAATTACTTTCACAGTCTGAATTAGAAAGGCATTAAGCCCTTAATGCTTCTGCGGTACATCAAGAGATCGAGCTGGTGCAACCAATGTCCATCTGGGGTCTGACTGCTTCAGGATACACTCGGCCACAGAAAATGAAAAGAAGCCATTAGGGTCTTTTCTGTCACTCGTGTTCCACATTTATTACCTGCATTTGATGGAGGAACATGATCAGAAAGGGGTCCCTCAAAAATGAACCTCGTTACACAACAATGTAGTTTATATCTTAACAGTTAAACACAGTTGTAACAATGGCAACAAAAAGCTGCTTTTGACAAACTTGTCTCTGATTAAAAACATTGCGTTTTCATTTGAAGTTTCACCAAGTGCATTTTGATTTAATTTTACATTATTTAACCAGAGAGAATATTAAACGCTAAGTTCTTACATGCAATTACAGCATGACTAATGGTTATTGTGAAATATCTCTGAAGACATTATCATTTCAGAACATGTTGGGCAAGGTTTAGAGAAGGTTAAAATTTAGACATTTTTATCATTCTCCACTCATGCAGCATCCAAGAATTCAATCCAAAAACAACAATATCAGTCGTTATCTGGCCTTCCCCTTTCTGACTGACAAAAGAGCAAAATCAAAAAGGATCCAGCCTGACCAAACAGCAGAAAAGAAGAACTTGGTAATTTGACATCTCATGTCATAAAGCCACCGCTCCCCTGTACCCTTTCCTCTCCCTTCCCCCTCTCTTCTCAATTACTCATATCTCTGTTTCTCCTTAGGTCCTCTCCTTTGCTTTGCCCCTTCCTCTACACAACCTTCATCTCAGCTTGTCAAATTAAGCATGTAATGGATCATGTCATAATGTCAATTCATTGAACGTACATCATCTTCCCATGGATGTAGCCCTGCAGACCTACAAATTAGCTGAACTTGCAAAATTAGAAAAGAAAGACAAATTCCTTGAGAAACACTAGATGCCATCAATACACCTAAGACATCTTTTTATGTTCCAACTCAACAACATCGGAACATCTAATGCAAGATTCTCTGAAATGAAGTATCAAATGACTATGGAAACCAATCAACTTAGTACACTTTTTTTTTCTTTTTGGATTTTTTTCCCTTTTCTCCCCAATCGTATCCAGCCAATTACCCCACTTTCCAAACCGTCCTGGTTGCTGCTCCACCCCCTCTGCTGATCCGGGGAGGGCTGAAGACTACCACATGCCTCCTCCGATACATGTGGAGTCACCAGCCACTTCTTTTCACCTGACAGTGAGGAGTTTCATCAGGAGGACGTAGCGCGAGGGAGGATCACCCTATCCCCCCCCCAGTTTTCTCTCCCTCCTGAACAGAGACTGACCAGAGGAGGCGCTAGTGCAGCGACCAGGACACATACCCACATCCGGCTTCCCACCCGCAGACACGGCCAATTGTGTCTGTAGGGATGCCTGACCAAGCCGGAGGTACAATGGGGATTCGAATCGGCAATCCCTGTATCGATAGGCAACGGAATAGACCACCACACCACCACCCGGACGCTGTTAGTACAAAAATTTGATGTAAGGCTCTGTTTAAGATATTACACATAGCATCCATGGACCAAAGTAGAAAAAAATGGCAAATCAAAATAAATATCTTGAAAGAGAGGAAAAAGTTATCAATCTGAATTTAAGCTACAGATCACCAAAGTGTGACGAACATTAATATTTCCGCATGTAACGCTAATGCTACCTCTCTGCTGGTCTAGCAGGGAGGCCGTGATTGTCAGTACTGAGTGAAATGGCAGCTTTGTGACACATATCCGCAACTCAATTCGTTAGTAAATATATATTTTAAATTGGATTACATTGAAAAAAGCTTTAAGAATTTCACCAAACTGTAATTCTAATGCCTCGATTTTACTTACTTAAAGGATGAAACCATTTGTAAACAGGAATCAGAAATCCTACTCATTGTTGACATAGGTGAAAAAAAATAGTGGAACTGGAGGTAACCTGGAAGCCCAGAAATGTCAACAACACTTCAGCGGTCCCTTCATGCATGTAAATAGTCGTCTAAAGAAAAAGGCTGATTACATGCTTATTGTTGTTGCAAGAGTATTTTCAGTGTTGTGGAGGAGAAGGTCATGTTGATGTTTAATCTACCATTCATTTCTCTGTGAAGGATTTTTACATGCTGCTGAACCTTGATTTCGTCTTGGCCAGAGGATTAAGGTGCATTTATAACACGCTTGCTCTAAATTCATCAACAATCCAGTCTGGAGCTTACAGGCATTTAGAGTGCCAGTTCCTGAACAATCTGTAACTGCGCACACCACATTAATATTCAAAGATGTTGATTTGGAAGGGAGAGATGCTTAAATCATCTTGATCTGGGCACTTTAAAAAGGCCCCTAAGAAAAATGGGAACCATTTAAATATGATCTAGTGTTGAAGTACTGGAATGCCAGCCTCAAAAACTCTGGTATGTTTTTTTTTCTTTTCCAAAAACTCATGCAAGATAAATCATTTTGCAAAAGCTTTCGCTGAATACTGACAGTAGGATGCCTCTTAGTAATATTTGCAGTTGAATACAGAAATCCTGAATGCTTTATTATTGGGACTCCTACATTTGGTGGGCCAATCAAAAACCATCTTTGCCTCCTCAGTCAAAATGAAGCTTCAAACTCGAGGAGTCTTGAACATATTTTGTACTTGATTGGGACTAACAGGGTGAGGAACAGCTTTTTCCCCAGAGCTGTAGCCTCCACCCCCCCCCACATGCACGCGCACGCGCGCACGCACGCACGCACACACACACACACACACACACACACACACACACACACACACACACCTGCCTCTAGCTGCTGAGAACTAACTGGTACTAAAGTAGCTGCAATATGGACAACTATATGTACAATAATCCCATGCACTATTTTGGGTTTTAAAAGCCACTGCTATCTTTTATTGTCTCATTATCATTTTTGCTACCTCACTTATTTTTACTACCTCACTTGTTTATACTAAATGTTGTTTGTTCTTGTTTTTATCTTGTTTATTTTTAATCATTTACCTTGTCTAGTGTTGCTGGTCTGAGAGTCACCAAATGAAATGTCATTGTGTGTGCACAATGACAGTTAAGTGCCTTATCTTATCTTAAGAAATTAAAATCATGTCAAGACAGCTGTGCAACTTGAACCCACTGATTTTTAAAGCGAAGGTCAAGCAAGGGCCGCGAGGTAGCATCACTAAATAAGAAAATGGACTTGTTGAACACTTTTAACATGAAAATTGTAGTACTCATTTTGCTCTTGTAAAATTTACATTATTGACTGTCTGTGGTTGCCTCATGTCTCTTTTAATATTGAAAATGGTTATGTATTTGAAACAGCAAACATCTGTATCCATCTTTGTAGGGTTAGGGTGGAATGAAGGGACGTCAGGAACAATGATAGAAATGAGTCCCTGACAACTGTCTTTTATGTTTGTTATCGATATTTTAAGCTATGTTGTCAAATAAACTAAGATAAACTAAATGAATGGGTTCCCGATAATCCACAAGTACATCTTGTGTATTGATCACCAGGACAGGTGATCCATAACTTTATTACATTAAGTCAACCGCCTTAACTCCCTTTACAGCTGACTTTGCTAGCAGACTTTCTCCAGATTACAATTACTCTGACCTGTAGTTTAATTTCATCACATAGAACAAGAGTAATTCCCTGAATACATATGTTCACCAGCACTGTAACAACATATTACAGCCACATGAAAATGCTAAAAAGAACGGTATAGTATACAGCACTACTTATATTTTAGTGTTACAAAAGCTACTAGTGCAGCTGAAGATTTATTTTAAAATTTCATTGATCACCTTTAAGGCATTTGCTGGACTAGCACATAGCAATATATTGGAGATTTGATGCCCTGTGAACCCAACCAGCCTTAAACATTCAGGCCACTCTGTTGAGCTGTTTCACAGTCTGGGCTGAAGACAAGCTTTCTTTACGTATTACCAGGGCTGCTATGGGCTGTAGAACAACAACCTGTCCAATGGGACCGAGCACACTGACTATGTGCCCTTTAAATGACCTTTCAGAAACATTCTTGGGCTTGCTTTGATTCCTTGGTCTATGTTTTATTTCTCTTTTAATGCCAAGTGCAACTGGCCTGTAGTACTGTTTTTTATAATTTCATTTTTGCTTTACAATCCATACTTTTTATATTTATTGCTTTTATTTTTGTTTTTCTAACATATGTCCCGTTTGTAGGCAACTCTATAGAGTAGAAATATTGTAATAATAATACTACTACTTCTTATAATAATAATAACAACAACAACAATAATAATAAGTAAAATCTCTGGTAAAATATCCAGTAAAATCTCAGAAAAAAAGGAGAAGGTACTGAAAATGTTGCTTCTTTCCTACTACTGGCAGTGTTGATATTTTAGGGCTGATGTGATGCAGTTGGTCACCAAAGCCCTTTGACATTCCTTCCTCTTTTCGATCAGGACCAAAAGGACCTAAAACCATGCTGGCAGAGGTGGAAAAAAAGAGAATAGCAATGTCTCTGGCAGTCATCAAGCCAGAACTAAAGCCCTCTGTTTGTCAGTTCCAACTGTGGTGATTTGTGATTTTTCTCAGCTGACAGACAGCTGTAATGGTCCAGCTGCTTCAGCCCTTTGGGTCAGAGTCAGTGAAAGAGAGGGAGGCTGATCAAGACACGAGAGAGACAGACAGAGAGAGGAAGAGACAGACAGACAGACAGACAGACAAAGAGAGGAAGAGAGCGAGGCAGACAGAGACAGACAGGGAGAGGGAGCGAGAGAGACTGACAGACAGACAGACAAAGAGAGGAAAAGAACAAGACAGACAGACAGGGAGATAAAGAGAGACAGAGGAAGAGACAGACAGACAGAGAGACAAACAGAGACAGAGACAGACAGAAAGACAGACACAGGCAGACAGAAAGACAGACAGAGACAGAGATAGACAGAGAGACAAACAGAAACAGACAGACAGACAGACAGACAGAGACAAACAGACAGCGTGTGAGACAGACAAACAGACAGAGTGAGAGAGAGACATACAGACATACAGAGACAGACATACAGACAGACAGGCACAGGCAGACAGACAGAGACAAACAGACAGCGTGTGAGACAGACAAACAGACAGAGTGAGAGAGAGACATACAGACATACAGAGACAGACATACAGACAGACAGGCACAGGCAGACAGACAGACAGAGACAGAGACAGACAAGCACAGGCAGTCAGACAGACAGACAGACAAAGACAGACAGACAGAGAGCAACAGACAGTGAGAGAGAGACAGACAGACAGACAGACAGACAGGAAAGACATACATACAGACAGACATACAAAAAGAGTTAGAGAGAAACAGAGAGAGGGGGGATTACCCAATAAAAGCATAACTGTCCCTGTGGTGTGCAAGGAAAGGATCAACATCAAAGTACTTTCTATCAATGAGCACCAAAGGAGCAAATTGACATCTGCCACGACGGGGGTGTTTGTGTCTGAACTGTAGTCTTTCTTTTTACTTTCTTTCTTTTAGCAGAAAAAAATAGCTGAAAATAGATTTCACACAACCCCCCCCCCAAAAAAAGAAAAGAAAAGAAAAAAGTTTGAGCTGCGTACCCTGCCCCCATTTCTGTGTCTTTCCCTCTTGAAAACAACCGTCATGTGTCTAAGCTATAAACTTGGAGACAACGTTCATGTCTGAGATACTGTTCATGTCAACGTTTGAGACCAGGTCTCTTTAGACAGATACATGTGCGGAGTCCGTCATGGTGCAATCAGCGTTCGCCAACCAATTCGGCGGGGGGGTGTTAAAGCGGAATATAGCTGTGTGTACTGTCCAGTGCTGAACAAGGGGTACTAACGTGGAAAAGGGCCGAGAAAACACGCTCTTATATCTTAACGCAGTTTATTCTCGCTTTCAAAGCGACAAACTTGTCGCATCTAGGCTATGACGAGCTGTTGTGAAGTCCGAAAAATGATCACCACCATCGTGACGGCATGCGTTGGCTTCTTCTGATGAAGTGCAATTTATATTCGTTGCATGCATAGCTTGCAAAGTCCAAGTGATCAAACCCTGCGTGGTGTGGGAATAAACCGCTACTGCCGTCCGCGATGCGCACCCGTTCAAATATTCTAAATCGATCTGAGTTTTTGACGTTCTACGTCCTCGTTAGAGTATGTTTAAGCTTATGATGATGATGATGATGATGATAAACTTATCACCTGCATCTCATCACCCAGCTGGAAATCAACTTACCCGACCTGCGCACATTCGCTCTCTTCGCTCCGTAACAGTCGTTGGCCATGCACAACGTGAGGAAAATGAGGTATGCAAGATTCCTCCCTTTTCTGCGTAACTCCATGTCTTCTTTTAGTCGAGTATGTGTTAAAACGGTCCGCTGATCATTTTAGTCCGGAACTCAAAGCTGTAGCTGCATTTGTAAAACTAATTAACCTTTCCGCAGATTTCCGCAAAGGAGGCTGATTATCATGCAAAAAAAAATGGCGCAAATTTTTAAAAAGCCAGCAAAAGAGAAATAAAGGAAAACGGTCAGCCTACCGGGACAAGAAGAAGAAGGCAACTACGGTTTGACACTGATCAGATTACCGTCTACGAAAGATCAGCCGGTTGTTCACATTAACTAATGGGCGGGTGGCGGCTCATGTCCAGTGCGCAACATAACAAGCGAACGGACTGGACGGAGGTGTCCTGAACAACTTTTGCGTTTATGCGTAAAAAAAATTTTTGAAAAAAAAAATCGCTTTGGCACTCCTACAACTTGTTACGCGTGAATCTGGATTGATCGTTTACGTCCTTGTCGTTAACGTCCGTGTCCGTTTGCGAGACGGCGGAGATGAGCAGCGAAGTCGGGGACATGGGGCCATTTAGAGCTAAGAGGATAATAAGCGTCTAATCCCCACACTGGACACAGATGGAGAAGAGGCTGTGTGTTGGGGCAGAGGCCGGGTCGACTCAACACTGACACTCTAGCGCTCTCTCTCTCTCTCTGTGTGTGTGCGTTCGTCTGTCTGTGTGCGTGTGCGTGTGGGTGGGTGGGTGTTTGTGTGTGTTCTCATGAAGCTTCATTTGTCAGGAACCAATTTGAGTTTTTGGCCTTCAGAGTGAGGGCATTTCTTTCTGAGTCAACACATTTTGGCCGGTCCTCACTTCCTCAAGCAGCTATTTTAGGGTGAGAGCTTGGGTTTTAGGGTAACGATTAGGCCCGGGGGTAAGGGTTTTTGGGTACCCTAAATCCGTGGCCATTTTAATTTTTATTTTATGTCAACTTGTACGATGGGAAAAAGGTAAAATCTTTATACATAACATCGTCAGACTGCGTGAGTTGATTTGAGACGTGCCCCATTGTTTGTTTGTTTGGTTCATTGACGAGACTACAACCTAAGCCAGACTAATGACAGCAAAAAACAGACAGCAAAAGAAAGGACCTGAGAATTGGTCTTGCAGAAAAAAACGTAATTCGACTAATGACGGCAAGTTTTTGCCTCGAGAAACCTGTTTGACATGTTTACATTTTGTCCACATCTGAACACCATGCACCCATCAGTCACTCACTAGGGTGGTATTGTATCAGTACTTTTTATTGTTGTGTCCCCTGCCACACTACTTTTTTAACACTGCTGGAACTTCTTCAGAGCCTACAAATCCATGTGAAGTGACGCTCTGTCAACGGTCCTATCTCACTGGGGGTTTTTTTCATGGTGATGCTGGCCGCGTGCCTCGAGTCCTGGGCTGTTCCGGTGGCGTCTGGACACTGCTTGGCATCCTTCTCATCATATTCTTCAGAAATTTTATAATTCCATTATAATTCTGTTATCCTCTTTCAATGTTGTATTCTGTAAATTGTGTAAACACAATATCCATTGCACATTGTCCGTCTTGGGAGAGAGATCCCTCCTCTGTTGCTCTCCCTGAGGTTTCTTCCTATTTTTTCTCCGTTAAAAGTTTATTTTAGAGAGTTTTTCCTTATCCGATGCGAGGGTCTAAGGACAGGATGTTGTATTGCTGTAAAGCCCCTTGAGGCAAACTTGTAATTTGTGATAGTGGGCTAATGAAATAAAATTGACAGTACTGAAAGACTCAAAACAGCCAATCATCATTCACGGCGAACAAATTTGTCCACGACATGAAAGATTTGCCTGGAACGGAGTTAGATTAAATTTAGGGTAAGGGTTAAGGTTAGTTCTGATTGTTAAGGTTAAGGGCCAGGGAATGAGTGTAGACTATGGGGGTCCTCACAAGTAAAATCAAGCAATCGTGTGTGTGTGTGTGTGTGTGTGTGTGTGTGTGTGTGTGTGTGTGTGTGTGTGTGTGTGTATGAGTCAGGTTTTTTTCTATGCTAATAATGTCCCCATTTGGATATAAAAACCTGAAACCACCTACCTTGTGGGGACACTTTAGGGGTCCCCATGAGGCAAGGTCTATTTTGGGTTAGGACTTGGTTTAAGGGTTAAGGTTAGAATCAGGATTAGGTTAAAGTTAGGGTAAGGGTTAAGGTTAGGCATGTAGTTATGATGGTTAAGGTTAGGGTTAAATACTATGAATGAATGTAGTCAATGAGGGGTCCCCACAAGTATAGAATGACATGGTGTGTGTGTGTGTGTGTGTGTGTGTGTGTGTGTGTGTGTGTGTGTGTGTGTGTGTGTGTGTGTGTGTGTGTGTAATTTAGACTTTGACCGTGGTGTGTTTTGCAGGATAGATCAATATAATTGGTTGTAAAATTTAAGTAAACTGACCAAGGACGAGGTGACCAAAAGAAATGGTACTCAAGTCATTGGCTCATTTAAATGTGTACCTACAAATTGTATCGCAATGACTGCTAATATCACTGTTAAGAGCAGGTGAACAATGGGAAGTATGGGTCCCCAGCGCAGCCGATATCGACAATCTTTCCAATTAAATATAAAGCAATAGCAACTTGAAATGCATCTTTCAGAAATAATGTGGTATCATCAACCAGCTGACTTACAATAATAAGGCTATCTGCCACCCTGATCCCACTCAAATGACTATGTGAGATATATGTGGCAACAAACTGAGAGGCAATCACAAAAAGGTAAGGGGAGATTGGGCATCCTTATCTATTACCACGGGATAAATAAAACCGTGGGGAAGTTCCATATTTTAGTTTAATCAAGCTGTTGTTATTGTTGTATAAAGTTTTAATTGTTTGCCGAGGGAAAAAAGTTCCAAAGCCACATTTTTCCAATGGTTTTAAAATAAAATTATGCTCAACAGAGTCAAACACTTTATAGACATCCAGAAAGAAAATAAATCCGTATGTATTAATGAGATCGCAATAAATCTAATACAAGTCTAATATCATTTACTATATTATTATATTATTATTATTATTTTTCATTAATCCAGTTTGTGATTTGTCTATAATGGAATTTAGAACATCTTTGACTGTTTTAGCAAATAGCAAGGCCAGGATTTTATAGTCATTATTAAGGAGTATTATAGGTGCCAATTATCAATAGAAAATAAATCTTTTTTAGGTTTTGGTATCAGAGTAATGATACCCTGAGTTATTGATGGTGGTAGGGACTCTCTTTCTATACTTTCTTTCAATACTTCTGTCAAAAAAGGAGTTCTCTACTGTGTAATTTCTTAATAAAATTCAGCTGTAATGTCATCATTTCCTGATGATTTATTGTTTTTCAGGCAATTTATTGTTTGAAGAACTTCAGTATTAATTCGATAATCACAAAAACCTCTCTCATCTTCGGAAAGACTTACAGTGATTAAATGAATTTAAGAAGGATGCAGCAAGTTCTTCACATTAACTGGATTGATAAAGTTTTCCATAAAATGTAGCACAGTAGTCTGCAATCTCATAAGGGTCCTCGACAATTTTATTGTCAATTGTTAATTTGTCGATGGAAGAATTTTTGCTCGATTTTTCTCCAGCCTAAAGAAATAGGAAGAATTTTGTTTACTTTCTTCAATCATTTACTTTGGGATCCAATAAAAGCCCCTTCTGCTTTTAGCTTATATATATATATATATATATATATATATATATATATATATATATATATATATATATATATATATATATATATCATCTAATTTATTTCGAAGTCTAATATATTCACATTTTTCAATGTCAGTCAAATTTTCTTGCTTTGAAAATAAGGATAACTTGAATAGAGTATATTTTTCATCTGCTCTTCTGCTTGCAGCTAAGTTACTACCAAATTTTCTGCAAAAATGTCCTACTGTATATTTAAATAATTCTGAATTAGAACCATATAATTTTTCACATTTTGCCTTATTCTAATATGTATTAATAAGATTGGCAATTGCCTCCTTTACCTCTGAAAAATTAAGGAGTGCATTATTTGATTTCCATAAAGAAGCCTTTTTGGCAGAATGTGATGAAAAAAAGATTGAAATATAGGTTGCCCTGTGGTCAGTCAAAGGGGTATTAATAACATTGAAAATATATTGTAACCAACTAAACACCTAGATAATAGCCAATAGTCAATCCTGGTCTGGCAAGAACAGTCCTTGTTACATTATAATGTTGAATGTTTGGAAATTGTTCCCTCCTGATATCAATAAGGCTAAATTTGTCCATGAAAACTCTTAATCTTGAATTAGCTGAGGTCATATTTTGGGAGGCCATCTATCAATTGTGTTGTCCATCGTTACACTGAAATCCCCTCCTATAATGATTGAAGCAGTAGGATTTTTTGTAATCATTGTGAAATGTTATCCTCCATAGTTTCAATTAAAGTATTATTAATATTATCAAAACAGGAATTATAGCCATATACACTACCGTTCAAAAGTTTGGGATCACCCAAACAATTTTGTGTTTTCCATGAAAAGTCACACTTATTCACCACCATATGTTGTGAAATGAATAGAAAATAGAGTCAAGACATTGACAAGGTTAGAAATAATGATTTGTATTTGAAATAAGATTTTTTTTTACATCAAACTTTGCTTTCGTCAAAGAATCCTCCATTTGCAGCAATTACAGCATTGCAGACCTTTGGCATTCTAGCTGTTAATTTGTTGAGGTAATCTGGAGAAATTGCACCCCACGCTTCCAGAAGCAGCTCCCACAAGTTGGATTGGTTGGATGGGCACTTCTTTGAGCAGATTGAGTTTCTGGAGCATCACATTTGTGGGGTCAATTAAACGCTCAAAATGGCCAGAAAAAGAGAACTTTCATCTGAAACTCGACAGTCTATTCTTGTTCTTAGAAATGAAGGCTATTCCATGCGAGAAATTGCTAAGAAATTGAAGATTTCCTACACCGGTGTGTACTACTCCCTTCAGAGGACAGCACAAACAGGCTCTAACCAGAGTAGAAAAAGAAGTGGGAGGCCGCGTTGCACAACTGAGCAAGAAGATAAGTACATTAGAGTCTCTAGTTTGAGAAACAGACGCCTCACAGGTCCCCAACTGGCATCTACATTAAATAGTACCTGTTAGAGCCTGTTTGTGCTGTCCTCTGAAGGGAGTAGTACACACCGGTGTAGGAAATCTTCAATTTCTTAGCAATTTCTCGCATGGAATAGCCTTCATTTCTAAGAACAAGAATAGATTGTCGAGTTTCAGATGAAAGTTCTCTTTTTCTGGCCATTTTGAGCGTTTAATTGACCCCACAAATGTGATGCTCCAGAAACTCAATCTGCTCAAAGAAGTGCCCATCCAACCAATCCAACTTGTGGGAGCTGCTTCTGGAAGCGTGGGGTGCAATTTCTCCAGATTACCTCAACAAATTAACAGCTAGAATGCCAAAGGTCTGCAATGCTGTAATTGCTGCAAATGGAGGATTCTTTGACGAAAGCAAAGTTTGATGTAAAAAAAATCTTATTTCAAATACAAATCATTATTTCTAACCTTGTCAATGTCTTGACTCTATTTTCTATTCATTTCACAACATATGGTGGTGAATAAGTGTGACTTTTCATGGAAAACACGAAATTGTTTGGGTGATCCCAAACTTTTGAACGGTAGTGTATGTTGATGAAAATAAATGTAATTTGGTTTAATGTTATGACCAAAAATTAAAAGAGACCTACAGAATCGAAGTCTGCAGCTAAGACCTCCCCCTCAAATCTATTCTTAAAGATACCAACCCCAGCTGAATGTTCTATACCATGTGCTAACCAAATGTCATTACCCCAATGCTGTGATTTCCAGAAGTTATTATCTTCCTTAGATGAATGAAATTCTTGAAAACAAAAAACAAAAAACAAAATCTGTCTTGTGCTCCTTTGCAAACAAGAAAGAAGAAAGCCATTTTGTTTTTGTCATTGTAAAGATTACAACGAAATTTGTTCCCTGCAACCCATCCTATTGTGTAGGAGCAGTGGGCAGCTGCAGTGCCCAGGGAACAACTCCAGTT
Organism: Lampris incognitus; assembly: GCF_029633865.1. Taxonomy (NCBI): domain Eukaryota; kingdom Metazoa; phylum Chordata; class Actinopteri; order Lampriformes; family Lampridae; genus Lampris; species Lampris incognitus. The sequence goes on from NC_079211.1 coordinate 119,425,365, forward strand.
CTTCTTTCAATTGCCTTGGTCAGGGGCACAAGCAGGAGTATTAACCCTAACATGCATGTCTTTTTGATGGTGGGAGGAAACCAGAGAACCCGGTGGAAACCCACGCAGACACGGGGAGAACATGCAAACTCCACACAGAAAGGACCTGGGACAGCCTGGGGTCCGAACCCAGGACCATCTTGCTGTGAGGCAACAGTGCTAACCACTGGGCCACCCCACCACCCGTGAATATAAAGCTATCCTTTTCACAATGTTTCTAACCCCCTAACATTAACAGATAGCAAACACAACGATATGTTGAACAAAAACAATAAAAACACTAACAAAAAATACTTCATCTAAAACTTTGCCTATAAATATAACCTATAACATAGCTCCACCAGAGATATTTCAACAAAAAGTGCATAACTGAGGTTGCATAGTGTTTCTAAAACGTAACTTTTAACCTTTATCTAGTTATCTTCTTATCCTGTTTCCCTCTTTATTAATTATTATTATTATTATTTTAAATGATAATATTATTATTATTACTTCCACCACTATTATGTTAATAAGGGTAAGATGAAAAATTTAGACCCCAGGTATTCCTAAAATAGAACGTTAAAAAATAGATGATAAACATGAAAATAGCTAGGCAATATAAATAATATCCCAACCTCTACACTAAATTATCGTACTCCAAATACAACAAACTTTTGACCAAACATAATACTGTCAAATTAACAGAAGTTCAACTTAGAGGTAGTAGTTTTGTTCAGGCATGTGTGACAAAGTCTACACGTCATTCACAGTGAATTCTTTTACAATTAATGTAGGCAAATGGACCTTGGAACCCTACTTTTTTTCCCGTCTTTTCTTGCCTGTTCAACTGAAGGCCAAAGCTTGTTCCTGGTATCCTTGGTTCCCTGAGAAAGGTCCTCCAGTATCCTGATGTTCTTTTGCTTCAGTACAGCTGACGACTTGGCATCCCTCCAGATTTTGTCCCGGTGTGTGCATGAGACAAATTGTACAATTATACACTGAGATGATTTCATCTCATCAGAACGTGGACCCAGACTGTGCACAATATCCACAGATTTAGGAAGCTGATCTGCGATGTCCAGAGAAATCTCACTGAAGAGGCTGATGACAAGCTGTTTCACATTCTCACCTGCACACTCCTTCATGCCTGCAACTCTCAGGTTCCACCTTCTCTTATATGCATCCAATTCTTCACATTTGTCCCGAACGGTAGCATTCTCTCTCTCCAACCTCAAGACTACCTTCAATGGAATCCACTTTTTTAGCTATGGCTTCCATCTGTCTGTCCGAAGAGTTGAGAGAGTCAGCGAGGTTCTTCATCAATGCACTGTTATTATTGACACCCCTCCGCAAACTTACCTCTTGCATTTTTTCCACTCGTAGCATCACTGCTAGCATAGCAGATGGAGCTTCAGGAGTATCAGTGCTGGGTTTTACCTTCTTAACAATGCGAGGGACAGGGGTTTCAGGTAGCAGAGCGAAATCTCCTTCAGCTTCATTAAATCGGGTTTCTAATTCTGGCATAACTGCATAACATTATGAATTTCTTCATCACATTCCATGGTCAGCGCAGGTGGAAGATAGCAAATCACTCGAAGTTCACAACAGTTCTGGCAGAATCCTTGAAACACGATATAGACTGAATTGTGAACATTAAGAAGAAGGAAAAACTACCAGGACAATTTTGGAGTAGTTAATTAGCAAGTTCAAGCACCAGACACTTCAACTCAGAATTTTATCAGCGGAGCTTTGTATTGCCGACTTTACTCAGATGCCATCTTGGTCGCCCCCTCGTTGCTCTACGCATGTGCCATGTTGTTGTTGTTGGCTCGCGCAGGTGCAAAGTAAGCGTGATTAGTTAAGGTTAGGTTGAGGTTAGAAAAAAATCGGGTTTCTGGTACTGATCAGTGACAGATATGGCTAATGTAAAAGCTATTTAAATGAAATACTTCAGTGGTGTCAACTGTCCACTAGTTAGACTTGCTAAAAAAAATTAAAATAAAAAAATCAGTGAATCATTATGGATTCCTAAACAAATCACCTACCAGCTGCATTCTCTACTGATTATCATTGCCAAAGCAAAATCTAATTTTGTTGCCTTTGATAAAGGTCCTGTGAGCTATATTAACACTGTCAAAGGTTAAAAAAAAGACATATAATTGTGGACAGTGCATGGTAATCACTCCTAAAGCACGTGTCAGACTGTGCAAGTTTCCATTTCTTTCTGTTCCGTCATCTCCACATTCACATTTTTATCTACCACTTATAACAATCATGGACCCTCTGAGTCACAGGAAGTTAAAGTGATTACTCCATTCATTTTCCCTCTTTTTATAACTCAACCACAAATCAACACATTGAGCGCCAGAGCATCCCTACAGATGACTAATGTTGCGATGTTGGACACTGTGAGTTTTTAAGAAGACTTTTTTTATGTAGTGCTGGTACAAAAAGGAGTCAGTTTTCTCCATTAGATCCAGTATTTCTGGTGGCCTGTTTGTATGTATATTTTCATGTTTTATGGCTTCTTTCTGTTATTGCTTTATTTATTTTTTTGTCATTTTAAAAATCTGTGCCTTGTTTTCATTATTTTATTAATGTATATGCTACGTGTTGGGTTTTGAAAAGAACTTTGAAACAATATTTGTAACATAATATTTTCAAGCCCGATGACTCTCATGGTCTTGCACAATCAAACTTCACCCTTCCTGTGTCTTAGAAACCTCGATGCCCTGAACCCTAATTTTCTGTCCTACGTCATCTCTGAATGATTCCGTTTCCTCCCTGACCAGTTTCAAGTTGCCTCTCAGACTATTCAAAATCACGTCTGTTGGCATCCTTTTCCCTTTTGTTTTTGCTTTACTGGGACTCTTTGCCCCCTGCCCCCCACCCCTCTGAGAAAAAAAAAGAAGGTTGTGGAACTGGTTCCAGTAAGTTGCAAAATAACAAAAGAACATGCTTTTATGTTTTACATAATATCCCTTAATCTCAGGATAAGACACAAAATTGCTGACTTAATTCCCGGACTGACAAAGAAAAAAAATCCTCAGACAAATATTGGCAGTCGCTTGGAGACACTTGCTTTTTCTTTTCTTTTTTTAGCTTTCCTCTCAAGTGTGATTCAATGGGATTAAGTATCGTCTTCCTAGAGAACCTTCCACTACTACGCAAAGACTGACATTGCACTTTATCCACAATGGATGGTGGCAGGTGAAAAGAGGATCTCTTGATGGCAATCAATCACACCGGTCACCTGTTTCACACCGGTCACCTGTATCACACTGGTCACCTGTATCACACCGGTCACCTGTTTCAAGGTGTGTTGTGTCTTATCATATTGTGTTCATCAGTAGCAAAGGAAAGAATAGGGAATGTAAAGGAAAAGATGAAAACGAAAGTGACAAAAGCAAAAGGGGCAGTCAAAAAAGATGAAAAGAAAAAGGAAAAGAGGTGAGAGGACAGGTCAACTGTTTTGAGGTTTTTTTCCTTGTAGTTGTATGCATTTGTGGAGCAGCATGCTCTTGGTGATTTCAAATCTTAATGTTATGAGCCTACTGGTGTATTTCAGCAGCTGTGTGTGTGTGTGTGTGTGTGTGTGTGTGTGTGTGTGTGTGTGTGTGTGTGTGTGTGTGTGTGTGTGTGTGTGTGTGTGTGTGTGTGTGTGTGTTTATGCACACATATGTCTGATCTTATACATAATCTTCCCTGCAGTGACCAACTCTCCTCAGGCCCGGGAATCAGGGACAACCAGGCACAATAAAAAACGACATTTTAGAATGTTTTAACCCAGGTTGAACATTACGCTTCTTTTCTATGGTAAATAATATGGAAGGGAATGTAAGTTATTCACAGTGAGAACATCGTGGATTTATGTGTGAAATTATTGAGCTTAGGCAAAAAGTAGTATTGTATAAGATGCCTTTAGGGCTGTGGGTGTATAAAACTACTGCAATACCAACGTTATAAACTCCTAGATACATAGCTTAATACTGCATAGTTGTTTAATTATAACTTGTATCGGATCCCGTATCAGCTTTGACGTTTAAGAAGTACAGTTTTTATTGTTAGGCAGCCCACCTTTTTAGGGATAACACAAATATTCAGGTACTACTTTACAATAAGGGTATCCTTATAAAAGATTTATAAATGATTTATAATTAGGTTGTAAACACTTTATAAACAAATTATAACAGTTTTCATACGTCAATGCGGGCTCACTAATTGGCAAGATCAGGTTACTGCTGAATTTTTTATCTACCTATTCTGTTAAATCTCAAATGTTGCTATTTGCTCAGCTTACTTTTTCTTGTCCCTTTATCAGTCAGCATGTTAAACTGTCATCTCCATCTGATATTATGTAGGCTCACTACTTGGCAAGCAACAAGTCACTGTTGCCCTTTTTATCTAATGTGTTATAACAGCTTATCAATTATTCATAAAGTGTTCAAAACCTAATTAATAAACTAATTATTTTCCATTCATAAATCCTTTATAATGGCAGTCTTATTGTAAAGTGGTACCAATATTCATTACATGAATTTTATGGCATACATCAGTTGACTTGTCATATTAAACTGTACTAAATTATAGAGAATAGCATATTTTAGTGCAAAAATATGTAAATCAGTTTTTTCTGAAAATATTTTCCCACATTGGTAGGTGGCTGCCAAACCCAGCCACTGAGGATGCACAAGCCAGTACATCCTTAGTGCCGGTCCCAAGCCTGGACAAATGGGGAGGGTTGCGTCAGGAAGGGCATCTGGCGTAAAATCTTTGCCAAATCAAATATGCGGATAACAAATAAGACTTACATACCGGATCGGTCGAGGCCCGGGTTACCAACGACTGCCACCGGTACTGTTAACCAGCAGGGTGTTGGTGGAAACTATGCTACTGTTGGGCGAAGGAGAAGGAGAGGGGGAAAGCATGTCCAGAGGCAGCTAGAGAGGAGGAAGGGTAGGCATGTGGAGGTGAGAGTTGGAACTTTGAATGTTGGCACTATGACTGGTAAAGGGAGAGAGCTGGCTGACATGATGGAAAGAAGAAAGGTAGGCATACTGTGTGTGCAAGAGACCAGGTGGAAGGGGAGTAAGGCCAGGAGTATCGGAGGTGGGTTCAAACTCTTCTACCATGGTGTGAATGGGAGGAGAAATGGGGTAGGGGTAATTCTGAAGGAAGAGTATGTCAAGAGCATGCTGGAGGTGAAGAGAGTGTCAGACAGAGTGATGAGTATGAAGCTGGAAATTGAAGGTTTATTGCTGAATGTTATCAGCGCATATGCCCCGCAAGTTGGGTGTGAGATGGATGAAAAAGAAGAATTCTGGAATGAGTTGGACGACATGGTGGAGAGGGTACCCAAGGAGGAGAGAGTGGTGATTGGAGCGGACTTCAATGGACATGTTGGTGAAGGGAACAGAGGTGATGAGGAGGTGATGGGAAGGTATGGAGTCAAGAAGAGAAATGTGGAAGGACAGATGGTGGTCGATTTTGCGAAAAGGATGGAAATGGCTGTGGTGAATACATATTTCAAGAAGAGGGAGGAACACAGGGTGACGTACAAGAGTGGAGGAACGTGCACACAGGTGGACTATATCTTATGTAGAAGGCACCATCTAAAAGGGATTGGAGACTGCAAGGTGGTGACAGGGGAGAGCGTAGCTAGGCAGCATCGGATGGTGGTCTGTAGGATGACTTTGGAGACCAAGAAGAGGAAGCGAGTGAAGACACCGCCGAAGATCAAATGATGGAAGTTGAAGAAGGAAGACTGTTGTGTGGAGTTCAGGCAGGAGTTAAGACAGGCACTGGGTGGTAGTGAAGAGTTGCCAGATGGCTGGAAAACCACTGCAGAAATAGTGAGGGAGACAGCTAGGAAGGTACTTGGTGTGTCATCAGGACAGAGGAAGGAAGACAAGGAGACTTGGTGGTGGAATGAGGAAGTACAGCAAATTATACAGAGGAAAAGGTTGGCAAAGAAGAAGTGGGATAGTCAGAGAGATGAAGAAAGTAGACAGGAGTACAAGGAGATGCAGCGTAAAGCAAAGAGAGAGGTGGCAAAGGCAAAGGAAAAGGCGTATGGTGAGTTGTATGACAGATTAGACACTAAGGAAGGAGAAAAGGACTTGTACCGATTGGCTAGACAGAGGGACCAAGCTGCAAAGGATGTGCAGCAAGTTAGGGCGATCAAGGATAGAGATGGAAATGTGCTGACAAGTGAGGAGAGTGTGCTAAGAAGGTGGAAGGAATACTTTGAGGGGCTGATGAATGAAGAAAATGAGAGAGAGAGAAGGTTGGATGATGTAGGGATAGTGAATCAGGAAGTTCAGCGGATTAGCAAGGAGGAAGTGAGGGCAGCTATGAAGAGGATGAAGAATGGAAAGGCAGTTGGTCCTGATGACATACCTGTGGAGGCATGGAGATGTTTAGGAGAGATGGCAGTGGAGTTTTTAACTAGATTGTTTAACACAATCCTGGAAAGTGAGAGGATGCCTGAGGAGTGGAGAAGAAGCATACTGGTACCGATTTTCAAGAACAAGGGCGATGTGCAGAACTGTAACAACTACAGAGGTATAAAGTTGATCTGCCACAGCATGAAGATTTGGGAAAGAGTAATAGAAGCTAGGTTAAGAGGAGAGGTGACGATCAGCGAGCAGCAGTATGGTTTCATGCCACGAAAGAACACCACAGATGCGATGTTTGCTTTGAGAATGTTGATTGAGAAGTATAGAGAAGGCCAGAAAGAGTTGCATTGTGTCTTTGTAGATTTAGAGAAAGCTTATGACAGAGTGCCGAGAGAGGAGGTGGGGTATTGTATGAGGAAGTCAGGAGTTGCAGAGAAGTATGTAGGAGTGGTGCAGGATACGTATGAGGGAAGTGTGACAATGGTGAGGTGTGCGGTTGGAATGACAGATGGGTTCAAGGTGGAGGTGGGATTACATCAAGGATCGGCTCTTAGCCCTTTCTTGTTTGCAATGGTGATGGACAGGTTGACGGACAAGATCAGGCAGGAGTCTCCATGGACGATGATGTTCGCGGATGACATTGTGATCTGTAGCGAGAGTAGGGTGCAGGTTGAGGAGAGCCTGGAGAGGTGGAGGTATGCACTGGAGAGAAGAGGAATGAAAGTCAGTAGGAGCAAGACGGAATACCTATGCGTGAATGAGAGAGAGGACAGTGGAATGGTCAGGATGCAAGGAGTGGAGGTGACAAAGGCATTTGAGTTTAAATACTTGGGGTCAACTGTCCAAAGTAACGGGGAGTGCAGTAGGCAGGTTGGAGTGGGTGGAGAAGTGTGTCAGGAGTGATTTGCGACAGAAGGGTATCAGCAACAGTTAAAGGGAAAGTTTACAAGATGGTTGTGAGACCAGCTATGTTATATGGTTTGGAGACAGTGGCACTGACGAAAAGACAGGAGGCGGAGCTGGAGGTGGCAGAGTTGAAGATGCTAAGATTTTCACTGGGAGTAACGAAGAAGGACAGGATTAGGAACGATTATATTAGAGGGACCGCTCAGGTTGGACGGTTTGGAGACAAAGCAAGAGAGGCAAGATTGAGATGGCTTGGACATGTGTGGAGGAGAGATGCTGAGTATATTGGGAGAAGGATGCTGAATATGGAGCTGCCAGGGAAGAGGAGAAGAGGAAGGCCAAAGAGGAGGTTTATGGATGTGGTGAGGGAAGACATGCAGGTGGCTGGTGTGACAGAGGAAGACGCAGAAGACAGGAAGAAATGGAAACGGATGATCCGCTGTGGCGACCCCTAACGGGAGCAGCCGAAAGTAGTAGTAGTAGGTAGGTGGCTGCCTCATAATGATCACTGATTTAAGAATATAATTTACCCACCATTTTATTTACCACCACATTGTTAGGCCTAAAGCAAAAATGATGTGAAATTAGCTCACAAGGTATACAATGCTCGTCTTTTAAACCACATACCTAAATCATAACTAAACACAGTACAACAAGCAGCTTGATATTTGTACTCATTGAAACAATGTTATTTTTCCCTCTTGAGTCTAATAGTCAAACTTTCTTACCGAGTAAAAGCCACCTGGTTGTAGATGCAAAAGAGCCATCTATTCAATTTATCCATCCATTATGGTTATTTATGGTGTTGTGTACTGAATTGAGTAATTGTCTTTTGATAGAGTTGTTTATTGTAAGATGTTAGATGTATTTAATGATATTTAAACAGAGAAAGTATATTGTTGTAGTTGATTGATTTGAGTAAAGTGCAATGGACTGGACCAGGGAATGAAATGCTGGGCCAGGTTTGGGTTATGGGAGATTGGTCTGAGGTGAGCAGGGGTTAACACCTGTCTATAGGCCAGGAACTTTGAATGCCAGGATTGAGTGTTATTTTTTTAGTTTAATTATTGAAGGTAAATTGTAGTTTAAAGTTTAGTGAGGAATTGAGATTATATTGGGAGTTTTTCTTTGTTTTTGTTTTTTTTCCCTCTCCTGACTGGCAAAACTTGATACCATAACCAAGACAATAAATCCATCTTGCCATTTTTAATAACACTGCCTCCAGTGCGTCACTGCTCGGCCAGCTTGGCTACATTTTCCGAACCGCTTATCCTACTCTCAGGGTTGCTGGAGCCTATCCCAGCAGTCTTTGCATGGCAGACAGGGAGACACCCTGGACAGGCCGCCAGACTATCACACTGAGCTGACATATGCGCACGCACACACACACACACACACACACACACACACACACACACACACACACACACACACACACACACACACACACACACATTCATACCTAGGGACAATTTAGTACGGCCGATTCACCTGACCTACATGTCTTTGGTCTGTGGGAGGAAAACGGAGCCCCCGGAGGAAACCCATGCAGACACGGGGAGAACATGCAAACTCCACACAGGATGATCCGGGACAACCCGCAAGGTTGGACTACCCCAGGGCTCGAACCCAGCACAATCTTGCTGTGAGGCAACCATGCTAATCACTGCGCCACCATGCCACCCTATCCAAATCACTGCACCTTAAATGTTAGCATCTCTAATAGCTTGGTAACATTGGAGATATTCTGCATCATGTATCATTTTGATCTGAAATAATCACGCGTAAATTGAAGATTTAGATTTGTCTACTCTGCACTGACATAATTTGGCTGATGTTTTGAGAGCCGAATTGTTTTTTGAACAAGTTTAAAAGGCTAAAAATTGACACACACACCCGTCCTTCTACTGCACATACCTGTTATGACATGGTTTCTCTCATTTCTCTTCCTCTCCTATCCACCCATCTCCTTTCCAGTCTCCCTTCATTTTCAGTTAACATATGGAAGGCCCATTACAGGATTTTGCAGTGATCTAGAGGTTTGATATCTTATCTGATTTTTTTTTTTTTTTTTAGTATTGTATAGTCACAATTTTGGCAGTCTTTTTTTTTTGGGTTCTAAAAATTTCATAATTTCTTCCAGTTCGTTACTCCATGCTCCAAAGATGTCTGCTGCTTGCTCATCTCTGGTATTCCAGTAATAAGTTTATTAGCTCGAGTTCTGAAAGAGCAAGTATGTGTTTGGCTGACACCTGGATGTCAACCTACATCAAAGTGTGCTGACACAAAAACGTGGTTTTAGGCAGACGTCAAACTCTTCACAGTTTCTATTTGCAGAGAAGATCACATTCTGAGTTTCTCTCGATGCAGCGGCATTCTTCAGTCTATTCTATTATTTAAGAATATACTGAAGAAAGGGAATGAGCATAGACTGAATAATAACTCTAGATTATAAACTACAATTGGTAAAACTCTTTATATGCAGTGAATCAGCTTTGAATCTTGAAACTCAGTCCATCCTGTGTTAATTTATGGCTCAAGCTAGCTTGTAGCTACATGACATGGTGTGCTTATTGAAACTACATATGCATTATTCTCTTACTTTGCGATGATGGAATCATCAACCTAACGGGTGCAGCCAAAAGTAGTAGTGGTAGTAGTAGTAGTAGTTTGCGATGATGATGATACTTTACCACAAGCCTGTGCATGTAGTCCAGTAATATTAGGTAATTTTTTCGCCAAGGTCAGAAAAAAATTAGTAAAAAGCTGAAAATTGCTGGATGCAATCCTTTAACCATCCTCAACAACATACTAAAAGTCCCCTTGAATCCTCCTTGAGCTTTTCCTGTTATGACGTCATTATGTCATGAGTGTCACTTGTAGCTCTCTTCACGACAACACAGACACAGGTCAGTTCTTTGAAACGGGCGTTTATTGCCTGGACACCTCTTGTTTCTCCGATACAGCCTTAGTCATGCCATGAGAACTATATTTGTGAATGAACATAGCATAAATACATCAACAAATTATACAGTACATATCATGAAAACAGATGAAAGTACAAAATGGCGCTGAGCGCAAACACGAAACAAAGGCATTCAGTACCTAGTTGGCCGCTTGTCATGAAAAGAGGTTGGGAGTCTTTTGGAAGTTTCTTTTGACTGTCTGCTTTGGCTTCAGATGTCAATAATTGACCTTTAACATGATATATGCAGCACTTGAAAACCTTTAATTCTAAGAAATAATCTCCGTATGGTTCGTCAGCAATGGCAAGAAATGCATTTCTCTCATCGTAGATGCTAGGACCCAAGCGTTGTGTCAAGCTGCCCTTTATATGCCTGAGTGTGTGCCTTATTGTATTTTAACTGTAACACTTACATCACTGATGTCGAAAATAGTATTTGAGCTAAGAAATAGTCCACACGAGTTCATCATTTACTTCTTTGCAGTATCTTCATTGTTTGAAAAAAGAGATTGCTTTAAAATGAAACATGTTATATCATGACGTCAAATAGACATCATGACGTCATGACGCAATCATGGTGTCATTGTAACCCTTCTTTAATAAGGATAGAATTTTACCTCAAGGTCAGGTATAGTATGAGTTGACTGTGTGAATAATCTGGACGAGGCACAAGGTAAGTAGAGTTGCGTGGAATTATACTTTAGAAAGATGTAGATAGGGAATAACAGTATGTACCAATATTCATATGATGGTTCGCAAATACAAAAAATATATATAAATATACGCAAAATACAAGTATGAATTACACACTGATAAGTTGCAGCGCTGCAATACCCCTGTTGTGCACAACACCCAAATAAACAAAATAATAAACAAAAGGAGATATCTCGTTGGGGCCCTTAACTAGAAGTTTTACTTGAATAAATCCATGAAGTGAATGGCCACTGGAACAGTCTTACTTGAATAAATCCGTAGTTTCCTGGCTCACAGTTCATCGAGTTCGCCAACAGGAGGCGCTACGCAGTCAATGATGGACGATTTAGGACAGATGAATCCGCTGACCACTTCCGGTCCCAAAGTGGACTAGCGGGAAGACGCAACCTTAATGGCTAGGTTGTGGGCCGTGTCCAAACACCAGTTCCCTAATATAAGAAATAAAAATGTTCAGGCTTGCAATCACGGTAACGACTGGTGATCTGCCAGCTCGCATAGAATGTAATGCAGAAGAGTACCGCCCAGTAAGCCTGACGTAGAATCACGGTCTCTTAAAATGGCAGTACCGAATTAGGCATAAGTACCCATAAATGTAAATGAACTATTGTAATATGATAGGGGGTTACGTTCTCCCCTGCTTAAAACAGGTCGCCCTCGACCTATGATTAAAAGGACATAACCCCACTAATAAGACGCTTAAATTAAAACTCACATTATAGTTGCCCCCCTCAAATTCGGGGGGCAACCACAGGAACCTCCGCAGCCGGGACGCGAACCATCGCCAACCGCTCGACTAAAGGGTCCGACCCGTCAGCCAAGGGCCAACGTGTCTACTTAGCCATGCACGTTACAATAGCATAGAGTCGGTAGCTGGTAGTCAACAGACATAGCCTGCAGAAAGCACAGTTGTCTTCGATGGCGGATATTTACTGAAACGAGTTATATGGCCTCAACATGGCCCATACAGTGATGTATACTCTGCATATGTGACATACGTGCAGAAATACCATGGAACAGATAGTGTCGTCGTTGTATTTGATGGTTACAGTGATGCGCCATACACCAAGGGCGTGGAGCAAAATCGCCGAGCGATGAAGTCACAGTCGACAGAGATCTTGTTCACAGATGCTATGCCTATACGCCCATTTCACGCCGCGGCCATCTTGGATTTTATAAAAACCAAGTGGTGGGAACTTAGCCACGCCCCCTTCTTACTCAATCGGAAATCAATGCAGCCGGGGCCAGCAGCAAACATGGTTTGGACTACCAACCTCGAGCACCTACCGTCATTTACCACAATATGAAAACTAAGCTGGATCTTTTCTTTTCCGAGTACTTTCTGCCTCTCCTGTGCCAGTGAGGAGAGACACACACACAGGGCTGTATTCAAAGAAGCTGTTTAATCACAATAAAATAAAAAATAAGATACATTTCATTTTTATACTGTACATTCAATATTCATACATTAGATTGTCCCATCTACAATATTTTCATTCTTTTTCCTTTAACAAAACTGTTGGTTCATTTTAAACTAAAATATGTTCGGTCAACTGTCATTCTGTTGTAGCAATAAACTGGAACTCGATACTAACTCAAATCATCAATTGTTTACTAAACTAAGATAGTGATTTCTCATCTCAAGGTGTGGGCTAAAAAATGGGACTGTACTGAAATGAAGTTAAATATGTTTCAATCTATCTAAGGTTTGTGTGCACTATTTTCTTGTCAGCTGAATTTAACAAAGGTTTAAAACAGTGGTCCCTGAAAATTTGTTAGGAGAGCACACACAGTCCACAGTTGATTGACTGTTCCACTTAGTGAAAGGGGTATGACTCCATCAAAAATGTGGTACTCCTTTATGCGTCTTATTGACCGTTCGATGTGTATTCTCAAGCCAGCAATACTCTGTGTGTCGGTGAGCTCATCACAGCTAAACTGTCCACTTGGGCCTAAAAATGCAGGGATGACAAGTTTTACATATATTTCATCGAGCAGCTCTTTGATAAGGAAGCCCTTATCGGCCATGACCTCATCACCTGACTCTAAGAGGTCCAGAACACCTGACCTCTTAGTTATCTCCTTATCAGAAATACATCCTGTGTATAGATTACTTACCAGGCTAACTGACCCTGAGGGAGTGATCCCAATTAGGGATTTCAGTGTAGTGTTACTTTTATAATGGGAGTATGTCATGGTGTTCAAAACCTTCGAACTAGCTGTCTCGATGCGGATCTCTGTGCAGTCTAGCATCACTCTTGTGTTTGGGTAGAATTCCCCGAATACTGGTGGCATTAGCTCGTCTACTGCTGCTCTAGTAGGCCATATTGGGAGGGTCCCTAACATAAAGAGCAAATAGTTGGCCCACGTCGTACAGTTCCTGCTGACTGTGGCCGGCGACACATTGAATCGTAAAGATAAATCCAGAGCAAAAAAGCCCTGCCTCGCACAGCACAAGAACAGGAAAAACTGATCAATCAGCGATAAATGCTCTGCATGGAAGCCAGACACAGAAATGTGTTCTAGGTTATGGCTGTTCCCTTGCATTTGAGTCCATCGCACCATGGACTCTGCAGTAGGCTGTAAAGCTAGGAAGAGTGCTTTGAGGGTGTGGTAATCCTTAAAACCAGTGTAAAACCTGATCAGATTGGGCGCACACTGGAAGCGTTCTAGACCAAAACGCTCACTTTTCAGCTTTTTATTTTCGTCCTCCAGGAAAGCGATGCATTTCTTTACTGCGTCAAGCTGGTCTTCCACAGAAAGGGGCTTCACGTCGTAGTCATGACCAGGTAGAGTCCCCCAAACCTCACTGGACACATGAGGATATGTCATACATGTGGGAAGCAATATAAATCCACACATTTTCCTGTTATCAAGATGATGTGTTAGAACAGAGCTATCAACTATTGAAAGATTAGTGTATATATATATATATATATATATATATATATATATTATACAATGCAGTAATCTACATGTTTGAAAAATTGTATTGTACTGACAGTAACAACTCACCTATCTCCCTCATGTTCCTCTTCATCTTCTTCCGCTATTAAGTCACCAATGCGACTACAAACAGGAGCAAATATTTTTCAACGTCAAACTTCTGTCTCCCTTCTAATGTTTTAGTCACAGTGAAACTGATCACCCCAATATTATTTAACTGGCTGTACATGGTGCAACCTCTGCGGCTCAATGCATACAGTAACGTTAAATGTACATGCAACCTCTGCGTCTGTTGCAATAATAGCAGGAGGAGTAAACATTTAGCCATATGGCATCTTAATGTGGAATTTAGTTGTAAACATGAGTGCACAACTGTAAATGTTACTCACTCATCTGCTGACTCGGGTGTCACCTCCCCAGCAGGTTGACCACCACGAACAGGAACCCTAAAAATACAAGCTATTAATGGCAGGTATTATGTTTGATTTCATCAACATCCTAAAATTATTTTCATGACAACATCCAGCTAACGTTATTATAGCTCTGCATGACCTACCGTGATGTCTGCCTGCTAGTAAAGTTAGTAAACTTAGCTACCTCCTCGGCATAGGTTGATATGACCATGGGAAAATGGTCGGTAGAGTTCCGGGTTTCAGTTTTGTCAGCCCAAGAAACGTCTTGTGCAGTGTTTTCGATGAAGTAAAAAGGGGGCGTGGCTATATTCCACCGCTTGGTTTTTTTTTAATCCAAGATGGCCGCGGCGTGAAATGGGCGTATTACGATCCATCAAGAAAGATTCCTGACTAATGGAAATTATAAAGCCAGGTTTATTCAAGGTCTAACCGGACATCTAGAACACGCAGACATACAAGTAAAACATGCGGTAGCAGATACGTTGATTGTGCGAAGGGCAATTGAGCTGTCGACCAACAACAATGTCGTTGTGGTGGGAACTGATGTCAACTTGATTATTTTGCTGATACAGTTGTCGAAGCAAGACAGCCAACTCTATCTGTACAGACCAGGAGCTGGAAAATGTCCTGATAAAGTATTTTGCATCAGCTGTGTTCAGCGTCAGAAGCATCTAGCTCGTTGCTCTTCCTGCATGCCATGACCGGTTATGACACCACATCTGCCTTGTACAGACAAGGCAAGAAGGCGTTCACCCTTCTGCAGAAAAACAAGGAACTACAGCGCCATGTGGTGAAGGTATTCAATGATCCAACCTCTAGGAGAACAGTTCCTGCTGGCCTTGTATGGTGCTCCCAAGACCACAACATCTCTGAATGTTCACAGACACAAACGACTCATGAAGGCAGTAGCTAACTGCCCTCTTCAAAACAAGATACAGCTAGCAGCTTTACCACCGACATCTGCAGCAGCAAAGGAACATTCTTTCAGAGTTTATCACCAAGTGCAGCAGTGGTTAGGAGTGGAGCTGCCACCAACTGAATGGGGTCGGGAATTGACAAATGGACAGCTACATCTGGTTCTCACCCGCCAACTACCTTGCACCTGAAAAACTGTTAACTTTGATTTCCTGCAACTGCAAGAGTGGTTGTGAGCGATCGTGTGGATGCAAGAAGTCAGTTCTGTTCTGTACAGTTCTATGTGGCCATTGCCATGGAAATGGCTGCAGCAATTCCGAAAAACCAGTCATTTATGAATCAGACACTGATGAAGATCATGACTTTGGTGCAAAAGAGAGCGAGGATTAATTCAATTCCTATTCACTGGTACTCGAATATGAAGCATTTGATTTCCAGATGGCTGATGAGGATTTTGCTCTGGAGGATCATTCTGATCAATGTGACTTTTCATCAGCAACTGAAAATCCACGAAAGCGAAAATGCAAATCATAACCTGACGCGTTGGATCAGTGTGATACTGTTATCTGTTCGAACCGTAATACTGTAGCGAATTCGGGGAACAACGCAACCACAGGAACTACCGCGGCCGGGAAGCGAACCCGTATCGCCCGCACCGCAGGCGACATCGCTAACCGCTCGACTAAAGGATCAGACTCACGAGCTAGCAGCCAGCGTATCTACTAATCCATGCACGTTACAATACTTTATGAAGTCAAGCCCCCGAATTTGAGAAGTTGGGCAGAACACCTAGCCTGGATTGTATAACATCATGTCTTAAGACTATTTTCTGTTTTTCAACATCCCAGTGAAAATCCCTATTATTAGCGACTGTGAGGTAATTCAACATGATGTCATCCTATTGTGGCGTCATAAATGAGGTCATGAGGTCACGATCTCATGCTCTTGGGTTTATTTACGTTCAAGGCAATGTTTCAAAGCATCGTATGGCCGTCTAGTCAACAGGCCGCTCTGGTGGCCGAGCGGAATAAATCGCCGTTCTTGCAATCCGCTCGTCATGCGTTCTAGGGGGTTCGTATCCCAGACTCGCTGTAACCGGTCATGACCAGAGCGTCCACGGGGGAAGGCATTCATTAGGCCACCCTTACCCGAGGGATAGTGGGTGTAGATCGGTGTAGATCGGTGTAGTGTTCGGGAACTCGTCGTTCTCCAGCGACCCCTCTGGCCCACCCGGTGTAGTGTTCGGGAACTCGTCGTTCTCCAGCGACCCCTCTGGCCCACCTGGGCACCTGCAGCCAAGCAACTGAAAGCATTCTCCCTACGCCTCCTTCGCGGCTTGAAGGTGATGCAATCCATGCGAGGCTTCAGTGTGTAAAATAGCGAGTGCAGCCGACACGAGTTTGAAGGAAGCTGGTGTTACGCTTATCTCCTTCCTGTGGAATTTCTGGCCATATGCCATTGGGTTAATCGGGTGGGATAAGGGGAAAAACTAGAAATAATTTTTTTTTAAATAAAATAAAATATACTCGTGTATACTAAAATACATCTGCGATGAGGCAATTTCTCACGTAAATATAACATATGATGTCATGGTGTCATAATGGTGAAAGCTCAAGGAGGATACATGGGGAATTTTAGTATGTTATCAAGGCTACTGAGAGGAATGCATACACCAATTTTCAGCTTTTTACCAATTTTTTCCAACCTTTTGCCCATTTTGAATGGACTATTGTAAAACTTATAAAAGCTCATTTTCCTTTGTGTTGTCTGGCTTTTTTTAATTCTTGTCAGTCATGATACATTATCCCCATGGAGAAACTGTTGTTTTGCTTGAGGACCTCCTCAAGGAGCACAGGGAACAGGTAAAAACAGCAGCCATGAAGTTGCCAGGCTTTTGGCATGCTACATGAGGGCTCTTCAGAGTTGCTGACTGACATGTAGGCTTGAACCTGATGAGTAATGGTTTTATCATTCACCATGCCACCCATTTTCCCATGGGATCCTTGGAGACTGAAAAAGGTCCAGATTGACAGTAGCAGTTAAGCTTTATGACACGGGATTAAATTTGAAACAGCAATAAACACTTCTCAGTAGACCATCCCAACCTATGATATTACCGCACAAAATGCATCTCCCCTCTCAACTTGTCAAATAGGTCACCCACTTGGGCCTCATGGTCCATTCCTTGACACCATTATCCATCTATCAATTATCCAAACCGCTTATCCTGCTCTCAAGGTCGCGGGGATGCTGCAGCCTATCTCAGCAGTCATTGGGAGGGAGGCAGGGAGACACCCTGGACAGGCCGCTAGGCCATCACAGGGACCACACACACACACACACACACACACACACACACACACACACACACACACACACACACACACACACACACACACACACAATTTACCTGACCTACATGTCTTTGGACTGTGGGAGGAAACCGGAGCACCCGGAGGAAACCCACCCAGACACGGGGAGAACATGTAAACTCCACACAGAGGACGACCCGGGACGACCCCTAAGGTTGGACTACCCTGAGGCTTGAACCCAGGACCTTCTTGCTGTGAGGTGACCACACTAACCACTGCGCCACTGTGCCGCCTGACAGCATTATATTATATATATTACCCAGGTACCACAAACATCCCTCTCTTATGTGTATGTGTCAGTAAAAAGTCAGAGTGGAGGATCAGCAACTCTGATGCTGTTAACAGTTCAGTATTGTGAACATCATCTGAGATTCAAACATTTCATCACACTGGAGATCAGACCAGTCAGCCTTCAGTTAGGGAGGGGACATGAGGAAGCAGTCTGCTGTACAACTCTGCCAATGTGTAGGGTCATCGTGATTTTATCCATAAACTCTAGTCTAGTTTTTCTCCCATTTTTCTCGCAACGCAAGTTGTTCCACAAATCACATTTTGGCTAAATTTGATATTGCACGTCCCCATAATCTCAGCAAAGAAAAAGGCTTAAAGATATCATTATACAGCCACCTAGTGGACAATTAGGGACAACACCGCATTTAAAAACTCGAGAGTCAAATGCAGACAGAGCACATGCTAGATTTAGTTAACCCAGAGATCATGCCTATCGGTGAGCTGTATGTAATGTTTTTGGGTCAATTCCCAATGGACTGAGAAGACCCCATACTTTCAACCCTATAGGCGCCAGTACCACCAGGCTACATATTATGTGAATTACTTCTCATACTCCGCTGTGGACAGCAAAGGGGTCACTTCCGACCGCTTATTCAATAATCATTCCACTTCCCATGTCCTTGAATGCTCAATCTTCAGGAAAGCTATTCTTCAGGCCGCAATACCCTTTTCTACTGCTCAAAGGTGAAATCTCACAGGCCCTCGTTCAATACAACTCACATTTTTATCGTATTAACTTTTTACTTTTTTTAACTGATTCCATAACCAAGTATAATGACAAATCTGTGTTCACTTCTTGGCCCAAAGCCAATTCACATACAATGGCAGCTATTTTTAATGTAAATGAAGTTTTAATTCACTGGCTCTGACAGTTGGACATCTATTTTTAGAACATTTTTTTCTAGTTCTTCTCTTATTCCCAAAAGCTCCACATGAATAATGTTTCTCCATCCACATCCTGAACAAGTCCAAAGTGAAGGTAACCCTCAGGGTTTATTTGCTTCGCTTGCCCTTCAGTCCAAATCCTTGCCATGACTGAGGGAATTACCAAACTGACCCTGTATTATCTATTCACCCACCTTTATTTAAAAATAGCACACAGTTCTCCATAAGAATTAAGGGCATAATTTTAAACACAGATAATAGGACTGCAGGAGGGCCGGTACATCATCCCCCTTAAGCCATTATTTCCCCACACTACCGGAGGAAGCTCATGGTAATAGTCATTTTCTACAACCTACTTCTTTATAGTGTTAGTGGCCATTTTCCTATTCCCGCTGTCAATTACCTCCCTCCTATAGGCACAGTCATTCCTGCACTGCAGTTTTCATGTTAACACTAAAAAGAGGGATGAAATGACCTGAGCAATTAGCCTCCTAAACCCCAAAATGGCTGCCAGATTCAATTGCAGATCAGCCTTAGATTCACCTTTGTTCCTTGCGAGACAGGAAATAGCCATCTGTTTGGCGTTGTATGTGGGCTGTAATTACTTGAGGATGAGGTATTTCCATGCAGTTAAGTGAGTGGTTAAATGGAAAGGGATGCCTCCTTCTGGATGATTACAGGTACAATCATGAGCAAGTGGCTAAACTGTAATTCTGCCCAACATTAAAGGATGCCTGAAGAGTTTAAGTATGGCTAGTATAACCATCAACTGTCAAAATTTATCCTTCTCCCGCTCTCTCTCCATCTCTTTCTCTCCACCCCCCCCACAAACACACACAAAACACTCATGAATTGGATTTGTGTGTGTGTGTGTGTGTGTGTGTGTGTGTGTGTGTGTGTGTTTGTTTGTGTGCATGTGTCTAAGCGCACACGTGTGTGCATATACTCAAACATAAGGATATGTATGCATGTGTTTCACATCAAGCTTGCTCAAAGGGTTTGCTCCACAGTTCAAAGCTCGCATTGAAAGAGTAAAGGAAGCAGTCTTAGTCAGTGTTAATAGTGAATTAATTGTAGCAAACTGGAAGTTATCATTAAAAAAACATCTGCTCATGGATTTTGTGATGCAGTAGCTATATAATCATTTCCTTATAGTCCATCTAGACCAAAATAAGCTTCCTTCTTGCGCTCACTTACATAATTTTACACCAAGTCAGAGATTTATTTTCACTTGAGAGACTGAATTTGAGATGTGTTTTTCCCTTGGAGTTACGCCACTAAAAACCTAATATTACGTGTTGAGGACTACAGAAATCAGTGGTCTTTCCCATTTTGGGGCCCTTTACAATTAATTAGCTGAAGAAAGAGTACATTAGTAATCAAAGAACAGCTCTGCTTTGGTTCTCTCTTTAGCTGAATAGCCTTTGCTTCTGTCTGAACTTGGAGACACATGCCTTGTTAATGTGATTTATATTAACTCAGTTCTTCTGCAGTTCTGAGTTCTTCTCCATTTTAGTCTTTCAGCTTTACAGCTGGCTGGGTAAGATTATACTGTAGCATTTCTTTTACTACAGACCAACATTAAGTAAACAGCCTTAAAGCCCCTGCTTGGAAGACATTTAACACACATGAAGTGAGACACCCAAAGACCTGCTCTGGCGGGAAATTCTCTCTGATCTTTGGCCTGGATTAGTGAATTAAGCATAGATACTTTTCTTTAAGATTCAGCTGTGTGCTGTGTGCACAGAGACCAGAAACAGGTGGTCAATGAGGGCACAACAACCCATTTACTAAACACCAGAATTAAAACCATTTCAAAGACTAAAGACAAATGTGAATTAAAAGTGCTTCCAGCGGGGCGAGAGCGGCAGGCTGTGGGTATGGACCCACAGAGCTCTCTCCCCAACTCTGGTGTGTCTTTGTTTGGGGTGTGGAACCCAGACTAAGTCAGGACAGCTGGTCCACACCCGACTCTGCCACAGTGTCCTTTGCTCATTTAGATAGGAATGGGACTATTCCTTGTTTACATATATAGCCACGCAAGTGGCTCAATCCTGAATCTTTTGGGGGCAAGATAACAGAGAAAGATGCAGATGCAGAGATGGGCAACCTGATCCAGAAAGGGCCGGTGTGGGTGCAGGTCTTTGTTCCAACCAAGCAGTTACACTCTTGAGTCTACAAATCAAGGTCCTTAGCAAAGACTACCGGTTGACAAATACAATCAGGTGTGTAACTGCTTGGTTGGAACAAAGACCTGCACCCACACTGGCCCTTTCTGGATCATGTTGCCCATCCCTGAGGATGCAAATAATGAGTAATAAGGTCAGCCTGTAGTAATATGGTGATATTAGGATTATCCTGTGGTGTTTTACTCAAAGAAAAAGCCCCACGTTCACTTGTTGACACTTTTCACAGCTGCTTGTCTCTAGGTCTCCAAATGTCAACGTGCCATTCAATTTAATCTGGATGGCCTGCACTCTGGCCCATATATCTGATATGAAATTATGCTGCCATCGATTGACTGGTGACAACACAGGTTACAGAATGACATTTCAATCAGCAAAATGGCATTTCACTTAAGGCTCATTATACAATTTTCTCAGCTATAAATATCACAAAAGCTTTTATAAATTGCATTTGGAGATTTCACCGGTTACACTATTCGATTCATCGGGTTTCTACATTTTTTTACACCTTTTTAAAATGACAGCATAAACTGTACACAAACCAACAGAGCTGACTGACATGAATGGAAATACTTCTTCCAGAAGAAATCTAACAGAATAATGGATGATTTTGTGCACCTGAGATTATGTGAAACAGTAGGCCTCAAGAACCATTCGCCTGTGTTATGAAGAAATAATTTAAACACATTATATTCCTCGCCTTCTAGGTAAGATAGCAGCAAAAGCAGTGAGCTCAAATTGTGTTATTAAATCTCATTTTGTCATTTTCAAACAAAGAGCAGGAAATGAGGCTGCCAATTGCCAAAGGTTGTGTGATTTTAAGCACACCATTATAATATAGTATAGCAACTAAATGTGCTCCTTCTAATCAGCCTGTCAAAACAGGCTGATTAGAAACACCACTTTCATCCAACATCAACCACAAACGAAACCAGCGAGCTGAGGATTGTGTTGGGTCATTATTTGAAATGTATGAAAATCAAGCCCCTATCCTCTCTCTCCCTGCTATTCAGCGATATGCAATGATCCTGTTTCATTGCATATCCCACCCAAACCATCATTTAAGACCCCGCGAGTTCATTCAGGGATAGGGATTGCACTTCCTTATGCTTCACGGGTGTTTCCTCTGTTACCCCAAGTGCGAGAGGGAGTTCGTCTCTCTGTCTTTTAGCAGTGATGGCGGAGAGCAACGATAGGATGGACCATGTGACGTCACCATCACTCCCGTTAAAACCACAGCCTCCTCACCGAGATGGACAGAGGAGTCAGACACGTCACTGGACTGGACTGGCAATTGAAACGATATGTACTGAATGAAATACAAATCCAGCCGAAATTTTAAAGGAATAGCTCTTTTTTGTTTTCCACTCGTCCTTGGAACCGTTTGTTTGGATACTCCTAAAAAAAACAACAAAAAACTGGATGTCTGCTTTCAACATGTTGCTCTTCTTTCGTTTGTTCAGCGCAACTCGGCTGTTGCGCCACGCTTCACGTTTCAAACATCGGCCAACTCGTACATGAGTTACACACAGCCTGCCAGCCAGCCTGCCAGCCAGCCAGCCAGCCAGCCTGTTGGTTTTCCGTGTGAAACTTTTTTTTTTAATGAACTGCGCAAATTAAACTGTCGACACGCGCTCAAAGAAAAATACGCGTAGGCTATTCTGTTTAAGAAAGGACATACCGTCTTCCAGGAAAGATTTTCATTTGGATCCCACGTCGTGGAATTCCTGATCAGGAACCCCAAAGTGATGAATTCTCTCTAGCCTACCTTTTTGAGCGGGTGGGGCGCCAAACGCAAAAAAAAAAAAACAATCAAAAAAAATAAAAATGGAAACATCGCGTCTTTGATCTCTAAACTGGACTATAGTTTTCACATTACGTCATGTTCCTCTGTCGGACCGAAGTAGACAATGAAGTTATGGGATAGTCTGACCACTTGCTTCATCCTGCTGAGCGCCGTGCACGCCAACCCTCTGCTCCGGGTGCGCGCTTCAGAGAGTCCTCCTGACAGCCCGCCGGTCCGGACCAGCGGGTCCGTCTCCGCCGCTGCGGACACACCACACGTTAAGACGGACGACCAGGAAGCGACGTCGGCCGAGGAACAATGTAAGACCTTTTGAGTTTGTTTGTTTGTTTGTTTGTTTATTTGTTTGTTTCTTGCGTTAGGCTTTCCCCAATCGCACACCAGTAAACTGAGGACCCTGTTC
Organism: Lampris incognitus; assembly: GCF_029633865.1. Classification (NCBI taxonomy): domain Eukaryota; kingdom Metazoa; phylum Chordata; class Actinopteri; order Lampriformes; family Lampridae; genus Lampris; species Lampris incognitus. The sequence goes on from NC_079211.1 coordinate 119,448,581, forward strand.
TTGTCCGGATCCAACCATGTATCACGCACACCTATCAGCCTACCTCACTCCTGGCCTCTTTCCTCCTCACCTCATCAGGTGATCAGTAAAGCACAGATATGGACCCTTCTTATTTTTATTTTTAAATTACACCACCCTCCCACCCCTCAGACTGCGATTTTTACAATGACAATCATGGGGGTCAACTTTTTCTCCAGGACATAAAGAGAACCCAGATCAGCACAGGCACATGCTTCACTGAACCAAAGTCTTACGATCCTTACAGTACTTAATTATTTAACATAATGTCTGCAGTCTGTAGATGATGATGATGATAAAGCAAATCCATTACACCAGTTCATGGGGCACGTACCACAAAACAACTTTTGCAGTCATGGGTCACCAACAAAGTATTCTAGCGCAAAACTGCCAGCAAGTCTCACACACACACACACACACACACACACACACACACACACACACACACACACACACACACACACACACAACACAACAACAGCAGCAGACCATCATTTCCACTCAAACACAAATCCACACAATGTTGAACCAGAACCAGACACTATCAACATGCCAAAGAGGTCGGCAGATGTGTTACTACCATACAGCATCTAGGCCTGTGCATGACTAATAGGCCACCAAATAATCTTAATTTGTCAGCTCTTTGCTTACTGTGAAAATAGCCCAATAGAACAAATAAATCAACTTTCCACATCATCTCATTCAACATCATCATCCTTAACTATCAGTAGCACACACTTTATGAAAGTCCTAGCATATTAGTTGAGAACAGTAGGTATGATTATTGTGCATCCAATCAGTTTCTGAAAGTACAATTTGCCTAAATATCTGTTATGATGGCATACATCTTTAAGTGCAGTTTCTTTTGTAACTCACCTCTTTGCTACTAGGTCCTGGCTGCTCACTGTCCTCCTGACCTCCTCCTGCCTGCTGACTGTCATTCTGACCTCCCTCTGCTTCCTTAATACAGCTACACATAAATGTAAAACTCACCATCATCATATTATCCTGCTCAGTATTAAGCCTACATGACAAGCACAGAAACTGCAGGCTGCATTATCAAGTCCTAATTCTTACAATGTTCAACATACTCTTTTTTAGCACTAAAAAGTGCCAGATATCTCCTCTCCTCTTACTCATGTTGACTCTGTGAATGAAATCTAATCTGAGTTCAATAAAGTAGTGCTACATTTGAACCGAAACAATTAATCAGCCTTGAGCATATATGGACTGTTATATTGTTCAATTACCCAACCTGATAAAACTCCTACATGTCTGAGTGAAAGCAAAGGGGGTTCCTATTATAAAGCTAATATCAAAATGGCAAGACTAAGTAAATCACAAAAGACTATGAAAAAATGAAAAAATAAACTCTATATTGATGTCAAATTATATATCTACAACAATGAATCCTCCATTGTCTCACAGCTCATGACTGAGCACCAGTGTTGGCTAACGTTACGTAACATGACATTTTATATTGGTAATGAAATGCCAAGCCATATGCTCAGCTAGCTAGCTAATTAGACAACACGGGAAATGAAATGGCGCAAACTAATCCTCCATTGTCTCACTGCTCATGACTGAGCACCAGTGTTGGCTAACATTAGCTGATATATGACATTTTATATTGGTCACGAAATACCAAGCCATCGGCTCAGCCAGTTAGCTAATTAGCCAACACTGGAAATGAAATGGCGCACTATCAGCTAGCTAGGTAAAGCAAACATTAGCTTTAGCTAGCTAAACTGTTACTTAGGGCAACAGTTAGAAACTAGCTAACGCTAACGTTCATCCGGAGACACTTGACACAATCTAATTCAGAAATTCTGAAGGTAAGAAAGTAAAGTGTATTTAGATAGCTAGCTGTTTTCATTAACCCCACAGCGTCTCCATTAGCTTGTGCAACACACGCGAGCATAGACTTTAATGAGGACGCGAGCCACTGCAATGAGGCAGGCAGATGAGACATTCAACTAATATCAAGGTTAAGAAATGGTGTGGTCCACTTTATGGGTATCTGAAATCATATTACAAGATTCTTCCACAGTGCTGAATATTGGAAATATATTGTAACATTTACGATTACAGGTGGTAAGAAGGATATACAAATGTTTCAACCCACCACCTCGACCCGTTGTTTTTACCTCTTTTGGGGCTGCAGCGTTTCATCTGTTCGGTCTGTTTGCAATATAATCAGGTCTGTTAAATCCAAAGATGTAATTATTTCATAGTAGATGTGAATTAAGTGGACTAATATATTTAACCTTCCCCCTTCTGTTCACTAAGTAGTCATGCATGCAATTCACTGGTCACAGTGACCCAGGCCACCTTTGAATTTTTTGCAAAATGGCTGTAAAATCTATTTGAATATATCCAATATCGTTTATCTTCATCTCCATGATTAATAATATTAACAATATTTTCAATCAATAGTTGTTATGTAAAGGGGGTAATTTTGACCTTAACAGAACACAAGAATGTGTCAAATACCCCCTCAGAAACTGACACAAATTCACAAATTTTCACATCTGCATGTGTGCGTTGGGAAATGGCACGCTTGTTTTTCAATAGCTGGTGGGAAAATGTGTTGGGAAGATCTGCACTGTAAAACCATAAATCTTTTATAGGACTTGATCTCTGTGCTAATTCTCTGCAGATGATATTGAGGAGGTCCTCCCAGAGCATTTTGAGAACGTGGTGGATTTCATCAAAGTGACCATCAGCAGAATACGACGGTCCTCCTCCTCTGTCCTCTCCTCCTCATCCTCCTCCTCCAAAATCAACCTGGATTCCAAGACCCGACACAAAAGAGAGAGGAAGAAGTTGGTGAGCCAGAGGGGCAGGGGAGGAGGAGCCAAAAGAGAACAGAAAGGGAGGAAGGGTAGACGAGAAGGAGGTAGCACCAGTGGTGGACGAGGGCAGGGCTGCATGCTAAAGCAGATCCACCTCAATGTGTCGGACCTGGGTCTGGGCTACCGTTCCGATGAGGAAATGATATTCAGGTACTGCTCTGGACCCTGCAGGAAGTCTGAGACCAACTATGACAAAATCCTAAACAATCTCACCCAGAGCAGGAAGATTTTTTCTAAAGACACGCCCCCTCATGCTTGCTGTCGACCAATAGCATTTGACGATGACCTCTCCTTTCTGGACAACAACCTCATCTACCACACTGTGAGGAAACACTCCGCCAGGAAATGTGGTTGTGTGTAATAAGCGGGAGCTGGTGATGAGCTCTGTATGACTCTTGTATTTGCTGTCACTTAAAAATGACGTTGAGCTTTTCTTGATGACAATCCTATCTCATGTAATAAGAAAATACTCTTGATATGCATAGGCGGGTTATGAGACAATAGGCCCCTGGGCCTGGGCCCGGTAGGCCCATTTGGTAATCCTCCCATGTTAATATGTTGTGCAGCTTTGTGTGATGTCCTGTATCTATCAGCAGCCGCGTAAACAAGGAGAGGACGTTGGCATCGCTGCGGTCGTTCACTTACTATGTCTAATTCCCAATGATGTCAACGTCCCACCACTTACCTCTTCTGAATTGGAGACCAAATCTGACATTTTCTTGTTTGTTTTTTTTCTCTTCTGGGACCTTTGAGATTTAAATCCAACAAGTGACTTTGAACATCTCCTTCGCAACACAAACACTAAACTTTATTCACACTAGATATAAACAATCACTGACTCAGCAGTCATTCCATCTACTGCTTAAAAATATATATTATATTGAATACTACATACATATACACTTCCAGAATGTATTTATTAAAACTTGACTATTAAGTTATTACTATTTTTATTTATTTTGGGTTTTTTTGATTAGTAAATGCTATTTATTGCTATAATGTGATATCTTTAATAGTGCCAAAGGTTCAGGTCAAAAAAAGTGGGTTTACTTGATATTTTCCACAATAAAGCACAATAAAGACGTTAACTGGTTTACATTTTACAAATCTAAACTGACTTTAGATCAACTTTTGCTGACACCGGCATTTGTTCCCAAAAATCATGTTGAAATTACTTTTCATTTATTCTAGTTCAGCTTGTCTGCATCATATATTTCCTGCAATTGTTACAGTCATTTTATGACAGAATAAATCCTAAAGTGAGGTTTTCATCATCAATAATGACTAAAGACTACACACTTTTCTTCCAAAATGTCCTCTTACAAAAGTTTCCCTGCTTTAAAACATCACTGAATTTTTTTAATGCAACATTCATTTTTAAAGTGTTTCACAGAATCGCATCAAATGAATTCATACGTAAGATAGAGCGTATTTTGTATGTATAAAAAAAAATCTTTCCTCTTGGCCTAAGGTTCATATAAGCATGTGTCAGATCATAAAAGACAGGAAAAGGGAGGAGGGCAATTAAGGAGTGATAACATCAAATAAAGGAACAAGAGCACATTAGACGAGAGAAGGGACAGAGGGGAAATATCCATATCTCTTAATTGACAGATGTTCAGATGGAAAAACTGAGATTTTAAAGGGGGTTAAAGTGGAGGGGAATGATACAGAGTCTCACATACATCTGATTATATCATGTTTCATGGCAAAACCCCACGCCACTGTGCACCATAGGACCAGTGCCATGCAGAAAAAAAAGAAAGATTTTTTTGAGCTGTGAGACAAAAAGCTTAATGATATGTAGCAGGAAAGGAGTAAGAGGAAAGAGTAGAGGACATTGGTCAAACATGCAAGATGTCCAGCGACAAGAAGACATCTATGGAGTTGGAGAACATGAGGAGAGAAAATAAAACTTGCTCTGCTGTTGTGTATGTGGTCGACATCTGATCCATCCTCTTTTCTCTCACATTACGTGCCACATCTCCTCCCTGTCTTCTGGACCATGACTCAGTACAATATGGTGTATCTACTGCAGGCCCAGTCTGGGCTAGTCTTTCTCATTTTTTGTGCAACTCACTTGCTCCACCAACACCATGCCATGACTGATCATGAGACTCACATGGTTATAATAACCAAAGATGATAAGCCAATTGTGCCCATTAATACAGTTTTAGCATTGCGGTTCCATTGGTTCTATAGTTATACCTCATGGGTATTAAATGGGAATTTACTTAGCAATAAGAATATGATCAATTTTTGGGCCAACAGTATGCACTTCATATACAATGCATTTTTATTTTTTTATTTTTTTTAAATTTCACCAATAGTCTGGTAGACCTAAGCTGGCCCTATTGTGGAAAAACGGCATATGACAAGGTACTCCCTAATTCCAGCGACAACAGCGGAAGCTATTAGAGCCAACTGACAACGAGCAGACGGCGTCATTAGTGAGATGAGTCTTCTCCTCTTTTGTTCTCGGTGTCAATTGAGCTTGTAATGAAGGATGATTTTCCACGAGGAGACACTGAGCTGGGCAGAGGACTGTAACACAACACAGGTGTTTGTGGGGAAATGGGTGGTGCCCCAGCAGGTGCTAAATACTGCGATCACTGGCTCCACTGGAGATGGTTTTGCATTTTGGATAAATTCATCCACTGCAGAGCCTAACACAGCAAAAAAATGAGTGTACTTTTTTTTTAATACTGAATGGATTTCTTATTGTGAGAAGAATGTGTTGATGGAGAGATCTGGCCTTGTTGATCAGTGTGTAATAAAGCTCCTGTTGTCTCTGAACATCTCCAGTTCAGCTGGTGACTCACTTCTACTTACCAAGTGCACTTCATGATTGACTCACTTCTACTTACCAAGTGCGCTTCATGATTGCTTGTCGTGTGTTTTTCCACCAAGTGAGGAGATTCATATGAGTGAACTTGCTCTTACAAGCTGACTTCTCTGACATTCATGGTAATGCTTATCTTTGTTGCATTCCAGATTCTGGTTTCAAGGGTTTACGTTGCAAGTGCTTGTTCCTCACAGTTTAAATTCTCATTATTCAACTCAAATGTTGTGGCCTGAGACCATCTCCCTCTATTGTGTCAGCCAGTGGAAGAATAGATGGGAATGAAAACCACAAAATGTAATGAGTGTCACATCAAATATGTTGTGGGCTATAACGCGAAATCTGACAAACCGCAAGAAATTCTTAGTTTCACTGGTCTTGACAAGTATCCAGATATGAGTCAGTCTATATGAAGGATCAACTGTAAATAGAACCGCAGAAAAAAAACACAACTGGCATAGACACTAGAGATGAAGAGAGAAGCAATACGTAACTAGCGGCTCAAGTGGAAATCCAACAACACTTGACAGAAGTATTTGTTATTGTTATTGCCTAACCTGGTTTTTCTCAAATTAAACATCGGGGGGGACACTTGAGAATGTTGGACAATAGCAGGCTGGGCTCATAGGCTGAAATTTTCAACTAGCCTTACAAAAATTCACCATCCCAGCTAAAACATGCATGTTTTTACAGTAGATAAAAATGGATGGTCAATAACTCTGCTATAACATATCTGTGAGTAATACCTCTGAGATTAAGAAATACTCGAGTACAACTTCCATCCCTGGTAAGAGTCAAAGTCCAAGAGGTCAAGATGGCTGTAGGTCTACTTATATTTCTCGGAGTCCACGCATGACGCAAGTTGCCTGTTTTCATGAGTCTGCATCATAGATTAAGGTACCAAAACCAAAATAAATTCTCTATCATTATAATGCTTATGGTCTCACATTGTTTAAGAACCTCCTGTCTAATCTAGAGGACAAAGAAATAAGAAAGATAAAATTCCATCGACAGAGATTACTTACTTCCATAAAATCCAATAAAAGCCACAAACATTTTTTTCATTCAATGACCTAGATATTAGAAATGTAGCTTTGCCCTGGAATCAAGACTTAAGAACATGCCGTAGCATTCTTGTCAGGGCTCACCAGAACCAGGCCTGTGACCCATCCTGTGTCATTTGACTGGCTACGACACAAAGCAGAGGCACAGGGGATTACCACAGGGCTGTAACCACACTGTATGCAGACAAATCCACATCTTCAACTGGCCTACAGCCAAACCTCGAGTCTAGACCACTAGACACAGGCTCCTTCACTCACCACTACACATGCGCACACACATGCACACATGCACACACGCGTACGCGCGTGCACACACACACACATACACACACACACACACACACACACACACACACACACACACACACACACACACACACACACACACACACACACACACACACACACACACACACCACCTCTAGTAGTTAACAGATGGAGTATACAGTGATTCAGCCAATGTCTGACACCATGAGGTCAAAACCATGTCGGAGAACATGAAGTTTCACACTTTCTCATAACACCTAATCCTAAGGATGAAATAAACTTTTTTTCTCTCCTAAAAGGCAACTTGTTGAGTAAATGTTTATACTTCCCCCATTAAAATGCATGCCTTTTTGAAAGACAAAGGAGACATTCACTGGTTTAGCTTGGTCTCAGGAACATATTCTCCATAAAGAAGATATGGTCAGTAGAAGAAAAAGAAAGAAGGCCACTTTATTTTGCCATTGTACAGTTACAATGAAATGTGTTCTCTGCATTTAACCCATCCTATTGTATAGGAGCAGTGGGCAGTGGCAGCACCTGGGGACCAACTCCTTCTTTCCATTGCTTTGCTCAGGGGCACAGGCAGGAGTATCAATCCTAACATGTATTTCTTTTTGATGTTGGGAGGAAACAGGAGCACCCGGAGGAAACCCACGCAGACATGGGGAGAACATGCAAACTCCACACAGAAAGGACCTGGGATGGCCTGGGGTTCAAACCCAGGACCTTCTTGCTGTGAGGCAACAGTGCTAACCCCTGGGCCACCATGCCGCCCAGCAGTTAATAACTGTGAAAGAGGTGTGAAAAGAGAACAGAAACCCAAGATATGATAGTTTGCACGTGGCACTACACTGTATATATCTCAATATTATCTACCCTAAAATGTCTGCTGTGTCTCTGTTTAACAAGATAAGAACCAGAGAGACAAAACCAAATTTCTCGCCAATTTTTCAGCATCCATCTTTGCCATCTAGCTGCGACTTTAGACGTTCTGGCGTTAAACATCACAATTAATCAGATCTCACCCACATCATTTGATAGTGTTTCTCAGGGGTGAGGGAGCAAAGGGTGAAAATGTAACACTAGCATCTATCTATTCATGCCTCTGAGGTGTTAGCTCACTGTCCAGATGGTTAAATATTCAAAGGGAAACCTGATATTGTGTGTTCTAACATGCTACCTGCTTCTGCTTCACACCTGCTGGTGCAACATTGTCTGTCTGTGTGTGTGTGTGTGTGTGTGTGTGTGTGTGTGTGTGTGTGTGTGTGTGTGTGTGTGTGTGTGTGTGTGTGTGTGTGTGTGTGTGTGTGTGTGTGTGTGTGTATGTCTAGTCAAGTTAGAGGGCAAAACCCTATTCCAGTTAGTATATTTAAGGCATTTCCACTGTATCTTCAATGTGTGAGGTTTTCTCATTTTACTGGAACAGTAAACACTCTAAAACTCTCAGAGAAACTCACAAATTCAGGAAACGCATGTTTTTTCTAACGCTAACCGCCGACCTCCATGTCACAGCAACTTCAACGGATCAGTGGAAGCATTTCGGATTAAAGTGATCTCAGTTTTGATATTGTCTTCAGCTGTTCGTAATCCTGGTGTTATTTTTGACCAGTCCCCCACCTTTGACACTCGTGTCGGTTCTACGGTCATGAATGTGTCCCGCACTCATCCTGACTAATGCTGAAACCCTAGTCCACACCTTCACGAGCTCCCATCTCCATGACAACGCCCTTTTTTACTGATGTCCCTTACCAAAACCGTCTCCAGATTACAACACATCCAAACACACACACACACACACACACACACACACACACACACGCACACACACACACGCACACACGCACACGTGCACACACATGCATGCACACACACACACACACACACACACACACACCGAATGCTCAGCTCACATCACTCCCATCATTTCTTCTCTCTGCTGGTTACTGGTTTCATCCCGTGTTCACTACAACATTTTTCTCCTATCCTGCAAAGTTTTCCATGGTCTCATCCCACATGATTCATCTGACCTCCATGCACACACTACTTCCCACAAACTGAGGCCCTCCAATGCTGGTTCACGCGCCATCCCTGGATTCATACCGTCTTCTATGGGTGGCGGGGCATTCAGTGTCATGGCTCCCCAAATTCACTCCTACTTTTAAATCTCCTTTAAATACTCATCTCTACAGTGTTATTGCTCTCTTTCTAGCTCACCTTCTTAAGATTGATTTATTTCTTGCTATGGTTCTGTCATGTTCTGATTGTTGCTGCTTGTGTTATGCTATGATGATACTTGCTATTGTTAAGTGACCTCGAGCTCTTCAATGGCCCAATAGGAATAAAAACTACCATTATTATTATTATTATTACCAATGGAGAACTCAATTCCTCTAACTCTGCCTTAATGTTATTTCAGGTGCTCGATTTTGCAAGCAGGAATAGAGGATTAGAACTACAGTTTACATGTGCAATACCCGTATAACTCAGTAAGGACAGAATGTTTAATGCTTTGCCTGTTAGTAATATAAGATAGCCATCTTTCTTTATCCAGCGAAAGAGTTGCTCAGCTTTGCCTAAATTGGTCTTGCAGAGTCTACATGCGTAAACCTTAGTCTGAATGACTGCCTTTGAAGAGCAAGCAAAACAAAGCGGATCTGACAGAGAAAGTGACAGGCAGGCAGGTTGTCTGAATCCATTTTCCATCTATTTATGCCTTTTGGGTGGGTTGGTGGCTCGCTCACACACAGACAGTAGCTCCACTGTAGTGGAAGCTGTCCACTCCATTCTGACACACTACATCAAACACGGAGTTGCCGAACTGGTGTGTGTGTGTGTGTGTGTGTGTGTGTGTGTGTGTGTGTGTGTGTGTGTGTGTGTGTGTGTGTGTGTGTGTGTGTGTGTGTGTGTGTGTGTGTGTGTGTGTGTGTTTCTGTCTCCCATCTTCGATAGGGATGTGATCCTGAGTGACTCTGCATCACTCTCCTCATGCACTTCAAAAACATGGAAAAGACCCCCCCCCCACACACACACACACAGGCTGTGCAAGCACAGTATATTCTAACATTTATATCTGACAGTCCCTCACTTGTGTCAAAATGAAAGAAATAAAAAGTTAAATGGAAACCTGTAAATGCATGGCTTTACATCCATCCATCCTACGCCGGATGTACCACAGATTCAAGATGTTTTTTTAAGCCAAGTCAAGGTTAAAAACAGTGGAATCAATTTTTACCTGACCCACTAACAGTTACGTTGAATCAGTGAGAAGTGTGTGGGGAACATTTCCAAGCAGCAGAAAATGGACTGTTATACAAAAGCCCAGTGGGGCTGCCAAAAAAAAGGAAAAGGAAGTGAAAGAAGTGGCCATAATAAAAAATGTCCCGCTAATAAGTAAGTTTTTTCGAAAAAGTTAAAAGTGAAGAAGAGGGCATTCCGATGGAGGATGTTGAGCTAGCAAGTAGTAAAGATAGCCTGGAAGTGTCTACCATCGGTTGCAGCAATGCACAACCTCAGCTAGCTAGCAACAGAAATTTTAGCCTGGAAGCCTTTAGCTCCAGCAGCGACACACTGCTTCTGCTAGGGGTACAACAAGATAGGGAAAACAATGAAAAACGGGAGAAGAAACGGACAAAGACGGGGATCACCAAACAGTGGAAAGTAACGTTACTTCAAGCTCATTTGCAGTGGCAGGTCCCATCATTTGTGAAAACCCTGCATTATGGGGATCGATTACAGAGAAGGTCCGGGAGGAAATTCTGAGGTAAGGGGTTTCGGCCTTTCAGAATCGGGCCGCCAAGTATCCAGTATCCTGGGGGGGGGTACGAGGCTGGCAAGACCTGTTCTCTCACTAACGATGCTCTGACCAGACACCTTCATAATGGTGAAATTGTACCACGGAAATTGATTATATATTCACTGTCCACCGGAGCAATTTATTGTTTTGCTTGTAAAGTTTTATCGACACATTACAGTGCATTTGTTGCTGGGTTTACTGACTGGAAACACCCTGAGAGAATAATGGAACACGAGATGAGTAGCGAGCACAGAAAATGCATGCTTCCACTTATACGTCGCACTCAACATCTGGGCACTGTGGATGCTTCCCTTGGCAGACAGATCAAATAGTCCATGGGCCAGAGCCCAAAATTTCCTATTTCGGTACACTCAAGGTGGCAAAACTTACTTATAATTTTTGAAAGGGTCCATGTCTGTAGATGATATGTTGGTATGATAACCATTCCTGAGTGGCAGCTGTATCACAGTTATCAGCTCATGAAGTTAACCACCCCCTAAAGTAAATTGCATTTTAGACGCTGGTGCATATCCTGGTTTAGCCTCATGGTCAGGACATTTTTCAATGTTCTATAATATTGTCTTTGGTATCATTTTAAAGGGGACCTTCTTAGCTTTCATTCAAGCCCTGTTGTGGATATTTCTCACAAATATAGAGGTCACTTGAGCTCTTCAACCTGTCAATAACACACATCTTTCTGCAATGTTCGCCTAAACTATATACTTTCTTTTAGCCCTGTGGCATCTAGGAATATCAGGGACACAAAACACAAAAACTGGAATACTCACAGGACTGTAAAGATTCAGGAAATGTATAATATACCCATACTATTTCATTGTGTGAGGTGATTGTGAACCTTAAATTAGAAGGGCATTATTACTAAGAAACTAACTAGACCAAAGCCAGTTAGTCCATGGGTCAGACCAGATATCGATATCACCCAAGGTGACACAACTTCACTGGTGCCATTTTATTTGGTACACTAACAGAAGTAAAATAATACATGATAACCTTTCCAAATGAGCAGCTATTTCATTTTTCTTTCAGGAAACCTGTTTCTGTGCCTCTCACGATTGTGTATTTGCCCAGATTTTTACAAATATAGCATTTCAACACCCCTGGTACTGATTAGCCTAGCTTAAACTCTGGGACAGTTCTTAGTTGGCCAACAACCAAGGATAACCAGTACTGTGTACTTCCATTCATTGTGCTAAGCTAGGCTAACGTGCAGCCAGATAGCTTTCTACTAAACACATATAGAGGAAACTGGTATCTATCTTCTTGTCTCACTCTGGAGAAGATTGTAAGCTAATTTCCCATAATGTTAGCATGTTCTTTTAATGTATATGTTAATATGATTAGTTAAAGTGGCTACGAGGAACTTTCATCTTGTGTTGATTTTAGCGGCCTCATGTGGACAAAATACAGCTGTTGCATAGCAACTAGGTAATGTATCTATTTGTGGCTATGTAAGATAAATAATGGTAATATGACGCTAGTGAAGCAAAGTAAACTTTGTTTTAGTAGTGTTCATACACCTAAGTTACATGTATTTGTTTGTATGTGGCAGGTGAAAACTGACTGAATATGGCCACTGGTGAACAAGCAAGTTTTTACCCAATACCAAAGCGCCCACGGGTGGATTGCATTATCCACTGTTCTGATGATACAGATAAGCTGGTTTCACTACAAAGTGTCGACTCATGGAGAACTCTGCTCAGGGCAGCTCAGATACGAAATCATGCACCAGTTTTGAAACTGGCAAAAGACATTCCTGAGGGACAGATTCCAGCAATCTACTACCACAGAAAGTGTCGCAGTATCTTCACTATGAAGCAAATACTTGATGGCCTCCTTGCAAAAGAAAAGAAAAGTTGTGTCTCTGCTGAAGAGAAACAATCTAAGAGAGTAGCTCGACATGCTCCAAGTACATCTAGGACTTATGATGCAGAGTGCATATTTTGTCAGAAAAACAGCAAATATTCCAAGAGACAGAATACGAGAGAAGTACTGGTGCAGTGTCGAGAACTGCGAGCTGATGCAAAGATCAGGAGTGCAGCCACAAAGAAAAGGGACAGCAGAATCCTTGCCATTGTGAGTAGAGACCTTGTAGCAGCTGAAGGGCACTACCACAGGTCATGCTATAGACTTTACACCAAAGAAGAGGTTTCCAAAGGAGAGGTTGCCAGCAATGGAGATGATGATGCTGCAGCCCAGTATGAAGCTGCTGTGAATAAGGCATACAATGAGCTGTTCCTCTTCATCAGGATGGAGCTTTTTGGCAATCCTCAAGTGATGACAATGACTGATCTCTCTTCTAGACTGGTAGCTTCAATGAACTCCCAAGGCATTGCCCAAGTCAAGGAATCAACCAAGAAGCACATAAGGCGAAACCTGGAGAGTGAGTTTGCTGGAGCCTTGCAGATATTCCCTGATGAGAAAGGAAAATTCCTCCTCTATCCCGATAACTTGTCCATTAGGGAACTTGCCAAAGAAAATCAGTCTCTCAAAAGGGAGCTGCAGACCCTGAAAAGTGTCAGTGCACAAGATGTTATAGCCAAAGCAGCCATCAAATTGAGAGCAGACATTAAAAGTCAAGATGTTCCTCAAACCTGGCCGCCTGAAGTCAAACCAGAAGCAGAATTTCCTACCATTCCAGAGTCGCTCATTATCTTCCTGTACTCTCTACTCACAGGCTCAAATGATCCTGATCATGCATCCCAGAGAGTGCAGTGCCTTCTGCAGTCATTTGGCCATGACATAGTATATGCAGTGACATGTGGAAATACCAAGCCTTCCAAGCACATTGTTCTGCCATTCATTGTCAAATCGTTGACAGGAAATGTAGAGTTGATAAACATCCTCAACCGACTTGGTCACAGTGTGTCCTATTCACAGATGGAAGAGATCAACACTGCCCTGTGTCTCCAGAAACTCTCATCATCAGGGAGTGGCATTGCCCTCCCAGCTACCATCCATCCTGGCATATTCACAACTTTAGCCTGGGGCAATATCAACCGTCTTGAAGAAACTGTCAGTGGTGAGGGAACATCTCACAGAGTCAATGGGATTGCTGTGCAAGCAAAGCCAGTCAACCCACTTCCTGTCCAACCCATGCCCACTGTTCCCAAAACAAAGAAGAGAAGCATTGATGGACCCCCACCAATGTTACCAACTTACAATGCTGGACAACGGGTAGGGCCACCACAAAGCAAAAAGTCAGATGCCGATACTGCAGCCAATACTAAGCTTGCCAGAGAGAAAAATCTTCTTTGGGTCCTAGCACGCATGTCACAACAAGAAGAACAGTCAGTCAGCAGCTGGACAGGCTTCAACATCCTGACTCGAGGAGAGATGACGGTCATCCCCGACAATATAGGCTATCTGCCTACCATCAATGCTCCAGCGACACAAATGTCTACTGTCAACGAGGTGCTTAACCAGTCACTGAGCATCATGCAGTGCTTAGGCCTGAGGAAGATTGTCTGTGTCTTTGACCAAGCCCTGTATGCGAAGGCTGTCGAGATCACATGGAAACACCATGACAAGTTCCATGATATCATCGTTAGGCTTGGGGTATTCCATACCATCTGCACACTGCTGGCAATAATAGGAAAGCGTTTCCAAGATGCTGGACTCAAAGACCTCTGCATTGAGTCTGGCATGATTGCAGAAGGCTCAATTGCTGGTGTTATGGATGGCCGCAAGTACAACAGGGCAGTGCGACTACACAAGCTCCTGTATGAGGCTCTCATGCGACTGACCTTGAATGGTTTCCTGTCCTGGTTGGAAGAAACTCACAGGAATGACATGGTTCACCTGAATGAGACACTGAAGACCATTGACAGCCTTGGGAAAGAAGTCTCACAACATGCTTTGAAGGAGGTCCTCGAGAACAGCTCTTGTACACGCATCATGGATCTATTTGAAGTCTACCGTGAGTTCCTTAGAGGTGGAAACGGCAGCCTCTCGAACTTCTGGATGTCCTATTTGGACATGGTTGAAATGTTGTTGGGGCTCATCCGAGCATCCAGAGAGGGAGACTGGATGCTACACTTGGCTAGCATTCGAGCAATGATCCCATGGTGCTTTGCTTATGACAGGATGAATTATGCACGCTACCTCCCCTACTACTACGCCCAGATGTCTGAGCTGCCCATCACACACCCAAATGTGTACACAGAATTCATGGAAGGAGGCTTCTCAGTCCAACTGGGCTCCACCAATCCCTTTGGCCGAATCCCTGTTGACCAAGCTATAGAAGAAACGGTGAACAAAGACACCCAAACAGCTGGAGGGACAAAGGGATTCAGCTTGAAGCCAGGAGCTGTGACCAAATATTATCTCACAGCTGAGTATAGAAGCATGTACCTCAGACAGCTGAGAGACCTGACAGGTCAAGGCAAGTGCAAATGGTCTCATCCAGATCTACAGAGTCCAAGGATCAAGAGAGATGAAGCAGATGTCCAGTCTCTCATGGACCTTATGGAGAATAACTGGCTCAATCCTATGTCCCCTGATGAGATTGATTTGGTTAGCCTCTCCACTGGCAACATGGCTCCACCTGATGTGACCATAGATCTCTTGAGAGCTCTTGAGAAAGGAGAAGAGGCCTACCAAGCATTCCAGCAAACAAGGTTAGATGCAGACCCACCACCTGTGAAATTCCACGACAAGATGACCAAGCAAAGTCTGAAAACATTCTCCAATGTCAGCACAAAACAAGCTCATGGAAAGAAAGCACAGGATGTGGTTCTGAAGGCAGATAGAAACCTTTTCAGTCACATGATCCTGGTGGCTGAAAGCAGGAAGGTGAATCTGAAGGATGTCCTTGCCTACCCATTGGGCCCACTACCATGGGCACTGGCAAATGCTGATGGGTCCTTACGAAAAACAAACAAGGCTGCACTTGCCAGAGAGCTTGAAAAGAATGTATCTCCTGCAGAAGACATCCCAATCCCATCTACTTCCATCATTGATGGGATGAGCCTGGTCCAAGAAATGAATGGCAACAACAAAACCTTTGCACAGGTGGCAGAGTCAGCCTTGACCCAGGTCCTCCATGAGGGAGCACAGAGTGGGAGGATTGATGTTGTTTTTGATGTCTATCACCAGACTTCGATCAAAGATGCTGAACGACTGAACCGGGGTGGAGACATCACTCTCCAGTACAAGAATCTTGCAGGGGGACACCACGTCCAGCAGTGGAGAACATTTCTGTGCAGTTCCTCCAACAAGACCAGTCTCATCAAGTTTCTGGTGGAAGAGTGGAAACTCCCACGATACAGAGCTATGCTGCATGGCAAGGTGTTGTACATGACCTGTGAGGAAACCTGCTACAAGTTGACAGATGATGGGTGTGAGGAAGCAGCAGAACTGCACTCCACACATGAAGAAGCTGACACCCGTCTGCTCCTGCATGCATTGCATGCAGCAAATGCGGGCTCAAAGTCAGTTATCATCACAGCTGAGGACACTGATGTCATGGTGCTTTGTCTTGGCTTCCAGAAGGACATCACCTGTCCCATCTACCAGAAGTGTGGGACTCAGAACCACACACGGTTTGTCGACATCACCAAACTGGCAAGTTCACTTGGAGACAGCATCTGTGACAGCCTAATTGGCTTACATGCCTTCACAGGCTGCGACGCTGTCAGTGCATTCGCTGGTCGAGGGAAGCTGAATGCCCTGAAGATAGTGAGAAAGCACACTTCCTGCCAAGAGACTTTTAGTCAACTGGGACAGACATGGAATGTGAGTGATGAGCTGTTCCAGAAAATTGAGCAGTTCACCTGTCGGATGTATGTTGCTAATAGCAGCACTGCTGAGGTGAACAAACTGCGTTACCAGCTCTTCTGCACCAAAAGGGGAGAGGTTGAGTCCAGCCAGCTGCCACCATGTAGAGACTGTCTCTTTATGCATGTTCAACGAGCCAACTATCAGGCAGCAATATGGAAGTGCTGCCTGCAGGCTAACCCTGTGGTGCCAAGCCCTACTGAGTATGGATGGACAGACGATGAAGGCAAGCTGGCCATTTACTGGATGCGCTCCCCACCTGCACCAGATGTGGTCTTGGAAATGCTAACATGCAAGTGTGTGCATTCATGCAAAATGCCAAGCTGCATGTGCCTGTCAAATGGACTTCCATGCACAGACATGTGCAGGTTACAGACCTGCAGTAACCAAAAACAGCAGGATGGTCCAGAACTGGACTTTGAACTTGGGGAGTCAGATGATGAGAGAAACGAGCAGTTTGATGAATGACAGTGTGATGATTCTGATGGTATTACTGTGGTAGTAGTCTATTGATGCACAGGATCTTGATTCTGGACTTGGTTACCCAGAGCTTGATAACAATAATGTAACCATATTCACATATTCCCATTACCCTACCCATTACCATTACATATACCCACTAATGATATGGGATTACATGTATCATTGACTAAGTATATGTAAATGTCAATGTTGTTTAAAATATTAAAATAGTTCATTACCTCACTATGGTATTCCTTTTTATCATGTATTTTGATTGTGTATTTAAACAAATGTATAGAGACCAGTTTGTGACCTAACTGGCTTTGGTCTAGTTCTCATTTAAGGCTCACAATCACCTCACACAATGAAATAGTATGGGTATATTATACATTTCCTGAATCTTTACAGTCCTGTGAGTATTCCAGTTTTTGTGTTTTCTGTCCCTGATATTCCTAGATGCCACAGGGCTAAAAGAAAGTATATAGTTTAGGCGAAAATTGCAGAAAGATGTGTGTTATTGACGGGTTGAAGAGCTCAAGTGACCTCTATATTTGTGAGAAATATCCACAACAGGGCTTGAATGAAAGCTAAGAAGGTCCCCTTTAAAATGATACCAAAGACAATATTATAGAACGTTGAAAAATGTCCTGACCATGAGGCTAAACCAGGATATGCACCAGCGTCTAAAATGCAATTTAGTTTAGCGGGTGGTTAACTTCCTGAGCTGATAACTGTGATACAGCTGCCACTCAGGAATGGTTATCATACCAAAATATCATCTACAGACATGGATCCTTTCAAAAATTATAAGTAAGTTTTGCCACCTTGAGTGTACCGAAATATCGTCTGGCCCATGGACTAAAAGCAGAAGGGCAGTACTGGAAAGAGGTATTAAGGCGTGTAGTTGCTGTCATTAAGTTCTGGAGTGAAAGCGGGCTTCCATTCCGGGGAGACGATGAACTTTTGGAATCACCACACAATGGTAATACCTGGGAATTCTAGAGCTGGTCACACAGTTTGATCCATTTTTAAAGGAACATGTTCAGAAGTTTGGTCAGAAGGGCTGTCATAAGACTTCATACTTGTCATCAACTATTTGTGAAGAATTTATTGGCCTAATGGGTGACAAAACAAAGCAAGCGATTGCTACAGAACTACAGTGAGCAAAATATTTCCCTGTGATAGTAGACTGTACACCTGATATGTCTGTCTCACATGGACAAAATGACTTTTGTGTTCCGATTTGTGAGTGAGGAAAGGAAAGTTGTTGGGCGATTTATAGGATTTGAACCTATTCACAATCACACTGGGTCAAGTCTGGCTGACTGTGGTGAAGATGATCAGCAATTTGGTGCTGGATCTCTCCAATTGCTGTGGCCAGGCATGTGACAATGCATCAAATATGTCTGGGAAATATAACGGGTTGCAAGCTCATCTCAAGAAAAACAACCCACTCATTCATTACATTCCATACACGGCACATTCCTTGAATTTGGTTGGTGTGAACTGTGTTGAAAATAGTTGTCAGGAACCAAGCCAGTTTTTTGACTTAATACATCCACTATATGCTTTTTTCTCCACTTCCACCCACCGATGGAATAAAGTGTTCACTCCCAACATCACACAGATGCTACAATCCCTCTCCAGTACAAGTTGGAGTTGTAGACGGAAAATTATGGTGAAATAGGAGGGGCCTTACAGATATTGGTGTCTGACAATGAGTGACAGGACACACAGCGCGAGGCTGCTGTGCTATGTACCAAGATTGGGAAGCTGGAGGCTATAGTGATGACCATATTTTGGGACACTATGCTGCACCAATTCAAGCTTACAAGCAACAGCTTGCAGAAGAGGGACATGGACTTAATGACCGCTGTGCGCCTTTTGCAATTGCTGCGCACTTACGTTGCATCACTACGAGGGTAATTTGCCGACTTCGAGACATCTGCCCGAGCTGTCATGGATGTGACACAGATCTACCAGTACGAGACTCCTCACGAGAGTAAAAGAAGAGCCTTCGATGATGAGGCAGTCAACAACAAAGTTGTTCTCACTGGGAATAAAAAGTTCCAAGTTCAGACATTCAATGTGATTGTTGACAGTTCACTCTCAGGACTGAACAAACGGCTGGATACATACAGACACATAAATTGTCGTTTTGGTATCCTATTTGACATGGACTGTGATGACACTGATCTCCACAAACAGGCTGATGCTCTCTCCTCTTCATATCCAACTGACTTGGACAAGGCCTTAGCTGATGAGCTGAGCCAGTTTAGGTCTTTTGTCAGCACCATGCAAGATAAGACTCCTGCAAACCTATTGCAAGTTGTGCTGAGGAATGGACTCCAGACAACCTTCCCCAACATTTTTGTTGCGCGCACACTGCCTGTATCCAACTGCAAGGGAGAGAGGACATTTTCACAACTGAAACGAATTAAACATGAACTCGGAACCATGGGTCAGAAAAGGTTTTCAGTGCTCTCTTTGATGGCCATCAAGTCTGAGCTTGTGAGGGAGCTGGTTTTTGAGGACTTGATCACAGAGTTTGCAAAGAAAAAGTCAAGAAAGTAGAACTTCTAAAGGTAAGAACCATTTGATTATGTGGTCTGTGCATTGAGCAGTATTATCAGTGTTGCTATATATTTTGTGGATGAGTTTATTTAATATTTTGTTTGCATAACATGCATTTCATCACTGTGGTGTGATGCTGCTATATTGTGTTGGAGTCGGCTTGTCAAGTTTATTATATGTTGGTTTTTCCAGTTCTGTGTGAAGTTGCCTAGCTCACTTAGTGAGCCTTATTTTGAAACCTGCATTCAGCTGTGCTGTGTGATTACCTTAGGATGGCATTGTTGTAAGCCTGCTCCTAGTCAGTCACATTATTATGTATCAGTAATAACTTGTGTGCTGTCTGTTTGGGTGGTTTTCCATGAACACAAATATTGCCATAGTCTAGAGTCATACACTGCCTTGGGATGATTCAAGCCATTGTTTCCTTGTCTTGTGATTTGTAAGTGAAATGTACTTGGTCTATTGAACTGTATTGGCACACCTGCTTAGTTGGACTGGTTATTCAGCCTTTGACCAATAGGTGTGTGGTTATGATCTGGTGAATTTGACAAGCCAGCTTGACTGGAAGCTCAAAATAATCAAGGTGGGGTTTAATGGCTGGGGTGTGAGGTAAGCATGGTGTGTGCATGGGTGTGTGTTTGGGGGGGGTATGAGCTTCAGTGCCCAGGGGCCCCTTGGGGGTACTAATCCAGCCTTGCATCCATCCATCCATTATCCAAGCCGCTTATCCAAATTCGGGTCGCGGGATGCTGGAGCCTTTCCCAGCAGTCATTGAGTGGCAGGCGGGGAGACACATTCACACCTAGGGACAATTTAGTACGGTCGATTCACCTGACCTACATGTCTTTGGACTGTGGGAGGAAACCAGAACACCCGGAGGAAATCTATGCATACACGGGGACATGGCTTTACAGTTCTGCAGAAAACAAATTTTGGGTTACACTTCTTGAAATTGATCATCAAAGTTTTCCCCGAGTGTAAGTGTGTGTGTGTGTGTGTGTGTGTGTGTGTGTGTGTGTGTGTGTGTGTGTGTGTGTGTGTGTGTGTGTGTGTGTGTGTGTGTGTGTGTGCATGTGAACTCATATATACATCTAAATGCACAAATTTACAACTGTTTTTTAGCTGTTTTTTTTTTGTTTTGTTTTTTTTCCTTGAACAAAAAGGAGCACTGAGCCGGACTGACAGTTTAAACAAAAACCACCCAGGTCCAGTGTTAGCTAGGGTTCATTTATTTATCTACTTGGATTACTATTAACTGTTTCAAAACATTTACATTTACATTAAGCGGACACTTTCTAACAAAGCAACTTACAAGAGAGTCGGCCATTGGCAGTTAACTTCCAGTGTTACCAAGTGGTAAAAGCTAAATATTGATAATATCATACACAAGACTGCATATCATGTCGAGTATAAATAGTGTACCATTTGGTGTAACAGTAGTAAAACACTTCAGTCCTTAGGTTAAATCGTACTATCTCAAAAACCAGAGATTTAAAAATGTTAAAAAAAACTTTCTAGACTGACAATAGCTTGTGCTTCTGATAGGTTTAAGATTGGGTCCATTTGGTCAACTGCATCTTCTCTTATAAAGAATGCAGCTTCAGTTTAAGCGAAAATGCAAAAAAAATCGTTTGAATGTAAAACTGTAAGTAAATATTACACAAACAAGAGACACAAAGGTTGTCAAGGTGGCATCATGAAGCACACTCTAGCTGCCCATCCTGGTGTTAGGAAGGCATAAAAGTCCCAAAGTATATCAAGATAAAGCTGTCAATACATCAGCAGACATTCCTCTCACCGTTTACATGTACGGCCCCCGACCACCTCGGTAACACCAAGGTACAGAGTGGAACCACTCTAATCTCCTCTGTAAACACACCGGCGTGTGTGTGTAAAGACCTCGAGAGGCAACCCAGACCCCTGACTCACCCCCCATCCTCCAGCAGACGGAAACAGCAGACCTCCGTTTCTCCCTCCCAACCCCGTCTCTTGATAGACGGTCATCTTGTCATCTCTGTAAATATCTGCCTACCCGCCCCTTCTTTTCTTTTTGTCCCTCTACATTTTGATGTCTCTCTTCCCTTATTCATCAGTGTCTTCATCCTTCTGTTTTCTTGTTCCTTCTTCACCTCCTGTGAGTAAATGCAGAGTCTGGCTCACTGCCACTTTGCGTCTTTTACTTCTGTCGGTGTGTGTGTGTGTGTGTGTGTGTGCGCGCGCGTGTGTGTGTGTGTTACCCATTTGTTAAGGGAAGGAACTCTGCACTTCCTATATAAACAAGTCAGTGGTATGTAAAGGATCTACATCAAAGTCTTTCACAACCCATATTTGCAGATATGTATTGACGCCCCATAAAAACATATCCAAAGTATATATATATATATATATATGTGTGTGTGTGTGTGTGTGTGTGTGTGTGTGTGTGTGTGTGTGTAGGGAGGAATAATAACATAGCTTGATATCTGGATATTTCACTTGACAATGTGCTTGTTATCCTGGCACATCTTGGCTGCCAGTGAACACTTCAACAATTCACACTTGGTGTACTTTGCTACTACATGTATGAGGTCCCACTTCAAACACGAATGTTAAGAAAGGGACTGTAACCCTGTGACTCAAAATCTGTCAAAATCCACCCTCCCCACCGTAAGGGGAGGAAACTACATGTGTCGTGCTGTCAGCACTTATGTGCCAGCAGAATAACACATGGTGCAACTTTTGAGCAAGTGTGCAAACACACACACACACATGCAAACACACGCAAGCACACACAAACACTTTATTTTCATTGTCTTTACGGTCATTTTACAGTTTGCATCTACTTCCCATCTTTCAGCTTTTTGTTCGGTGTCCTTTAGCTTTTATTATCTGTTTCTCTTGAGTCTTTCCTTGTCATCCTGGGTTTTGTTTTTCACTTGTGCCATTAGAAAACGGGGTCAAATTTTTGATCTCACCAGCAAAAGTCTGTAATATTTTAGGATTTTTATCAATTCTTTGGGTTTGGGTTTTCAAAACAAAACATTTTCATTGTGTTTTCTCACTGTTCATTCCTGTGTTTCTGTTGTGCAACTGGACTCGACAAAGCTAAAGTAAATACCATGACATGTCGAGCTCAAACCTTATGATATTAAGATCCTGTTTTCATAACCCTGAGCTGAAAAGGAGAGGTGGTATTGTGACCCAGCAACTGAAGGGATTTGGCTGTTTCTCTGTCCATCTTACCAGTCTTATCTCTCTGTCTCTCTTCTCTCTCCCTCCTCTCTCTCTCTCTCTCTCTCTTTCTCTCTCTCCTTTTGAATTGATCCAGGGTTGTATAATGGAAGATGAACTTTTTTGTTTTGGATGTGTAGGAGTTCAAGATTCAAGATTCAAGAGTTTTATTTGTTACGTACACACAAGTACAAGTCTCAAGTGCAGTGAAATGAAATGGAGTTACTGTTAATACTGTAAAATAGATGTCAGTGTTAAAATTTGTTCCATTTAAAATCAAGAGTTTTAAAATTCAAATTCTGTCTCGCTCTCCCTGCTCTCTCTCTCCTCTCTCTCTTGCTCTCTCAGTTCAATTCAATTCAATTATCTTAGCTTTATTGGCGTAACAATTGTTTTGGCAACACAGATCTCTCTCTCTCTCTCTCTCTCTCTCTCTCTCTCTCTCTCTCTCTCTCTCTCTCTCTCTCTCTCTCTCTCTCTCTCTCTCTCTCTCTCCAGTTGTTTGTCTGTCTGTCAATTTATAGTAAATCTATAAACAAATCTGTTAATGTGAGGGAAATACGATACCTCACAGGTTGGTTTGAGCATCTGGCTGACGATGTGGCAGACAGACAGACAGACACACACACACACACACACACACACACACACACATAGCAAACATACTAATACACACATAGCAAACATACTAATACACACACACACACACACACACACACACACACACACACACACACACACATAACACACACACATAGGCGAACATAGTTACATTTGCTCCTCATCATCTCAACACAAGCCACTTCCATACACTGAGCTCACGCCAAGTGGAAAGAACAACACAACAGTGTGCCAAATCTATACATACCACTGTACCATGTGTGTATACATAAATCTACCGCTCATCAGGATGCTAAAACAATATGGGCTTTCCAACGACCATCGGAGCAAGCGTTCCTCAGTGATGGCTGTGTGCTGATCAGGCTGGCCTGAGTGAGATAGCACCGACACCACACATGTGTTCTGTGTTTGTTCATATGGGAAAGCTCATAGCACAACAACAAAAACTTGGCAATCATTCATGTCAGGTTTGAAAGGGGAAAAAAAGGATCTGTGGATTTAAACTGCATTGTTTTATACAATCTTCTGCTTCTAACTGATTATCTTTTCACTCTATTTTCACGCCATTCCTGGTTTAGATTGTGCACTATGGAAAGAGTAGAGATGCTGGGTAGGGGGCCACAGGCAGGGTTCGTATCCAAAACCTCCTCAATATATGGTATTTACTGCAGCTCAATAGGTCATCAATACCCACAAACATGGATGTCACTGAGTTTCAAAAAAGAATAAATAAAAACCGTTAAAAAACAGGAAAAAACACACACCTCAGTAGTCATTTAAGATATGAATGCATTGAAAAATCACATTCCCACTACACAGGCATTAGTGGTCATTTACTGTGGACCAAAACTAAATAGAGACATTAGCGTGTAACATCCTTAAAATACCTACAGCAGTCTCTGATCCTCTGACCGACATCTGTTTCCCCCCCTGAGGTGAATGGACCCTGAAATGGATCCTACTAAGCCAGAAAATGACTCACAGAACGAAAGCAGAAAGCAAACAGTTCAAACCCCTGACTCACAACCCTTTTATAACCCCTCTACGACCCCTGTGTGACCTTCAATAATCTCTAACGACCTTCCTATGACCCCTCGTAGTGCCGTAATAACCCCCTACCCAGACCTGAGTGGGCAAAAATGGATGGGAACTAGCTGGAATTTGATATGCCATGCTCATTTGCCCCGCAATTCGCTTGTACTATTACCCCCTACCCCTCGACACGACCACATGTAAGAATGTGTGCATGCAGGCGGTTCAACACGGCCGCACACCAACCCACAGCACACACACACACACACAGACCAATAACACACGCACCGATACACAGGCCCACTGATGCTTTAGGCTGAGGAGAGCAGCAGCTACACTTCAACTTGGACCAGCAAGAAAGCATCAGGATGTTGGCTAAAGTCGAACACCCTGTTTGTTTGTCTTTCAATTTATATAATTTATACCATGTGGTGGCTGTTTTTTCCCCACTAACTTTACCATGAAGTATTTTTGTTTTCAGCATGGATGACCAAAGCAGACAGGAATCCCCTATTCCTGGCATGGTTAGCATCATGCTCCACCCATTTAGTTCATTTAGTTAAACTGGCCAACTTTCACCTTTTAGAAATACCAGATATCTCTTTTCTATTCTGGGCGGTGTGAAAACAAAGACGGAAACAACATGTTGCTACACACTGTGTTGATCTCTACTGTAGTTTACATATAAACACAAATCTCATACCTCATACTTTCAGCTCTACATACAACCCCCCCCACCCACCCGAGTCTGCTCCCAGTCACACACACACACGTTTTACCAAATCACACTCATTTAATTTCAAAGAATCTCGTGTCACTACATATTTTCAGTTGTGTACCCTCGTGCATATGCTTATCAAGCATGCAGTGTGATGCATGCTGTCATTCAGGAGACACAAACCTGGCATCATCTATTTAGAGACTGTCTTTGTGAGCCCTTAGACTCAAATGAGCTGCATTTTATGATGTATCTGGAAGTTCTGAGCTAAAGAAAAATCCCGCTATCTAACCCCCAGGAAATCATTGTCAGCACTGCCATACTATTGATATATTGTTGTTCCTTAACTGCAGCGCACTATCTGGGTATGGCATTACTGATGCAAGGGATGGGACAAGCTCTTCCTTTTTTGTTTTCCAACTTAAATCCACGGTGAATATCTCACACTGCAGATCAAACTATATTTAGACCAAAGAATAACATTTGTGAAACTGAATGTCTTTGACCTTTAGATTAATTATGAGTGGGTTGTTCTGGAGGAGAGAGAGAGACGAGATGGAAACGTCTGCTCGACATAAACCACTCTCTCATTTACGTCCTTTATTTCACAGGGGAGATGGACCAGTGGGGACACTGATTACGGCTTTTCACACTGACTTCGACAACAGAGAGAACTTTCATCGTGTGCCGCAGTTACGTGGGAAGCTGTCATCATGTCAACACAGCAACGCAGGAAGCTGTCATCAAAGGAACAACAAGAAGGAAGCACTGACCTCACACATGCACAGGGAGCTGTGGTCAGCCACATGTGAAAGGAGTTCATAAGCTTATGATGGCAGCTAAAAACATTAAGCTCCAAGGGCACATTAGCTTAAACATCAGTTTAGCATTGGTACGGAGGCCTTGGGCTGAAGCCAAGACTACTTCGGTCGGATCACATGCAAATCAATACCAAAGTGAGGTCCAGCACGACTTAAAGTGAAAACAAACGTGGCTTTATTTAAGTTGCGAAGATAAAACTAAATATAACTGCAAAAAATTTAAAAAATAAAACATTTGCTGACGCATCTTTGAGAAAAATTTTAGGAATTGGTGCACTGTATTGTTCCTCAAGGGAAAGTTAAATCAAACCAGAAAAAATAAGCAAAGGGGAGGGTGCCCCGTAAAAGATTTTTACGATTCTGAGACAACTTGTTTTTATGTTGGGCAAACATACAACGTCTGAGACAAAAAACATGGTAAAATGGCATCATAGCCACGACTAATTTTCAAGTCCAACACCCAAGACTTACAAAATGTGGTCTTTGCATTAGCCTTGGTCCTCAGAATGAGTAATATGCTACAGTGCCACTTAGCATCAGCATGCAAAGAGCATATTCTGCATTTAGTTAAGCCAAAAAACATATGTGAAACAAACTAAACATACAAAACTGATTCACTCAGGTATTCTTTTTAAGTTTGTATTGTTGTTAATAATAACCATTTGTCAAAAACTGTTGTCCCATGCAACAAGTTAGACAATAAAAAAATTTAGAGCCTGAATCTAATTACGCCAGTTACGTCATTATTCCATGTTTGCCACACGCTAATAGTGGAGAGTGATTTGTCCGCTAAATCTGGAGATGATTAGTTTTCTGGAACAGAAATAAAAATGCCACAGCTAGCCATTATGTTGGTCTGAGTAAGACAGATTTCAGCTGCACCACAGTGTTTTGACAAGGGCCTGGAAAGGAGAAAAGAGAGTATGGCTGAAAGTGAGAGTACGAAGCTCTTCTCTCTCCCTGCCCCCGGTTCCCACATCTGTAAAACAGATTATTCAAGAAGTGGACGAGTGAGATTAACCCCCTAATAAGACTCCACATTAACACCTCACTCCTCTGCTGTGTCTGCCTGTCTCTGATTTGACGGATCAGCTGCTGAAAGCCATATGGATGACATGGCCACATGGTACATGGCAAATCAATGACACACAGCTTCCCCAAAGCATGCAGGAAGGAAGGGAGATAACATTTGGCTTCTGCTCCATCTTTCCCTCTCTCTCTCTCTCTCTCTCTCTCTCTCTCTCTCTCTCTCTCTCTCTCTCTCTCTCTCTCTCTCTCTCTCTCTCTCTCTCTCTCTCTCTCTCTCTCTCTCTGTCTATATAGCGTGTGCATGCACGCAAATGCACACTACCACATACTCTCCTCCTTACCGCTCCCTTTCTGTAAGAGGCCCCATGACATTATATACACACACAAACATTATCCCAACAAGACTTGAGTTTCTGACCATGGCTGGGTCATATTGACTTCCCCTGTGTGAGGGCAGGAACATACAGTGTATTAAGAATTCATGGTGCATGTCTTAAACTCCAACGATCCATGATAAAATAGATCCACAAAGGCTGAGAGCTCAAACAGCTAGCCAACAGCTGGAGAGATACACACATGCAAGCAAAAATCCACACAAGTGATTGTGCATGTGAGAAAACACACACACACCCACACATATATATACATACACACAGAAGAAATCATTAAAACCTACACATAAGAAAACACAAAAACACAAACAGACACACACAAGAAAATAAACACACAAACATGCTCAAACGCGAAAACATAAAGGTAAGTGTGCACAAATGCAAGTCAGGCATGTTTATGCACAAATAAATATAAAGGCATACAAACAGGAACATAAAGCAATAACATTAACTGTAAAGTTTCTAAAACAAGAGATTTGTAGGTCACACACAAACCAAGCAGAAGAAATGGTGACATGACTACACAAGAAAATGTCAGAACAAAGTCAAAGCCATAAGACTGGGGGTGAGAACACCAACTAGTTAAAGTGAGTAAATAAGTTTGGTGTGTGTGTGTGTGTGTGTGGGTGTGTGTACACGTGGTTATGTGCAATGGAGAGATGGAATACATACCTTGGTCAGGGTAGGAGGTGGAGGGTGATATTGGAGTTAAAACCATAAAACCTGGTTAGGATATGAACCCTCATTGGGAATAAAGCTGTGACACACAACATGCCAACAAACAACATATTGGCGGGCCTAAGCATTAGATAAATGGCATACATCAAATGCTGACAAATGACTGAAACAGCAACTGGTCAACAGTGAATGGAGAAACATTTAAACATTGAATCCCATCTGTCGAGGCTGGCTTTGAAGACGGCATTAAAATATAACATTGATTCTTCTAGCATGAGCTCCTTGGGGAGGAGTGCACATGCATTTTGCCAACATGCACCTGCATGGGTGAGCACAAACACTCCAAGATATTATACATAAATACATTCTCTCTCTCTCTCTCTCTCTCACACACACACACACACACACACACACACACACATATGCATGCACACACTCACACAGACACACACTCGCACACACTTGTATGCGCACACACACACACGCACACATACACACACACTCGCACACACATATGCATGCACACACACACACACACACACACACACACACACACACACACACACACACACACACACACACACACACACACACACACACACACACACAAGTCCAAGACTTATATCAAAGGGTTTGCACAGTGCCTCTAGTGGTTTGAGGTCTGAACAACAAACCAGAAAATTTGTATCCTGCCCTTTTTGTTGGGTTGAGTCTCAACAGCTCTTAACACATTAATACGTACCACGGGTCTCTTTCCTCATCTCTTTCCCCCGTTTTCCCTTTTTGCTTTCTCTCTCTCACACGCTTACCCCTTCCGAGATCTGGTTTGCCTCCGCTTGTTGTGGAAGTTATCCATCACCTTCTTTTTTTTATTCCCCCTCTCCCTCTCTCCATGGAGCCACTCAGAATCACCTCATCTTTCCCCGTCACATCTGCCAAAACATTTCTCTCGTGCTTCCAACACTCTGAAGGTTTTCAAAAATCCGCCCGTAAACTTAAATCACAATATCTCGCAAATCAACAGCATAGGAATTCAAAGGAGATGTGGTGGAGCAGGTTTTTATTTAAAAGTGACAATGTGACAATGATTCACCTCGCAGGCTTTTACGGGACTGCTCATAAGCCGTGTTGCAACAGCTCACTTCCTGCTCGCCTCCTCACTTCTAAAGGTTACTCAATTAATACAGCCCAAAATGCCATGATCGTAAAAGATGTGCTTATGCGCAATAATAAATCGCCAGCTCTGCATCCAATAAAACAAAGCACTAAATCAGTTTTATTTTAAGAAAATAATCCTTCCAGATTTGAACTGAAAGTTTTACAAGACAGACCAATATTAGAAAACAAACCGGTGCAAGACTCAATGGGGAACAGCAAATCATTTTGAATTAATTTGGAAAGCAAAATTGTAGTGGTTAGAGAAGCATATGAGTAACCAGAAGGTCAAAAGTTTCAAACCCTTGACCCCCCCCCCCCCGGTAAATGCTGTAAACGTGTCCTTGAGCTTCCACTAAAACAGTGTGAAAATTTTTCAAATTTCCAAAGGATAAAGACACACTAATCATTTCAAAGTTGCATCCATGACAGTAAAGGTACCGGTAACTATTTGTGTGGTTGTGATCTGTTGTTCCCCAGAAAACAACACACTTACAAACAGTTTATTTCATCAAACTGGTTCATTTGCCATGGATGGTAAGTAAGTGATGGTGACCACACAACAACTCAGGTTAGAGCACATGAAGGGACAGAGCAACAAAACAGAAAGGTCAGGTGAGGGGCAAAGCAAAGCAAGGGAAGACATGCTTCCTCTCACCCTGAAGCTTAATCAATGCTTTTTACTACAAAGGCTATGGAAAATCAAATGTTCAATTCAATTTTATTCAATGAAACAGATGTCCTGTGAATATGTTGTTTCCGAAAATTTTCAGACAGGGAATCAAGTGATATCCACCCAAGGGCAATACACAGGGAAATTGTCTATTGATGACAGTAAAACTTCTGGTTTATTTATAGCGATCATATTACCACCGTACGAAGCAATAATATTTTTATTATCAGAATCTGCAGCCACTCTCAACAATGTTTACTAAAATATATTTTGCACATGGTGGTAGGGTTTTATGCTCATACTTAGTGAAGATGTGTTATGTATTGTTGTATATGTAGTGTTATGTATGCCCGCTGCTCTTGTATTGCCAACTTTGTAGCCTATATAACTTAATGATGTCTGTCATTCTGTTTTCCCCCATTTACCCCCCCCCCCCCGAGCGCTTGATTCCACCAAACAGTGGTGCGGGCTGCCCTCTGGTGGCTAATCTCACTACAACACAGCTGTCTGATGAGCTTTCAAAAAGACTCTGGATTGTTTTGTGATGGATTTCTTACACAAAGTATATTATTTAACTAATACGTGGACCTGATGGGATGATGAGCTATTTCAGGGGAAAGGGGAAAAACAACCTATAAACCTGGTTTGGATGTCTCAGGAGAGGGCTGGATGAAATACTGTATAACATAAGGCTTATGAGATGGGTTCGTCCAGTCAGACATATTACATTAAATCACCATAACACACCGGCTCTCGGGCGTGAACAGACTCATACTAATCTAGACTACACCTACATGACCCCGAAACTGTACCCAAACTTCAGCCTTCAGTATATCTACACTACTACTTCATGGCATCATACTGTTATTACACCTTCATTATGGTTTGGACATGTGTGGAGGAGAGATGCTGGGTATGTTGGGGGAAGGATGCTGAATAGGGAGCTTGCCTGGGAAGAGGAAAAGAGGGAGGCCAAAGTGGAGGTTTATGGCTGTAGTGTGGGAGGACATGCAGTATCACAAAGGAAGATGCAGAGGGCAGGAAGAAATGGAAGAAGAAGAAATGGAAACGGATGATCCGCTGTGGCAACCCCTAACGGAAGCAACCAAAAAAAGAAGAAGACCTTCAGTCTCATCAATGGAAGGCTAGTAGGAAGGCATTTCTTCTGACTTGAAACAACCTGTTCAGCATTTCAGAAACTTGATTTTATAAGTAGTAAGTATAATTATGTTGTGACAGGTATGGGCACAAGTCCACGAATACTGGGATGGCATTCAGCGCTTTACCTGTGCCCCCGTCCATGGGCTTAGTGGTTGTCTCGGGAAGGGCATCCGTTGGGTATTGGACCCCTGGTTGGATGATTGACCACTACAGGGCTCCGGTCAGAGAGCACAGAGGCATCAGTTTGCTTTAAGCCCTTTACTATCAGCGTGGTAATATTTCAAGCAGTACAAACGTTACAACATAAAGTTTCCGAAATAAAACAAGAAAAATAAATGCATGAATGTCTGTGAGTTGTTACTGGTAGTCAGCATTAACATAGCATTTAAGGGTCGTACAAAGAAATCTGCATCTCTGGGTTAATATTAAACATCCAATGTAGCAGTAACCACTATTGTCATAATAACCCTCTGAAAGCACGTTAGCTGCATGTTCATAGTAATACTGGGCGAGCTAACTAGGCTAGCCAATTAGCTTAGCACTTAGCACGGCTAATTTCGGACCAGGCTAATTACTGAAGATAGTCCTTTCTGACATTACAGCGGTACAATGACACAGTAAGAGATACTTGCATCAAAATCCAACTTTTCCTGTTAATCGATGTAAGGAGTGTGGATGTGATCGATGAGACAAATAGTAGCCCTAAAATCACATTTATGGTCAGACAAGAGATATCGGCAGTCGAAATCATATTTCCGGTTGGCGAAACTGTGGTAAATATGCGCGCGCATTTAGGCAACGGAAGTATGGAAGAGTTAGCTAGTTTGTCAAACTATGCAAGGGGATTAACGACAAAAGATCGCGAAAGTTACCTGAATAAATTAACTTTGTATTTTGATTCTCCTATTGTCCACCTCTTGATGTGCTAAGGCACACTTCCACTAAATTCACTCAACTTGACTTTATAGTTTTGGCTATCATATTATTATCACTATGTACCAAATGTATTAATACTACTACGTTGTTGAGATATGACACCAATGTATTTGTATGACTATGTGTTACTGTGTACTATTATTTTGTTTACGACTTTGTTTGTCCACAAGTGGGCGGTGTTGCGCTTGCATGCGCGGATTGATTACGTCACTGAGACGCTGTTCTTTTGTCTTCATCTCCCCAAACTACCGAATAAACGAAGGCTGCATTTTTCCCTCCAGCAGAAGTTCGGTAGTCAGTACGATTCTTTATAACGGTTTAATAATCCACTTCATCTGCGCAGAGATAGACATAAAGTATTAGTCTAGTCTTCTAACAGGTTATGGGCCCAGATAACGTTGGATTATTTAGTAGTTTGATAAAAGAAGTACACGAAGTGTGATAACCTCGGATGGCGGGATACGCGCAGGTTAGCACGGAGTAGCAAGTTAGCAAGTGTGAAGCTAGTTAGCATCGAGAGAAGTTATCGGGAAGCTAACGGAACGCTAAGCTAAGCTAACGCTACCTAGGGAGATGGAGCGAAAGAAGAGCAGGTGGCCCACATTCAACGGACAGGCCGATAAGTATGAACTGTGGGAAGAGCGAAGGCTCTGTTGCATGCATGGTGTGGGGCTGAAAACCACCATTCTTACCGAGCCCGCGGGACCTTTGACAGCGGAAGAGCAGGCCCTAGACGAGGAGCGGAACGCGGACGCCTACTGCGCATTGGCGCCTTTATTGGACAACACAAGCTTGGGACTGATCTTCAGAGAAATGAAGAACAACGGTAGAGAGAGTCTACGGGTGTTGCGGGAACATTACATTGGTAAGGGCAGACCCCGGATTGTCACTCTGTATGTAACATTGACTGGGCTAAAGAAAGCTGATAATGAGACGATCACCGAATACATTATCCGAGCTGAACAAATCATTACGGCTCTCAAAGGGGCGGGAGAAGCACCGAGTGAGGGACTAATGATGGCCATGGTGATGAGGGGGTTACCCGAGAGATATAAGCCATTCACTCTAATGGTGACACATGGCGACAGTGAGTTGACATTGGGACAATTTAAGGCCAAATTGAGAAACTTTGAGGCGGCAGAAGATGTAGCTAATGCTACAGCATCGGACGAAACGTCCGAGAGGGTGATGAAGGCCCACGCAGCGCCTAAGAAAAAGCCAGTGAAACGCTGTGAGGGAGAAGATGATCAAACGGTGTGCTGGCGATGCGGTGACAAAGGCCATCGGAAATCGGACTGTTCACGCAGCGTGTGGTGCAGCTTCTGCCAGATCAAGGGTCACACGGACAAAGTGTGCAAGAAGAAGGACCGCACTGATAGAGCCAGGTGTGCACGCGAGCAAGGTGGCGGCGGCGGTGGTGGTCACGGAGCAGGTCGAGGTCAGGGACCGGGGAATGCTGCGGAAGAAGAGAACTACATCTTCAGAGTGCAGGCTGGAGAGACCAGCTCAGCAGGACCAGGACAGCGGCAACAGTTCAAACCAGGATTGATTGTGGACTGTAGGGCTTCTTCCCACATAGTCAATGATAAGAAGAAGTTCAAGAGCTTTGACAGCTCGTTCGAGCCAGAGAAACACTGCATGGAGCTGGCGGACGGTAAGCGCACCTTTGGTGTGGTGCAGGGCAGGGGAGATGCTACGGTATGTCTGCTCGACAGTGAGGGGCGACGGTGTAGAGTGACACAGCGGAACGCACTATATATTCCATCGTACCCCCAAGAGCTCTTCTCTGTGAAGTCTGCGATAGCACACGGAGCCAGTGTGTTCTTCGAAGAGGGCAGAGGTGCCCTGATGTCACCGGATGGTACCAGGTTTGACATTTTTGTACAGGGGAAAATGTACTATTTGCAAACTGAATGTGTTGTTGAAAAGTGCCATGTGAGCCATGATATAGAAACTTGGCATGAGATGATGGGCCACTGCAACTATGACAATATCATAAAGCTACAGGATATCACTAATGGTATGCATATAAAGGGTAAAGTGTGTAAACCTGACAAAGAGTGTGCAGTATGCATAGAAGGGAAGTTTACCCAAAACAAGAACAGCCCGGCCTACCTAGTCTACTACCCTGACCAAGAGAAAGTACAGAAACACAGACTAGTTAAATTTGTACACAAGGCAACTAGTGAAAATGAGACTCAGACACCAGGTCTGCACCCAGAAGACTGGGTAAGAGAGAGAAAGTCTGTTGAGACAGCTGCAACTCAGCCTAGAGTACAGAAAAATGTACAGACTGACGGTACACAGTCAACACCCAAGGATGATGACGAGGAGCACCCAAGGGTGACGTCACAAGCCTCAGCCAGTGGGAGGTACCCCCAAAGGGAACGCAACCCTCCGAGATACCTGATTGACTATAGTCAGGGCGACAGTGGTGACAGCTCACTCACTACTATAGATTATGCATACAGGGCAGTGTGCGGTGTCCCTCTGACCTTTAAAGAGGCTATGGAATCGCCAGAATCAGAAAAGTGGTCCAGGGCAATGGACGAGGAAATGGAGTCTCTAAGAGACAACAAAACATTCACCCTTACGAAATTGCCAGAGGGCAAGAAAACAGTGGGAGGAAGGTGGGTGTATTCGATAAAGACAGATATAGACGGACACGACAAGTACAAGGCTAGATTTGTAGCAAAGGGATATAGCCAGAGAGCTGGGGTGGATTATGGGGAGACATTTTTGCCAACAGCCAACCTAACAAGTGTTCGAGTGCTTCTACAGAAGGCAGCTCAGTATGACTTGATTTTACACCAGATGGATGTAAAGACGGCCTATCTTCATGCCCCCATAGACTATGACATATACATGGAACAACCTGAGGGTTATATTGAGAAGGGAGAAAAACTAGTGTGTAAACTAGAGAAGTCAATCTACGGCCTCAAGCAGTCTGGCCGCAATTGGAATTTACTGTTACACGAGTGTTTGACAGGTGATGGTTTTACACAAAACCAATCAGACCATTGTGTGTACTCCAAGGAGTCAAAGGAAGGGAAAACGATCATTATAACCTGGGTAGATGATCTTATCATAGCATCAAGCAGCACAGAGATGCTGAGTAAAGTGAAAAAGATGCTGTCCACAAAATTCAGGATGAAAGATCTGGGCAGGTTAAAGTGCTTTCTTGGGATGGACTTCACTCAGTCCGCCAACTGTGTAACAGTTTCACAACAAAGGTACTCTGAGAAAATATTGGAGTGTTTTGATATGCAGGAGTGCAGGGTAAGAGAAACCCCATGTGAGCAGAAATTAGACTACTCAGAAGATGCACCAAAAATGTTAGATGTGAAAAAGTACAGAGAGGTGGTCGGGAGTCTAATATACTTAGCTACATGTACACGTCCAGATTTATGTTTTGTTGTGAGCAAGCTATCTCAGCATTTTGCAGAGCCTACTGAAGAGCAATGGGTGACAGTAAAACATGTGTTTCGTTACCTTAAGGGCACCACAGACAAACAGCTCTGTTACAGGAAGAGCGACGAGAAGCTTGGCTTACAGGCATATAGTGATGCCGACTGGGCTTCAGATACTGCGGATAGACGCAGCACATCAGGTTACTGTGTGAGCATGAGCAGGGGAAGTGCACTTATCTCTTGGAAAGCCAAGAAACAAGCTACTGTGGCACTTTCTATGTGCGAGGCGGAGTATATGGCTCTGGCTTTAGCCATCCAGGAATGTATTTATGTTGAACAGTTACTGGGAGGTATTGATTCATATGAATACAAGAGAACAGTGGTTTATGAGGACAACCAGGGGACAATAGCTTTAGCGAAGAACCCGGTGTGTAGGCAACGCTGCAAACATGTGGATATCAAATACCACTTTATAAGGTCTACCATAAGAGAGGAAAGGATGTCATTGGTGTATTGCCCTACAGACGAAATGGTTGCGGATGTAATGACGAAGCCCGCATCCAAGGTAAAACTGAAGACATTTGCTAAGGCAATGTTTGGTGTGTGAAATGTGAGTGGTATGGGTTATACCAAGTTTCTTTTCATTTGTTCTATGAATATGAAAAGGTATACAGTAAGCACATGATTCATAAGTGGGAGTGTTGAGATATGACACCAATGTATTTGTATGACTATGTGTTACTGTGTACTATTGTTTTGTTTACGACTTTGTTTGTCCACAAGTGAGCGGTGTTGCGCTTGCATGCGCGGATTGATTACGTCACTGAGACGCTGTTCTTTTTTCTTCGTCTCCCCAAACTACCGAATAAACGAAGGCTGCATTTTTCCCTCCAGCAGAAGTTCGGTAGTCAGTACGATTCTTTATAACGGTTTAATAATCCACTTCATCTGCGCAGAGATAGACATAAAGTATTAGTCTAGTCTTCTAACATACGTCATATAGTACTTCCATGATGATCACTATCGAGCATTCTATGATGCCATTTAGTAAAACTTTTTTGTGCTAGTTGCTAATTCTTTTGTAAGTTATTTTGGATTTAAGTGTCTCCCAAATGAGTTACTGTAAATGTAGTAACATAAGCAAATACCATAAACAAATTACCCCTCGCTCAGCCGAGACAAGCAAGCAAACCAACAGTAACGACAAGTTAATTGTTTTATTATATGGCTAATT
Organism: Lampris incognitus; assembly: GCF_029633865.1. Classification (NCBI taxonomy): domain Eukaryota; kingdom Metazoa; phylum Chordata; class Actinopteri; order Lampriformes; family Lampridae; genus Lampris; species Lampris incognitus. Next base: position 119,485,322 of record NC_079211.1, read on the forward strand.
CAATTTTATAGTCATAACTCATTCATTTTGCTGTATAGAAGTTGTTGCATAGGCAAAAATGACCTTGATCAGAGGATGGGCAGTTGGGCCACAAATGTCTGGACATCCTGACCTGGCTTGCATGTGCAGAACTGTTAAACTCATGTTCAAAGAGGCAGCCAGTTGGGGGAGGCAAAGAGGCAGCATAGTCTGTTTTGGTTGTAATTTTGTTGTAATAATTTAAGAGTGAGCAGCAGTGGCACAGTGGTTAGCACAGTCACCTCACAGTAAAAAAGTCCTAGATTCGAGCCCCAGGGTGGTCCAACCTTGGGGGTCATCCCGGGCCGTCCTCTGTGTGGAGTTTGCATGTTCTTCCTGTGTCAGTGTGGGTTTTCTCCGGGTGCTCCGGTTTCCTCCCACAGTCCAAAGACATGCAGGTCAGGTGAATTGGCCATACAAAACTGTCCCTAGGTGTGAATGTGTGTGTCGACCCTGTGATGGACTGACGGCCTGTCCAGGGTATCTCCCCGCCTGCTGCCCAATGATTGCTGGGATAGGATCCAGCATCCCCACGACCCTGAGAGCAGGATAAGCGGTTTGGATAATGGATGGATGGATGGATAATTTAAGAGAATCACTTGTCAATTGATCTCTATAGTCTACATGAAGGGGCACGTAGAGTGTCAAGACATTTTGGAAGGGTGGCAGCATTTGTTTTATGCCACCACTGTTGCTTCGACCCTGGCAAACAGCATAATTTTATATGCATCTCTGCTAACGGTCTAAACTTTTTGGTCCACAGTTTCCAATTAATCCAAAACTTGGCCCTAGCCTGAAATGAAGTGTTGCTAAAAGGCAAACAAGATAAAAGTTTAAGCTAACCAGCTAATGGTGACTGGCTTAAGCCAAGATAATCGACTGTCCACAATACAGAAAAAAGAATCGTGGCACCTAAAAATGTCCACCTTCAAGAAATGTTAGGTCATCTGCCGTGAACAGCGATTCAGTATCCAATATTAGTATGAAACAGGCCAGTTACTCAGGCTATATTCTGACTGCAGGTTTTAATGCTCAATTCTAGATTTTGGATCAGATTTTTTCTTCTTTTTTTTGTCTCACTGTTCAACTCATAATTGAAAGTAGACCATATCTCAAACCAGTGCAAACAGGCCAACACTTTGAAACAACTTGCACACATAAACAAGCAACAACAAATGATGTCTCTGTTGACAACATTTCAGGAACGGCACTGTTTGCTGCCCAAAAAGACACTGGAACCCACTACATCAGTGGTTCCCAACCTGGGGTCCCTGCACCCCTTACGGGGGGGGGGGTCCTTTTCTGCTCGGAGGTTGTCAAAATGCACACGTTAATTAAAAGCATAATAACTCACTTAGTGGATCATTTATTTTATACAAAAGTCTGTATATAAAAATATTTAAAAAGATACATTTTTGCTCCCCCCCTTCTAAAATGTAGATGGGCTACACCTAGTAACCACACCTCTGTGACTCATCAATCTGCACTATCAAACTCTAAACGGGCAGTGTTGTCAGGTAGCTGCTCAGCTAGCAGCTAATGTTAGCTCATCTTCGTTTTTTTCCTGTAGTCAGCAACAGCACTTTATGAATGAGACAACATGGCTGAGAAACGTAAAAGTGCGAATGACTCAGTGTCAAGAAAGAAAGTACAAAACATCAGGAGATTATCGGTGAAAGCCAGGAATTTTTTTGAGGGAAAAGCTGTTGGCTATCAAGAAGATCCGCCGACATCAGAAAAGCATTTGAACGAGCAGGCAGTGATTTGCACATAGCCACGGAAGCGTCATTTGAGTGTTGGCTATTAATTGCCAAGGCTAAAAAGCCACACACTATTGGAGAGCAGCTTATCAAACCCGTCTGTCTGAAAATTGTAGAGAGGCAGTGTGGCCCACACGTGGTTGATGAAGTGAAAACCGTCCCACTCTCTAACAACACCGTCAAAGACAGACATAAAATGGCTGGAGATGGTCAGAACCAGCTGCACGAGAAGCTTAGGAATGTTCCCTTTGCCATTCAGTTGGATGAAACGACAACAGTGTCAGACGAGTCCGTGCTCATCGTTTATGTTCAATATGTTGACGGTGATGACTTGAAACAAGACAGTCTTATGTCTACCAATCTAACCACCACCACAACAGGCCAGGATATTTTTATGGCTGTGGACTCCTATCTCTTATCCAACAATCCTGCCCAACAAGAACCTTGTTGCATGCTGCACAGATGAGGCTGCAGCTATGATGAGCTTGCTGACCTTCAAGCCGACTCGGCGCCAGTATTGGTTGTGGTTGCTATAGTTACCAAGCCTCCCTTCTGGTCTGCCTGTGTTGCAGGTTCTGTTGTCCTTCCTGTTTTAACTAAATGGCTGCTGCCGCACGTTACCATCTGCGTTGTGTGATTCATTGATGTCGTCTCTCATTACTGGCGTGGTGGCAGCGCTTACCAGACTTACGTCCCGAGGACTGATAGTTACCGAATTAATCGCGGTAGCCCTTCCAGTGGAATCACAGGGTAGTTACGTCTACCACCAGACGCAGCTGGGCTAGCTCAGAAACAGTTGTGCTAGCTATGTGGGCAGCATGGCGACACACAGAGCACCGAAGCAGTGGTGTTTAACAAAGATCGAGACAGTGAACTCTTTTGAGAACTGGCGTCAGAACCTGTTTTATATACTGTCGCACGACGCCGAGTTTGCCCCCTTCCTGCTTGATGGCATGGAGTGGGAGAAGAAGTCTAAAACGTCCCCTGTCCGGGGATTCACAGATGACGGTGAAGATATTTCCGCGCCCCGACGTCGCAATAAAGAACAGAAGGTAGCCATGTTAGAGCTAATGTTGGGACAGATAGCCAATTATTGTCCTGTAATCTCTCGTCACAGGATAGTCCGGAACTCCACATCTGTTGACAGCATATGGCAAGCTATTCGTCTATGGCTTTCAGTGCATCGGGGCTCATTTCATTGACTTTGCTGCTATTAAACGGGAGCCTGATGAGAGACCAGAGGATTTATGTCAACGCTTGATGGCCTTCACGGAAGACAATCTACTGTGTAAAGATTCTGGCATCAGTCACATGGGACAGACTGTGACTGAGGATGAGGAGTTAATGCCCTCACTGGAGAACTTTGTTGTGCTCACATGGCTCTACCTCATACATGGTGATCTACCGAAGCTCGTCAAACAACGGTACGGCACTGAGTTGCGGTCTCGCGCAGTGGCATCCATTAAACCAGAAATCTCACAAGCCCTTGATTCGTTACTAGAGGAACTGCAGGCCTCAGAGGATGCTAGGGCTATGAGCGCGGCTGTGTCTGAACTCCCCAAGTCAAAGCAATCCATCACTGTCCGGACAAGGAGGTCATGTCCCCTTTGTAAATGTGCCGGCAGGCCTGATAATCACTTCCACAGCAAATGTTCCTTTCTGCCCCCCCAAGATAAAATGTACATGGCAAAGTCGCACCAGGTTTTGGGAGAACAGGTCGAGACCGACGATGAGGTAGAGGAGTGCGTTAGTGGGGAGCCACCGCCATCTAGTGGTGTGAAACGTGTACTTATCAAACAGTCCCCTTACTTCGATGCCTTCCATGGACACTGCCCTGTGCGTCTCACTGTTGATAGTGGGGCAACAGGCAACATGATGATGGCCTCATGCGCGACCAGGATGGGTGTCACCATCACAAGAAGTACGCAGTCCACATTCAAAGCAGATGGCTCGTCCCTGTTGAAAGTATTAGGAGAGACACGGACACACTTCCAGAGAGATGGCCATGACCTCTATTTTGAGGGCCTCGTCGTTGAGAATCTTGATTCTGACATCCTGGCTGGAATTCTCTTTATGGAAAAGAACGACGTCTCCGTCAGACCAGCCAAACACCAAATCTACTTGGGCGAGGATATATACCGCTACGGCACCCTCCAAACATCGATGAACAGGCATGCCGTACGGCGCGCGCACGTGCTCCGCGCTCCGGATAAATCTACTGTGTGGCCAGGGGAGTACATCGAGCTCGAGCTGCCTCCTGAGCTGTGCAATGTGGACAGTGAGCTCGCTGTTGAACCACACGTCGATGCCTCATGTGACCAGTCTGACACACAGCAGTGGCCTGCCCAAACTTTGCTACGGGGTGTGTCCGGGAAGATCCGTGTCCCAAATCTCACTGGCGAGCCGCGGCTGGTCCAGAAAAGCCACCACCTATGCCGTGTCCGCGCCACATATGTCCCGTCACTCAGTGACACTGCCATGCCAGCTGATCCCCCCAAACCGGCCCCGACGACCATGTCAGCCTTGTCGCTCTGGATCCAGATAACATCATGCCTGCTGACATCAGAGATGAGTTCCGCGCCCTGCATAGAGAGTTTGATGTAGTGTTTGATCCCCACTTTGAAGTATATAACGGCGCTGTGGGTCTGTTCCAGGCCAGGGTGAACATGGGACCTGTCCTACCTCCACAACGTATGGGGAGGGTCCCACAGTACTCCAGGGGTCAGCTGCAAGAACTCCAGGCTCAGTTCGACATGTTGGAGAGCATGGGCGTCTTCAGAAAGCCCGAGGATGTCGACATCACAGTGGAGTATGCCAATGCTTCGTTCCTCATCAAGAAGCCTGGAGGTGGCTTTCACCTTGTCACTGCATTCGCAGATGTTGGCCGGTACAGTAAACCCCAACCCTCCCTGATGCCTGATGTTGACTCCACCCTGCGTCTTATAGCTCAATGGAAATATATTATTGCCACAGACCTTACCAAAGCCTTTTACCGGATTCCCCTGTCCAGGGACTCGTGGAAGTACTGTGGGGTCGTCACACCCTTCAAGGGTGTCCGTGTGTATGTGCGACGTGCTATGGGCATGCCGGGGTCTGAGATAGCGCTGGAGGAGTTGATGTGCAGAGTCTTCGGGGACCTTCTTGAACAAGGCTATGTGGCCAAGGTGGCAGATGACCTGTATTGTGGTGCAGACACTCTCGAGGACTTGCTAGCTGTCTGGAGGCGGGTTCTCGCTGCCCTACATAAGTGTGGTCTGAACCTGTCCGCCACTAAGACCACTGTAGCTCCTGTACAGACCTCCATCCTGGGCTGGGTGTGGCGTCAGGGTACAATCCAGGCCAGCCCTCACCGCATCTCTGCACTGGCTGCGTGCCTCCCTCCAAAGACTGTGACAGGATTGCATTCATTCATTGGCGCATACAAGGTGCTGGCTCGTGTACTGAAGAACTGCGCTGCCGTGCTGGCCCCGTTGGACGACGCAGTCGCTGGGCGGGAGTCAAAGGAGGTGATCCTGTGGTCAGACGAGCTGCTGTGTGCCTTCACCTCTGCTCAGAAAGCACTATTCTCTACACATGCCATCACGCTTCCACGGCCTGCGGACCAGCTGTGGATTGTAACTGACGGCGCCGTCAGAGAGCCGGGCCTAGGAGCTACACTGTATGTCACCTGCAAGGACACTGGGAAGGTCGCAGGCTACTTCAGCACGAAGTTGCGCAAAAACCGGACCTCCTGGCTGCCTTGTGAGGTTGAGGCCTTGTCCATAGCTGCGGCGGTGAAACACTTTGCCCCCTACATAACCCAGTCATCCCAGAAAGCTTGTGTTTTGACAGACAGCAAGCCATGTGTACAGACTTTTGAAAAGCTGTGCAGGGGAGAATTCTCAGCGAGCCCCCGTGTCACTTCCTTCCTGTCTACCGCTAGCCAGTTCCAAGTGCTCATCCAGCATGTGGCAAGAGCAGCTATTCTGCCATCTGATTTCGCTAGCCGCAACACACCAGAGTGTGACAACCCCACCTGCCAGATATGTGCCTTTGTCTGCTCTACCGCCGACTCCATCGTGCGCCAAGTCACAGCGGAAGATGTTGTGCGTGGGACTGAGAAGTTGCCCTTCACCAACAGGTCGGCCTGGCTTGCCATACAGGCAGAGTGCTCTGACCTCAGACGGAACCACGCTCACCTCCGTCAGGGTACACGTCCATCCAAGAACCTGACTAACATTTGTGATGTGAAACGTTACCTGAACGTCACCACAGTGGCTAAGGACGGCTTCCTAGTTGTTCGTCGGCACACACCCCTTGCAGCCTCGACAGACTGCATCATTGTGCCTTGGTCTGTCCTCGATGGCCTACTGACCTCTCTCCATATCAAGCTCGATCACCCCACCGGCACCCAGTTGAGGACAGTTGTGCAACGCTACTTCTACGCGTTGGATATGGACTCTGCTGTGCAACGTGTCTCCAGCGGCTGCCACCAGTGTGCAGCTCTGAAGAAAGCCCCTGCGTTCGTATCTGACCAGTCTACAAGTGACCCTCCGGAAGTCGTTGGGTCTTCTTTCGTGGCTGATGTGTTCAGGCGGGACCGCCGGTTCATTCTGTTTGTCCGGGAGTGTGTCACGTCTTTCACGCTGTCTTGTCTCATCGACGACGAACGCAGAGACACTCTCAGGGACACTTTAACACGCTTATGTATGGGTCTGTGCCCCTTTGACAGCCCCCTTGCTGTGATCAGAACTGACCCTGTCCCTGGTTTTGCTGCATTGGCAGGGGATGGGGCCCTCGCTATGCACAGACTAGTTGTTGAGGTGGGCAACGCCAAGAATGTCAATAAGAACCCAGTGGTGGAGAAGGCTGTTCAAGAGATTCAGGGGGAGATTCTTCGTCTCGAGCCTAACTGTAGGGCTGTTACTCCCCTGTTACTCTCTGTCGCTACGGCCAACCTGAACAGTCATGTTAGGTCGCGTGGTTTGTCTGCCCATGAAATGCTGCTTCAGCGTGACCAGTTCTCCCATAGGCAGTTGCCTGTGGTCGACCAGGACCTCATGTTGAAGCAACACTCGGAGCATGTCACCAACCATCCGTACAGCATGAAGTCAAAGGTGCCCTCTGGTCGTGTGGCCGTGCCTCCCGCCATTCGACCTGGTGAACTGGTGTACCTGTATGGTGACCGGAATAAGTCAAAGGCCCGTGACAGGTACCTCGTCACGAGCGTGGATGGTTCATGGTGCAATATCCAGAAGTTCACAGGGTCTCAACTCCGTTGTACCTCCTACAGGGTCAGGCTGGGTGACTGCTACAAAGTGGAAGGTCCCTCTACGGCCTCTGAACCCCTCGTGGACGATTTCGCATCTGATGAGGACTTGGACAACCCTGTCCCGCACTGCCCTGACATACCGCCAGCCATTGCCAAGTCTCCACCTGCACCTTGCCTGCCTTGTGATAAAGATATGAGGCTGGGGGATGAGTCTGTGCCTCCCGTCGAGGTCGAGCCTGGGGGGAGCTCCCCTGGTGAGTGTGTGCCTGCTCTTGCACATGATGCTGCACCTCGATGCTCGGAGCGTCGCCGGCGCTTGCTGCGGCATTTTGAGGACTTTGAACTTTAGGCCAGTTGTTTGTGTGTACTGGTGATAATTTTTTGTCTTACCTTACAGGTCTAGTTATATAGCCTGAGCTTTGATGTTTCCTGGTGTTCTGTGGTGTTATTGTTGTACTGTGTGTAGGGAGGCGTCTTTCTTTTGGGAAAAAAAGGGGTGACGCCAGTATTGGTTGTGGTTGCTATAGTTACCAAGCCTCCCTTCTGGTCTGCCTGTGTTGCAGGCTCTGTTGTCCTTCCTGTTTTAACTAAATGGCTGCTGCCGCACATTACCATCTGCGTTGTGTGATTCATTGATGTCGTCTCTCATTACTGGCACGGTGTCAAAGAAATATTTCCAGGAGAAGGGATACAAAAAGTTTTGGATAGTCAAAGGACACGCTGTTGCGCCCAGACTAGCCAAACACGCAGTTACAAGGGTTATTCTCCTATTCCCCATTACATAGCTATCTGAGACAGACTTCAGTGCCCTTGTAACAATAAAAACAAAAGCCCGCAACAGACTCCATGTACACCAGGACTTTAGGCTGGCTGTCACAAGCACCGCACCTGACCTTCCATCCCTGGTCAAAGGCATGCAAGCCCAAGGTGGCCATTAGTCTCTGAATGAACAGGATGGCATAGACTCAGTAAAAAAAAAAATGTAAGCAAGAAGTTATTGTTGTGTGTTCCAAAATAACACACACACTGCCTGTCAAAAAAAACAACAAACAAACATTGTTATTGGTTTATGAATGAACAGGATGGTACAGACTCAGTAAAAAAAAAATGTAAGGAAGAAGTTATTGTTGTTGTGACTGTGAGCCAAATAACACATACTGCCTGTCGAAAAACAAAAAACAAAACAGTGTTATTAGTTTATGAATGAACAGGATGGTACAGACTCAGTAAAAATGGTACTGTTAGAGCCAAAATAACACATAGGCCTACTGTCTGTCAAAACACAGTGTTCACAACTTTACATGATGTGCATGTGGATGTCAGATGTCAGATTACAACAGTACTAATATGTTGTTGTTTCAGTGAGCCTGAGTCAGATGTCAACAGGTCTACTCTGTTGGGTTGTTAAAAGAAAAAAAAAAGTTAAGCTTATACAAGACAAGAGGCATTTAAAAACAGATGTTCTGAGGGTGGAAACAAGACATTTATTGAAGATAAGGTGGAAAAAACTATAATTGATGTCAATTTTTGCAAATAAATATTTGGAATGAATCACTTTTCGCTTGGTGTGTGTGCAGGCCAGGGACGGCTCAGTTTTTCTTAAAAACAAGTAGGGGGGGCTCCAAGGAAAAAAGTTGGGAACCACTGCACTACATGATACCATTTGGCATTTGCCTACTGTCTGCATGTAAATTACATTGCACGGGAGAAAAAGGACTACAGTGGCAGGGAAAGTGAGGAAAAGTACATGACAAAGTATCTTGTTTGCAGAAGAAAAAAAAATACCACAATAACAAACTACGTATTTATATGTTCCTCATGCATTCATTGGTCATAGGGAGCTAACCAACTTTTAGCATTTCAACATTACACTGACTTATTTCTAATTTTCTATTTTTTTATTTATTCATTTTGGCTTATAATTATCTTCTTTTTTTTGTGACCCACATGAGTGCTGTGGGACTGGAGCAGTAGACTTGTGTCAGTCCCCTCTCAGTAGGCTTGGGTCTAGTATGCACAGGTTGGAAAGATCAATGTGGAGGAAATGAAATGACAATATTAATCAATTAGCTAAAGAAATAGTGAAATACGTATAAGGAAGATAAATTTCAGGTCCAGCCTTTGAGGGTGATTATGTAATGTGACTTCAAATTTTAGTGCAGTATCACAACTAAGTAGTACCTTGCAGTACCTCGTCTTCTGACACTGATTGAAATCGCACAAATCAGCTTGGAAAGAGGATGCACAGTGAACCAGGAGGAGAATAGAAAAGTAGTTGATATCACAAATCAGCCGATAAGGAGGTTGTAGCAAACAGCATGAAAGGCTAAGCCTTTCTAGGCTGGTATTCGATCACTGTAATGATCCGTAACAGATAGACATGCCCTCTCTATCAATTTATCAAAGATGAGATGTCAGCCTTAAGCTGTCACCTCAGAAGTATAATAGTGGCATTAGCTGTTCATGTGTCCAAAGCTGCTTGCATGGTTTTTATGCTATTTTGCTTTTTTGCAATTTCTGCACACATTTTTTCAAATGTAGTACACACCTGGGCACTTGCAACAACACAAAAACTGGATACTGCACAGTGTAAATGCACTATTTCACATCACCGTTGGTATAGTAAACTACACTGGTAATGTAGTATGTGGTTTCAGGACAGCTCAGGACTGGTTGGGAGTAGTCATATGTTGGGGGAACAGTTTTTCAAAGTTTTTCCTTGGTCACGGCTTGTGACCTGCCTTATGCCCTGCCCAATGTCAGAATGAAGGACGATAGCTTTTACAGTCAAACTAGGTGTAGCTGATGTCCTTTACTTTGAATAGGCACCAGGTGAGTAAATGCACACATTTGCTCACTCAAACTCATGCAAAGTAGTAATCAAATGGTTAAAGAAATCTAGAGTATTTTAGCAGAAAGGAAATCATTGTGGTCATTCTTCACGGGCAGTCATCCATGCAAGACAACCTGTTCTATGGTAAATTAAGTTTTGTGAGTCTACTAACTGATTTATCTGTTGTTAGGCTAAAATTAGGCTAAGGATGATTTTTTTATGTTCTGGTTGAGGGGTGAGAATTTAGCGCACTGCTTTTGTTACTTTAAATTGCACAGGTAAATAAATTTATTTCTAGACCGCTTTAGTCAGATGTTATTTTGATTTTTCTTTTTTCATTTCAGAACATGGGGGGACCCTGGAAGCGTTATATCAATAGTGAGTAAATCATTTTTTTATTAAAGTAATCAATAAAGTGTTAAGACATCATACAGGTCACATATAATCAAGGAAGAGCACTGATACAGATGTCTGTCTTTCTTTGTAACAACATTACAGAGCTTCATTACATTTGTCATCTTTATGTAATCCCAGAAAATCACACTTTTAGAGATGAGACTTCACATATTTAGAAATATGAAACATTTTTTTGGATAGTAATGTGTAATTGGGGTGATATAAATGTTTGCATCACTGAGATTCCCTGTTAATTTCATGATCCAAAGCAATACATTAACATAGTATCTTTAAAGCCATGCAGTCTTTGTCCTTCTCTTATGCTTTGAGTGAGAAATTATTCTTATATCTTATTTCAAAATCGTAATTTTATTTGCAGGTGCTTTTTTTCTAATTTTGGGAATTACTTGCATGTCAGGTAAGAACAATCTGATAAACAAGCAATTTTATGATAACATGTTGCATATTTGTATATACTATTAATATGTCATACAGCAGCAGGATCTTCAAAATACAGCAAAAGCTTAATTGTCACATTCCATTAAAATTATTTTAAAAAGCGTGGTTATCATTCAAGAGTTTTGACCCTTGTGCACAAGAACGCCTTTTAATCATGAAGTACTATAATTTTAAATTAATATTTTCATTTTAGGCGTCCGGGTAGCATAGTGGCCTATTCCGTTGCCTACCAACACGGGGATCGCCAGATGAATCCCCGTGTTACCTCTGGCTTGGTCGGTCCTCCCTACAGACCACAATTGGCTATGTCTGCGGCAGGGAAGCCGAATGTGGGTATGTGTCCTAGTCACTGCACTAGCGCCTCCTCTGGTCGGTCGGGGCACCTGTTCGGGGGGAGGGGGATTAAGGGAATAATGTGATCCTCCCACTCGCTATGTCCCCCTGGCGAAACTCCTCCCTGTCAGGTGAAAAGAAGCGACTGGTGACTCCACATGTATCGGAGGAGGCATGTGGTAGTCTGCAGCCCTCCCCGGATCAGCAGAGGGGGTGGAGCAGCGACCGGGATGGTTCGGAAGAATGGGGTAATTGGACGGGTACAATTGGGGAGAAAAACGGGGGGAGGGGGTAAAATAAATAAATATATATATATAATACTTTCATTTTCATGTTTACTTCCTTGCTTTAATCTGTGTTTATATTCTCGGAAGAAGTTTTACGCGACATATTATGCGTTACCTAGTGAAGCTAACAAGCTAGCTTAGCAAAGAAAAAGTATAGCAAGCTAGTAGGCCACAGTAAAATTAGCGCGTTAGCAAAATGGCAAGCAGAGCAACAGGAGTCTTGGCACCGCAGCTTTTGTTCGACAGATCCGAAGATAAGTATGACCTTTGGGAAACAAGATTCCTAGGCTGCTTACATACTCTGAAGCTAAAAGAGACTATCATACACGAGCCCACCGGCACTAGCGAAGAACAGTTAGCTGAAGATAGGAGGAAGAATGCTGATTGCTATGCTGAGCTAATAAGACTGGTAGATGATAAAAGCCTATCGCTGTTAAGACATGAAGCCGCTGATGATGGCAGGAAGGCTCAGAGAATACTAAAAGAACATTATTCCGGAAAAAGTGTATAGTAAATTTATACACGTCGTTGACCAAGCTACGCGTGGCGGACAACGAGAGTGTTACCGACTACATAATAAGGGCGGAGAACCTCATTACGGCTCTGAGAGATGCAGGCGAGACCATGAGTGATGGACTGATCGTAGCCATGATATTAGGCGGGCTACCAGACTCTTTTAAGCTGCTAGCCGTCCATATGTCTACTAAACAGCGCCGGACGACAGCACAGAGCACAGCTACGGGATACACTGTATATGCCTTCATACCCACATGACATCTTTTCGGTGGCAAGAGCAACAAACGGAGGGGCAACAATCACTTTCAAGAAAGGGGACAGTCTACAAGGTGTAGTGAAAGGCATGGAGATAAAAGGAAGTGCAGTCAGACCAGATCAGTTATGTGAAGTGTGTACACAGGGCAAATTCACCCAGACGAGAAATAGGGAGCCAGACAGAAAGGCTAAGAAACCCTTAGAACTAGTCCTCACTGACTCAGCCTGTCCCATGCCAACACCGAGCATAGAAGGGTACAGATATGCACAGTCTTTTACAGATGACTACTCAGGTACTGTGTTGATGTATTTTCTAAGATCCAATAGTGACACAGGGCAAGCCACAGAAAGGTTCTTAGCAGACAGCACCTTACGGAGAAGTCAAGTGTATCCGTTCAGATAACAGCACTGAGTTTACAAGCTGAGACTTCCAGGCACTGTTAACCAAGAACAGGATTAGACATGAGACGTCTGCACCCTATTCACCCCGCCAAAATGGCACAGCAGAGAGAGGTTGGTGAACTCTCTATGATATGAGCAGATGCTTACTGATAGAAAGCGAGTTACCAGATAAGCTATGGAACTATGCTATGCAGACAGCAGCTTATGTGAGGAACAGGTGCTACAACAGGCGCACAAAGAAAATGCCATACGAGCTGTTCACAGGCAAGAAACCAAACATATCCAAACTGCAGAAATTTGGATCAATGTGTTTTGCTTGCAAGCAAGAGAAAGGGAAGCTAGACTCTAGGTGCAAGCAATGTGTTTTCATTGGCTATGATAAAAACAGCCCAGCTTATCTAGTGTACTATCCAGACACAGAGAGGGTTCAAAAGCACAGGTTGGTGAAGTTCACAACCAAGACAGCCAAAGAAATGGAAACACAAACACCTGAGTCTTACATAGAATATGGTGATAGGAATGTACATCCCAGGATCAATGACAATGAAGAAAATGTTGTTGATGAAAATGTGGAAAATGTACCAGGCCAGGGTGTTCAGAGTGGAGTTTCTGGGACTTTACCCGAACAGACTGAACGCACACAGCCGGGCAAAGTCACTGAGACTATAATCAGAAGAAACCAACCGCGAACCAAGAGGAGACCAGCTTACCTACAGGAATTCGAGACTGAGGATACAGAGGACAAACTGCAAACATGCGTGGACTCTTGTTATAGAGCAGTATGCGACATATTCCTCAAACCTACCAGGATGCCATGGCGTCAACCAAATCAAGGCATCGGAAAATGCCATGAACGAGGAGATGCTATCACTGGAGGAGAACAAGGCCTTCAGCCTCACCCATTTGCCACCAGGTAAACAGGCAGTGGGGGGTAGATGGGTCTACACACTCAAGTGTGACATTGATGAATCGGATAAATACAAGGCGAGATTCGTAGCAAAAGGCTACAGTCAGAAACCAGGAACTGACTACGAGGAGACATTGTCACCCACAGCTGATATGACAAGTGTAAGAGTGGTCATGCAGAAGGCAGCGCAGGAGAACCTAGTCTTACACCAGATGGATGTTAAGACAGCCTATTTGCATGTACCAATTGACTGAAATCTATGTATATAGAGCAACCAGAAGGTTATGAGAAAAAGTCAGAAACGTGTGAAAAGCTAGTATGCAAGTTGCATAAGTCTCTCTATGGTCTAAAGCAGTCAGGCAGAAACTGGAACGCTATGTTACATACATGTTTGAGTGAAAATGGTTTTGTACAAAATCCCGCTGATCACTGTGTGTATACCAGAGAAAAACATAACGAAAAGGTAATCTTAATAATATGGGTTGACGATCTGATTATAGCAGCTAGCGACAAGTGTGTACTGAAAACTGTAAAGGGGATGCTCACCGAAAGGTTCAAAATGAAAGACCTGGGAAAGTTGAAACATTTCTTGGGGATAGATTTTGAGCAAGCAGAAGGTCAAGTTAAAATGTCACAGAAGAGATATGTGAGCAAAATACTGGACAGATTTGAAATGCAGGATTGCAGGTCCAGAGAGACTCCATGTAAGCCAAAACTTGAGTACTCAGAAAATGCTGAAAAAATGAAAGAGCCAAGAAAATACAGCGTGGTAGTGGGAAGTTTGATTTACTTGTCCACATGCACTCGACCAGATATAAGTTTCGTGGTCAGTAAACTATCTCAGCACTTTGCTGAACCAACAGAAGAACACTGGAACACTGTAAGTCACGTGTTCAGATACCTCAAAGGTACAGCAGAACAGGAGTTATGCTTGAAGAGAAATGACACAGAGAGACTAGGCCAAAGAGTGTACAGTGATGCTGACTGGGCATCAGATGTAACAGACAGACGTAGTACATCAGGCTATTGTGTCAGTCTGAGTGAAGGAAGCTCTTTGATCTCATGGAAGACAAAAAAACAACTGACAGTAGCATTATCTACTTGCGAAGCAGAGTACATGTCCTTAGCATCAGCCATACAGGAATGTATCTACCTAGAACAGCTACTCAGAGGTATAGACAAATACCAGTATGCACAAACAAAGGTGTACGAAGACAACCAAGGTACTATAGCCCTAGCCAGAAACTCAGTAAACAGGCAGAGGTGCAAGCACATTAATATTAAGTACCACTTCATAAGGGAAACTGTAAATAATGGAAAGGTAATCTTGGAATACTGTCCTACTGAGCAAATGATCGCTGATGTAATGACAAAGCCAGCCACCAAGCTAAAGCTAAAGAGGTTTGCTCAAGACATGTTTGGCACTTAGAAGTGCAAAGAGTGTGTTCTCATTGTCAGAGTAAAAAAGAAGCCTTTTTTTCCAGGTAATCCAATGAGCTAAGAGCGAGTGGGGGTGTTAAGTGTTGTCAACTGATGGCGCCCTTACTCACTTTATTATGGTACATACAGATGTGACGTCACCACATTCGCAGTGTGCAACAGTTTACGTTCTCAGTGTGTGTTGCAAGTGTGCGACATTGTGTGTTGTAAAAGTTGGTAGTAGAGAGGTAAGACCTACTGGATTTGCCTGAATGCCTAACGTTAAAGGCTAAAGAGAAAACAGTCAAGCTTTGCTTATCCTCCATACGCAACAAGAAGATTGAGCACCCCAGCTCAATAGACATATTTAATGTGCACCAATCCGGGCGTACATGGATGACTTGACCACCATAGCAACAACAAAACCATGCACCAGGCGCCTGCTGCAGAAACTCCAGGAGAACATCAAGTGGGCACGAATGGAGTTTAAACCAAGCAAATCTCGCAGCATCTCCATTGTCAAAGGCCAACTAGTAGATGAACGGTTCTGTATTAGTGATCAACCAATCCCCACGGTCCGGGAGAAGCCCATCAAGAGCCTCGGACGGTGGTACAATGCAGACCTCAAAGACACCCAGCAACTGGAGCAACTTCGCCAGGATACAATCAGTGGCCTCAGGCAAATCAACAACACTGCACTGCCCGGGATGTTGAAGCTTTGGTGCTTTCAGTTTGGGCTGCTACCCCGACTCATGTGGCCAATAACTATGTATGAAGTCTCACTATCTCATGCCAATCGCTTGGAGAGGCTAGTGAACTCTCAGGTGAGGAAGTGGCTTGGACTGCCAAGGTGCCTCAGCAGTGTTGGACTCTACGGCAATGGAGCCCTCGCACTGCCAATTTCCAGCCTGGTTGAGGAATTCAAATGTGCCAAAGTGAGGCTGGACATGTCCCTCACAGAATCCCGAGACCCAATAGTGAGAGGAGTTGCTCCAACCCTAGCAACAGGGAAGAAATGGACCCCGGCTGCAGCTGTACTGGAGACGAAATCTGCCCTCCGCCACCGAGACATAGTAGGCCATGTTCAACAAGGCAGAGGCGGCTTTGGCCTGGGAATAAAACACCTACCTGGCAAAAAGCGACTACTACCGAACGGCGAACTATGGTGGTTGAGGAGGTCCGCCGACAGGAAGAAGCAGCCAGATGTGCTAAAGCTGTAGCACAAGCCAAACAGGGTCGCTGGATGAGGTGGGAGGGTGTTGAAAAGAGGAAACTCACATGGAGTGAGCTCTGGAGCATGGAATCAAACAGGCTGAGTTTCATCATCAAGGCCACATATGATGTCCTGCCCTCTCCCATAAATCTAAATCTCTGGTTTGGAGAGAATCCATCTTGCTCCCTGTGTACAGCCCCAGCAACCCTCAAGCATATCTTGGTTGGCTGCAAGACCAGCCTTACCCAAGGCAGATACACCTGGCGACACAATCAGGTGCTCAAGTGCTTGGCAGCTGAACTCGATTGCAAGAGGGTTTCCATCAATGCCCAACCCTTCAACAACCAGGAAGGGCCCCGGCGTTTCCCAGCTTTCATTCGAGAGGGGGGTAAACTGAAGGCCAACCCTTCACTTCCCAACTTAGGCTCACTAAACTCAGCCAGGGATTGGGAAATGCGAGTGGACTTAGGCCAGAAGCTCATCTTCCCGACAGAGATCGCAACAACCACCTTGCGACCAGACCTCGTCCTCTGGTCCAACGCTAACCAGCTCGCTTACATCACTGAGCTCACAGTCCCCTGGGAGGATGCAGTCGATGAAGCGTACGAGCGTAAGAAGCTGCGGTACGCCAACCTAGCAGCCGAAGCAGAGGACAGAGGCTGGAAGGTGAAGGTGCGCCCTGTGGAGGTGGGTTGTAGGGGCTTTGTTGCCAGCTCCACAGCAAAACTCCTGAGGGAACTAGGAGTCAGGGGGCAGGCCCACAGGAGAGTGATCAAAGAGCTAGCCAACACTGCTGAGAGGACTAGCCACTGGATCTGGCTCAAAAGGAGAGACGCCGTCTGGGCTGCCAGGGTGAACAGCTAACCACAGGTCACACACCCAGGACCGATCAACCTGTGGTGGGCCTGCCTCAGCGGAGGGTGTCTTGTGATAAAAGGCCGAAACACCCTGTGATGCTGAGGTACACAACTGATGATGTGTCCTGGTGGTGGCAATGTCACCTTGGCAGACATCTCCAGTTTGATCTCCACTGAATCTGTTGCAGTGCAAACACTAGGGATTTTAACAACCAGTCCTTTTTTTGAATCTTACCATTCGACAATCTGTGGCCACGTTTGTTGCGTATGAACTGCTAACCATGTGCCAAAAGTTAGCAGTCATACGCTCATTCTGACCTTCCCAGGTCTTACAGTAGTGTCTAGTGTGGGGCGACGCCCTCATAGACGATGTGGACAGAGGTGGGGAGATGTAGAGCAAAGTAAGGCAAGGCTTGGGTCAATGAAGTGTTAACATGCAGCTTAAACACAACTACTTATGGTTATCAGAAAGACAAATGAGGCTGTTTTTTTACATCACGAAGGCTAAAATCAGAGATGAGAGCCATGTGTATGTATGTGTAAGAATAGTAAATAGTGCATATCAAATGTAGCATTCCTGTCATTCCGGAGTAAGAGCTAAGAAACTCTGTAATATAAATGCTCACTTATCTCCAAGCTGGTCCACATAGCCTGTAGAGGTTCCGTGTAATACTTCGCTTTAAACTTCTTCCGAAATGCTAGCTTGTGTCCAACTCTGCCTGAGCCCATAACCTGTTGAGCTGGGGTGCGCAATCTTCTTGTTGCGTATGGAAGATAAGCCAAGCTTGACTGTTTTCTCTTTAGCCTTTAACGTTAGGCATATTTATTCAGGCAAATACAGCAGGTCTATGCTCTCTACTACCGACTCTTACAACACACACTGCCGCACACTTACACTGAGAACGTACACATATTGTATTTTTAAATCACGTCAGGACACAGCGCTGTCGCTCGACACAACCTCTCCGTGGCATTCTTTATTTAGACTGACACAGCATCAAAGGCAGACCCGATCAAACAACCCAGAGCCCGCAGGCATCACCAATCGATCCCAGCACAATAGAACAGCACCAAATCAAATGCAGCACTGTCGATGTGTGCATACATAACAACCCCCCCCCCCCCCGGCAGGATTTCAAACATGAAAGGTTGACACAAAGTCCTCTAGGTGGCCAGGGCGTAAACGTGTGCGAACAGGTCGCGGGGCGGCCTGAGGCTGGGCAGGCCGAGGTGGGGAGGGAGATGGCAGGGGAAGCTGAGGCCCAGAAATGTCTGGGGCCCATGTAGGAGCTGCATGAAGCCCTGGGGCGTCTCGCCATGCTGAGGGAATGGCTATGGTTGTGTCACCAGCTGTGTGTGGCGGAGCTGACACCTTCCGTAGACGACTGGAGTGCCACCGAGTGCCATCGCTGAGGAGGTAAGTGGCTGGGCCCAGCTGACGGGTGACTTGGAGAGGAGAGGACCAGTATGAAGCCATTTTATTGTCCCTGTGGGGCCTGCGGACCCTGACCCAGTCTGACACATTGATGTCTGGCACCCTGGTTCGTTTTGACTGGTCAAACCGTTGCTTCATCCACGTCTGCTGACGAGTGACTGAGGCTCTGACCCCAGAGGGAGGTGCCTGAGGTGTGGGGGGGCGGAGCCTGTCAAGGGGCATGCACAGTTCCCGGCCTAGCATGAGAGAGGCTGGGGAGACGCCTGTGGTCGAGTGCTGTGTGGCCCGATAGTGCAGCAGAGTGTGACGGATGGCCTGCGTGAAAGAGCACCCTTGGGCCATGTGTGCTCTGAGGCCGTTCTTCAGTGACTGGTGAAAACGTTCAACGCCGCCATTGGCCTGGGGGTGGTAGTACACAGTGCGTATATGACGGATGCCCTTGCTGTCGAGATAAGCAGTGAACTCAGCAGAGACCAGCTGAGGGCCGTTGTCAGTGGTGATGGCCTTTGGGAGGCCCCAGCGAGAGAAAAGAGAGTCCAGGAAGTCGATGATGATCTGTGAGGTCACAGTGCCGGAAGTGGTGAGTTCAGGCCATTTTGAGTGTAGATCGTAGGCGACCACCATGAAGCGTTGGTGGTGGGGAACTCCATGGATCTCACCACAAATGTCCAACTGCAGGTGTTCCCAGGGCTGAGAGGGCCAGGCGAGAGGTTGCAGGGGTGGGGGAGCCTGGTGGCCAGTCTTGCCACTCACAAGGCAGGCAGAACAGTCCTTCACCAGAGCCTCAATATCTTTGTCTATCCCCGGCCACCACACCAGGTCTCGGCAGCGCTGTTTCAGTTTCACAATGCCCAGGTGGCCTTCATGCGCCGTATTCAAAACACGTGCACGGAGAGCAGCTGGGACCACTGTGCAAAACCCACGTGCCACGCAGGTGTCGTTCCAGCAGGAGAGCTCCTGTCTGACTCGGGCGAACGCAGCCAGCTCCTCTGGGACCTTGTGAGGCCAGACGTTCTGGATGTAGGTGCGGAGCTGGGAGAGGACAGGGTCCTGTTCGGAGGCTGCCCTCAGCTCCTGCAGAGAGACAGTGGCCTGGAGGGGTGTGTGTAGCATTTGGACAATGTCCTTTTCCACACAGTCAGTGTCCGTCTGTGGAGCTGGGGTGGAGACAGAGCGAGAGAGCAGGTCGGCGACAGCATTCTCTCTGCCTGGGGTGAACTGCAGGCTGAAGTTGTACTGGCGGAGGCGGTCAGACCAGCGGTGCAGCCTCAGGGGTTTGTGGCCTGTCCCAGATGTGGACAGCAGCGCTGTCAGGGCCTGGTGATCTGTCCTGAGGGTGAAGGAGCGGCCATAGAGGTAGAGGTGCCACCTTTCACAAGCCCAGATACAGGCTAACGCCTCACGCTCACCCACGGAGTACCGCTGCTCGGTCAGGTTGAGGGCACGGGAGGCGAAGGCAATGGGCTTCTCCACACCGTTCTGGGTTTGAGACAGCACGGCCCCTATCGCTGTGGCTGATGCGTCACAGGTCACAAAGGTGGAGCTGGAGATGTCGAAGTGAGCCAACACTGGTGGTGAAGTCAGTTGAGTCTTGAGATCACGCACAGCGTCACTGCATGCCTTTGACCACACCCATGGCTCGTCCTTACGCAGCAGCTGGCGCAGGGGGGCTGTGGTCGCAGAGTACTGGGGAAGAAACCTCAGGTAGTAACTTGTCATACCCAGGAAGGAGGCGACCTGGGCGACCGAGCTGGGCTCAGGGATGGCCTTAATGGCGTCCACGTTGGATTGTAGTGGAGTTACACCGCTCGCTGACAGCCGGAACCCCACGAAGTCGATGGCTGGCACAGAGAGGACACATTTTTCAGCATTGAGAGTTAGCTTGTGCTTGGACAGGGCTGCGAAGACCATGTTAAGGCACTTGTCGTGGATTCCACTGGTGGGCCCGTGTACCACTATGTCGTCCAGATAAATGGCCACGCCCAGTATGCCAGCCAGCACGGAGACCATGATTTTCTGGAAGCAGCTAGGGGCGGAGCTGAGACCGAAAGGCATCCTGGTGTAGCGAAACACTCCTGCATGTGTCACAAAGGCTGTGAGGTTTCGGCTGCTGGGGTGGAGGGGCACCTGTAAGTACCCCTGTCTGAGGTCGAGCTTGGAGAACACCTCAGAGCCATAGAACTGAGCAGTGAGTTCTTCTGAGGTGGGCAGTGGATACTTATCAGGGACCACTGCCTTATTTACTGCACGTAGATCAACGCAGACACGCAGGCCGGAGAGCGGAGAACAGGTCCAGGCCCATCAGGTTGGCCCCACGGCGTGCCACATGAAAAACTGCATTGGGCACCAGCTTGGTTCCATAGCGGACAGTCACTTGGAGAGAGCCAACCAGATCGATTTTGGAGTCACCATACCCACAGAGGACAGCTGAGGGTGCGGACAGTGGCAGTGAACCGAAAAATTGACTGTAGGTATCAACATTCAGGAGAGACACACTTGCACCGGTGTCCAACAGCAGGGGGATGCACACATCATTAATGTTGACTGTGCATGATTTGAATGACACTGGCCCAGAGCTCACCTTGTGAATGACGGCGGTTGAAGACTGGGGGGTGTGGCCCTCTGACCCAGCCGGGGAAGATCGACAGACGTTGGCAAAGTGATTGTGCTTACCGCAGCTACGGCATGTCTGGCCACGGGCAGGGCAGTTCTGAGCCCTTGAAACATGAGACCGAGACCCACAGTTACCACAGGACTGTTGAGGGCGGGGCCGAGAACGCCGTCGTTGCAGTTGCAAGACGTCCCCAGTGGAGTCGGCGCCCGCCTCGCTCTGGTTGGGTTGCGTCCCGAGGGGCAGCCGTGAGTAGAGGGAGGAGTCGTTGGCAGCTTGACTGGAGGTGGTCACTTGCTGTGTATTTAGCATAGCAGCACACTCAGCTGCTCCCTCAACCTGTAGTGCGATGGTAATTGCTCTGGACAGCAGCAGATCGTCTTTTTCCAGCAGGAGAGTCTCACGCACCTTTGCGTTGTTGGTGTGTTCGATTAGCTGGTCGCGAACCATCTCGTCCTGAAGCGTGCCAAACTTGCATGAGCTAGCTAGCTAGCCCTCGCAAATTAGCTACGTACTGCCGCACAGACTCACCAGGTGGTGGGAGGGAGATATCAGCCATCCTCGTCGCCAATATTGTAGTTTTAAATCACGTCAGGACACAGCGCTGTCGCTCGACACAACCTCTCCGTGGCATTCTTTATTTAGACTGACACAGCATCAAAGGCAGACCCGATCAAACAACCCAGAGCCCGCAGGCATCACCAATCGATCCCAGCACAATAGAACAGCACCAAATCAAATGCAGCACTGTCGATGTTTGCATACATAACAACACAGTCGCGCACTGAGAACGTGGCGACGTCACATCTGTATGTAGTGTAATATAATGAGTAAGGGCGCCATAAAATGACAACGCTTAACATGCCTTATGTCCCATGCCAAAAGAACGTCCCCGATTCATTTTTGTATTTGATAAACTTTTCTCTTAAAACACAACGGCAATGCCTTAACTTGTGACGTCGTCAAAAAGAGCCAAAATCGGAGGTGTCCGTGTAGTGTAGAGATCTGTTCTGGTGCCTACCAACACGGGGGTCGCCGGTTCGAATCGGTGGGAAGCCGGATGTGGGTATGTGCCCTGGTCGCTGCACTAGCGTCTCCTCTGGTCGGTCGGGCAAAAGAAGAAAGAGGTAATCGAGATAGCATTCAAAATCCACTGGATTTACTAACTATACCTAACCCTATATCTTTTTATTTATCTGGTCATGTGCAGTGAATGCCCAAAAACTCATTTTCAATATGGATATAGAGAGCAATTTTTGAACTAAGCCCTTTAAAATTGTGATTAGTCTATCGCGTATTATAGATATTGTAACGTGCTTGGATAAGTAGACACGTTGGTCCTTGACTAACGGGTCGGACCCTTTAGTCGACTGGTTAACGTTGTCGCTTGTGGAGTGGGAGACACGGGTTCGCGTCCCGGCTGTGGCGGCGGTCTCCCAGACTGCCCCCCGAAATCGCTACATTGGGTTCGCGTCCTGGGTGTGACGACGGTCTCCCAGACTGCCCCCCGAATTCGCTACGGTATGATACATTTGTGTACTATAATGTGCAGCCCATGCAAAAGTTGAGACACAATATGAAAGTGACCTCCTGAGGATAAGTGAGCATGGGGCTCAACATTTGTACGTCGGGCGGCACGGTGGCGCAGTGGTTAGCGCTGTCGCCTCACAGCAAGAAGGCTCGAAGCTCAGGGTTGTCCAGCCTTGGAGTCATCCCCGGTCGTCCTCTGTGTGGAGTTTGCATGTTCTCCCCGTGTCTGCGATGGGTTTTCTCCGGGTGCTCCGGTTTCCCTCACTATCAAAAAGGCATGGATGCTAGGGTTAATACTCCTGTCTGTGCCCCTGACCGAGGATATGGGAAGACGAACTGGAGTTCGACCCTGGGCTCTGCACGGAGGCTGCCCACTGCTCCAAGCTACACAGCTGGGATGGGTTAATGCAGAGTGTAATTTCCCCACGGGGATTAATCTAAATGAATCTAAATAGGAAAAAATTGAATGGGGCAGATAACATGCTTTTTTTTTATCAGAACAGAAATGGGAAATCTTGCGATCATATACATTGTCTGTGTCCTGCAGGGAGACAAACAACGAGCACATCCCATCCTGGCCACTACCACTTTGTCAACCTCCGAATGAGCAGGTACGAAGCCCAGAACTACTGCAGAGAGAAATACACCGAACTGGCCACCGTCAAAAATAAGGAGGACTTTGTCAAAGCCGTCACAACTGCTGGTGGTGACACAGTAGCTGCTAAGATTGAACGTGAACAGGGCTCTGACAATTGGAGCTGGCCTCTCTATGATCCAGATTTTTTCGGGGGGGAAGAGGCTGGCTTTAGGAACTGGAATAATAATGAACCAAACTCTGCTCACCGCGAGTATGCCTGTGGCCAAATGCATGCTCGTGGATCGTGGCAAGCCAAACTTTGCACAAACAATTGGTTCTTTGTTTGCTCTGACCGTAAGTATATCGGGATCTATTGTTACTAATTTATTTGTTTTCTCTAGGATTTTCAACAAAATCTTCCTGCAAGCCAATAGTTGCGCTACCTAAGTTATCTAAGTCAAGTGAATTTTATTTGTATAGCCCAATATCACAAATTAAGTGATAATCATGTTCTTTGACCCTATCAGCACAAGAAATTGTTTTTCGCTGTGATGCCTTCTTTGAATTTAATCTCTTGTGTAGAATTAAGGAAGCAAAAATATATGTCCGCTATGTTACTTTTTTTTCAGGAATATACATTTTGACAAAATAGGTACAATTGTAGAGTATGTCATTATTATGTAGTTATCACATAGGACAAACCCCCTGAAAAATATTTTCGGTAATATCTATTATGTCACACTAACATCCTAATCGAATTCTCATTTACAGGAGATAAGAACAAGTCAGCCAACCAGATATTTCGCTATATAACACAAGCGATGAACTGGCGACAAGCTCAGATCTACTGCAGAAACCATCACACAGACCTGGCCATTGTGCGGAACCAGGATGAGATTCAGAGGATAAAAGAAAAAGCACCAGAAAACCACATATTCTGGATTGGTTTACACAGAAACTCATGGGACTGGTCAAATTGGAGCGACTCCACCTTTACATTGCTAGAAACATACCGCTATTTTTGGACTGGTGAAAATCCAATTTGCACAGTTTCCCATTTGGACAAGAAAAGCAACTGTCCTGATTTGAACATTGAATCCAAGCTACCCTTCCTCTGTTATAGTGGTGTGTATTAACAGCTGTTGCTGCTATATATTTTCCTTCGGTGTATTACAAGAAAAGATGCCCCTTGATGACATCCTTTAAAGCTATTTAAAAGTGCACCTGTATAGCTACTTATGTCATGTCATTGTAAATTTCTACAACAGGAGCAAGTGAGCCAACAGCAGCTTGACTGCAAAATGTCATAGTCAAAGCCCATCTCCATAAGCAAACTGTAATATCCAGGCTATCCAGGTATAAGTGCTGGGAATTGTCCCAGAGAAGGAAGATGCTGATAAACTGCTCTGTATTTACAGCCAGGCACTATGCAGCTACCTATGCTAATGCCAGTGCACTATAATAGACCACAACAAGCATGTCACATTATAATTGTAGTACGTGTTGTATGTATTTTCATTACAATTGTTTAGTTCATAGGAAAAACAGGGTGAGGATGATGATGAGGATCCAGACCGTTGCTGACATGAGTGACCCATTCATCCAACAGCAGATCCTAAAGAAGGTGACTAACATGCACAAACACAAACGCACATGTGCATAGAGCACGCATGGTCTCACAGCAAGTGAAAACTAGAAGGGGTAAATAGGGTGGAGAAGAATAAATGTAGGCAGTGAAGCCTTTAATGCATTAAGTCCCAAGTGAAAGAGCAGGCAAATAATCAAGGTGGATTTTGGTTCAGATCTTAAGGTTGAAATCTATGATTTTTCTGATCTCTTCCTCCATCTGGCAGAGAGGCCAACAAGCAGGGTGTAGCAGCCATTGTTGCTTGTGTGCTATCAGCTCAGCGGTAAACAGTTTCCTACCCTTGTAAATATGGCATCATCACGGCAAAGCTAACACAGACAATCTAATGTATTACAAACTACATCAGACTATACGGGAACACCGTTTTACTGTAGAATTGGTAAATTAAATGCCCAAAATCATGTTTCAATTCTTTTTTTTTTGTCTGTTTGAGTAGGAACATGTTTGCTGTTGCGCCACTGTTTGTCCTACCCAATCAAAAAATTTCAACAGCAGTTTATGGAGAGCATCTCCAACCATGGGGAATTTACCAGTTAGTATTACATAACCAAACTCCATGGCCCAGGTGGATAAAATAGCGATTTACTAATGAAGAAAAATACCAGATTTCCGCTTTACTTTCATGCCATTTTTTTTTTTTTTTTGGTATTCAGCCAGAATTGCCTTTTATCAACTGAAAACAGAACACAATATCTGGGCATGTTCTCTCATTGTCTAAAACCAAAAAACTTATACTTGCCTTTGTCTCCAGCAGACTAGACTACAATGCAATGTTCATCAAACTCTTCAAAATAATCAGTCGACCTTGTATTGATGGTGACCATCCTAATGTACAGTAGCTCGCATAGAAGAATTTGGGGGAAAAGTGTGCAGACTGAGATCCTCTATCCAGGCCTCTCTTGTTGTACTCATGTCTCAGTTCGGGGTCAAAGGTGACAGGGCCTTTGTTGTGTAGCAACCTACCTAGGCAGGTTGTGCAGAACAGTGGCCTCTGGGCTAACAAGCCCCACTAGGTTACTACACTATTGGTCAGATATCTGTTTTGACGTGCATGTGTGTGTGTGTGCGCGCATGCATGTGTGTGTGTGGTGTGTGTGTTTTTGAGTTTTGAGGGAATAGTGGCAGGCTTTCCAGACAAGAACGCTTCCCTGTCTGCCATCGTAAAAAGTTTCACAACTGCTCTTGCCCTTGTATGAATAGTGCATATACTTTCCTGGAATACGGAGATTGGATGTTTGGAAATGTAAGAGGAGGTTCAGACATAATTGTTTGGGGGTGGCATGGGAGCTTCACCTGGTGGTTCCACCCAATAACAAAATTGTTTTTTGCAACCATCACAAAAGGCTGCTGTCTCACACCATTACAGATTCTACCTTTAAACCATTTCCAAAACCAATTTTTTTTTCTAAGAAGCTTCTTTGTAATGTTTTTATTAATATTTCAAATGTTTTTATTTTCCTTAAACTTCAATTTCTTCTACTATCGCTACCTTGTTCTGTGTACATAATACTACTGCTAGTAATAACACGTTACATAGATTTTGTCTTACCTGTAAGGCATTTTGTGAGCAGTTTGAAAAGCACTCTATAGATAATTGTTTTTATTTCTAATGTTTTTTTTCCTAACCTTGGTAGTTTGTTAACCAATTTTCCAGCTAGCAGCAGAGATAAAGATGGAGGGTGCTGAACTGCAGTGGAAGTTGGCTGCTTTGAGTTTGCACAAACAAGTTAAAAGAGGAGAGAGTATGACCACCACTCTTCACCTACACACTCACTCTTTCAAACCATACAACCATAGCTCACAATTATGGAACACCTCAACGAAAGCAGTTATTGAAAGCAGCAAGAATTTCGTCATCAGGTTTTATTTAAATGCAAAGGATTGTGAGAGTATGAAAGTATACAATGACACACAGAGAGGCAGAGACACTGATCATCCATTTGCTGGCCATTGGGAGGAAAACATATTTTAATGTAGTTTGAATATATTTGTAATGTATGACCACCAGCTGACTGGACTGATAGATTTCCTTTAAAAATGGACCTTGAATAGGATCTTAAAGACCACTTGGCTGCTAATTTGTGATTTCTCTCCCTACAGGACATTGTAGACATGGAATGAAGAAAAACATGAACTCAAGTCCCCTACTCGGACTGCAATCTGGCAGAAGATCTATTTAAGATATTTGTTTCAGATGACTTTTTTTTTTTTTTACTGTTATGGTGACAGAGGCTAGAACAACCCCCCCCCCCGAACAGGTGCATCGACTGACCAGAGGAGGCACTAGTGCACCGCCCAGGAAACACACCCACACCCACAGCCAGTTGTGTCTGTAGGTACACCAACTAAGCCGGGGGTCACACGGGGACTCAAACCGGCGAGCCCCGTGTTTGTAGGCAACGGAATAGATTGCTACACTACCTGGATGCCTCCTCTAATGTGTCACTGTCAGTTTCCTGGCCTTTCTTCTCCTCACCAGTGCAGTGATCAAAGATAAGATTAAGAGCCTCACATACAGTATATCGTTGTCATTGTGCTGCCACAGAAAGAATTGTGAGCAAGGCCTCAAAAAAGCTTTATATACCAGAGCTGCGAAAAAAAGTAATACAGAAACAATGTTGTGATTGTTTGCAAGAATGCCGACAAGTGTGGTTTCCGTGGGTGAAAGGTTCTATTTGGGAAAGGCTCCTGTGGGGGTTGCCATGGAAGCCAAGGGGAGTGAGGTGCGTGTGCTCAAACACACATACATGTGGGGGGGTCTGGGAGAGGAAGTGGGTCCATCTGATTGAATGGGCATCTGCCTGAACTCAATTTTATACACTGAATGTAGTCTTACCCATGACCGGTCATTTTTGACCGGGAACGCCAACAGGTGTACAAAATTTGAATAAAACACCCAAAATTTAATGAAAATTATCCAACAAATTGTTTTATGGGGGTTCCCCCTTTTTTGTCCCCAACAGTACTTGGTCAATTACCCTATTTTCCCGACCCGTCCCCTTCTATCGAGCCAGGGAGGACTGCAGACTACCACATGCCTCCTCCGAAGCATGTAGTCGCCAGCTGCTTTTCACCTGATGGTGAAGACGAAATGCGTGGGAGGATCATGCTATTTCCCTCAGCCCCCCCCCCCCCAAACAGGTGCCCCGACACCAATTAACATTTGTGTGTTAGATGCCCTGTGTGGACAAAGTCATGGGACCTTATGACAATCAGATTAAATGAAGTACATTTTTCAGAGAGAAAACTTGTAAATCGGTCCAATTAAACCGGAACACAACAGGAGGGTTAAGACAACTGAATGACTTTTAAGGATAATATTTGTCAATGAACTTGACATGATTGAATTAATCATGAATAATATTCAATAATAGTTTTCAATGAATTTTTTTTCACAACCCACAGAAACCCTGTTAACTCGCTGCTCTAAGTCTCCTTTCAAACAAGAGAAAAAAAATTGTTGCAAATCTTTTTTATTTTAGCATGATAAAAAACAACACGGGCGGCACGGTGGCACAGTGGTTAGCGCGGTCGCCCCACAGCAAGAAGGTCCTGGGTTTGAACCCCGGGATAGTCCAACCTTGGGGGTCATCCTGTGTGGAGTTTGCATGTTCACCCCGTGTATGCGTGGGTTTCCTCCGGGGGCTCCGGTTTCCTCCCACAGTCCAAAGACATGTAGGTCAGATGAATCACCCATACTAAATTGTCCCTAGGTATGAATGTATGCGGGCGGGTGTATGCCGGCTCTGTGTGATGGCCTGGCAGCCTGTCCAGGGTGTCTTCCCGCCTGCTGCCCAATGACTGCTGGGATAGGCTCCAGCATCACTGCGACCCTGAGAGCAGGATAAGCAGTTCGGATAATGGATGGATGGATGGAAAAAAACAACATCCAATTGATGTCTATGCCGAGACAGAACATCCATCTGTCCATTCATTATCCAAGCCGCTTATCTCAACCGGGGTCGCTGAGGCCCATCCCAGCAGTCATTGGGCGGCAGGCAGGGAGACACCCTGGACAGGTCGCCAGCCCATCACAGACAAGACAGGACCACCTACTGTATAATTACAAACAATTCTCAAAGTTTTATTCAAACCAAAAACAAGCTCAACATTACAAACAATTCTCAAAGTTTTATTCAAACAAAAAACAAGCTCAACATTGTGTAACATAAATAGCACAATCTGCAACATATACTAAGGCAGTAAAGAAGTAAAAGCCTTCCTGTTTGTTTCCCACAATTTTTAAATTAAGAGAGGGAAACTATAATTTAAGAGGGCTGTGTATTTTTGAAACATGTAAAGTGAGAACCAATGTAAAATACAGATGTATTTCAGTTTTGGGAGTCAAGCTATGGAACGGTCTTAATGATGAGCTGAAATTGTGTAGTCACTGTTGAGTTTCAGAAAATCTTTAAAATACAAAATAATTAAGGATTACAACTTAGTATGAATTCTTTTTTTCTTCCTTTTGTAATTCTGATATTCTAGTTTAACTCAAGAACTGTATGGGATAGGCAACAATAGGCCTTGGGCTTCAGGCTATTCCTTTTTCAGTCATTGATTGAGTTTTGTTGTGTGAAATGGACTGATGTAAATTTGTATGATGATGTTTTTTTTCTGCCTGTCGTATATACACACAAATGTAAAATGTATGACAGAAATAAATCATTCATTCAAGGCAATATGTGTTATGTTTATTTTAGTAACAGAACAAGGTTTATTTATCAAAATTTCATGGTCAAATTGGTGACAAAACCGAACAGCAAGAGGGATTCAGGAATGGTTACACACCTGGTGGCACTTCTCAATGTCTGTTCAGATTATTTATTTGCTTGCCTCCCCAGTGAAGCTCTGTGCCTTTGAAATGAAGGGCTTTGCCATTTGGCGGAGATTTTGTATTTCAGCCTCTTCCTCTTCTATCGCCTTTGTGCAGATACGCTGCACTTTGCTGTGAAGTTCCTCCAGGGATCTCTGTTGGTGTAGCAGAACCATAAGAGCCAAAGGTCAGCCAAATACAGTGCACTCAATTCCCAACACCAACACCCCAGTCAGGATTTTTGCTCACATTTACCCATTGAGTGACCTGATTCATTTACTTTAAAAAAGGGATCAGTAACTGGGATCAGCTTAGTCAGTAACTTAATATAGTGGACAAAGTGAGCGTGATATGAACCGTCAGTTTCTGAAGGACTGTTTTGAAGCCCAATCATCGTTTTAAGCGTCACTATGTTGTGTTTTTGAAGAGCAGGTTTGCACTGTGGAAGTAGGAGGGTGGTGACTGGCTGAAGCGAAGCTGCCAAAAGCACAAATTAATTCTGAAAATGTTTTCAGAGGAGGCAGCAGAAGCAGTCCCGCTATTGACTATGCCATGCAAATCACAGCACCCTATTCCAACCCTATAATCCTAATCTAAATTTAATTGAAAAAAAAATCACCATTGTGATTACACCATACAACAGAAGTGAACTTAGCAATCTTCGATAGCCCTGTCTGTGCCTGTCAGATCTACGTCAGAGTTTGTTTTACCACATTTACATTTCCTTTGAGTTAACATCCGGTTTGCGGTGGTATCTAGGACAGAGGCCAGGTTTTCAGTCATTACAGTTTGCAAGTTAGATAAAGCTTTACCTCCACAACAAACAGGTGGTTGGCAGCAGTGGTGAACACAGAAGCGAGGTTGTTCACAACTGTTCGTCTCTCCTCATTGGTTTCTTGCAGCACTAGGTGGTACCTGTGAGAGAACGGAAACCCATGTCTCTTTTCTGACATAACCAAAGGCAGTGGAGAATGAGGTGTTTTAGTTTTCATGCTCATGCTTAGCCTTTATTTTGTCATGAGAAATTGGCAGGGTCAGAGTTGTGACATAAATGGGTGTCTCAGAGCCTTTGAGTTGGGTTACTGCAATATTTTGGGGTGGCCATTTTGGATCCACAATCCCCAAAGTTCATCACATAAAATCTGCCTGCTAGAAAAATATGATCTGACCCTGTAAGGCAGTCATGCTGAGGATGATAAAATAAATAAATAAACCCCTTACTGCTGCTGTGCTGCCTTAAGTTGTTGCAAAGCTTCATCATAGCCATGGTGTACTTTCTTTTCTAGAAGCATCTGATGGTTTTCAACTGAGTCCACCTCTGCTGACCACTTCTGCTCCTCAAGTGCATGCTCCTACAAATAAAATACATTGAGTAAATTAAATGCATGAGTAAATGGTGAGAGCATTAATGACAAATATATTTTTTCCCACCCCTTTATAATTTTTTGTTTTCTCCCTGCTGAATGGGCGACAACAGTGTTCCAAGTTAAGAGGACCTGAACTAAATGGTATCCGGTCATTCCATTATGTATCTTATGTTATAGTTTGATATGCACGGGTGGGCAAGAGTTGTGCTTTAAAAGTAAATACATATTTGCCCACTTAGAAAATGCAGTCATGAAAACTTTCATTTTCTGTTATGTACAGGCAAAACAAACAGCTGCTCAGCGAGCCAACAGAAAAGATACTAATGGCGTGCAACACCTAAAAATAGGCTTTTTATCTACGGTACAGTACCGCGCAATAGAACAGCAAAACTCTAGATGTTAACTCTGCATGCATCAATATGCCTCTACAATGTGTATTTTATGTAGATAGTTGCTAGTAGGCTACACAATGCTATATACTGTACGTGTACTAGAACCTAATATGCCAATTGCACAATTGTATGTCTTCCACTTCCGGTGTGGGGAGATGGCAGC
Organism: Lampris incognitus; assembly: GCF_029633865.1. Lineage (NCBI taxonomy): Eukaryota > Metazoa > Chordata > Actinopteri > Lampriformes > Lampridae > Lampris > Lampris incognitus. The sequence continues at coordinate 119,516,767 of NC_079211.1, forward strand.
GCAAAGTCACGTTTGCAGCGGCCTCATCCAGTACCGCTGTGGGAATTTTTTTTTTTTAGTTTAGATATGTGTGTTAGTTTGGATAGATGTGTTCTTGTAGTTTTTGGATATGTGTTTTTGTCTGTATTGCACTGCTGTGGGCTGGGGGAAATTATGTTTTGTTTCATTCATGTGTGCAAGTGCATGAAATGAAAAATAAAGTGTTTCTGACTCTGATGTCATCTGTACCTGCATGTCATGCTCTAGTCGCTCATCAAGCCTGCGAATCTGCTCTCGCATTTGCCTCAGATCATTCGACTTGTCCAAGATATTGGAATTCACCTAGGAAAGACACTTGACTGTGTTAATGCATCTCAAGAAAAAAACACACACACCACACAGAAACTTTACCTGCATGTACCTCTTGGACTCATGATAGAAAAAAACTAAGAGTATCACAGATCTTGGCAAATTCCGCTCATATTTTAAGATTGCACAAAAAGGAGGCCAAGACAACTCTCAAAACATAAGTTACGAATATATTGTGGACTGGCTTTCGGTCAGAAATGAGTAAAATTTCATCACTGAATCAATCTGTACATGTATTAGAGCAATATCGATTGAGGAAATGCATCGAAACGCAATTGCAAGGCATGGCATTACTGTACCTGCTCGACAGACTCCTCTAGACTAAGCTTCATGTTGGTTAGTCGACTGCTTTCTTCCTCCACATTGCCAATCAGTGTTCTCAGAGGCATCTGAAAATAGATCACACATTAGTAAGAAACACTACCAATTATCACAAAATAAACGACAGAATTTAACAGGCCTATGATGGAATAAATCTAAACATTACAGCACAAAAATACATAACTAAAGCAAAAAGTGTAAAGCCAAACTGCTAATTAAAAAGAAACAGTGAGCTAAACTTATTCCATTTTTCTTCTGTTGCTGTGAATTTTCTTCTGTTGCTGTTAATTTAGAGCCATAATTAATTTAGAATAGTCTCTCTTCAAAGCTATAGCTAATCATGCATCTACCCGCACAACTGAACTACAAAACTGGATGTGACAACCAAATTGTTCCAAGTCCAGTGAGCAGAAACCATTGGGTCCACTGGAAGATCCTACTAAGTATATTAGTTCTCTGCAAGACCTTTACCCACTTTCTTAGTGCAAGTCAATGGTTTGGATCTGAATAGAAAGGTTTAAAGCCTTGCATACCTGTATTTGTGTCTTATGCTGGACAATAGTCCCGGGTCCATAGTCAGAGGAGCTCTTGATCTCAAAATCATGACCGCCGGCATTCTCTGCAGAAACTGGGATCAGCTTTAGTTTGCGGGCTAGTTTATGGTATTCCGCTAATTTCAGCTCTGCCTGGAATAACAGGTGGGGGGTGGGGGGGGCCGTCTCACAGTCAAATCATTCTTCAAATTAATTTTTAGGGCAGACTAGTGTGGAATATGATCAATGCTGACCAATTACAGTAGGTTCAATTTCAGCTGAGAATACTACACACTGGAAAACAAAATGCATGTCATACCACCTGTTGTGAAACTAAGCCAAAATCCTCACTGAACTTCAAAATGCACTTTCTAGATAGATTACTTCCTAAAACTTGTAATAAGAATATTAATTGCAACTCTGACAAAAAAAGATTCCATTTTAGCTTTATCATAAATGATAGAACCTGTGCGATGTGTCCCATCATGAGCTGAGCATGTCATTCGTCCATTGATCAACAGACTCAGATTCTCCTCCCTCACGTACTACAAGGAAGACATACATACATTCTCTTTGACTTTGGCAAGAGTGATCTCTTCATTCCACACGTGCTGTTGGGCCTCTTCCATGGTCTTGGTGAGGCTGGAGATGGTCTGCTGAAGCTCCTTCTTCTCTCTGTTGATCCTTTCTACATCAGATGGAGTAAATTTCTGGTTCTTCAAGATGTGCTGCAGTTTTTCCTTCTCCTGATTTACAGATTCCACATGGTGACCTGCAATGACATAGTGTGAGTGTGCAAATTAAGAGTTCATACGCATTGTCAAATTTACTGACTTTCCCCGTTTTTCATGGCCGTATGAACCCTGCAAAAAAAGTAAAAAAAAAAAAAAAAGTTGAATCAATTCATCTAACATCACTTATTGACAGAAACATTTCATCACTCATCTAAGTGACCTCTTCAGTCTAAACTGACTGCAGGTATCCCCACCCTTATAAACAATAGTTGCATAACTACCGAAACCAATGACCAGTTTCATATGCATATTCATGACCATTAACTACAGTTTCAATAGCCATGTGTACCATTCAGAGGATTTGGGAATGTTTGCAATCACAGTATTGTAAGATGGTGACAGATGTACTCTTAGCCCCCCACCTCCCAGTTCAGGGATGGTCATCCAAAGGAGTTGAATCAAGTGAATCACTTGATTCAACTCCTTTGGATAACCATGACCTGGATGAATGATAACATTCACAGACATGTTCAGGGATGGTCGTTACCTCTTCATAGATGGCCTCTTTGATTCCCCATTCAAACCAGCATTCCTCCCTATCAAGGATATGCACATCCTCATCCTTGAAAGAATGGCCACTGGCCTGAAGATGGGTGTGGACTGCAGAGTCCTGGCCTGACATGTTGGTTCTTCTGTGTTATGTTATTCTCTTGGCCAGCGTTTGTTTAGTTTCCCCAGCGTAAAACTAGTGGTGATTCCATATGTGGCGGGAGAGTCACAAATGTCGAGACGTGTATTTTCCAAACACCAAGTCTCAGCTGCTTTAAAACTCCAAAAAACACTGTGCCAGAAATTGGTCCACGCCAAGGATCAGGTCCCCCAGCAAACAGCAATATAGTGTACAGGGATGGTCGTTCCCTCTTCCCACAGAACTGTATTGTTTATAAGGGTGGGGATACCTGCAGTCAGTTTAGACTGAAGAGATCACTTAGATGAGTGATGGTACGTTTCTGTCAGTAAACATCATGTCCAGATGAACTAATTCAACTTTGATTTTCTAACCTGGATTATTGAGCATGCATAGACACCTTCAAAAAAATGGGGGGTTTTCTGTTTGTTTTTGGGGTTTTTTTTAAATCAGGTATATGTTGATTAATTTCAATCATCCAGGTAAATAAATAAAAAAATAAATGAATATCCAAAAGAGGTTTAAGTCCAAATCCATTCAATCACTGGAAATTACCTCAAACTGACAATGTCCAGTGAATAGATTTAAACCTCTTCTAGAGTTTTAATTAGGCAAACAAAATGAAGTCTCAGCTGAATACACAGCATTGATTAACTGCAAAATTCCCAGCACCACTTTCCTTTGATATTGTTGCCATGTCTGACAAAAGTTCCAAGATGAGCTCTGCCAAAATAACTAGGTTAGGTAATTACAAAAACTTCAATGTCAGTTCAATATGTTAAATACACCAATATACCAAGCTGACTTCATTATTTTCTTTGCCATATATCACATTTTGTTGATGTTAATTAAGACACAAACGCCAATAGCTCAAATCATATACCAGTTTGAAAATTCTCCTTCAAGCCCTACTACTACCACTTTCAGCTGCTCCCGTTAGGGGTCACCACAGCGGATCATCCGTTTCCATTTCTTCCTGTCTTCTGCATCTTCCTCTGATACACCAGCCACCTGCATGTCCTCCCTCACCACATCCACAAACTTCTTCTTTGGCGTTCCTCTTCTCCTCTTCCGTGGCAGCTCCATATTCAGCATCCTTCTCCCAGTATACCCAGCATCTTTCCTCCACACATGTCCAAGCCATCTCAATCTTGCCTCTCTTGCTTTGTCTCCAAACCGTCCAACTTGAGTGGTCCCTCTAATATAATCGTTCCTAATTCTGTCCTTCTTCGTCACTCCCAATGAAAATCTTAGCCCAACCTCCCTTAATTACTGTTGATGTGTTCAGTAAAATTGAGATGTACACTGCAACTAGCTTCAATATTACATCAGCAGTAGGTAGACTAAGATGAGTGTAGTAACTTATTCATGCAGATGCAAGTGTTTTTTCATAGCTTTTATAAATCAAGGCCAAAGTGTGGTCTCTCATAAAGTAATCCATAAAGGCACTTCCTGAAGATCACATTTAGGTTCAGGAGATTTAATAGTGCTCCAAACTAAAATTTCACACTGGTGGCACTGGTGCCACCAAGTCTCTCAGATGGTAACACCAATGCCCAACTTGGTGCCACCTCTTTTGTTTTGTGGCATACCATAAAAAATAATGAGTATTGTCCTAGAAATGTTTTAATATTCCTTTACCAGACGTGTTATATTTATGGGGAAATTAGGAGAGGGAGACTTTGTATGAAATAAAGACTTGTGCAACTTTAATGTCCCATGTTTGAAGTTGATTGTGGCTGTAACGATCTTTACAGTAGCATAGTTTCCACCGGCACCCTGCTGGCCAACAGTACTGGTGGTGGTCATTGGTAACCTGGGCCTCGACCGATCTGGTATGCAAATCTGATTTATGATCCGCATATTTGATTTGGCAAAGATTTTACGCCGGATGCCCTTCCTGACGCATTTATCCAGGCTTGGTACCAGCACTATGAATTCGCTGGCTTGTGTGTTGCCAGCACCGGAACACCACACTCTGCACAGTGCATTCCTTTCATTTCCTTGTTCAAGCTCACCCAAGAAAATTCAACTAGCCATTTCTGTCATAAAACGTGTATCTTTTTGCCTTGACTGGCCAGCAGGGCCAACCCTACAAACGCGAATGTCCCTGACTGATTGAGTGATCAATTTAACACAACTTGGCCACTGGATCAGGTGACCAATGATGGTTCCAGCTAGCGGAGACCAAAAACATCACTGAAATTACACGATTGGTTGGATGACCAATGACGTTGCCGATAAACATGGAAGTGGGTGTTTCCCTATTGGCCATGAATCAGCACAGCAGTTCGTACTCTAACGAACATATTATATTGCTACTCGTGGACACTACAGAAATGCCTCATTACAAAAAAGGTCCAATTCACAAACAGCAACACTAATAGCCACACGCAGTTAGAGTGAAAATTATTAGTGTCTCCAGAGACTTGGTGGTAACTGAAGCATATTTATAAGGGATGTCATGCCCAGACTTTCCAGTGATCATGGCAGCAGTAAATGTAGCCAGGTAATTATTTCATATAAAATAAATAAATTGATGCTATTTAACTGTATAAATAACAACCCAGCCACTAAGGATGCACAAGCCAGTGCATTCTTAGTGCCGGTCCCAAGCCCAGGTTGCGCCAGAAAGGGCATCCGGCGTAAAATCTTTGTGAAATCAAATATGCGGATCATAAATCAGATTTCCATACCGGCTCGGTAGAGGCCCGGGCTACCAACGACTGCCACCGGTACTGTTGGCCAGCAGGGTGTCGGTGAAAACTATGCTAATGTTGGGCGAAGAAGTGGGAAGACATGTCCAGAGGCAGCGGGAGAGGACGAAGGGTAGGAGTGTGGAGATGAAAGTCGGAACTTTGAATATTGGCACCATGACTGCTAAAGGGAGAGAGCTGGCTGATATAATGGAGAGAAGGAAGGTTGATATACTGTGTGCAAGAGACCAGATGGAAGGAGAGTAAGGCCAGGAGCATCGCAGGTGGATTCAAACTGTTCTACCATGGTGCCGATAGGAGGAGAAATGGGGTAGGGGTAATTCTGAAGGAAGAGTATGTCAAGAGTGTGTTGGAGGTGAAGAGTGTGTCAGACAGACTGATGAGTATTAAGCTGGAAATCGAAGGTGTGATGATGAACATTATCAGCGCATATGTCCTGTAAGTTGGGTGAGATGGAAGAGAAAGAAGAATTCTAGAGTGAGTTGGATGAAGTGGTAGAGAGGATACCCAAGGAAGAGAGAGTGCTGACTGGAACAGACTTCAATGGGCATGTTGGTGAAGGGAATAGAGGTGATGGGAAGGTATGGTGTCGAGGAGAGGAATGTGGAGGGACAGACGGTGGTGGATTTTGCGAAAATGATGATAATGGCTGTGGTGAATACATATTTCAAGAAGAGGGAAGAACATAGGGTGAGGTATAAGACTGGAGGAAAGTGCACACAGGTTGACTAGATCTTATGCAGGAGGCATGATCTGAAAAGAATTGGAGACTGCAAGGTGGTGACAGGAGAACGTGGCTAGGCAGCATCAGATGGTGGTCTGTAGGATGACTTTGGAGATCAGGAAGAGACTGAAAGCAGAGCCAAGGAACAAATGGTGGAAGTTGAAGAAGGAAGACTGTTGTGTGGAGTTCAGGGAGGAGTTAAGACGGGCACTGGGTGGTAGTGAAGAGTTGCCAGATGACTGGGCAACCACTGCCGAAACAGTGAGGGAGAGCTAGGAAGGTACTTTGTGTGTAATCTGGAGAGAGAAAGGAATACGGGGAGACTTGGTTCTGGAATGAGGGAGTACAAGAAAGTATAGAGAAGAAGAGGTTGGTAAAGAAGAAGTGGGATAGTCAAGAGAGATGAAGAAAGTAAACAGGAGTACAAGGAGATGCGGCGTAAAGTGAAGAGAGAGGTGGCGAAGACAAAGGAAAAGGCATATGGTGAGATGTATGAGAGGTTTAACTAAGGAAGGAGAAAAGAACTTGTACCAATTGGCTAGACAGAGGGACCGAGCTGGGGAGGATGTGCAGCAGCTTAGGGTGATGAAGGATAGAGATGAAAATGTGTTGACAAGCGAGAACAGTGTGTTGAGAAGGTGGAAGGAGTACTTTGAGGAGCTGATGAAGAAAATGAGATGGGAAAAAAAGAAGGTTGGATGATGTGGGGATATTGAATCAGGATGGATTAGCAAGGATGAAGTGAGGGCGGCTATGAAGAGGATGAAGAGTGGAAAGGCAGTTGGTCTAGATTACATACCTGTGGAGGCATAGAGGTGTTTAGGAGATGGCAGTGGAGTTTTTAAGTAGATTGTGTAACACAATCTTGGAAAGGGAAAGCATGCCTGAGGTGTGGGGAAGAATCATACTGGTACCGATTTTCAAGAATGAGGCTGATGTGCAGAGCTGTAGTAACTAGAGGTATAAAGTTGATCATCCACAGCATTAAGATATGGGAAAGAGTAGTGGAAGCTAGGTTAAGAGGAGAGATGATGATTAGCAAGCAGCAGTATGATTTCATGCCACAATAGAGCACTGCAGATGTGATGTTTGCTTTGAGAATGTTGATGGAGAAGTATAGAGAAGGTCAGAAGGAGTTACATTGTGTTTTTGGATTTAGAGAAAGCATATGACAGGATGCAGAGAGAGTAGGTGTGGTATTGTATGAGGAAGTCGGGAGTGGCAGAGAAGTACGTAGGAGTGGTGCACGATATGTATGAGGGCAGTGTGACTGCGGTGAGGTGTACAGTGGGAATGACGGATGGGTTCAAGGTGGAGGTGGGATTACATCAAGAATCGGCTCAAAGCCCTTTCTTGTTTGCAATGGTGATGGACAGGTTGACGAACGAGATCAGGCAGAAGTCTCCATGGACTATGACGTTCACAGATGACATTGTGATCTGTAGCGAGTAGGAAGCAGGTCGAGGAAAGCCTGGAAAGGTGGAGGTATGCACTAGAAAGAAGAGAAATGAAAGTCAGTAAGAGCAAGACGGAATATATGCGTGAATGAGGGGGACGACAGCGGAATGGTGAGGATGCAAGGAGTAGAGGTGACAAAGGTGGATGAGTTTAAATAACTGGGGTCAACTGTTCAAAGTAACGTGCGGAAGAGAGGTGAAGAAGAGAGTGCAAGCAGGGTGGAGTTGGTGGAAAGAGTGTCAGGAGTGATTTGCAACAGAAGGGTACCAGCAAGAGTGAAAGGGAAGGTTTAAAGATAGTAATGAGACCAGCTATGTTACATGGATGTTGGCACTGACGAAAAGACAGGAGGTGGAGCAGGAGGTGGCAGATTCACCTGACCTACACGTCTTTGGACTTTGGGAGGAAATTGGGAGGAAACCGGAACAACTGGAGGGAATCCACACAGACACGGGGAGAAAATGCAAACTCCAAACAGAGGACAACCCGGGGCTCGAACCCAGGATGTTCTTGCTGTGAGGTGACCATGCTAACCACTGCGCCACCATGCTGCAATTAATTTTTTTTTTCTAATTTAATAATTAATTTTTTAATTAATTGTATTGAATATCCTAATATTAATGTAATAAGAATCCTAATAGTCTGAATGTTCTCATTCATCCAGGTCATAGTTATCCAAAGGAATTGAATCAAGTGCAACTGGACTTGGTTATATATCCGTGAAGACGTTTCGCCTCTCATCCAAAAGGCTTCATCAGTTCGTGCCTTTCTGACTAGACCAAGCTAGTCTGACTGAAGAATCCTGTCCCTGAAGAATCCTAATAAAAATAAGAACGAACCCAGGACCTTCTTGCTGTGAGGCAACCACATTACCCACTGTGCCATCGTGCTGCAATTAATCAACTAATTAATTTATTTATTTATTAATTGATTAATTTTTACAATTAATTGTATTGAATATCCTAATAAGACTTTCAAAGGTAGCTGTCCTAAGTGATACAGAAACTTTCGGTCTGTGTCAATTAAATATGTCTGGGCCATGATGACTGGATCACAATTCAGCTATTTTGAGTTAAAAAAAAAATTAACTGTTTAATCTGTGGTAATTACTATAACAGACCGAAGCTAAAGAATCAGAATAATGTTTATTGGCCATGTAGGTTGGCACATACAAACCCCAATTCCAATGAAGTTGGGATGTTGTGTAAAATGTGAATAAAAACAGAATACAATGATTTGCAAATCCTTTTCGACCCATATTCAATTGAATACACTACAAAGACAAGATATTCAATGTTCAAACTGATAAACTTTATTGTTTTTTGCAAATATTCACTCATTTTGAATTTGATGTCTGCAACACATTCCAAAAAAGCTGGGACAGGGGCAAAAAAAGACTGGGAAAGTTGAGGAATGCTCAAAAAACACCCGTTTGGAACATTCCACAGGTGAACACGTTAATTGGAAACAGGTGAGTGTCATGATTGGATATAAAAGAGCATCCCCGAAAAGCTCAGTCATTCACAAGCAAGAATGGGGCGACGTTCACCACTTTGTGAACAACTGCGTGAGCAAATAGTGCAACAGTTTAAGAACAACATTTCTCAACGTACAGTTGCAAGGAATTTAGGGATTTCATCATCTACATGATTTTGATGATAATATCATCAAAAGATTCAGAGAATCCGGAGAAATCTCTGCACGTAAGCGGCAAGGCCGAAAACCAACATTGAATGCTCATGACCTTCGATCCCTCAGGCAGCACTGCATTAAAAACCGACATCATTCTGTAAAGGATATACCACGCGGGCTCAGGAACACTTCGGAAAACCATTGTCAGTTAACACAGTTTGTTGCTACATCTACAAGTGCAAGTTAAAACTCTATCATGCAAAGCGAAAGCCATATATCAACAACACCCAGAAACGCCGCCAGCTTCTCTGGGCCCGAGCTCATCCGAGATGGACTGACGCAAAGTGGAAAAGTGTGCTGTGGTCTGACGAGTCCACATTTCAAATTGTTTTTTGGAAATCATGGACGTCGTGTCCTCCAGGCTAACGAGGAAAAGGACCATCCAGATTGTTATCAGCGCAAAGTTCAAAAGCCAGCATCTGTGATGGTATGGGGGGGTTGTTAGTGCCCATGGCATGGGTAACTTGCACATCTGTGAACGCACCATTAATGCTGAAAGGAACATACAGGTTTTGGAGCAACATATGCTGCCATCCAAGCGACGTCTTTTTCAGGGACGCCCCTGCTTATTTCAGCAAGACAATGCCAAGCCACATTCTGCACGTGTTACACCAGCGTGGCTTCGTAGTAAAAGAGTGCAGGTACTAGACTGGCCTGCCTGCAGTCCAGACCTGTCTCCCACTGAAATGTGTGGCGCATTATGAAGCGCAAAATACAACAACGGAGAACCCGGACTGTTGAGCAACTGAAGTCATACATCAAGCAAGAATGGGAAAGAATTCCACCTACAAAGCTTCAACAATTAGTGTCCTCAGCTCCCAAACACTTATTGAGTGTTGGTAAAAGGAAAGGTGATGTAACACATCAAATGCAGGCATCAAATTCAAAATGAGTGAATATTTGCAAAAAAACAAAGTTTATCAGTTTGAACATTAAATATCTTATATTTGTAGTGTATTCAATTGAATATAGGTTGAAAAGGATTTGCAAATCATTGTATTCTGTTTTTATTTATGTTTTACACAACGTCCCAACTTCATTGGAATTGGGGTTTGTACATGGAATTTGACTCCGGTTTGGTGGAAAAGACATGAGGCGGAGCTGAAGGTGGCAGAGTTGAAGATGCGAAGATTTTCAGTTGGAGACAAAGCACGAAAGGCAAGATTGAGATGGTTTGGACATGCAGAGAAGAGATGCTGGGTATACTGGGAGAAGGATGCTGAAGATGGAGCTGCCAGGCAAGAAGAAAAGAGGACAGCCAAAGAGGAGGTTTATGAATGAGGTGAGAGAGGACATGCAGGTGGCTGGTGGGACAGAGGAAGATGCAGAGGACAGAAAATGGAAACGGATGAGCCGCTGTGGCGACCCCTAATGAGAGCAGCCGAAAGTAGTAGTAGTAGAATGAGTGCACATTCCCTCAGACGGACAGGCACCCAGAGATGGATGAGCCAGCGTGGCATAGTGATACTTGAGGAAGAATTACTCAGGGGGGCAAAGGTGGAGTGGAAAAATGGCACAAAAGCAGCAGAAATGGACGAGCAAGTGGCTGGTGTGACAGAGGCATTTGCAGAGGACAGGAAGAGATGGAAACAGATGATCCACTGTGGCGACCCCTAATGGGAGCAGCTAAAAGTAGTAGTAGCAGTAGTAGATTAATAATATAACGACACATGCAAGTATCTGACCATATATCTCTTCCTGACTTAATCAGCTGGCCCCCATCAAAATTAAAATAGTCATATTCATACACTCAGGTCCCTGGTATACTTCTAACTCCATCAAATTAAATCCCATAAGCTCCAGCTTGAAAGACTGCAAGAAAACAAGCAATGTGAAGGGAAGGCACTGCCAGCCAACATTAGCAGATGAGAGGAAAGCACTCATGACTCTCAGTAAGGACAATAATCTCATCATCCTTCCAGCAGACAAAGGCAGATGCACTGTTGTATTAAACCAGACACACTATCATGATAAAGCTATGACATTACTTAGCGACATGAATACTTATGAGCCCCTGAAACGAGATCCAGGCAGTGGTTACAAGGAAAAGGTGATAGATTGTCTGAAGCTGTTAGAACAGGAAAATGCTATTGACAGAATTTTGTACCACAGATTATACCCAGGGAAAGCTACACCCAGTCTGTATGGTTTATCCAAGATGATGAAACAGGATATATTATTGCGGCCTGTTGTTTGTATGATTAACTCATACAAACAAGTTTCTAGCATCTGTTCTTAACCCGTTGGTAGGCAGTAACGAACATCACATTCAGAACACTATGGATTTTGTGGATAAGGTGAGGGACATCATTAAGGAGGGGGATGAAACAATGGTCTCTTATGATGTTAAGTCTGTCTTCACGTGCATTCCTGTTGATGAAACAATGGAGGTAGTCCGTATGAAATTAAAAAACGACCCCACCCTTAGCAATAGGACCATCCTAACACTGACCAAGTCTGTCTGCTCCTGAAGCTGTCTTCAGTCCATGTATGTCACATACAGGGCACAGTACTATAAGCAGAAGCATGGGTGTGCAATGGGTTCTCCAGTTTCATCTATAGTGGCCAACTTGTATATGGAGGAAGTGGAAAAGAGGGCTCTGATGTTCTATCCAGGGACACCACGTAGCCATTTGTGGACGACACCGGAGCTAAAATTAAATCTCAGGACGTACCACATTTCACCGACCACATTAACTCTGTGGACAACCACATCAAGTTCACTAGGGAAGATGTCAAAAATGACAGGCTGGCCTTCTTAGACTGAAATTGCAATTGGTGAAGGGGGACATTTGATTGTTGATGTTTACTGTAAACCCCTGAACCCCAATAAGTGGCCCGTGGGTCAGGTTCGGTCCACAAGAGCCAAATATCTGACCTGCACTGACCCACTGGCACTAACACACCTGTCATAACGTGATATAAAGTGCGCAACATGTGACATACTTTATTTTGACCTCACCCCACACTTGACCTATGCCACAGAGCACATGTAGACATAAAACATACTCCATGCTCTCTACGGTCCTTGACTAGACAGAGAAACTCACCAACTATGTCACAGATCATCAATAACTGTCCTACACTAAGAACATGGCCTGCATGAAAAAGCAAAAAGTTAACCAGGAAAACTTGTCAGTTCAAATCTGACTGGACTGATCAGCTTTGTTTTATTTTACCAGACCATGCCAATGCCAAGCCTCAGTGGGCTCTACAGCAACACAACATCCTGTCCTTAGACCCCCTCATCGAATAAGGAACAACTCCCTAAAAAAAAAAAACCTTTAACATGGAGAAAAAATAGGAAGAAACCTCAGGAGGAGTGACAGAGGAGGGATCTCTCTCCCAAGATAACATCATGAAAGCACTCCATTTCTACTATCTGTAAATCAACATCAGCACAAGGGAGTGAGTGCAACAGCTGCATCATTGCATGTTTTATAGAACCTTGCTAAAGCTAGGATGCCATTCGCTGATGCTGAGTTGATTAAAACATGTGCAGTTGCTATGGTCAGTGAAGTTTTAAGTCATGATGAGAAAAACAAAAAAAAAACGGTTATGGAGCTATTAAAGCAGTTGCCATTGTCAGCTAACACGGCAACAAAAAGAGTAGAACTTTTAGCGGTGGAGCGTTTTACTAATCAACTTGTCATGTGACCAAAATGATACGGAACAGGCTATCTGTGTTCGCAAAATATTTGGATGGGAAGACGTTACGGGAAGAGCTACTTTGTTTGCTTTCTCTGCCTAGGCGCAAAACTGGGGAAATCATCTTTACTGAATTAACACAGTTCTTTGAGAAGAATGGCTTGGATGTGTGCAAAATTGTGTCCGTTGTCACCGATGGTGCTCCTTCAATGGTGGAACAACACAAGGGCTTGGTAAGCAGGGCTTGCTGCTCTTAACCCAGCGCTCTTAGCATTTCATTGCATTATTCACAAATCAGTGTTGTGCACTAGACTGTGTGGGAAAATGAAAGAAGCAATGGATACTGTGATGAGACTGGTAAAATTCATTCGCGAGAGTTCTAGTCTACAACATCGCCTTATCCGAGCATTGGTGGAGGAAATGTCAGCGGAACACAAGGATCTTTTGCAGCATAATGATGTTCACTGGCTGAGCAAAGGCCATACACCCGTTTGAGAGGGTGTGCGACTTGCGCGATGAGCTTGTGTCATTTTTATCCAGACTGCAGAGCGAAAAAAGTTCAAGAATATCTGAGGTTTTTAAGTGACAACAAGGTGATGGCATATGTTATTTTTTGTGTGATATCACGTCTTATCTAAATCACATTTATCGGCAATTACAAGGCAAGAACCACACTGCTGTGGACATGTACGAGGCGGTTAACACTTTCCGGTCAAAGCTGAATCTTTTGGAGCAAGACATTCACAGGAGAAAGTTGCCCTTTCCACGTCTGCGGGAGCATTGCAAGAAGAACGAAATGCAGGAGGATCCAGCGATGAAGAATTTCATGATGAGCCTGGCAGAGAACTACCAAGGAAGGATTTGAAAGCTCCCCTAAACTCTCAGGTGACATCTTCCTCTTCCTGAGACAGCCGTTCTGTTTTGGCTGACAGCCAGTGGACTGCAGAGGCAAAAAGAACGGTACCTTCCATAAATGAGGCAACTCTTCAGATGGAGATCTTAGAGATGGGAACATCTGATTTGCTCAAAAGCACAAAATAAGGACGTTGGAGTGAGTGACTTTTGGATCAACGTGGTTCCCCAAGCTCGATTCAAAAACATGAGAGCTATTGTAATACTCCTACTCACAGATTTGACCAGAAATGTACAGCGCTTTGAGTGGCTGTTGCAGCTAGAAAAGCGCTATATAAAATGTAACTTGATTGATGATTGAGGATTACTCACAATTTTCTGTCATCGTTTTCTTCAATGAACTCAATCAATAACCAGGAAAGAAACAGACTCCAATACACATCTTGGCCAGTGCCTCAGGCTTGCCACAACAGAAGACAGACCCAACATCAGAAGGATTGTCTCATCCCGTCACTCTCACTTCTCTCACTGACTGGTGAATGAACATCCATTTATTTTTTTCCATAATTAAAAGGTCGGTTTTGGACTTATTTTGTTTCAAGAGCTCATCTTTTTTTTGCGTGTGTGTGTGTGACCATCAACACATGCTTTAAGATTCCCAGGCCTAAATTATTACCACTAATACTGCTAAAACAATAATAATCGTAATAGCAGCAACAATATCTGCACATAAAACAACTTATGCTGGTGTAATGGAAAAACCCCCCGGAGATTTTGGCCCTTGGCTTGGCATGCATGACATGACATGACCTGGCCCTTGGGGAAAACTAACTGGGGTGTGTGTGTGCATGTGTGTGTGTGTGTGTGTGTGTGTGTGTATGTGTGTGTGTATATATATCCATTATTCAAACCGCTTGTCCTGCTGTCAGGGTCACGGGGATGCTAGAGCCTATCTCAGCAGTCATTGGGCGGCAGGCAGGTAGAAAGACACCCTGGACAGGCCGCCATATATATATGTATATATGTATATGTATATATGTATGTATGTATGTATGTATGTATGTATGTATGTATGTATGTATGTATGTATGTATGTATGTATACATACATATATATATATACATACATACATATATACATATACATACATATACATACATATATATATATACATATATATACATACATACATGTGTGTGTGTGTGTGTGTGTGTATATATATGTATACACACACACACACACACACACACACACACACACATCCATCGTCTTAACTGCTTATCCTGCGCTCAGGGTCACGGGGATAATGGAGCCTATTCCATATATATACATATATATATACACATACATATACACACATACACATATATATACACACACACACACACACATACATATATATGTGTGTATGTATGTATGCGTGTGTATGTATGTGTGTGTATATATATATATATATATATCCTCTGAGAATCGTCACCTTAACATGGTGGAGGAGTTTGTGTATCCCGGTGATCCTGGGAGCTGTGTTGTCCGGGGCAATAGCCCCTGGTAGGGTCTCCCAAGGCAAATTGGTCCCTGGGGAGGGGCCAGACTAAGCGCAATTTCCAAAAAACCCAATGAATTTACACCAGCAGAGTTACAACACCTCGCCCGCAAAAGGGAAACCGGGTTCCCCTCCTGGAGCCCGACCTGGGAGGGGAGCTCGCCTGCGGGCATCTGGTGGCCAGACCTTGGCCCATGGGGCCCAGTCAGGCCCAGCCCGAAAAAAACAACATGGAGCCACCACCCCGTGGACCCACCACACGTGGGGATGAGCATTGGGGTGGTGTGAAATGCAGGATGGGCGGCAGGCAAAGGCGGGGACCGGGGTGTGCCGACTTCCAGCATCACAGATTGGTCCTCGGGACGTGGCATGTCACCTCTCTGGCAGGGAAGGAGCCTGAGCTGGTGGGTGAGGTGGAGCGGTACCATCTAGATATAGTTGGGCTCACCTCCACACATAGCATGGGCTCTGGTACCAAACACCTGGAGAGGGGCTGGTCTCATTACTTTTACAGAGTTGGCCAAGGTGACAGGCGCCAGGCAGGTGTGGGGATACTCACAAGTCCCCGGTTGAGCGCCGCCATGTTGGAGTTCTCCCCGGGGAATGAGAGGATTGCCTCTATACGACTACGAGTCGCTGGGGGAAAGGCTCGGACTGTTGTGTGCGCTTATGCACCGAATAGCAGTTTGGAGTATCTGGCCTTCTTGGAGTCTCTGGGTGGTGTCCTGAATAGGGCTATACCTCAGGACTCTATAGTTCTGCTGGGGGACTTCAACGCTCACGTGGGCAATGACAGAGAAACCTGGAGGGGCGTGATTGGGAGGAACAACCTCCCTGACCTGAACCCGAGCGAACATCTTAGGCCGAATGAGGAGAGGAGCAGAGCTGTCAACTGATCACCACCTGGTGGTGAGCTGGATCAGATGGCGGGGAAGGCTGCCGGACAGACCTGGCAAACCCAAACGTGTAGTGAGGGTGAACTGGGGAACGTCTGGCAGAGGCCCCTGTCCGTGAGGTCTTCAACTTCCACCTCCGGAAGAAGTTCTCGTGTATCCCGAGGGAGGCTGGGGACATGGAGTCTGAGTGTGCCATGTTCAAAGCCTCTATTGTAGATGTGGCAGGCAGGAGTTGTGGTCAAAACGTCATCGGTGCCTGTCGAGGCGGCAACCCAAGAACCCGCTGGTGGACACCGGTGGTGAGGAAAGCCATCAGGCTGAAGAAGGGGGCCTTTCGGACTTGGTTGGCCCAGGGGTCTCCTGAAGAAGCAGACAGTACTGGGAGGCCAGAAGGGCTGCCGCTTCGGCGGTCGCAAAAGCAAAAACTCGGGTGTGGGAGGAGTTCGGAGAGGCTATGGAGGAGGACTTTCGGTTGGCCTCAAGGAAGTTCTGGCAAAACATCCGGCGACTCAGGAAGGGAAAGCAGGGCTTGACTCAGCCTGTGTTCAGCCGGGGAGGGGAACTGTTTACCCGGACTGGGGATGCTGTTGAGCGGTAAAGAACACTTTGAGGAGCTCCTGAACCCAACTAACACGTCCTCAGTAGAGCCTGAAGACTCAGGGGAAGCCCCACCCATATCCCTGGCAGAGGTCTCTGAGGTAGTTAAAAAGCTCCTTAGTGGCAAGGCGCCGGGTATGGGTGAGATTCACCCTGAGATGCTGAAGGCTCTGGACATTGTTGGGCTGTCTTGGTTGACACACCTCTTCAGCGTCGCGTGGAGGTCGGGGACAGTACCTGTGGAGTGGCAGACTGGGGTGGGGGTTCCCATATTCAAAAAAGGGGAACGAAGGGTGTGCTCCAATTATCGGGACATCACATTGCTCAGTCTTTCCTTCGGAAAGTCTACTCTAGGGTGCTTGAAAGGAGGCTCCGACCAATTGTCGAACCTCAGATCCAGGAGGAACAATGCGGATTCCGTCCTGGCCGTGGAACAATGGACCAACTCTTTACCCTTGCGGAAGTGCTGAGGGGGGCATAGGAGTTTGACCAGCCAGTCTACATGTGTTTTGTGGACTTGGAGAAGGCTTACGACCGTGTACCCCGGGGCACTCTGTGGGGAGTACTGCGGGAGTATGGTGTACCGGGGCAGTTGCTACAAGCCCTCCGGTCCTTGTATAACCAAAGTGAGAGCTGTGTCCGCATTCTTGGCACAAAGTCAAACAGGTTTTCGGTGGGTGTTGGACTCCGCCAAGGTTGTCCCTTGTCTCCGATTCTGTTTGTGATATTCATGGACAGGATCTCAAGGCGCAGCCAAGGTAAGGAGTGTGTCCATTTTGGGAACCTCAGAATTACATCTCTGCTCTTCGCAGATGATGTGGTTTTGATGGCTTCATCAGAACGTGACCTCCGGCGCACACTGGGGCGGTTTGCAGCTGAGTGAGAAATGGCCGGGATGAGAGTCAGCACCTCTAAGTCTGAGGCCATGGTTCTCTACCGGAAAATGGTGGTTTGCTCCCTCCAGGTTGGGGTTGAGTTGCTGCCCCAAGTGAAGGAGTTCAGGCATCTCGGGGTCTTCTTCACGAGCGAGGGTAGGATGGAGCAGCAGATTGACAGACGGATTGGTGCAGCATCAGCAGTAATGTGGACGTTGTACCGGACCATTGTGGCGAAGAAGGAGCTGAGCCAGAAGGCAAAGCTCTCAATTTACCAGTCAATCTTCGTTCCAATCCTCACCTATGGTCATGAGCTTTGGGTAGTGACCGAAATGGTGAGATCGCGGATACAAGTGGCTGAAATGAATTTCCTCCGTAGGATGTCTGGGCTCAACCTTAGAGATAGGGTGAGGAGCTCGGACACCCGGAGGGAGCTTGGAGTAGAGCCGCTGCTCCTTTGCATCGAAAGGAGCCAGTTGAGATGGTTCGGGCATCTGATTAGGATGCCTCCTGGGCACCTCCTTTTGGAGGTTTACCGGGCACGGCCAACTGGGAGGAGACCCTGGGGTAGACCCAGAACTCGCTGGAGGGACTACATGTCCAATCTGGCCTGGGAACGCCTTGGGATCCCCCAGGAGGAGCTGGAGGGCGTTGCTGGGGAGAGGGATGTCTGGAGTGCCCTACTTAGCTTGCTGCCACCGCGACCCGACCCCGGCGGCTGAAGATGAGATTAGATTATATATATATATAATCTACAAAAGTATTCGGACACACCTCTTAATCACTGAATTCAGGTGTTTCATTCAGACCCATTGCCACAGGTGCAAAAATCAAGCAGCTAGCCATGCAGTATGTATTTATAAACATTTGTAAAAGAATGGGTCGTTCTGAAGGGCCCAGTGAATTCAAGCATGGTACTGTCATAGGATGACACCTTTGCAATAAGTCAGTTTGTGAAATTTCTTCCCTGCTAGATACTCCAGTCAACTGTAAGTGGTATCATTGAAAAGTGGAAGCATTTAGGAACAACAGCAACTCAGCCACGAAGTGGCAGACCATGTAAAGTCACATAGCGGGGTCAACGAGTGCTGAGGCGCATAGTGCGTAAAAGTCGCCAACACTCTGTTGACTCAATAACTGCAGTTCCAAACTTCCTCTGGTTTTAACATCAGCACAAAAACTAAAGCCTTACATCACCAAGCACAATGCCAAGTGTCGGATGGAGTGGTGTAAAGCATGCTTGCCACTGGACTCTGGAGCAGTGGAAAAGTGTTCTGTGGAGTGACAAATCACGCTTCTCTGTCTGGCAGTCTGATGGATGAGTCTGGGTTTGGCGGATGCCATGAAAGCGTTACCTGCCTGACTGCACTGTTCCAACTGTAAAGTTTGGTGGAGGAGGGATAAGGGTATGGGGTTGTTTTTCAGGGGTTGGGCTAGGCCTCTTAGTTCCAGTGAAGGGAAATCTTAATGCTTCAGCATACCAAGAAATTTTGGACAATTCTATGCTTCCAACTTTGTGGGAACAGTTTGGGAAGGGCCCTTTTCTGTTCCAGCATGACTGTGTCCCAGTGCACAAAGCAAGGTCCATTAAGACATGGTTGGGTGAGTTTGGTGTGGAAGAAATTGACTGGCCTGCACAGAGCCCTGACCTCAGCCCCATCAAACACCTTTGGGATGAACTAGAACGGAGATTGCGAGCCAAGTCTTCTCATCAAACATCAGTGCCTGACCTCACAAATGCTCTTCTGGATGAATGGGCAAAAAAATTCCCAGATACTCCAAAATCTTTTGGAAAGCCTTCCCAGAAGAGTGGAAGCTGTTCTAGCTGCAAAGGGGGGACCAACTCCATATTAATGCCTATGGATTTAGAATGGGATATCATAAAAGCTCCTGTAGGTGTAATGGCCAGGTGTCCCAATACTTTTGTACACACACACCCCAATTAGTTATCGGGGCATATATAAAGTATATATAAAGTTGATCAGCCACAGCATGAAGATATGGGAAAGAGTAACAGAAGCTAGGTTAAGAGGTTAAGAGGAGAGGTGATGATTAATGACCAGCAGTATGGTTTCATGCCACGGAAGAGCAATACAGATGCAATGTTTGATTTGAGAATGTTGATTGAGAAGTATAGAGAAGGACAGAAGGAGTTACATTGTGTCTTTGTGGATTTAGAGAAGGCATATGACAGGGTGCTGAGAGAGGAGGTGTGGTACTGTATGAGGAAGTTGGGAGTTGCAGAAAAGTATGTAGGAGTGGTGCCGGATATGTATGAGGGAAGTATGACAATGGTGACATGTGTGGTTGGAATGACATATGGGTTCAAGGTGGAGGTGGGATTACATCAAGGATTGGCTCTGAGCCTTTTCTTGTTTGCAATGTTGATGGACAAGTTGATGGACAAGATCAGGCAGGAGTCTCCGTGGACTATGATGTTTGCAGATGACATTGTGATCTATAGCGAAAGTAGGGTGCAGGTTGAGGAGAGCCTGGAGAGGTGGAGGTATACACTGGAGAGAAGAGGAATGAAAGTCAGTAGGAGCAAGATGGAATACCTATGCATGAATGAGAGGGAGGACAGTGGAATGGTGAGGATACAAGTAGAGGTGACGAAGGCGTACGAGTTTAAATACTTGGGATCAACTGTCCACAGTAACAGGAAGTACAAAACAGCGGTGAAGAAGAGAGTGAAGGCAGGGCAGAATGGTTGGAGAAGAGTGTCAGGAGTGATTTGTGACAGAAGGGTACCAACCAGAGTTAAAGGGAAGGTTTACAAAATGGTTGTGAGATCAGCTATGTTATATGGTTTGGAGACAGTGGTACTGACGAAAAGACAGGAGGTGGAGCTGGAGGTGGCAGAGTTGAAGATGCTAAGATTTTCATTGGGAGTTGATGAAAAAGGACAGGATTAGGAACGATTATATTAGAGGGACAGCTCAGGTTGGATGGTTTGGAAACAAAGTAAGAGAGGCAAGATTGAGATGGCTTGGACATGTGTGAAGGAGAGATGCTGGGTATATTGGGAGAAGGATGCTGAATATGGAGCTGCCAGGGGAGAGGAAAAGAGGAAGGCCAAAGAGGAGGTTTATGGATGTGGTGAGGGAGGACATGCAGGTGGCTGGTGTGACAGGAAGATGCAGGGGACAGGAAGAAATGGAAACGGATGATCCGCTGTGGCGACCCCTAACGGGAGCCGCCAAAAGTAGTAGAAACTGACATCTACAGGTTAAGAACCATGTAAAAGTTACAAACATGCCAGGCTGATCTTTGTACTCCTAAATCAAACAGATCCATTACCAATGTTATTATCTGCGGCTGTGTTTATCCTGCTATGCTTACATTGAGTACCAAAGCCAGCTTGTCTTGTTTGTAACCTTTACATAGTTTTTAACCTGTATATGTCAGCACTCTCTCTAAAATGGTGGAGGGTTTAGTTACCCTTAAATTCCTTGTATGGGTGGATTTATTGGCCAATTAAAACAGATTCTCATTCAGATTGTGGTTATAAATGTTTGTGTGTGTGTTGGGGAGGGGGGCTGTGAAGGTTTAAATTGAATTACATTTTGTGATTATATTTTGGCTGTTGTGACAAAGGAAGATGCAGAGGACAGGAAGAAATGGTAACGAATGATCCGCTGTGACAACCTCTAACGGAAGCAGCGGAAAGTAGTGGTAGTTGTTGGGGTATTATTTTCTATATATATGATGTATAATCCAGTGATTCCAGTAAATTCTTTATGAGACAGTACAAGCCTGTTTCATACCATAAGCAATCATCAGCTGTGCTTATGGCACGAAACAGGCTTGTACTGTCTCAAAGAATTTACTTGAATCACTGGATTATTTTGCTCCTTATTTGTTGAGCACTTTTCCTACTGTTGTTTCTTTTAACGGTTATATATATATACACACACACACACACACACACACACACACACACACACACATACACACACACACACATATATGCTCCACCATCCCCGCCCAATGACTGCTGAGATAGGCTCCACCATCCCTGCGACCTTGAGCAGGATAAGCGGTTTGGATAATGGATGGATTGGTATAGTACAAGCCTGTTTCATGCCATAAGCAATCATCAGCTGTCAATAAAGCTACTCGGGAACGAACATACCATCTACTACCTCGTCATGCACATCACGTGCACAACATCCAATGGGGAAGGGAGAGGTGCGATATTCAAAAATTCAAAAACACGTGATCGTTAACGGTCCAATGTGGGGGGGGTGTCTGTCTATTGGCATGATTTATTTATCATTACAAAATAGGTGCTTATATCTATGTCTGCAACTGTTGGTCGATTTATTCCTGTTATTCAATGTGGACATTTCTGGTTTGCAAATGATAAAATATTTTTCAGTTAGACATACAGATTGCACATTTTACTACTGGTTGAATATGGTTTGGATTTCCCAGGTGGTTGAATAATTAATGTTTCTGTCCGCCAGTGACCAAATATAACGGCTTAAAGATATTACATTCTTTAAATGGTTGTTTCTAAAGCTACACACGTGTGCATTAAGCCTCTTTTGATTGTTGCTTCTGTTAGACAAACGTATGTCTCTATTTTGCCGTTGTCATTTCTCGTCATTGTAGCTTGGTAGATAACTCCTTTCATCTGGCATTTTCTTTCGAGGAGACATGAGTCGCTCACATGGCAGGTTCAGTTGGGGGAGTCTGATTGTGATGGTGTCATTGATTTGTTCATGATTCTTGTGTTGTGGGACGATATTATTTGTTGAATGTTAGGTATGCAGCTGTAACTAATTTTAATGGTGCTCCTATTGAATGTCTTCCTCAGTTAGACATAGATTGCACCTATTTTGTAATTCTAAATAAATCATGCCAATAGACAAATACCAACACCTTCCCTCCCCCCCACTGGCCTGTTAGCGATCACGTGTTTTTGAATGTCGCACCTCTCCCTTCCCCATTGGACGTTGTGCACGTGATGTGCATGACGAGGTAGTAAATGGTATGTTATTTCCCGAGTAGCTTTATTGACAGCTGATGATTGCTTATGGAATGAAAACGGGCTTGTACTGTCTCAAAAAGAATTTACTTGACTCACTGGATTATTTTGCTCCGTATTTGTTGAGCACTTTCCCTACTGTTGAGTGTTTCTTTTAACAAAGTTTTATATATATAATACATACATACATACAAACATATATATACGTGTGTGTGTGTGTGTTTGTGTGTGTGTGTATATGTATATGGTCTGCTGAATTAGTGCCTGATATCCCTGAATTATTTCTCATTTACCAGTTCCCTCAATCTCTTTGTTCAGTTCTGAGGCTTTGCATTCCAGGTTAGCTTTGAAGGATTCCAGGCTGCCACGGTAACTCTGGAGCTTCTTAAGGTCTGTTTGCAGCTTCAATTTCTCCATCCTCTTGCTCATCAGTGGGTCCTAGCAAGGTGGAGGAGATCAGAGGTTCAGATTAATTCATTCTTTAAAATTCTTATTTCCCTTCTTTTTCTTTTTTTAGACCCCCCCCCCCGCCGTTTTTTCTCCCCAATTGTACCCGGCCAATTACCCCACTCTTCCGAGCCGGCCTGATCGCTGCTCCACCCACATGCCTCCTCCAATACATGTGGAGTCGCCAGCTGCTTCTTCCTGACAGTGAGTAGTTTTGCCAGGGGGACGGAGCACATGGGAGCTATTCCCCCGAGTTCCCCCTCCCCCCTGACCAGGCACCCCCAACCGACCAGAGGAGACGCTACTGCAGCGACCAGGACACACACCCACGCTTCTCACCCGCAGACACCACCAATTGTGTCTGTAGGGACGCCCGACCAAGCTGGAGGTAACACGGGGATTCGAACTGGCAATCTCCGTGTTGGTAGGTAACAGAATAGACCGCCAAGCTACCCGGACGCCCCTTCTTATTTCCCTTCATCACTGCTTCTGTCATTTTGGGTCAATGACACCACTGTGATTAGCATCAAGTTTACATCGAAACAGACTCGGAAACTCGGAAGAGTGGGGTAATTGGCCGGATACAATTGGGGAGAAAAAAGGGGGAAAATGCCCAAAAAAAGAGAAAAGTTTACATCTTGCAATAACAACAATGTAATACATTTCAAATACAGAAAGAAAATATTTTAAACCAAACCCAATGTTGCCTCCTTAAGCACTTCAAGAAAACAGGCAACTGTACAAAAGCAAAAGCCTGATGATGCTTTTCAGTAAAGTGTGATACCCCTCAAATGAAGAATTAATGCAGTTTCAACAATACTGTGTAAATGGCAGTGAAGGAATCTAGTCATGGAGGCAAAAACCTATAATCAACTTTTAAGGAGTTATTCTTGTGGACTGGACTTCCCAGGAGCACAATTTGTTCATACGGTCTTGTTAAATAGTAGAAGACAGTTAATATTTTATGAGTACATAATAACACTGGTGATTGTTCTTATGTGAATAAGGGGGGGTAAAAAACACCTTAATGCCCCTCACCATCTGATTCTCTTTCTCAAGGCGCTCCACCTCAGCACTCAGTATCCTGTGCTTCTCCTCCATTGAGGACAACAGGACCTCATCCACATTGTAAAGTTTCTCTGTCAAACAACCACACACGTAGACACCAAGTTTTTTTTTTAATATTCCACTTTTCTTTTCTTTTTTTACACATTTACATCTATACCAGTGTTAATTTAGTAGAAGCTAATAGCCAAGTGCAAGCTAATTGTGTCAATAAAAAAATAAATTCTTAACAAAAACTGAAAATGTATCAACTAAAATGCTCATTTTCCAGATCTCTAAAAGAGGTTAGTTCTCTGTAGAAACAAATTTAGTGAAATCCATAATTTAGATGTTCAGCAACAAAACTCGACAGGATTATGAACTGAGAGGTATGTGACACCCCCCCCCCCACACACACACACACCGAGTTCTTACTTAATTTAGCAAAGTATGCCTCATCCTCTTCTTCAAATGTATCTTGTCCTTCCATGAACTTGGCATATCCCTCAGCAGTGTAATCTAGGAAGAGCTTCATCAACAAGACCAAAGAAATGTATAAGTCAATGCTTGTGTGTGTGTGTGTGTGTGTGTGTGTGTGTGTGTGTGTGTGTGTGTGTATATATATATAGTATACACACACACATACATACACACACACACACATATATATATATCTGTGTACATAACATAGAATAACAACACAACAATCTTCAATATGAAGACTGTTGTGTTGTTATTCTATGTTATGTACACTGAGAGAGCCACAAAACTGGAGTCAAATTCCATATATGTGCAAACCATGGCCAATAAACATGATTCTGAAATACAGGAATAGAGGGAGATACAACCCCCTTGCTTAAATATAAGTAGCTGATTCAAGTGTCTGTTAAACCACTTCAATCAAAGTATAAACACTGCCTTTTGGGTTCTATGCATTGCTTTACTGAGAAAATGTGCAGTCCTTACTTTATTATATTCAGCGCCATCCTCGATATTCATGTCTTCAGAAAAGTCATTAAGCTGCTGCTTACTTATAGACAAATAGATCTGGCACACACAAAGGTTCATGTTTCAGTTGATGTACTAAAATGTTAATGCACAGCACCAGATGAGAAATGGAAATCATTAAGAGGCTATCTGGAGATCAGGAGTCATAATTTTCCTTTACATATTAATTATCTGTTAAGAATCTCAATCCAAATAGCAATAAGCACTCACTCTGACAGTCACTACACTTACCTTGACAGTGTCAATAAGCCAAATAAGAGCCCCAAGGACCTGCGGCCAAGTGTGTGGCGCTCCAACAGAATACATGGAGCTTTTAGAAAGAGCGAATGGATACCTTAAACAAAAAGAGAAAATCAAAGGGGGAAAGAGACAGTCACAGCCAGTCAGCTAGGAGGACTGATTAAACTATCGGACAAGAGACAAAACTAAGACTTATAAGGCTCATTTCCAAGTGGTTCTAACACACTTTAATGAGCCTTGGTTCTGGGGTGAGAAAGAATTTAACTGAGGTCATGAGATAACAAGTTTGAGAAAACACAGCAATTGTGCAGGTAGGCGCACATTTCATATTCCATAACAAGTAAATACAGTATGTCATTGACTCATTTAGGGATCATAATTACAGGCCCTATTTTGCACAGCTTGATATCACAGAGTAAAGTTACAGCACTGAGAATTCCTTTTAAATGGAATCACTCTAGGATTATTTCTACACATTTGTAGAAAAGCAAGAACATTTTACCCCAGGTCTTTAAGGATACGTGGCACCTCCTCTTCAACCTTTGAGGTTGGCATTAGAAATGTCGGGTCAAGTTGGCAATAAATGAACTCAAACATCTTAAGGAACTCCTTGGTGGAAGGAGACTGGAGGGTCTTGGCTGACACAGAGCCTGGGAAACCATGCTCTGACAAGAACTGGGGAGAATTAAAACAATATCAAGGTGGATTGATCTGCAGACATGGCGCCATGTGAAGCAGTGCATGCAGACAGGATATGCAACAGTAAACTCTTAGTATTTTTGGGTTATAACACATGCATATCATGGACACAGGGGTTGTACACTTGCTATGGTACTCTGCAGCTCTATGGGAAGTAAGTCTATACTGTGGGTGACTGAGGGATTTGATTGCAATTTTAAATTACTTAAACCACTTTTTTTTTCTTTAAAATTCATCAATACGAGTATACACTGAGATGAGTTAACGCCATGAGGGATAAAGGTTTGACACATGCCAGACAGAAGCATGGCAGCTTCAATGTGTCATCATGCAAAAATATACTAAATAACCAAATCAAGTAAAAATATGTATGTACACCAGTGTTTCCCAACCCAGCCCTCAAGGAAGCCCTATCCTGCAGATGTTCTTTGCAACCCTGAATAGGTACCTGTTTGTAGTTATTCAACCAATCAGCAATGAATTATGTCATATGTTGCACACCTTGCATAATTAAGTGCTGTGAGATGATTGGTTGAGTAAGTACAAGCAGGGCTACCTATGCAGGGTTACAATGAAAATCTGCAGGATAGGGGTTCCTTGAGGACTGGGTTGGGAAACGCTGATGTACACCAAGTACAGAGAGGGAAATAGTGATAGGAACAGAGTGGTGATGGACATTTTAATATCCGATTTTGGTTTATCTATAAAAATCATAACTAGAGCATTACATTATTACATTAGCAATAACGGTCGATTTTTAAATGATAATTTGTTCAGTTATGTAGGCCATTTTATAGGCTGTATAAACAAGGTTTTATATGCAAATTTAAATCTGGCATAAGTGAGGTGAGGCATTATTCAGAAGGAATATTACGTGTATTTCATTTCAGAAACATATTGCTATGACATTCAGCTTAAGAGAATAAGTTATAGCCAACCATTTATTTGGGCACAATTACAGACCGAAAACAAGACTATTTCAGCTCATAGCCCTTTGAAATGTTTGCGATGCACACTGTAACGCTTCCTGGCAATGCAGTTTAACTCATTTCTTCCAATACAAAAGTGATTCATTTAAATGACGAGCATATTTGACATCATTTAGCAGATTTCCATACATTTAAACAACTAAACAATTAATTCCACCCATCCGTAATAGTTAGTGTTCATACATCACACAGTTGTCTGATGCATTGCTGAACAAAGCCTTTATCGTGCAGGGGTCTGGTGTCCTTGACCTTCTCAGCTCCTCCAAACCCTCCCAGGGTGCTGTTGCAAGGTAAACCCATTCCACTAGTCCTGCAGTATTAAGCGCACAATGTTACCTTGCACCTAACAAATTGAATTTAATTTAGTTACAATGTTGATTATTGAAGATAAAATAGGATAAAAAAAAACAATAAAAACATATACATGGGAAAAACATGGCTCTATGGGAACTATAATATCCGAAAAGTAGACTAATTTAGCATTATCCTTGTATGAGTTACGGTACAAAAAACACCAATTAACATCTCTTTGTCTGCATTCTGTTTTGTGGAACTTAACATACCGAGCACCGAAGAAGCTGGTCCGCTTTTCAGAGGTGACAGATTGGGGTTTGGGGACGTTAAGCTTTCCAAATGAAGGTTTTCTGTAAGTAGTGTCACGGTTTATACATATGTACACAGTACTCTTCATGGAGTCACCAAAACACAAAAAAAGAAGTGTGATGAATCAAGGAAAGTAACAAATGAAGACCACCAACTTCGCCAATGATAAAGTGATGACATAAAAACTTTTTACAATTTTTATCTTTGAAATATGAGCCAACCACAATATCGGCATGGACCATGGTTTTAGACAAGCCCTTGTTTCAATATCCGAGGATACTCGACCTGACGATGCCATTTTAATATAAATTACTGATGTCCTGGAAAATCTGCCGATATTCAGATCTACATTCAGCAGCTTGCTTGAGTTTAAAATGCTCATTTGTTGGGGATTTCTCTCTCTCTCTCTTTTATATACACACACACACACACACACACACACACACACACGCACACACACACACACACAAAATATACATCGAGTGTTTCTTTTTACAAAGTTATATATATATATATATATATATATATATATATATATATATATATATGTTAGTTCTAATTGACATTGTAAAAGGTCAAAGTGCCAAAAAGTTCATCCTTGAAATGTTGGTGTTAGGTAGACTAATCAATTAGTAGATATATACAAACGAACCTCTGCGGTGTGACGTACGCCATGCTCATTCTGTTGGTGTCTGCCACCCTCATAGGCAGATCAGACTGTCTTCTAGATGTTCGGCTCAACCTTCCTCTGACATAAAAAAAGAAAAGAAATTATATACAGGTATCGCTAAGAACGTGTGGTGTATAAACCTCCTTAAGCTCATCGTTGTACATATCCTTGTTTTAGTCGTCTGACTTCGCTGCCTAGCAACAAGTGCAGCCCAACCGTTAGCGTTAACTATCGTGTCAAATAATGGCAATCTGATAACTGAGAATCGACTCAATTCAGTGATCTCAATATTAAATGTCATGGGCTTTAGCACACAAATGGCCATAATAATAAGCCGACAATGAGGCAAACGAATACAATTTCGTCAATAAACCACAACAGCGGAGGCGACTAGCTACCGATGCTAAACACCCAATGCTAAACAAAACACTAACGTTTACAGCGAATTGGGTCTATCGGCCATCATCAAACTCGCAAAGCTTTAAGCAACTGTTCTAAAACCCAAAAAAATGCTGTGCAATTCATTGACCATATCCAAAACATACCGATCCATCTCTCTTAACTGAAACTTGGTATCCCAAACTCTTACAACATTCAACTAACCGCCAAATTTAAATGAACGCGCAGAACGTTGCTGACGCAAACTACGGTACGGCAAGTCTCAAGGACCAAGAATATCCGAACGACAGTCACGCGAAACCTGTACAGCCAAACACCAAATTGAGGTCATTTCAATTATCAGCACCTCTTCGGTTATGTAGCACAGTGATATCAACAAGAAGGAAAAAATCTGAAGTAGGGTCATGTAAATATATTGGACACCTGATCGATGACTAAAAAGAAATAATATTAGTGATCATTTTAAAGATGAAAATAGCATCATGACTATACGAGGCTATATTTGATGGGTGAAGTTGTTCCGTAACAACATAATCTCCAAGGAAAACTACTATTTTATAGTTATATGTAAGTTATAGTTATATATTTACGTTAACCAACATAACCTCAAAGGAAAACGATAATTTTATAGTCATGTACTGTAGCGACCGGGGGAGGTGGTCGCTGACTGTCGGCGCGGTTCTGCGCTAGAGGAGCGCAAGGACTGATGGGACCGTTAACGTTCATGTTATGTTAAACTGTGTTTTAGTGATATTGTATTCATGTTGTGGTTATTGTTGTGTTGTTTGTTTGGAGGTTCGACTCGGACTAAGTAGAAGACCCTTTACTGACTGACTTCACTGTTGGACCACGACTCGGACTAATGTCGCCGGTTCTTAGGTCGGGGGGGGGGATTTGTTGTTAATTGTGGTTGATGTGTAACAAACGAGCGCCCCCGGGGGTCATGCAGTGTATGCGGCACGGGAGTTGCGATTAAAAGGAGATCTCTGCCTCTCGACTCGTTCTTCCACGCCGGCTCGCCATAGTACTATACAGTTATATTTTATACAAGCCACTGACTTACCCACGTATTGGACATGTGCCTAGTCTAGTCCATGATCTATTTTATTTAGCCGATGGTGTTGTAGCGACCCTGTACTGCTGGGAGTGCTGATTAGCGGAGTCAGTCTATTAACGGAGTCAGTCTATCATTTCCCTTCTTCTTCAAGGCCTCCTCGTCAGCGAGGGTTGCCAGCACCATCAGGATGACACGCTTGCCAAACAAGTCTCCTCCGGTTCTTTCTGTCCTGAGCTGATCTTGTTGCCTCCGATATTTTCAGACTAAGCCATTCGTTGATGTCATCATGATACTGCCTTTTTGGTCAGCCTCTCTTGCGCTTTGCTCGTGTAGTTCCCAAAATCGCTGTCTTTGTTAATTTACTTCCACCTGGATGACAGGTATGCCCAAAGAATGATAGTGTAGAGCCAAAGGAACGGAGAAGACCGTAGGTTCACACTTTAGCCGTGTAGGCAACTTTCTTTAATTAACGGTAAATCAGAGAGACAACAAAACCACAGCTCGACTGAGCGGAGGCGGCAAGACTAACCAGAAAACTGGCTGAACAACCATAACTTAACCCTGCGTTAACCTGCCAGGGCAACCCTGATTTAACCCTTAGTTCCTGGGGTGAATTCTATCCCCAATACGTGTCCCCCCACATGACCCCCCCCCCCAGAATTCCCCCTAGTAATCGAAGTCAGGCAGGCGCGGGGGGGCCGACAGGCCGTCCGCGGCGACTCCGGGTAACAGGGGCCAGAGTGTCTCTGGGAGGCCTTGACGCGGGCCTGTGGAGGTCGGCCTGAGAAGCAGAAGAGGCAGCGCGGGCATCCACGGGGGGAGAACGCGGAGCCGGGGGACGACCGCGACGAGGAGGTTGGGCTAACTCGGTCCACTGAAACCTGCTCGGCCGTGCCCCCAAAATCCACCACCAGGTGCTTAGTTCCCCGTTCCAGGACGCGGAAGGGGCCGCCATAAGGGGGTTGCAGAGGGGGGCGGTGTGCGTCGTGACGGATGAACACGTAGTCCGCTGACTGCAGACCTGGGGGCACCTGGGACACCGGAGCGCCGTGTTGGGCGGTAGGGACGGGTGTGAAAGCTCTGACCCCGTCCAGCAAGGAGGCTCGTTGGTCCACAGCTGACCAGGGACGCGTTGCGTTGGGCATGAAATCGCCTGGGACTCGCAGCGGCGTGCCGTACACCAGCTCCGCAGAGGAGGCTTGTAGGTCTTCCTTCGGGGCAGCCGCAGGCCCAGCATGACCCATGGGAGCTTGTCGACCCAGTTGCAGTCCTTGAGAGTAGCCCGAAGCGCAGCCTTCATGGACCGGTGGAAGCGCTCACATAGGCCGTTCGTCTGAGGGTGGTAGGCGGTAGTGCGGTGAAGCTTGACGCCCAGAGCCTCACCCACAGCATTCCATAGCTCTGAGGTAAACTGTGGCCCGCCGTCAGATGAAAGGTCGGAAGGCGTGCCGAAACGTGAGACCCACGACCCAATAAAAGCCCAGGCCACATCAGCAGACGTCGTGAATGCCAGGGGAACAGCTTAAGGCCAGCGCGTAGTCCTGTCCACCACAGTGAAGAGGTAGGTGAACCCATGGGAGGGGGGTAGGGGACCAACCAGGTCGACGTGGACATGGTCAAATCGTCTCTCCGGCACTGCAAAGCGTTCCAGGGGCGCCTTAATGTGGCGGTGTATCTTAGCCCGCTGACAGGCAACACACGAGTCGGCCCACTCTTTCACGTCTCTCTTAAGTCCCTCCCACACAAACTTAGCAGAGGTCAGGCGCACGGATGGCTTACCGCCTGGATGAGAGAGGCCGTGCACAGCTTCAAACACGGGGCGTCTCCAGCTGTCCGGGACGATGGGCCTGGGCTGTCCTGTGGAGACATCACACAGGAGGGTGACACCTGTGTCCCTGAAAGGAACGTCCTGCAGGTGGAGCCCCGTGTCGGAGGTCCGGAGACGGAGGATGCTCGGGTCCGTGGCCTGGTCAGCGGCCATCTGTGCATAGTCCAGGCCTAGGTGGACCGCTCCAATCACTGCCCTAGAGAGGCAGTCAGCTACCTGGTTAGACTTACCAGCGACGTGCTGGATGTCGGTAGTGAATTCCGAAATGTAGGAGAGTTGTCGCTGCTGGCGAGCGGACCATGGCTCGGCCGTCTTGGACATGGCAAACATGAGGGGCTTGTGGTCCACGTACGCAGTAAACTCGCGGCCTTCTAGCAGGAACCGGAAATGCCGGACGGCGAGCCAGAGACCGAGGAGTTCCCTGTCAAAAGTACTATACTTGCGCTCTCGGGGTGTAAGCTGGCGACTGAAAAAGGCCAAAGGCTGCCAAGCCCCCCCACCCACCCACTGCTCGTGAACCGCACCAACAGCATAGTCCGATGCATCCGTGGTTATGGAAATAGGCGCTGTAGGTGAAGGATGCGCACGGTCCCGCTCTGCTGTCCAGTCGACCGCCTGGTTGGGGGACTTGCCTTTCAGCGCCTCGTACAGTGGCCGGATGATAAAGGCGGCTCGGGGAATGAAGCGGTGGTAGAATGTCACCATCCCGATGAACTCCCTGAGCGCGCGAGCTGTTTGGGGGCGCGGAAAGGCCGCCACCGCTTCCACCTTTGAGGGCAGGGGGACCGCCCCGTTCCCAGTGATACGGTGCCCGAGGAAATCAATGGCCGTCAGCCCGAACCGGCACTTCGCCGGGTTGACGATCAGCCCATGCTGGCTGAGGCGTGTGAAGAGGGCGTGAAGATGGGGCAGGTGTTCTTCCTCGGAGGCGCTGGCGATGAGTATGTCGTCCAAATAGACGAAGATGAAAGGAAGGCCACGGAGCACTGAATCCATCAGCCGCTGAAAGGACTGGGCCGCGTTTTTGAGTCAAAATGGCATTCGTAGGAATTCAAATAGGCCGAATGGGGTAGTCACCGCTGTCTTTGGGATGTCCGAGGGGTGCACGGGAACTTGATGATAACCACGGACCAGGTCGACTTTTGAGAAGACGCGTTTGCCAGACAGGTTTGCAGAAAAGTCCTGGATATGCGGGACAGGATAGCGGTCGGGCGTGGTGGCGTCATTTAGTCGGCGGTAGTCCCCGCATGGGCGCCAACCTCCATCAGGCTTAGCGACGATGTGGAGTGGGGACGCCCACGGGCTGTCAGAGCGGCGGATGATCCCCATGCGTTCCAGGTGCTCGAACTCAGACTTGGCAATGGCGAGTTTGGCGGGGTCGAGACGCCTGGCTCTGGCGTAGACCGGGGGCCCCTTCGTAGCAATGTGATGCTCCACCCCATGCTTAGCGGTGGGTGCAGAGAAGGTAGGCTGGGTGAGGTCAGGGAACTCAGCGAGGAGGCGGTTGAACTTGTCTGCCTCTGAGAGAGAGTTGGCTAGACCTGCATAGGCCGCTTCCCTCCGCGTACATGCGAAGGAGGAGAAGGTTAAGGCGTTGACCAGACGGCTGTTCTGAATGTCCACTAGCAAACCGTAAGCGCACAAAAAATCAGCTCCGAGGAGGGGAAGCGCTACATTGGCCATGACGAACTCCCACGTGAAACGTTGTCCACCAAAACACAGTTCTACAGACCGCACGCCGTAGGTGTGGATAGGGCTGCCGTCAGCCGTCGCCAACTGGGGGCCCCGCTCCCCGCCCATGATGTCGACGTCAGTAGCAGGGAGCACGCTTCTCTGTGCGCCCGTGTCACAGAGAAATCGCCGACCGGAGATGGTGTCGAGGATGAAGAGTAGCCTGCTCGTATCACCAACACTCATGGCCACTACTGAGTGTTGGCCCTCTCGTTTCCCGTCGGCCTGTAGTTGCAGGGGGAACGGCACCGTCTAGCGTTCGCACCAAATCGAGCGTGGTACATACAGAGTCCAGAGGGCTTGTAGCGGTCTGACGCTGTGGCGCCACCGTCGGGCCGCGCCCGCGATGTCGGCGGGGGGCCAGTGAAGGTAGGAGCCAGCACCCCGGCATGGGAGGAACGTTGTGTAGTGACGAAGAATCGGTCAGCCTCCTTTGCCAGCTCACGGGGATCAGTGATGGTGGAGTTAGCGAGCGCAGTCTGGACGTGGGGCGGCATGTTGCGCAGAAACAGCTCCATAAACAGGAAACATGTGTAACGTGCATGGATAAGAAGACACGCTGGCCGCTGTCTCGCGGGTCTGACCCTTTAGTCTAGCGGTTAGCGATGTCTCCTGCGGTGCGGGTGATACGGGTTCGCCTCTCGGCCGCGGCAGTTCCTGTGGTTGCGTTGTCCCCCCGAATTCGCTACACATGGCTTTTCTTGACCCAGTAGATTTAACATCCTGCTCATTAGCTCCGATGGTTTGCCATCTCCCAAGCCCTGAATTGCGAAGAGGCGACGTGCTCTCTCCGTTGTTGACAGTTCAAAAGTTTCAAGGAGGAGATTTTTAAGTGCGGCGTATTTACCATCGGCCGGTGGGTTGGTTATGAAACCGCTTATCCTGGAAGCCGTAGCGCACCCCAGCGCTGCCACTACGTAGTAGTACCTGGTCTCATCTGCTGTTATGTCTCTGAGCGCGAACTATGCCTCAGCCTGCGCGAACCATGTAGCCGCGGAAGACTCCCAAAACTCCGGCAGTTTAATTGCAACGGCGTTCGTAGCCATAATGTGTGTGGTTTCAGAAAGCTTATCCGAAAACCGACGTTGGGGTCACCAGTGTAGAGCCGAAGGAACGGAGAAGACCGTAGGTTCACACTTTAGCCGTGTAGGCAACTTTCTTTAATTAACGGTAAATCAGAGAGACAACAAAACCACAGCTCGACTGAGCGGAGGCGGCAAGAATAACCAGAAAACTGGCTGAACAACCATAACTTAACCCTGCGTTAACCTGCCAGGGCAACCCTGATTTAACCCTTAGTTCCTGGGGTGAATTCTATCCCCAATACGTGTCCACCACAATAGCTTTCTTTTCATTATATGTGCTAATGGTCCTCTTTTTGTTCCTAATTCATTGAGGATGCTCGCATTCGTTCGTTTCTCTGTCCAACTTATTCGAAGCATCCTACGATAAAGCCACATCTCCGCAGCCTCAATCCTGTTTACCATCGCTTTCTTCAATGTCCAACTTTCAGCTCCGTATAACAACACTGGCCAGACGAGTGCCTTAAGTAGACTGACTTTCACTTCTTTTCTTATTCCCCTATTGTTATGTCTGCACACATCGACAGCGCTGCATTTGATTTGGTGCTGTTCTATTGTGCTGGGATCGATTGGTGATGCCTGCGGCCTCTGGATTGTTTGATCGGGTCTGCCTTTGATGCTGTGTCAGTCTAAATAAAGAATGCCACGGAGAGGTTGTGTCGAGCGACAGCGCTGTGTCCTGACGTGATTTAAAAATACAATATTGGCGACGAGGATGGCTGATATCTCTCTCCCACCACCTGCCCCCTTCCTGGCATTACTTGGCGAGCCTCCGGTACCATGGACTCGCTGGCTACATAGTTTTGAAAATTACATCATCGCCTCAGGGCTCGACGACGTGAGCCAGGCTAGGAAGACGGCTCTGTTGCTACACTGCTTGGGAGCAGAGGGTCATCGTGTGCTCGGGACTCTGGGGAACGTCACAAGCTTTGCCGAAGCTGTGGGACTTATGAGCACCCATTTTGCTGCTCCACAGAGTGCCCTCCTTCGGCGATTTATATTCCGTCAGCGACACCAACTGCCTGGTGAGTCTGTGCGGCAGTACGTAGCTAATTTGCGAGGGCTAGCTAGCTCAGGCAAGTTTGGCGCGCTTCAGGACGAGATGGTTCGCGACCAGCTAATCGAACACACCAACAACGCAAAGGTGCGTGAGACTCTCCTGCTGGAAAAAGACGATCTGCTGCTGTCCAGAGCAATTACCATCGCACTACAGGTTGAGGGAGCAGCTGAGTGTGCTGCTATGCTAAATACACAGCAAGTGGCCACCTCCAGTCAAGCTGCCAACGACTCCTCCCTCTACTCACGGCTGCCCCTCGGGACGCAACCCAACCAGAGCGAGGCGGGCGCCGACTCCACTGGGGACGTCTTGCAACTGCAACGACGGCGTTCTCGGCCCCGCCCTCAACAGTCCTGTGGTAACTGTGGGTCTCGGTCTCATGTTTCAAGGGCTCAGAACTGCCCTGCCCGTGGCCAGACATGCCGTAGCTGCGGTAAGCACAATCACTTTGCCAACGTCTGTCGATCTTCCCCGGCTGGGCCAGAGGGCCACACCCCCCAGTCTTCAACCGCCGTCATTCACAAGGTGAGCTCTGGGCCAGTGTCATTCAAATCATGCACAGTCAACATTAATGATGTGTGCATCCCCCTGCTGTTGGACACCGGTGCAAGTGTGTCTCTCCTGAATGTTGATACCTACAGTCAATTTTTCGGTTCACTGCCACTGTCCGCACCCTCAGCTGTCCTCTGTGGGTATGGTGACTCCAAAATCGATCTGGTTGGCTCTCTCCAAGTGACTGTCCGCTATGGAACCAAGCTGGTGCCCAATGCAGTTTTTCATGTGGCACGTCGTGGGGCCAACCTGATGGGCCTGGACCTGTTCTCCGCTCTGGGGTTCTCCCTCTTAGACACAAGGGGGGCAGCAATCCTTACTGTCGCCACACCTTGGCAGCAGAAGTGGCCATCGCTGTTTATGGGGCTGGGCTGCCTCTCCGCCTTCACCCATCAACCTCTCCTCAACCCTGCTGTGAAATCTGTCATCCAACCACTGCGCCGCATCCCGTTGGCTCTCCGTGATGGGGTCTCCGCCGAGCTGCAACAACTGCTGGAAGCTGGCATCATTGAACCGGTGGACGCGTCACCTTGGGTCTCAAACCTCGTGGTGGCTAAGAAGAAGTCGGGGGGCCTGCGTGTCTGCGTCGATCTACGTGCAGTAAATAAGGCAGTGGTCCCTGATAAGTATCCACTGCCCACCTCAGAAGAACTCACTGCTCAGTTCTATGGCTCTGAGGTGTTCTCCAAGCTCGACCTCAGACAGGGGTACTTACAGGTGCCCCTCCACCCCA
This sequence comes from Lampris incognitus, assembly GCF_029633865.1. NCBI lineage: Eukaryota > Metazoa > Chordata > Actinopteri > Lampriformes > Lampridae > Lampris > Lampris incognitus. The sequence goes on from NC_079211.1 coordinate 119,553,525, forward strand.
GCAGCCGAAACCTCACAGCCTTTGTGACACATGCAGGAGTGTTTCGCTACACCAGGATGCCTTTCGGTCTCAGCTCCGCCCCTAGCTGCTTCCAGAAAATCATGGTCTCCGTGCTGGCTGGCATACTGGGCGTGGCCATTTATCTGGACGATATAGTGGTACACGGGCCCACCAGTGAAATCCACGACAAGCGCCTCAACATGGTCTTCGCAGCCCTGTCCAAGCACAAGCTAACTCTCAATGCTGAGAAATGTGTCCTCTCTGTGCCAGCCATCGACTTCGTGGGGTTCCGGCTGTCAGCGAGCGGTGTAACTCCACTACAATCCAACGTGGACGCCATTCAGGCCATCCCTGAGCCCAGCTCGGCCGCCCAGGTCGCCTCCTTCCTGGGTATGACAAGTTACTACCTGAGGTTTCTTCCCCAGTACTCTGCGACCACAGCCCCCCTGCGCCAGCTGCTGCGTAAGGACGAGCCATGGGTGTGGTCAAAGGCATGCAGTGACGCTGTGCGTGATCTCAAGACTCAACTGACTTCACCACCAGTGTTGGCTCACTTCGACATCTCCAGCTCCACCTTTGTGACCTGTGACGCATCAGCCACAGCGATAGGGGCTGTGCTGTCTCAAACCCAGAACGGTGTGGAGAAGCCCATTGCCTTCGCCTCCCGTGCCCTCAACCTGACCGAGCAGCGGTACTCCGTGGGTGAGCGTGAGGCGTTAGCCTGTATCTGGGCTTGTGAAAGGTGGCACCTCTACCTCTATGGCCGCTCCTTCACCCTCAGGACAGATCACCAGGCCCTGACAGCGCTGCTGTCCACATCTGGGACAGGCCACAAACCCCTGAGGCTGCACCGCTGGTCTGACCACCTCCGCCAGTACAACTTCAGCCTGCAGTTCACCCCAGGCAGAGACAATGTTGTCGCCGACCTGCTCTCTCGCTCTGTCTCCACCCCAGCTCCACAGACGGACACTGACTGTGTGGAAAAGGACATTGTCCAAATGCTACACACACCCCTCCAGGCCACTGTCTCTCTGCAGGAGCTGAGGGCAGCCTCCGAACAGGACCCTGTCCTCTCCCAGCTCCGCACCTACATCCAGAACGGCTGGCCTCACAAGGTCCCAGAGGAGCTGGCTGCGTTCGCCCGAGTCAGACAGGAGCTCTCCTGCTGGAACGACACCTGCGTGGCACATGGGTTTTGCACAGTGGTCCCAGCTGCTCTCCGTGCACGTGTTTTGAATACGGCGCATGAAGGCCACCTGGGCATTGTGAAACTGAAACAGCGCTGCCGAGACCTGGTGTGGTGGCCGGGGATAGACAGAGATATTGAGGCTCTGGTGAAGGACTGTTCTGCCTGCCTTGTGAGTGGCAAGACTGGCCACCAGGCTCCCCCACCCCTGCAACCTCTCGCCTGGCCCTCTCAGCCCTGGGAACACCTGCAGTTGGACATTTGTGGTGAGATCCATGGAGTTCCCCACCACCAACGCTTCATGGTGGTCGCCTACGATCTACACTCAAAATGGCCTGAACTCACCACTTCCGGCACTGTGACCTCACAGATCATCATCGACTTCCTGGACTCTCTTTTCTCTCGCTGGGGCCTCCCAAAGGCCATCACCACTGACAACGGCCCTCAGCTGGTCTCTGCTGAGTTCACTGCTTATCTCGAAAGCAAGGGCATCCGTCATATACGCACTGCGTACTACCACCCCCAGGCCAATGGCGGCGTTGAACGTTTTCACCAGTCACTGAAGAACGGCCTCAGAGCACACATGGCCCAAGGGTGCTCTTTCACGCAGGCCATCCGTCACACTCTGCTGCACTATCGGGCCACACAGCACTCGACCACAGGCGTCTCCCCAGCCTCTCTCATGCTAGGCCGGGAACTGTGCATGCCCCTTGACAGGCTCCGCCCCTCCACACCTCAGGCACCTCCCTCTGGGGTCAGAGCCTCAGTCACTCGTCAGCAGACGCGGATGAAGCAACGGTTTGACCAGTCAAAACAAACCAGGGTGCCAGACATCAATGTGTCAGACTGGGTCAGGGTCCGCAGGCCCCACAGGGACAATAAAATGGCTTCATACTGGTCCTCTCCTCTCCAAGTCACCCGTCAGCTGGGCCCAGCCACTTACCTCCTCAGCGATGGCACTCGGTGGCACTCCAGTCGTCTACGGAAGGTGTCAGCTCCGCCACACACAGCTGGTGACACAACCATAGCCATTCCCTCAGCATGGTGAGACGCCCCGGGGCTTCATGCAGCTCCTACACAGGCCCCAGACATTTCTGGGCCTCAGCTTCCCCTGCCATCTCCTTCCCCACCTTGGCCTGCCCAGCCTCAGGCCGCCCCGCGACCTGTTCGCACACGTTTACGCCCTGCCCACCTAGAGGACTTTGTGTCAACCTTTCATGTTTGAAATCCTGCCGGGGGGGGGGGGGAATGTTATGTCTGCACACATTGACAGTGCTGCATTTGATTTGGTGCTGTTCTATTGTGCTGGGATCGATTGGTGATGCCTGCGGGCTCTGGGTTGTTTGATCGGGTCTGCCTTTGATGCTGTGTCAGTCTAAATAAAGAATGCCACGGAGAGGTTGTGTCGAGCGACAGCGCTGTGTCCTGACGTGATTTAAAAATACAATACCTATCTTTCCATATTTGTACCATCTCCATCATTCTTTTCTTTGCTAGGGTAATTCTGATTTTTATGTTATCTGTACAATCACCGTCATTTTTCTTAACTGAACCCAAGTATTTGAAGCTCTCTAGGTATTCTACATCTTGTCCATCTACTGGGATTGCAATATCTGATTCACTCACTTTCATGCACTTTGTCTTTTTCACATTCAAACTGGGCAACCTTTTTCCCTGCCTCATTTACTCGACTCAACATTTCGTTTGGATCTTGCTGTCCATCCGCTGCTAGTACCATTTCATCTTCAAATCTAATATTGCTTATCTTATAACCTCCTATGCTCATTCCATATTCATCTATATCTACCTCACGCATCACTTGTTCTGTGTATAGTGTGAATAAGCGTGGTGATACAATGCAACGTTGACGTACACCCTTCTCTACTGGAGAAGCTTCTGTGTTCTCACCATTCCATCTCACCACTGCTGTCTGGCCAATATATAGACCTTGAAGTAGCGTAACAAGGTGTCTAGCGAAACTCATTTCCAGCATGATGTTAAAGAGCTGTGCGTGGCTTACTGAATCAAATGCCTTTGAATAATCAATGAAAATCAGCATTGCCTTATTACTGTGTTGGATACCTTTTTCAGTTGGTGTTTGCAGTGTTACCAGCATTTCTGCACACCCTCTTCCTTGTCTTTAACCTGTTTGCTTATCTGACATCTCTGATTCCTTCTTGTTTATCATTCTGTCCAACAAGATGGATAGCACGATTTTACTTGTGTGATTAATGAGGCTTATTGTGCGATAGTTTGCAGTCTTTACTGCATCCAGATTTGAAAATTGAGACAAATTCTTGTGTTCTCCAGTCTTTCGGCCATTCACATGAACTCCTGATTTTGCAAACCAGCTGGTGTAGTGCCACTATAGCTGCTTGACCACTGTTTTTCAGAAGCTCTGCTGGTATTCCATCAACGCCTGGTGCCTTGATAGTTTTTAATTCAGTGATGGCTTTTTCCACCTCAGAAAGAAGTGGAACCGGCTCTGATTCATCAAAATTTATACATTTGAGAGGGGTATCTCCGTCAGGTTTTTTAAACAAATTAGTTATTCTTTCCATCGGTTCAGTGTCTCATTGAGTTCAGTCAGCACCTTGCCATCCTTGTCCTTTATGCATGCATGATGAGGTTTGAAAACTTTTGTTTTCACTGCTTTGACTTTCTCAAAGAGTTCTTTTGCTTTTCCTCCTCTATCAAATTAATCTATCTTCAAACATTCTTCTTTTAGCCAGGTGTTTTTATCTTCTCTAGCTTCCTCTGTGCAGCCAGAGAATAATATAGTACTTAAATATTGCTCCGTCGTGCCAGACGTTTTTCTTCAACGGGTTTTAAGGTCTCTTTGCTAATCCGCGTTTTCCATTCTTTCCATGGTTTTATTCCCAGAATTTTCCTTGCTGTGCCATGCCATGCCTATTTCATGCTAGACCACAACTCTTCAGGAGTTGCCTATTCCTGGGTCTCTGACAATAAAGCTTCAAAACGGTTCTGCGTTTCAATCTTGAACTTTGTTTCGGTATCTTCAGATTTGAACTGAATTAAATTGTACTTGATCGGTGGCTTTTGGTTCCCTTTCTTGAGCAGTCTGAGTCGAAGTTTAGCTACCACCAGAAAGAACTGTGTCACAATCAGCTCCTGGTCTAGACTTGGCGTCCAAAACAAATGACCTCCATTTTCTAGGAATAGCGATATAGTAGTCTATCTGGTTCCGGTATTCGCCATTAGGAGATACCCAAGTATATCTTCTTCTTATGTGATGCTGAAACATTGTGTTAGTGAGAAGAAGCTCGTTTGCTTCACATAATTCTGCTAAATGTTCACCATTTCTACTGCGATCGCCAAGTCCAAACCAAACCAAACTAAACCAAGTCCAGTACAATCTATAACAATGCTGGGTTGTTTTCTCAACCCAAACGCAGGGGTGAGGCTGCTTGACCATATTTGGGGTTATTTTAACTCATTCTGGGTTGTTTTCTGTAACCCGGCTGCTGGGTTACAGAAAACAACCCAGCATTAGTGGCTGAAGACAGTGTCTCTCCGCTCCTCCACCGAGTGTGACGTAATCTACCCAGCGACCGGGTCACTTTAACTCAGTTGTTTCATTGAACTGAAAAACTTAAAAATAGTCATTCTTCCAATCGTACTGGCCAGTAGTTTTCAAAATACGTCGGAAAGCGGAGTGAAATAAACAAACTGGTTTCGGCGGATCAACTAAGTGGCCATAATGGCAGCAGCAGCAGCAGGGCAGTTGCATTGTTTGTCGGTGCAGCGCTGTGATAGTACCGAAACCAAGCGGAGGAGCTTGACAGACAGACAGAACATGTCGGTTTCACACTGCTTGCTTTTCGTTTTTAAACACAACATTTCGGCACGAATTCCCTGTCCTCCCCCCACTGTAGCCATCCACACATTAGGAAAACGACAGGGAAGTAAAGGACTGTCAAAGAGAGAGTGCTGGATGAGATGGCGCGAACAGCTGTTTCTACATGTGCTGATTTTGAGTGATTGTGAATGCTGTGATTATCAAATGCAAATAAATAATGCTGTGTTTGTGATGACTGTTTTGTTAAACTTTGTTTAGCTTTGACAGCTAGCACCTTGTAATAGCAAATGTATTAAGCCACTGTGATTTCTTAGCTCACCCTGCAACCCAGCCTTTGGGTCATACTACATTTAAAAGCACGGTTTTTTCAACAAACGGTCTTTCTGCCCGGGAAGACGACCACTGGCAAGAGGACAGACCACCATTGTAAAGACTGAGGTTTGTAATTTAATGTGCTTATACAAACTTGGTTGTTTTTACCCAGCCGGTTGTTTTACCCAGCCGCTAGGTTGCTTCTACCCTGCAGCTGGGTTGTTTTGGGACGAATTTCCGGGTCATTTTAACCCAGCATCCTTGTCAGAATGAACCAATATTTGGTTTGGTTGAAAAACCCAGCTTCTGGGTTAAATTAACGACCCATCTTGTTGGGTTCTTTTAACCCAACGTGTGTTCTGTCCAGTAGTTAATCAGCACCTGGGTTAAAAACAACCCAATTTGGATTGTTTTCAACCCAGCATTTTTTAGAGTGCTTAATTTAAACCCAAGTGATACTGATAACCTGTAATTTGGGTCGTATTTTTCAGCCCATTTTTTTGTTAGCTTTAACTCAACAATGTAGTCATTTTTACCCATTTTTGGGTAGAAAATATAACCCATCATGCTGGGTCAAACCCATAACCCAATCGTGCAGGTTTATAACAACCCAGTGCCGGGCCGGTCCCTTTTTAATTAATTCATTCCTTCATTTTTATTAATTAACTTATTGCTTTTTTAATTAATTGTATTGAATATCCTAATAAGAATGTCAAAACTAGCTGTCCTAACTGATACGGAAACTTTCGTTCTGTGTCAATTAAATATGTTTGGGCCATGATGACCGGATCGCAATTCAGCTATTTTGAGTTAAAAAAAATTAACTGTAGTAATTACTATAACGGATCGATGCTAAAGAATCAGAATAATGTTTATTGGCCATGTAGGTTTGCACATACATGAAATTTGACTCCGGTTTGGTGGAAAAGACAAGAGGTGGAGCTGGAGGTGGCAGAGTTGAAGATGCTAAGATTTTCACTGGGAGTGAGGAAGAAGGACAGGATTAGGAATGATTATATTAGAGGGACCGCACAAGCTGGACGGTTTGGAGACAAAGCAAGAGAGGCAAGATTGAGATGGCTTGGACATGTGTGGAGGAGAGACGCTGGGTATATTGGGAGAAGGATGCTGAATATGGAGCTGCCAGGGAAGAGGAGAAGAGGAAGGCCAAAGAGGAGGTTTATGGATGTGGTGAGAGAGGACATGCAGGTGGCTGGTGTCACAGAGGAAGATGAAGAGGACAGGAAGAGATGGAAACGCATGATCCGCTGTGGCGACCCCTAGCTGGAGCAGCCAAAAATAGTAGTAGTAGTAGTTGGTGGCTCTCTCAGTGTATTTAACAAAGAATAACAACACTACAATACAACAATCTTCAGATCTATACACAAGGATAAACAGGCAAAATAAGAGGTGGTTAGGTGCAATGGTGCAGAAAATATATCAAAGACAATAATAATAATAATAATAAATCAAACTTATATAGCGCTTTTCTAACACTCAAAGTCGCTTTACAATAAACGGCGGTGAAACAAGACAAAGGATAAACATAACACAGACATACAGGGGTGGATGGGAAGGGGGGGCTACAAGAGGGAGAAGCGGCAGCCACACATGACGCCAGCAGTACTCTCCAACTTAAACAGACACAAAAGGGCAAGAAAAAAAAAAACAACAGCACTGTAGACGTTGATTTTCTGTAGGGGTTTACTCCCGTAGCCTATTCCTCTCCCGAGGTATCTACTAGGCAGTGGCACTATTTAACCCATAGCTGGGGGTTGGTTCGTGGGCATCAGGGAATATCCACTCACCGGTGGGCCTGCGTACCGCACGTCTAGGGGCCAGACCTCCTCCGAGTCCCTTGCAGTTCAGCCAGGGTCCAAGGTGTACCCAGTTACCGTGTGTCGCCACGAGGAGGCACTACATAGGGCTTGCTGTTGGAGAGATTATGTACTGGTAGGGAGAGACTTACGTGTTCAGCTCTCCTGTTCGCATTTCTGCTAACCAGCAGTGAAGGTTGAGACTTAGATGTGACAGGCACAACACTACACCAACATACTAAAAACTTCACAACAAGAATGTAATGAAGAATGAAGAATGAAGATACTAGCAGGTTACTTACATACATGCCTGAAGCAGATGGATTTGACAGAGCATACCAGTATATGTACAATGTACAGTACAGTATATCCAAAATGGTTAGATTTATTTGACAGTGTTAAGCGTTCATTTGAATGACAGCCTGTGGAAATAAACTGTTTTTTTTATCTGGTCGTTTTCGGGTACAGTAACCCAGCCACTGAGGATGCACAAGCCAGTACATTCTTAGTGCCGGTCCCAAGCCCAGGTTGCGTCAGGAAGGGCATCCAGCGTAAAATCTTTGCCAAATCAAATATGCGGATCATAAATAAGATTTCCATACCAGATTGGTTGAGGCCCGGGTTACCAATGACCGCCACCGGTACTGTTAACCAGCAGGGTGCCGGTGGAAACTATGAGACTGTTGGGGCGAAGGAGAAGGAGAGGGGGAAGGCATGTCCAGAGGCAGCTAGAGAGGAGGAAGGGTAGGCGTGTGGAGGTGAGAGTCGGAACTTTGAATGTTGGCACTATGACTGGTAAAGGGACAGAGCTGGCTGATATGAAGGAAAGAAGAAAGGTAGACATACTGTGTGTGCAAGAGACCAGGTGGAAGGGGAGTAAGGCCAGGAGTATTGGAGATGGGTTCAAACTCTTCTACCATGGTGCAAATGGGAGGAGAAATGGGGTAGGGGTAATTCTGAAGGAAGAGTATGTCAAGAGCGTCCTGGAGGTGAAGAGAGTGTCAGACAGAGTGATGAGTATGAAGCTGGAAATCGAAGGTGTATTGCTGAATGTTATCAGTGCATATGCCCCGCAAGTTGGGTGTGAGATGGACGAGAAATAAGAATTCTGTAGGCATACTGTGTGTGCAAGAGACCAGGTGGAAGGGGAGTAAGGCCAGGAGTATCGGAGATGGGTTCAAACTCTCCTACCATGGTGCGAATGGGAGGAGAAATGGGGTAGGAGTAATTCTGAAGGAAGAGTATGTCAAGAGCGTGCTGGAGGTGAAGAGAGTGTCAGACAGAGTGATGAGTATGAAGCTGGAAATCGAAGGTGTATTGCTGAATGTTATCAGTGCATATGCCCTGCAAGTTGGGTGTGAGATGGACGAGAAAGAAGAATTCTGGAGTGAGTTGGATGATGTGGTGGAGAGGGTACCCAAGGAGGAGAGAGTGGTGATTGGAGGGGACTTCAATGGACATGTTGGTGAAGGGAACAGGGGTGATGAGGAGGTGATGGGAAGGTATGGAGTCAAAGAGAGAAATGTAGAAGGACAGATGGTGGTGGATTTTGCGAAAAGGATGGAAATGGCTGTGGTGAATACATATTTCAAGAAGAGGGAGGAACACAGGATGACGTACAAGAGTGGAGGAAAGTGCACACAGGTGGACTATATCTTATGTAGAAGGCGCGATCTAAAAGGGATTGGAGACTGCAAGGGGGTGACAGGGGAGAACGTAGCTAGGCAGCATCGGATGGTGGTCTGTAGGATGACTTTGGAAACCAAGAAGAGGAAGCGAGTGAAGACACAGCCGAAGATCAAATGGTGGAAGTTGAAGAAGAAAGACTGTTGTGTAGAGTTCCGGCAAGAGTTAAGACAGGCACTGGGTGGTAGCGAAGAGTTGCCAGATGGCTGGGCAACCACTGCAGAAATAGTGAGGGAGACAGCTAGGAAGGTACTTGGTGTGTCATCAGGACAGAGGAAGGAAGACAAGGAGACTTGGTGGTGGAATGAGGAAGTACAGCAAAGTATAAAGAGGAAGAGGTTGGCAAAGAAGAAGTGGGATAGTGAGAGAGATGAAGAAAGTAGACAGGCGTACAAGGAGATGCAGCGTAAAGCAAAGAGAGAGGTGGCAAAGGAAAAGGCACATGGTGAGTTGTATGACAGGTTAGACACTAAGGAAGGAGAAAAGGACTTGTACCGATTGGCTAGATAGAGGGACCGAGCTGTGAAGATGTGCAGCAAGTTAGGACGATCAAGGATAGAGATGGAAATGTGCTGACAAGTGAGGAGAGCGTGCTGAGAAGGTGGGAGGAGTACTTTGAGGGGCTGATGAATGAAGAAAATGAGAGAGAGAGAAGGTTGGATGATGTAGGGATAGTGAATCAGGAAGTTCAGCGGATTAGCAAGGAGGAAGTGAGGGCAGCTATGAAGAGGATGAAGAGTGGAAAGGCAGTTGGTCCTGATGACATACCTGTGGAGGCATGTAGATGTTTAGGAGAGATGGCAGTGGAGTTTTTAACTAGATTGTTTAACACAATCTTGGAAAGTGAGAGGATGCCTGAGGAGTGGAGAAGAAGCATACTGGTACTGATTTTCAAGAACAAAGGCGATGTGCAGAACTGTAGCAACTACAGAGGTATAAAGTTGATCAGCCACAGGATGAAGATTTGGGAAAGAGTAATAGAAGCTAGGTTAAGAGGAGAGGTGATGATTAGCGGGTAGCAGTATGGTTTCATGCCACGAAAGAGCACCACAGATGCGATGTTTGCTTTGAGAATGTTGATTGGGAAGTAATGAGAAGGCCAGAAAGAGTTGCGTTGTGTCTTTGTAGATTTAGAGAAAGCATACGACAGGGTGCTGAGAGAGTAGGTGTGGTATTGTATGAGGAAGTCGGGAGTTCTAGAGAAGTATGTAGGAGTGGTGCAGGATATGTATGAGGGAAGTGTGACAATGGTGAGGTGTGTGGTTGGAATGACGGATAGGTTCAAGGTGGAGGTGGGATTACATCAAGGATCGGCTCTGAGCCCTTTCTTGTTTGCAATGGTGATGGACAGGTTGACGGACAAGATCAGGCAGGAGTCTCTGACAATGATGTTTTCGGATGACATTGTGATCTGTAGCAAGAGTAGGGTGCAGGTTGAGGAGAGCCTGGAGAGGTGAAGGTATGCACTGGAGAGAAGAGGGATGAAAGTCAGTAGGAGCAAGACAGAATACCTATACGTGAATGAGAGGGAGGACAGTGGAATGGTCAGGATGCAAGGAGTGGAGGCGACGAAGGCATCTGAGTTTAAATACTTGGGGTCAACTGTCCAAAGTAATGGGGAGTGCAGTAGGGAGGTGAAGAAGTGAGTGCAGGCAGGGTGGAGTGGGTGGAGAAGAGTGTCAGGAGTGATTTGCGACAGAAGGGTATCAGCAAGAGTTAAAGGGAAGGTTTACAGGATGGTTGTGAGACCAGCTATGTTATATGGTTTGGAGACAGTGACACTGATGAAAAGACAGGAGGTGGAGCTGGAGGTGGCAGAGTTGAAGATGCTAAGATTTTCATTGGGAGTGATGAAGAAGGATAGGATTAGGAATGATTATACATATTAGAGGGACCGCTCAAGTTGGACGGTTTGGAAACAAAGCAAGAGAGGCAAGACTGAGATGGCTTGGACATGTGTGGAGGAGAGATGCTGGGTATATTGGGAGAAGGATGCTGAATATGGAGCTGCCAGGAAAGAGGAAAAGAGGAAGGCCAAAAAGGAGGTATATGGATGTGGTGAGAGAGGACATGCAGGTAGCTGGTGTGACAGAGGAAGACACAGAAGACAGGAAGAAATGGAAACAGATGATCCGCTGTGGCGAATCCTAATGGGGGCAGCTGAAAGTAGTAGTAATAGTGTTTTGGGGTACAGTGCTCTGTAGCGCCTGCCAGATGGGAGGAGTTGGAACAGGTTGTGACCAGGGTCTAATGAGTCTGCAGTGATGTTGCCTGTCCATTTCATGAGTCTGGAGGTGTATAAGTCCTGAATGGAGGGCAGATTAGCAGCAATGATTTTCTCTGCAGACCTAACTGTCCGTTGTAGTCCATCCCTGCCCTGTTTGGTGGCCGAACCAAACTAGACAGTGATGCATGTGCAGAGGACAGAGTGGATTATTGCAGTGTAGAACTGAATCAACAGTTCCTAAGGCAGGTTGAATTTTCTTGAGCTGGTGGAGAAAGTGCATCCTCTGCTGGGCTTTTTTGTTGATTGTGTCTATGTTGGATGCCCACCTTGGGTCCTGGGAGATTGTGGAACCCAAAAATCTGCGGGGGGGGGCAGTATTGAGGGATTCCTCCTGAAGTCCGCTGTCCTCTCAAATGATTTGAGTGTGTTCAGCTCCAGGTTGTTATGGCTGCACCAGAGGGCCAGCTGATTAACCTCCCATCTATATGCAGACTCATCACTATCCCAGATAAGGCCAATGATGGTTATGTTGTCCGCAAACTTCAGGAGTTTAACAGACATGTCACCTGAGGTGCAGTCATTTGTGTAGAGGGAGAAGAGTAGAGGGGAGAGCACACATCCCTGGGGGGGGGGGGGGGGCAGTGCTGATTGTCCGAGTGCTGGATGTGATTTTCCCCCAGCCTCACCAGCTGCTTTCTGTCTGTCAGGAAGTTTAGAAAAAAAAGATTTATTTACAAGATTTTCAACACATATAAAAACACAACATAGCATAACATAAAACACATATACATAGTTTTAAACGAAAGCAAAAAAAAAAAAAACTTTCAAAGCAAATGACAATTTGGTGACAGTAACATACAATACGAACTGTGTGCTTTTTATATGGGGAAAACAGGGCTCAGCCAGGAAGTACAAGATGTTGGTACAGTGCAGGGGGTCCCTAGTCAATGGGGACAGAATCCAATTGGAGGGACCTGACATGTCCCAGGAAGGATTGCCAGATTTTATAAAATTGTCCATTAGAGCCTTGAAGGGAGTGTTTAATTTTCTCCAACTTCACAAAGGATAGGGCATTCTCTATCCAATGGGTATGAGAGGGGGGATCTGGGCTCTTCCAGTGCATCAGAATAACACGACTTGCTAATAAGGTTTTGGTGAGCACACAAGTGTCCTCACAAAAGCTGATGTAAGATGTTAGTGTCAGTAAGTTTGTCCGGTCTGTAGATGCAGCCTCAAAAACACTCCAATCTGTGCAGTCAATGCAGGCCTGGAGTTCCAGTTTTGACTCATGGGTCCATTTCCTCACAGTTTTAACCACAGGCTTTGTAGATTTTAGTTTCTGCCTGTAGGTCGGGTAAGATGAATCACAGTGATCAGAGAGACCCAGGGCTGTACAGGGGACAGAGTGACCGGTGTCCTTTAATATTGTGTATTAATGATCCAGAGTGTTTTTGTCTCTGGTGGGACATTGAGCATGATGTCTGTATTTTGGCAGTTCGTGGCTGAGATTGTTAAATTCCTCCAAGGATAATAAGTAGGGAGTCTGGATATTTGCGCTCCATGTGTGTAATTTGATCAACCAGGTGTTAACGCCTCTTTAACACAGGTCTGGGGTGGGACATACACCGATCAGAATAAATGATGACAATTCCCGCGGTGAATAGAATGGTTTAGTCAATTAAAAATGTCTCTAAGTGAGGGCTGCGGGATTTCTTCAACACTGTGACATCCGTACACCAACCTTCGTTTATGTAGAAGCAGGTGCAGCCCCCCCCCCACCACATAGCTCCGTTTCGCGGTCCGCCCGGAGGAGTTGGAACTGCGGCAGATGAAATGTACTGCCTGTTATATGCTCAATAAGCCATGTTTCAGTGAGACACATGGCGGCAGACCTGGAAAAGTCCCGAGTTTTTATCCGTTTATGTGCAGCAGTTTGGCCAGAGCGGACATTCGCCAGGTGGGCTGACGGGAGGGCGGTTCTAAATCCCCGCTGTCGTAGTTTAATGAGCGCTCCGGCTCGCATACCCCTTCGGCGTCTTCGTCAGTCTGCTCGGGGATCAAGAATTCGGCAAGACTTTTGTTAAAATGTGTAATTTAAGTCGGTAAAAAAAAAAGTCTGTTCAGTTTGTCCAGTGGACGGTTGGAGACTTAAAAGTTCTTCACTGCCGTGTATGTGGCTAAACAAATAAAGTACCTAGCTTAGTTCCCACAGATCCAACATTTTAACCCAATTTTAGCTCCGCGAGTTTAACATTTCAAGAGGTAGTGTAACTACATGATTTACCAAACACGAATGTGTGCATAATGCAAATCACACACTGCACTATCGTACGTATACAAGCTACCGAGCTCACGGTCCTGTGTGTCTTGGGGATTAGCCACTGCCTCACATATCCTTCAATATTTGCCAATCGCCTTTACAGGCTCTGTGTAGCCGGTGTAATGTGTGATGGTTGATCCAAATCTCTCCATCGGCAATGTAAAATAAAACCTTGACAGATTTGGAAGGCAGCGGTGGTTTGTTCGGTGTAAGTCTCCTACTTCCAACAGAACCCAGAAACAAATCCTTGTCACGTCATCCAACATCACATCAGCCACGTGGTGTCCGAATCATCTGTCATCTCTTCAGTCTTCTTTATATCTCCTAAGAAATGTCGTTTGCAGCCCAAATCATATTTCCTGTGAATGCTACACTTTTTAATTGTTATCAATTTGGCAGCATTGGTCTGATAAGTGGAATCGTAAAATACCCGGTTAACAGCAGTTTCAAATCTTTCACATTAGGTCTAGCCAACAGCTCGGCTATTAGGCCTTTGTACAGCAGACACAAATAGCTGTTAACAGTCTTACAAATGGCAACATTATTATTATACGATAGGATATTCCAGCGTTATATGCCAAAAGAAAGGATCACATGTAACACTTTCAGCAGACAAGTGACAAAGAAGTAGAAAATTTATTGCAGTATTTGTTCCACCAAAAGGGGTATGGATCCCCTTTCCTCTTATTACTAGGGTGACCTAATACATCAAAATCTACATTTACAAAATATCCTCCTGCAATAGGCCACATATACTGCATGCGTAGTTCGAAATAGAATAAATTATATCCAGAGGACTCTGCCATTGTACAGCATGGACAAATAAAAGTGGACAAAAATAAAAATTATTTTTTTCAAAAGATCTAAAAGCTAACAGGAAAAAAAAACCATCAGGGTGCTAGTAGTATAATAAACTCCAAAAAACACTTTAATAAGAACATCAAAAAGACTAATTTTCAACATTCACTTAAGGTTTTATTCTTTTTTTTTTTTACAGCTTTTTTGTCTTCAGAGATATAAACATTTTAGTTTTTTGTCATGTTAAACTATGATACAGTGGGAGTAAAAATGAGCGACTAGAATCTGCTGCACAACAGCGAAGGAGCTCCCACAACAATGTTGACAAACATTTCCCTCCGGTTCTCTTCTCTGATAGCCTTTTCAGGGATAATTTTGGGTGAATTATTCCTTTAATGCCTTCTGGATTCTATCCTCTGCACTTGTACACAAACAAAAAAAGAGCAGTCTCTAATATAATAAGTCTTTTCGTTTTGTTTCATTTTTCGCAAGAATAACGCATGTAAAAGTATGTAGTGTCAAATATTCTTGCCCTCTTTTTTTTGTTTTTTTTTACAAAAATGAGGAGAGGGAGGGGAGGAATCCAGTGAAGTTTGGCTGTGTTGTTGGAGGTGGCAGGTTGAGGGAGAGTAGGAGCAGGGAGGAGGAGGTGTCTGATTGATAAAGTAGAAACGGGGAGGGGAGCGGGGACAAAAAAAAAAAAGAAAAAAAGAAAAAAGAAAAAAAAAATAAAGAAAAAAAGGCCGACAGGGGCCATTAGCTAGCCCCTCCCTCCCGCGCTGCATAAAGCGAGCGTAAAGTCTGCACTACTTTGTTGCTCAGTTTGTGGTTGCTGGTCAAGGCAATCTTCTTGTAGATGATGTCCGACTCCTTAATAGTGTCCACCCAAGGCACCAATTTGCGGCCGTCCCGTTTTTTGGCCTCTGCCCAGGGTCCAGAGTAGGAGCCAGCCATCCAGTGGATACTGTATCCATTGGATGTCTTCTGGATGACCCTGGCTATTTGTGGCCGGTCCTTGTACTTAGGGCAGCAGAGGGCAATCACATCCATAACCTCCACCGTCTCACTCATACGGCCTGGATCTGAGGAGTCACCTGATCGCTTTGACCTTCGAGAGGACTAAAGAGAGGAGAGAAACGGAAAAGTTTGAAATCTCTGTTATGGTTATTTTTCCCTACAAGGTTGATTAGCGGGGATGCAACAAAATTTCAGATGTTTTTCAGTAGCTTTCAAAATGAGCACTTTCAGTTAACTCTTATGCTGTGAGTGAATGACTGCCTTATGTCCTAAGAGTAATAAAAACGCTTGCAGTGTGGAGCCATTTCACGATTTCCTTATCGACCGAAATTTTGTATCACTGTCAGTCAAAACATTTTATTTACACGTATTCATATTGATTGGCTTTTGTAGCTATTTTAAGTGTGCGTCTCTCACCCCAGGGTTCCTCTCGTCACCGTCACTATCATCATCGTCCGTCTCTGGTCCTGCCTGATTCCGTGGACTAGGTCCATGAATGGGGCCAGAGCCTCCCAACAGGGCATTTATGGCTTTGTTTCTGATGTTAGTACTGGCAGACGCTTCTCCCTCCTCATCTTCCTCATCTGGGTCGAGGTGGTCCATTAGAATCTTGAACTATGAAAAAAAGAAAAAAGATAATTCGGCTTTCAAACACAAACAAAACCCCAAGGCTTGTATCTTAAAAAGAGTTTATACATATAATCTTTTAAAAACAAGTGCTACAGAAAAGAACCAAAAAACTATTAGGGGCTTTCAATGGTTTTAAGCCTTTCAAGTTCAAATAATTTCGCTAAAACCAGCTAAGTCATACTTGTTTAATAGGGCTGAATAACAAATTCAAGACATTTATCAGGTTATATTGGCCTGCATTTTTATATCAACAAAAATTTTGAAAAATCGATAAAGTAATGTTTTTGGTGATGTGCTATAAGACCTTTTTCTCTATTAAATGGGTGCGTTCAGACATAAGGAAAAATTAAAATATATAAACAGATCCCTGAAATATCAATTAAGGGCTCCAAAATCCATCTATATATTAGGCCCTATTTGCTTACATCAAGGTACTGTTTGACTATCCGCCGCTTGACGTCATTGCTGAGTGTGGCGTTAGCCATGTTGTTGGAGATGAAGTCAATGGTCTGGCGGGGGTGAAAGTGAACATTGCTTTTTCTGTTCACTGCCTTGTCGTACACCTTGGCTGACTCTGTTGGAGAGTACTTCTGAATTTTACTGCAAAAAGAAGTTTGAATGAGAAGGGGTAAGGAATTTTGAATACTGACGCTTATATATACATAAGCTTTATGCAGTTAAAATTCATGCAGGTGATAAGAACTGAAAAGTGAAAAAAATATCCTTTTTAGACAAAGCTTTTTGTGATTATATGCTTTATAAGGCTTACCTGTCCGAGAATCCATACTGGTTCTTGAGATGCTGTTTGAGAACCAGTAGTAAAAGGATTCCCTGCACAGCATTGGCAAAATCCAGGAGACCTGAGGGGTTCTCTGGAAGGAGCCTCATCAACTTATCCACATCCTCAACAGCCAAATTGTCCAGATCCGAGTCTGAATCTGAGCTGTCTGAGTCTGCAACAGGTTTTTTGGCCTTCTTTGGCCGCCGTACTACTTCTTCGTCATCATCACTGTTGGTGTTTTCTTCTTCGTTACTCCCGGGAGAGTCGCAGTTCATCTTCTCGTCCTCTTCCTCCCCATCTGATGAATTTTTCCACTCCTTATTTACCTTTTTAACCTTGCGCCGTGGCTCCTTAAGCAGAAGCTAGAACACAAGGAAGAAAATGAACAAAATGAACAGGAAAATCAGGTGAACGCTTATCTTAACTGTTCTGGTGCACTGAAAAGTGGCTTACTGTGAATATTCTCCAGTGACTTATGGTCACTCTGTACAGTCACCTGTCTGCCATAGGTATATTGATGAAACTTTTCTATCCCAAACACTATTGCCAAACATTCTTTCCCAATTTGGGCATATCCCCTCTCAGAAGGTGTGAGTGCCCTACTACTGTATGCTACTGGTTTACCTCTCTGTGTCAGGGCTGCTCCCAGTCCTGTTTCTGATGCATCACACTGTAGCGTCAACTCGTCGTCCTGGTTGTAGTATTTCAGAACTAGTGCATTGGCTATTTTGTCTTTCAGCCTCTGAGATGCTTCCTTCTGTACACAAGTCCATTCCCACATGTTCTCTTTGTGTGTGAGCTTCCTTTGGAAGACTTCTGGTGCTGGACTTATACCCATCGGCATTCTCAGCCAACGGTATCGGCCAAATGGGGTGGAGAACAGTGTTCACAAATGTACGATAATTATCGTATTTGTACAATAATTTTGCCCTCTGTACAATCAATAATAATAATGACCAAATTATTGTACACTATGGGACTTTTTGTCATTATTGATAGTACATCGCACAGAGGGCAAAATTATCGTACAAATACGATAATTATTGTACATTTGGCAACACTGGTGGAGAATGTGGTGAGGTAGCTTGACTCTTCCTTTAATTTGACGTGCCAGAAGCTGTGCTTTACATCACAAACTGTGAATACTTTCGCCTTTGACATCTCTGGGAGGCTGTCATCTATCGTAGGTAGGGGAAAATGGCTCCTTTTACGTGCTCTATTCAGTGGCTTTGGGTCTATACAGATTCTTGGCTTCCCATTTGGTTTTGTCACTGAGACCATACTACTTATTCAGTCTGTGCTCCGCTCTACTGGTGTGATGATCCCTCTTTTCTCCAGATCCTTGTGTTCCTCTTTAAGAGGTGCCATCATAGCAACTGGCACTCTGCGTTTTGGCAGTTTCACTGGTGGTACACTGTTGTCTATTTCAATGCAATATTCCTTCTTCAAACAACCATCCCCAGTTAACAAATCTTTGAACTCAGTTTTGATTTTCTCCATCGTCATGTGTCCGCCACATCTCTCCTCACTTGTTACATGACTCAGTTCTTTTTTCACTATGTTGTTAATCGCCAGGATATTTTCGCACTGTACCTTTATTAACTTCATGGCTTCACTGGCCTTCCTGCCAAGTAAAAGAATTCTGCCTCTCTGGTCCACCACTTCAAACTCCAGTCGGTACAATTTATTGTTTCTGGGGTTTCTGATCTTGATCTTACCAAGTGGACTAAGCCTGGTTTTATCATACATCACCAGCACTTTCTCTGTGGGCTCCAGCTGTGTGTCTGGGTTTAGGAGATGTACTGGAATCACATTGCAGGTAGCTCCACAGTCTATCTGGAAGTTAACTAGTTTCTTGCCTATCATTATTCCTGCATAGAGTTGTTGGTCTTTGCTGTGACTCCGTTCTACTTGGTTTAAAGTCTCCTCTGTTATGGTCATAATGTCCTCATATGTGTCACTGTCCTGCTCCGAGACAACATGCACTGGCTTATATTTCCTGCTGTTTGTTCTCTGCTCTTGATTTGCATTGTAAAGCAAAGTGATTTCCTTTCCCACATGTCTTACACCTTTTTCCAAAAGCTGGGCATTGTTTTTGCTTCTCTCATGGGTTTTACCACAAAACTTACAGCAGATCTCGTTTTCTTTGCTTTTCATGGCTGTCTGTTTCAGGGCATGCACTTCCTCTACTATCTGTCCTTGTAGTGTTTTGCTGTTCTCTCTTGACAGCTCTGTAGCTCTACATATTTGCAGACATTTTTTAAGTGTCAGATTCTCTTCCCTGAGTATTCTCTCCCTCATTGCTGAGCTATCTGTGCCACACACAATCCGGTTTCTCTTATTAGTGAGTCTTTAATGTCTCCAAAATTACAACTACTGGCTAGCATTCTCAAGTCTGTGGCGTATTTGTCAACGTTTTCTGTTAATCCTTGGTTTCTCATAAAAAAACCTGTATCTCTCAACAGTCTCATTTACCTTTGGATTACAGTCTCCATCAAACAGCGCCACCATTGAACTCACTGTTCTCCTCATGCTGCCACTTGCCAGAGTGTTCAACAGTTCTCTCTCACTCTCTCCTATGAGATAGTAGAATAGCCTCACTCTTGTACTTTCCTCTGCATCGGGCATGGTAACGTCCATGTACAATGTAAACTCCTCCTTCCAACTCTTCCATGACTTGGCTAAGTTGTTGGAGTCCAAAGCAGGTATTGCTGGAGGTTTCAGTCCTTCCATTGTGATGTCAGCTGTTTTTGTTTTCTCATTCCCCCGTTGCATTAGGTGGTTAGCCAGTCGACTCCTCAAAGCTAATTAGCTAGCTAGCTGCACCGCTACACTCGTCCACATCAAACGACAACTAAAACCGTTGACACCGCTGACACCATGTTTCATTCTGTTCCGTTCTTTACTTAACCCTACAGAATGGACGGCTAAAGCTTTACTTGCTTACTTATTACTTTATAAACAGAAATCCTTAAGTCATACAGTTCAGTTACTTTCATCTCTAGCCAGCGTCACTCAGGGTCTGTGAAGTAAAGTCCCTTAGTCAACATATCATTTACTCTAAGTGATCCTTATTATCAATAAACAAAATAATTATGTTATCAACACATCAGTAAATAAATCAATCAACATATCACTTGTAAATAACTAAATTTATACTCTAACAATATACTCTGTATTCTTATAATAATTATTGACAAGTGTCAATTCAAATATCCATAACCAAACATTTTAAGAAACAAACTGTGTATAAACATTCCACTTCCACATCTCTTTCCTTCTTTTCTTTTTCCTTTTTTCCAACCAAACCTTACGCTATTCTCAGTCTTTGCAAGAGTCCCAAACCCATATTCTTATCACTGAGTAAAGTCTTTCAGGTAGCAAGGTCTGATAATCTGATGACCCGACCTTGTAGTGATAGTGTGTTGGTCCCCTGCTTGACTCTGATCTACCCCTTCCACTTTTGGTGTGTCTCTCAGTCCCTATTTGTGTAGACATGGCGGATGTGCAGTGGTTGGATTTGAGATGACAACGATTCCTTCTCAGAACACCTCCTGACTCCAGTGCCACCTCATACGATCTGTGGCCCACTGCTTTTATCACCTTTGGCACTCTCCAGACCTTATGTTGTTCAAAAGATTGAACTCTCACACTGTCACCTTTTTTAAGAGGGCCAAAGTCCTTCGCTGTGCGGTTGTAGTACTTCTCCTGTGTCTGTTGTGCATCAGTCCTTGTGTGTTGTCCATTATTACCGGCTCCAACAGAGTGTCTGTGGTAGGAAGAAGGGTCCTTGCCCTCCTATTCAGTAGTCTCTGTGCTGGGCTCGTGTTAAGACCTTGGCTCAGTGTGTTGCGATGGTCCAGTATAGCAAAGTATGGATCCTGTCTTGCAGCCATAGCTTTCAGCATGAGACACTTGGCTGTGAGGTGAGGATGTCCTGTGTTCAAACTCCCACATTTGACTGAATCGCTGAAACTCCTGAGACACATAGTGCGGTCTGTTGTCCGAAATGACAACATCCGGTATTCCCTGTTGTGCAAAGTGGGCCTTTAGCTTTCTGATCCCTGTGCTACTTAGTGTCTGGTAGATAATCTATCTCCCAAAAGTTGGAGTAGTAGTCTACAGTTATCAAGTAGTCTTTGTTATTAAAGGAAAACAGGTCTGTCCCTACCTTGGCCCAAGGTCTGTGTGCCATATCATGAGGGTGTAGTGTTTCTCTTTGTTGCTTAGGGTCTACTGACCTGCATATGTCACATTTGGAGATTAAAGTCTTTATGTGCTCATTCATCCCTTGCCAGTAAACACTTTCCCTCACTCTCCTGAGACATCCTTCTACTCCAAGATGGGAGGAGTGGATACGATGAGTGATACCAGCCCTAAGTGCATCAGGTATCACTGCTCTCTCTCCCCTGAATTCGCTACATTTAACTGGACTGTTCCACTGGCGTCTGGACACTGCTTGGCATCCTGTGCATCATATTCTTCATAAATTTTGTAAGTCCATTATAATCCTGTTTATCCTCTTTCAATGTTGTATTCTGTAAATTGTGTAAACACAACATCCATTGCACATTGTCCGTCTTGGGAGAGAGATCCCTCCTCTGTTGCTCTCCCTGAGGTTTCTTCCCATTTTTTCTCCCTGTTAAAGGTTTTTTTTTTTAGGGAGTTGTCCCTTATCCGATGACAGGGTCTAAGGACAAGATGTTGTGCTGCTGTTAAGCCCACTGAGGCAAATTTGTAATTTGTGATATTGGGCTATACAAATAAAATTGACTTGACTTGATTTAACGGGGCTCCAATAAACTAAAATGTTACTGTGAGTTGTCCTGTTATGTGCTTTGAAATATTATCCAACCCAATTTCTCACTATAAAGCACATTCCTACCACCAACTCTTTGATTTGGTCAGCACCTTTTAATAAACACATCCTACCTCTTTGAAAGTTTGTAGTAAGTTGCTGCCAGACACAGACAAAGTGATGTCTATGTGGTGCATGATGAATAGAGGCTCCTCCTGGCTTTGGTATGGGAAACAGGCCAGGTTGTCTGCTATATACAGCAGCATGTTCACTTCCGTCTTCTGCAGAGAGACAAGAGTCAAAGGGAGAGAGGTCATAGAGACAGAGCAAGATTGAGAGATTTGTCAGTACAGGTGAAAAAAAAAAATGAAAAAAAAAAGAAGCTAGTCATTTGGAGCTGCTCCATTAAATCCACAGAATGCAAAGCATAATTGGGAATGGAATCAACATTATCTGTAAAATTACCCGTATCATGATTTTGAGATGGTTTCAACTATTAAAAGTACTTTTATACTTAGCATTGCCAGCATAAAGTAGCATACAGGTTAACTTACGGCACTGTCATCGAACAAATTGAGTAATGAGATAAGGAAAGCCCTTCGGTGCTGCCGGTTCCCTCTAACCATGGTGAA
Organism: Lampris incognitus; assembly: GCF_029633865.1. Classification (NCBI taxonomy): domain Eukaryota; kingdom Metazoa; phylum Chordata; class Actinopteri; order Lampriformes; family Lampridae; genus Lampris; species Lampris incognitus. The sequence goes on from NC_079211.1 coordinate 119,575,549, forward strand.
GAGGTGGGAGCAGAGTGCTGAGTGGGTCTCATCCTGTCTGAAGCCCCTTATGATAGTCTTATGGGATGAAGCAATGGCCTGCTGCACCTGGTAAGACATCTTCATCCCAGCTACTGCCTTCATCTAAAACAGGAGGAAGAAGAAGAAAGGTTTAATATACAGCAACTGTTGGAGCAACTTTCTTGGAGGGGTATATCACATCAGTTTCAGAATTTGACAAGAAAATAAAGAGTATTTAGAATTCACATTCCTTTAGTTCATTGAACCACTTCTTCAGCTCTGAGGGAAAAATAAATCCTCAGTGTGACAAAGCAGCAACATGTCATTCATTGTCTTTGCATTTGATGAAGTTCTAATCTAGAGGCATGCTCTAAGCAGAGCATGTGGGGGTAACAGAGCGATTTGAAACTCCACTGAACAGTTAGGAGATTGTGTGCATGCTCTACTTAGTAGCTCGTCCTGTTCATTTCCACTCCACTCTGGTACTGCTTATGCTCGAAGGAAAAAAAGCAACATCCACTGACTTTTTGGTTTTCTCCAAAATTATCGGTACAGTTTGACATAACCAACAGCAACATTAATACATAAGCGATGATGGTCTATTTTTTAATGGTGCTTGTTCTGAGATGTAAGCTATTTCATAGGCCTTATGAATAAGGTTCTATTTGCAAATTTAAAGCAGGCACAAGAGGTGAGGCATTGTTCAGAATAAACATGAAATGTTTCAACTGCAGAAACATTTGCCATGATATTCAATTTAGAGGAGAATAAATGAGTTATTTGTATGGCCTACCATTTAATTAAGGGACAATTACACATGAACAACAAACTAATTGCTGGTCATAGGCATAAAAATGTTTGAGTAGCACATCGTCACGCTTCCTGGCAACGTGTTATTTGAGATTCCATAAGGAATCCTTGCTCTTATCAACAAACTTTTCACATTCTCTCCTAACTTCCAGTTCAGCAATTAATCTCTTAAAATTTTCTTACATTTTTAAGTTTTGTCTGTGGCTCTGGTAAAATATTTCAAAAACTCCATCTTTCACTGCCAAAAATTAAATCTACCTAAAGTTGAACTGCAGCTACGAGAAGCAGGTAATTCTGGGTTGAGTGATCTGGAATGGACACAATTGGCAAGGTTCCAAATGTAAAAAATGGCACTCATCACTCTAACGAAATTATCACCGCTCCTGCTCTTTGCTCTGCCCTGGCTCTATCACATGCTCTGGCTCTTAGATTTCAGTCACTTCATTTCAGAAGTCAAGCAAAGTCATCAGAAGTCACCATTCCCAGTGCCGACATGTGGCTGCTGAAGTGGCTCACTGTTACTACATATATCAAGGGCTGATAGAGCTGACCTGATGGGGTTTACCTCTGAGTCAATTGATTATCCTTTAAAAACTAACTTGGAATTCTCTTTTATGTAACAATGATTTGTGTGAGTCAAGTTCTCGAGTATCTCAGTGGGTAAGGACTATCATTTGTAACTTGACATGACAGTAGAAATCAGCTTACATGGATGAATCCGGTGTACTTCTTATCGATCTCAACGAGCTGCTGGTCGGCTTTGTTCCTCATGCTGGGCTCTGGGTCCGTTCCCATAGCGATCAGGTAGGGGACACACTGCACAAAAAAAAAAAGCCTTAGAGCAATGCATGTTCCACATAGGTTTTAATCATGATTTGATGTACACAAGAAAAGTTTCGGCCATACCAAAAAACCTGCTTTTCCATTCTCACCTGTACAGGGTGGACAAGACCCTGGTTGAGTGTGAGAGCGATGACGTTGAGAGCGAAGTGGCGCACACTGGATTGGGTGTGGAAGAACGCCTCCAGAACCTGCTTAAGATAGAGCTGCATAATGGAGCTACTCATCCCCGAGGAGATGTCCCCCATCTCCTTCAGATCTTCTTGCTTTGACAGCTTGTTCCCTGCAGGGACAGAGTGAAGAATTTTCAGGCCTATAATGACATGCTCAAATGAAAGCATCAAAGACTGAAATTAGAATTAAGGGTAACACTTTCTATGAAGCTTGCATTTATAACACCCTATAAGCATCTATAATGCCCTATAAGCATCTATTGCATCTATAATGCCTATACTTTCCTATAATGTGTATTACAATGACTAACGGCTATGGCTGAAGACTGTGAAATAGCACTGAAGTCTCATTATGCATCTCTACAAAACCTCAGCAAAACAAGTTGGCTATGATGCATTATGACATCTGACAGATAAACAGGCTAATGATGACATATCTATAATGCAGAAATCCATTTTAAATCGACATAATGTATCATAAAGGTGGTTATGAGGTGTTGTGAGGGCGTATACATGGTTATAATTAATCTTACAATGACTTATAGCTACTTATAGGGCATTATAGATGCTTATAGGGTGTTACAGATGCAAGCTTCATAGAAAGTGTCACCGAATGAAGTGTAGACCTTTTCTCTCAATCAACCAAAAAAAAAAAAAAAGCTTTTAAAAGGTGAAGGTAAAACATAGGGATGCACAATATTGGATTTTTGCCAATATTTTATACGCTGATATTTTCAACTCATTTTTGGCCGATTGCCGATACTGATATATACACCTTTTTTTTATTAACTGAAGCGAACACTAAGTCTCTCCTGTACTAGAATTAATCTATTACTCTTATTGTGAAGGCCTACTTGTTGTAGACAGACGGTAAACATTTCCTTTGAGTCTACCCTAAATGTCTCCTTTTACAAATGTAGACATTTACTCATGGTTATCTAACTTGGAAGGAAGGAAGGTAGGTAGGTCTGTGTGTGTCCCCGTACGAACAGCGCCAGTCTGCCGCTGCAACCCACATTGTGGTCAGAGGTGGGGATTATATCCGAACGGGCACTACACTAGCCTTAAGTGAATGGCTGGTTATCAAGAGCACTGAATTCAGTGATTTTGGTGTTAAGGGCTTTCACCTTTGGGTGGTTGTTAGCTTTGTTAAATGACTGAAGTAGAGGCTGCTGACAAGTTTTCGATGGCGCTGTTTTTTCTTGCCTACTTTTCCCAAACTCTTCGTGGTGTTCAGGATGACGGCTCTCAAGATGCATAATTGGTAGTGTTAAAGGTGTTGTTTTACCCCTCTTTGCATCACTAGTACTTCACAAGCATTGCAAATAGCAATTGTTATCTGCTTCAAATACTTCCATACAACAGACATTTTTAAGCTTGTTGCTGGCGCTCATAATAAACATTTAGCATCGTCACATTTGCATAGTTAACATGTCACCTTATCAGCCAGGCACATCAGCAGAAATGTGCATATCTGCTGATGCCGATAATTAACTTTTTAAGCTTTTAACAGAAGATACTAATGTCATGACGATATCATCATGCATCCTTCGTAAAATGCTATACTGTACATATGAGAGAGAAACTATACATATAAAAGAATGTTGGTATCCGACTCCTTCAGATTCTATTTTTGCTGAACGATGTTCAGCAAGGGAGAGAGAGGGAGGTATGACATGCAACAAAGCTCAGCAGCTGGAATTGAATCAGAAATGGCTGCGACCACATGGCCATGTGGTATAAGCTGTAACCATTCGACTACAGAGGCGCCCATTTTCCAGAGTTTTAAACAAGACTATCACTGTATCACTACGTATCAAGGCCTTCACATACATTCTCTGTCAGCTTCCTGCATCCGTGTATCCTCCTCCTGAAGGTAAGTCTGGAGGTTTTTGAGGATCTGGATCTTGAGGTTGATAGACGAGCCGCTGTCAGCCAAGATGCCATTGTACAAGGACTTCACTTCAGGCACAAACATCTGGCTGGGATGCATGATCACAAGGAAGCCTAACAGAGGAAAGTTACACAGGAAACAAAGGCATTTTAGAAAAATTCGAAGTTGGTGAGTTATGAATTTTATGAGGGTGATACCTTAAGATTTTCATTTGGGACAATCGCCTAGTTTTCATCCCCTAGTAACTCAAATCAATAGTAGTTTTGTTAACCTTACCCAGCCCAAGTCAGCCAATATATTATGACAGATAAAACGACTGTAAGTATAGGGTGCTGAGGACAGAAAACGTCTCTGGCAGGACAGTCGAACAGCTGAGTTGCAGCTTAAAGGCCGATGCCATCTGCGTTCTTTTCCAGGTTGTTCAAACGGAAATGCCCACCCAGCTGATAGCAAAAAGCAGTGACGTGGGTTAGCAGTGATGCCCGTTCCTCCCTTCCCTCAGCCCCCACCACAAGATTCAAGATTCAATAATTTATTGCAATATCAACTTTACAGTGGATTTGGATTTGTTTCTGTATTCTCAAAGATCACAACAGTAAACATATAACCACACAATAAAAACAAGGAGTGTCCACAAAAACATATTGTTACAAATATATTACAATAATTCAGTTAGTGCAACTATATGGCCCATGCCCTTAAAGTGAAAAATTAAAGCGCATACACGTCTATACTTGTACAATCAGTGAAGCACTGAGAATGCCGATTGCTTCAGGGTAAGTGCTATTGTGGAAGCAAGATGTTCTGGTCTTAATGGGCGGCATGGTGGCCCAGTGGTTAGCGCTGTCGCCTCACAGCAAGAAGGTCCTGAGTTTGAACCCCGGGGTTGTCCAACCTTGGGGTCATTCCAGGTCATCCTCTGTGTGGAGTTTGTATGTTCTCCCCATGTCTGCGGTTGGTTTTCTCCAGGTGCTCTGGTTTCCCCCACCATCAAAAAGACATGCATGTTAGGGTTTATACTCCTGTCTGCGCCTTTGACTGAGGCATGGCAAGACGAACTGGAGTTGGTCCCCGGGTGCTGCACGGCGACCGCCCACTGCTCCAAGCTACACAGCGAGGATGGGTTAAACGCAGAGTGTAATTTCCCCACGGGGATCAATAAAGTATCTCAAAATAATTCTTTTAAAAAAACCTGTGGAGTTCACAGCCAATTATTTTTAAAGCTGTGCGTACAACTCTGTCCAAAAGTTATTTTTCCTCATGGGTTGCAGAATTGCCATACCATACAGTTATCGAGAAAGCAAGCAAACGTTCTATTACAGCTCTGTAGAACTGTAACATTGCAACCCTTGACACTCTAAATTTCCTGCCTTAGAAAGAAGTCTTTGGTGAGCTTTCTTCTGGATAGTGGTGAAGTTGTCTTCCCATTTCAGGGAGGGGGAGACTGTAGCCCCAAGGAATTTGAAATGATCCACTCTCTGGTTGTGAATGGCAAGCAGTAGTAGATCTCCCTGATTTTTACAGAAGCCAACCACAAATTCTTAAGTTTTGTTGATGCTTAGTTCCAGATTTTTATTGCTACACCAGTCGACGAGGAGATCTCCTTTCTATAAGCTGTGTCATTACAGGAAATCAGTCCCATCAGTGTTGTATCATCAGCAAACTTAGTCATTTTTACAGCGTCAGAGTGTGAAATAAAGTCATTGCTGTATAATGAGTGAAGGCAAGGTGAGAGGACACACCCCTGAGGGGTAACTGTGCTAATAATGATCAATGACTTTGAAAATGTATTTCTGAATTTACCACTCTGTTCTCCCCTGTAAGAAGTCCAAGACCCAGAGACATAGAGACTGATTGAAACCTACAAAAGTTCGTTTATATAGTCTTGTGGGTATTATTGTATTAAAAACTGAAGTATAGTCAATGAATAGTACTAGAACATAGGTGGCAGGCAACTCTAGATGCTGTAAGATGGAGGAGAGAGAGAGAGAGAGAGAGAGAGAGAGAGAGAGAGAGAGAGAGAGAGAGAGAGAGAGAGAGAGAGAGAGAGAGAGAGAGAGAGAGAGAGAGAGAGAGAGAGAGAGAGAGAGAGAGAGAGAGATACAGCATCATCCACTGACTTATTGGCCCTGTACGCAAACCGATTGGGATCTAGCACAGCACTGGACATAGGTTTACATACTATACGCTCAAACACTTTCATTACAACAGATTTTAAGGCAATGGGCCTGGAATCATTTAAACAGCTAACAATGGACTTCTTAGGCACAGGAATTATTACTGCAGAAGATTTAAAGCATGCTGGTACCCTACACTGGTTGATAAACCAATTAAAAATACAAGTTAGAACAGAATTAAGTTCAGCCACACACCATTTTAAAGTGGCTGAGGACACAAGATTACAGCCTGCAGCTTTCCTGCTGTTCTGATTGCACAGCAGACACCTGACCTCATGCTTCCCAATCACAAAAGGTGGACTCAGGCAGGGCTTCTACTGTAGGAAGACTCTGTTGGCGGGTTGAGGTTTTATCAAAATAACAGTAGAATCCATTAAGTTCATCAGGGAGCATGAGGTCATCATTACAGGCTGAGTGTTTGGCCTTTTAGTTGGTAACTTGCCGCAGTCCCTGCCACACACCTCTGCCATCCATGTCCAAGAGCTTATTGTCCAGCTTGCATTTGTAATTGGCCTTCGCCTTCCTCACTGCCTGCTCAAATTAATATTTTGTGGATTTTTAGATTTCTCTATCGCCCCTCTTGAATGTCACTGCTGAACCATGGCTTGTTCTAACTAAACACAGTCACTGTCTTGGATGGAATGCACAGAGTTTCTGAGAAATGGGTGTATGACAATAGTACTGGTGTAATCGTCTTAAGCCATGGCATGACTCCTTAAAGACAGACAAAGCCTGTAATATCTAAACAGTCACTAAGTCTCTCCATAGCCTGGGGAGACCATTGTCTCATCACCGTAGTAGTTTTGTGTGTTTCATTTTTTGACGATACTTGGGAATTAGAAAAATTGTGTTATAACCAGACTGTCCCAGGGGTGCCCAAGCCACGGAATGAAATGCATCAGAGATGACACTAACATTGATTTAGCATGTTGTCATACCTGGTGGTGACATGGATCTGCTATTTAAACCTTGGTAGAGTCTTTTTCAGGTTGACATGGTTAAAGTCATCGAGTATCAGCACCACCGAATCTAGGTACTAGTTTTCAACATCCATAGCGTGGTTCACTAACTTCTAGGAAGCAGCTGACCCCAGCTTGTGGTGGAATGTAGACAGCAATTAGTATGTATTTTGGAAGAAAATTCCCACAGCAGGTAGAAGTAGGGTATGCACTTGATGATGAGTGACTGTAACTCCGAAGAGCATGACTGACAGATTTTTAGTGTTTGTACACCATCTCTGATTGAAAACACACACCTCTACCCTTCTATTTGTTTCAGTCCTCGGTGTGGTCGGCCCGGTGCAGCAAAAAGCCTTCTTTGTGTAATATGGAGTCTGGCATGTTTGGGTTCAGCCAAGTTACCGAAAAATAGGGATGCTCTGATCAGGGTTTTTGGGGCCGATCACTGGAATCAGAATCGGCTGATACCGATTGCTGATCACAGGGTGGGTGGGGGGGATGGGGATCTTCCATTCATTTTAAGTGTTCTATTTATTCTACTACTACTACTTTTGGCTAATCCCGTTAGGGGTCGCCACAGCGGATAATCCGTTTCCATTTCTTCCTGTCTTCTGTGTCTTCCTCTGTCACACCAGCCACCTGCATGTCTTCCCTCACAACATCCATCAACCTCCTCTTTGGCCTTCCTCTTTCCTGGGAGCTCCATATTCAGTATCCTTCTCCCAATATACCCAGCATCTCTCCTCCACACATGTCCAAGCCATCTCAATCTTGCCTCTCTTGCTTTGTCTCCAAACCATCCAACTTGAGCGGTCCCTCTAATATAATCGTTCCTAATGCTGTCCTTCTTCATTACTCCCAGTGAAAATCTTAGCATCTTCAACTCTGCCACCTCCAGCTCCGCCTCCTGTCTTTTCGTCAGTACCACTGTCTCCAAACCATATAACAACCATATAAGTGTTCTATTTATTGGGTAGCATTATCTATTGATTTACTATTTATAGCAATAAAAGTAACTATTCTTAACAGCATTGCAGAAATATAATCAAGAGCTGAGAAAAAATCAAATTGACAACTGGAAGGCAACATATTTCATTCTCTTATTAGGTCATGTAGGTTATGAAGAAACTGAAATCAATATAATAGCCTATGCTTGGCTAAAGAGCAGTTTAGCAAATATTTTAGCCTTCCTATGGAATAAAAGCTAAATGTGCTCAGCACTATGCACTATATTTCAAAGCATAAGAAACCATTATAGCCTATATAAGGCAATAAAAATCAATTCCAATAGATGGAACAAAATACAGAGCCTTTCCACATTTAGGCCTACTACAAATATAGACAATATAAAACGGCAACAAAGAAAGGCTATAGCCAAATACTGTAAAAAGCATTCCTCAAAATATACACGTTTTTACAACCTGCCACGGCTACCATTCTTTAGCTTAATCTACTTCTTAAGCACGATGGCCAAGTTTTTCCTTATACATAAGCATCTCGGCATTTTTGGAAGTCAGCCTGTTCCTCTTCTCATCTACAACATTCGCCATTGTGTTGAAAAGTCACTCGCTATCTACACTTCTACACGGCGTGCAGAGGTAGGCTCGTGCTGCTTCTGTGACTGCGGGCAAGTGGCTTTTATTGTCCTGCCAGAAAGCAAGCGGCTTTCAGCTTCGTGGGATAAGTGGCTCTGACAAGTAGAGGTTCATCTGCGATGTGGTTTGGTTGCTGGTGTCACTGCCAGCAGTTCCATATTTTCATTTAGTAATTCAGCATACATAGTCTGCAAAGAGCCAGCTCGTGGTACTTTCTCTGGAGGCTTGGAGCCACTCGCCTCTGAACTGTTCTCATCATACTGCTGTTCCTGGCCAGGCCTGAACGGGCGGCCAAAATACTCGAAAGCAGAACATGTAGCTTTTTTATTAACAAAAAAAGCAAACGCTGGGTCTATTTTATGCATTTTCATAGGTTAGGCCATTTGCATTTTTATAGCCTATCTTATTAAATTGCACAACTCTTACAAGTGTTTCTGCTTATTATTTTCTCTTTTAGTTGATTTCCCCCAATTGTACTTGGCCAATGACCCCACTCTTCTGAGCCGTCCCGGTCACTGTACCACTGCCTCTGCTGATCCTTGGAGGGCTGCAGACTGCCACATGCCTCCTCCGATACATGTGGAGTCGCCAGCTGCTTCTTTTCACCTGAGAGTAAGAAGTTTCCCCAGGGGGACATAGCGCGTGAGAGGATCACGCTATTACCCCCAGTCCCCCCCCATCCCGAGCAGGCGCCCCCACCCGACCAGAGGAGCCACTAGTGCAGCGACCAGGATACATCCACATCCGAGTTCCCACCCGCAGACATAGCCAATTGTGTCTGTAGGGACGTCCGACCAAGCCGGAGGTAACATGGGGAATTGAACTGGCAATCCCCGTGTTGGTAGGCAACCGAATAGACTGTAACACTACCTGGATGCCCGTTTCTGCTTATTTTTAAAGCACAGTTTGATTAATTTTATGAAAATGACACATAGCATTCCTTTTACCAATAGCCTACTTATTTTTTTTATCGGTCATTTGGCCTATATAACAGAAATTATATGTAGTAGGTCTATTCGTTTTCTCGACTTGGATCAAGAATTGTAGCAACTGCATACAGGCGCTCAGATCCAATGTCACTGAATAATTTCTGGATCGCTTCCAACAAAGCGGCTTTTGACATTTTCATGCCTTGGTCCATCTGCTGTTTTCTCAAGGAGACGCGCAAGAGCTCTAATGGATGGTATAACATCTGCAGCCGATGCAGTTAATGAGCTGATCTGTTGCATGAGCTCTTCGAATGGTGCGAGCACGGAAATCATTCTTTCGATTAATTTTCACTGATTGCCAGAGAAAGTTGAAGGGAAGTCATAGTCAGCTGCATAAGCAGATAGTGCCTGTTTCTCTTCTAGTAGACTCTGTAGCATATACAAAGTACTCATCCACCTGGTATATACATTTTGCTGTGGTCTTTTTGTAGGCTGGCCCAGTTATTGCTGAATATGTTGGAGTTGGGAGTATGCTAACGGGGAATGTTTAAAATGACCGACAATCCGTCTCCCTGCAGCTATCATATCAGAGATGCTTCGCAATACTCCCTCGGCAACAACGAGCTGGAGTGTATGCACCATACAGGGTAGGCTGGGTAAATCCGCATCCTTCATGGCCTTTGCCATGTTCTTAGCGTTATCCCTTAGAATAGTGTGCACCTTTTCTCTCGGGATTCCCCAGGATTGGAACATGTCACTGAATGAGACAGCCAGAGCCCCCGCTGTGTGTGACTCTGTGAATTCTTGACAATGAAGAACAAAGTTGTTTTGTTTGAAGTTTTGATCAATAAAGTGCACGGTTAAGCTTAACAGGGATATGGGACATGCACTTGAACTCCAGATGTCACTTGTAAAACTAATTGATGTGACGTTGTCCTTTAAAATGCTGTCAATATGTGTATACACTGTTTGGTATAACTACGGCAGGCATACGTCCGTGAAATATTTATGCCCTGGAAGGATATAGCGTGGTTCCAAGTAGGTAATAAGTCGTCGGAACCCTTCAACTTCCACTAGAGAAAGAAGCTGCTGATCAAGGCCAATGAATTCCATTATCTTGGCTGATATTTCTTTTGACTTCTTACTGTCGCTGCTATAAGGTTCTTAATGTTTAAATGTCTTCCTAACTGACAACCAGTGACAGAAGACTGAGTTGCTAAAGGGTTAACTTGCTTTACTGACTTTGCGCTGGCTTGCCGTTCATACTCGCCACATTTTTTGAGGTGACAAATTCTCAAATTTCTAATGAGGTTCGTGGTATGAAAATGTCATTGCTGCGTTCCACCACGAGGTATTTCTGCTTCACACACACTGCATATAGTGATTTTATTGTCTTTTTCGGACACCTTGTAGAACTGCCAGACCGGCGAAGCCATTTTAGCGAGCTTCTTTTGCTGCGCACAGAGTTATGTCTTTTGTATTTTGCGTCTTCTGATCGGCTCTTCTGATCGGCCTTTATAGAGAGCTTTGATCCAACTATTTAGAATGAAAATCAGCCGATAATGATCAGCGGCCGATTGATCAGAGCATCCCTACAGAAAAGCACATCACAGAGCAGTTTGCAAGTCCTGTCTGCTGCATATGAGGATATTCAGCTCATCTTGTTTGTTAACCAGGGAGCGAATGTTGGGCAGTAATATACTAGGAAGCGGCGTGTGATGTTTACAAAGGCAAAGCTGAACTAGGAATCCGGCTCTCCTCCCCCGCTTTCTATGCTGCCGATGTTGGTAGCTATTGCTAATGCTGTCGCTGGACTTCGTGTCTCCAGTAACAAAGTCACTTGAGGAGTATTCCAGCTTTGGTTGGATATTACTCATAGATTGGTGAATATGTAGCAATTCAAGCCTATCAGTGCCTTGCAAAAGTAACCCGCTTAACAGTTATCGTTAATTTCTGGATTATAAAAGATACTCACACATCTGTTCCTGAACAATATTGTTTTTGGGAACCCATAAGCTCTAACAGCATGTTCCCAAAGCCAAATAAGTTGTTTCGCTTAGTTTTTATTAATAAATTAAAAACTAAAATATAATGCTTGCATAAATATTCAACCCCTTGTCATCTGAAAGCTCCAAGTTTACACAAATTACAAATTATTCCTAAAACAAACTCAGGTAAGCACAGTTGGACATAATTAGTATGCACTTGTGAGATATTTAAGTAACAGTCTAATTTATGGATATAAAAAGCACTCTGTAAAGTTCATTAGCTGGGCATGAACGTCATCAGAAGATGAAGACAAAGGAGCATAATACTGAAGTAAGAGATAAACTGATTAAAATGCAGAAAGCCGGAAAGGGGTACAAAGCAATATCCAAGTATCTGGATGTCCCACGGAACACTTGGATCCATTGTCAGAAAGTGGAAGCTGTATCACACCACCCAGATGCTTTGTAGGACAGGCCGTCCCTAAAAGCTAAGTTTCTGAGCAAGACATGGGCTGGTGATGAAAGTCACAGATGATCCTACAATCACTTTGAAGGAGCTCCAGAGGTCAGTGGCTGAAATCTGAGTAAATGTGCATGAGTCAACCTTATCACGGGCTCTCCTTAAATCTGGCCTGTATGGTGGGGGGTGGCAAGAAAGAAGCCGTTGCACAAAACTATGCATATAAAAGCACGCTTGGAGTTTGCTACCAAGCATGAGAGAGACCCAGTTAGGATGTGGGTAAAGGTTTTGTGGTCAGATGAGATGAAAGTTCAGCTTTGTGGCCAAAACTCAAAGCGTTATGTGTGGCACAAACCTAACACTGCTCCAGCCCTAAAAAACACCCTCCCTACAGTAAAGCATGGCGGTGGTAACATAATGCTATGTGGTTGCTTTTCATCTGCAGGCACTGGGAACCTTGTTCAAATTGAGGGAGCTAAATACAGGGAAATATTGGAAGAAAACCTTTTGCAGTCTGCCATAAAACGGAAGCTGGGGGGCATTCAGGTGGTATAGATTTAGTTGCCTACCAACACAGGGGATCTTCGGTTCGAATCCCCGTGTTACCTCTGGCTTGGTCGGGTGTCCCTACAGGCACAATTGGCCATGTCTGTGGGTGGGAAGCCAGATGTGGGTATGTGTCCTGGTCGCTGCACAAGCGCCTCCTCTGGTCGGTCAGGGCGCCTGTTCATGGGGGAGGGGAAACTGGGGGGAATAGCGTGATCCTCCAATGCGCTACGTCCCCCTGGCGGAACTCCTCACTGTCAGGTGAAAAGAAGTGGCTGGTGGCTCCACATGTATCGGAGGAGGCCTGTGGTAGTCTGCAGCCCTCCCCGGATTGGCAGAGGGGGTGGAGCAAGGACCGGAACGGCTAAGAAGAGTGGGGTAATTGACCAAGTACAGTCAGGGAAAAGAAGGGGGGGGGGGGAGGTAAAAAAAAACCCTGAAGCTTGGGAGAAGATTCATCTTCCAGCAGGACAATGGTCCTAAGCACAAGGTTAAAGCAACAATTGCATGACTCAGCAACAATAAGGTGAACATTTTGGAGTGGCCAAGTCAAAGTCCAGACCTCAACCCCATTGAAAATCAGTGGCAGAGACTGAAAATCGCAGTCCAGAGGCACCGTTCCACCAACCTCCAAGACCCGTACAAATTCTGCCAAGAATAGGCAGAAATTACTCAAGAATATGCAAAGGTTGTACACACCCCAAGAGAATCATGGCTGTTATTGCAGCAAAAAGGTACTCTACAAAGTATTAATATGTAGGGGTTGAATATTTATGCAAGCACTATATTTTAGTTTTTAATTTATTTAAAAAAAAGTAAGCGAAACATAACTTATTTTGGCTTTGGGAACATGCTGTTAAGAGTTTATGGGTTCACAAAAATAAAATTGTTCAGGAACAGATGTGTGACTATCTTTTATAATCCAGAAATTAGTGATGACTGTCAAGGGGGTTGAATACTTTTGCAAGGCACTGTACGTCGGGTCACATGGGGAAAAGCTTTTAGTAAGGCTTGGGAAAATAGTATTTTGATGCTAAGACATACGTACTTCAACCAAAATTTTTATTTTCTGATTTGAATACATAGGGAACACCACTGGGAAACTACAGAATGATATAGAAACCTCAAAACACACACACACACACACACACACACACACACACACACTAATTAAATAAATAAAATGGAAAGTTCATTAAAAGCTGTGTGACTTATGAAGCATTAACTAAAGTTTCAATAAAAAACACCATTTATTATAATTACACACTAGAAAGTCTGGCCAACAGGCTCTTATCCACCCATCAGGACTGTGTGAGCGGGGTCTGATCACATAAGGATTGATAGCAGCATCTTGCCAGCAGTATAAACAAACAAACCAACAATGTGTTGGTGAGTGAAAACAAGCCAGTAATCTGCTAGCAACAGCAGCATCAGGTAGGCTCATAATACAGCTGTATGTGTTTGAACAGACACTGATTTTACTGAGGATTATCGGGAGAGGTCATGCTGACAGAAAAGTTTCATATTATTTAGCCAGTCACTGAATAGTTACTTACAAGGCCGATAGTACAAGAAAGCCAAGCTTACATTAGATATCTCAGATATATGATACAACAGACTTTACAGTGTTTCCACAATGTGACTGCTAAGGATATAAAGAAAATAACAACACAATTGAACACTGTGGTGTCTGTCACAATATTGTATTGACTTTCAAAAACACTTCATCTACTTCATCGTGTAGTTTCATCTCAGACCTCTAATTAGCAGGTGCAATATGGTAACTGGTGTAAGCGTCAGGCTATTAATGATTAATTACTCTGATTTGATTCATACTAAGTTTTCCTTACAACAAAACTAAAGAGAAAGAGCCATTTACTCACAAACTTGTCTTTAAGTATTTATAAGGAAGTAATTATAAAACTATTTAAAACTGGCCCTGCGATGGACTGGTGGCCTGTCCAGGGTGTCTCCCAGCCTACCGCCCAATGACTGCTGGGAAAGGCTCTAGCATCCCCATGACCCCGACTGGGATAAGCAGCTTGGATAATGGAATGGGGAGGGGGAAAAAAGAAAAAAAGGAATAGAATAAAATGGACCCCCTTCAAGAAAATGATGTCCATTTAAAAAAGGATCCAGTAGGTGGTGATATTGGCCCATAAATGGAAGATACGCTTATAGAGAGCCAAGTCTGCAATGCCCGAAACCATTTATCATACTTTTTATGATACAGGGAGTATTAAAATCAAAACTGGCAAAAAACGATTAAGGTGTCCAGCTTTTGACAACTGAGACTGAAGACAGATACATAAGCAACCTTTTTACCCTGTCAGCCTTGAATTCTTGAAACACGCTGGAGCAAGCTCAAACAGTTTATCATGTTTGAATTAACAACATAACCCTTTTCAACAAAAATTACTGTTTAAAAAGGATGTGTGTCAAAATAAAAAAGATTGAATGATTTGTGTCTAGAAACTTGTCATTATGACACCAGCTACATATTTATGTATAAGCAACTGATAGCTACATAGCCACCAAATTATTATTGTTCCTGTCTAGTTGGCTCATTCTTTATCACTCAAGCACATAAACAAAATCTGAAACTTTACTCATGCACACGCACGCACGCACGCACGCACACACACACACACACACACACACACACACAAACACACACACCCTTTTAACAAGTTCTCTGTGGCTATTCCTTTTGCATCAACATACATTGTGGTCTTTACATTACATAATGGAATTCTGTGTGATCATGCAGTATTTACCTAAACCAATGATGGCTTTGGTCTTCACCTCCTCATCTTCATGTTTAGTGAAGTAGAGGAGCAGCTCCAACACCTTCTCCTTGATCACAACCTGGATGTGACAAACACACATCAAATAAATGTAGCTGTTAGAAAAATAACAGTTCCTCTAAGATTTTGATATTGCTATTAAAGTAAAGGCAACTTGAGTTTTCATTTCACCTGAATGAGTCTGCATATTTCCGGCTTTCGGGTTTCTGGCTTTTGTAAAAGATGCAGCGCTCAAAGAGAAAGTTCACCAATGGTTTGGTGTATGTGCAATCAATACTGATGAGTAATGTCTATTGAAGCAATAAAGTCCTCACTGTGTACGATATTGACGGAAAAATCGATGTTGTCCTGCACACAATCTTTTCCAAACCTCCTACACATACCAGAATACATTGCTGTAGTAAGCCTCTGTATCCTCATCCATAAAATCTTCAGTGCTTTTGTTGTGGGACGTCAGTTCCACCATCGGGACCATAGCTTAGCCGAGAGAACGAGGATATGTTTTTGAGCAGCGTTTTTAGAGTGGATTAGAGTGTTCTAAACCCTGCTAGGCTGTATCTAGTTTTTCCAGCTGGCAAGTGATGTCAGGATACGTCACTTGCCGGCTGGAAAAAAACTCTGTTTCACTGCCATTCCAGAGATGCAGAAACGACCGGGAACAACTGCAGGTGCTTTTCATGTGCCATCCCTGTTGCAGAAAGACAGAGATAAGGCTGAAAAAAGGTGAATTTTCCCTTTAAACTTCTTGCGTACATCCCTTTTAAAGCTGCACTGAGTATTTTGGATTTTTGTTGACTGTCCATGATGCTGTGCACAAAAGTGGTACTGTTTCGCCGAAGAATGACTTCATGGGTGCAAAGGCCTACATTCACCCTCTGTTAGCTTGTGTGTTTGTTTGGAAGAGTGAGAGATGTGTTTTGAAAAAACAGGTGTTTACAAAACAGAGCGATGAGGGTCCCATCAAGAGTTAAAGGGAAGGTTTACAAGATTGTAGTGAGACAAGCTATATTATATGGCTTGGAGACGGTGGTACTGACGAAAGACAGGAGGTGGCGCTGGAGGTGGCAGAGTTGAAGATGCTGAGATTTTCGTTGGGAGGGATGAAGATGGATAGGATTAGGAATGAGTATATTACTGGGACATGTCAGGTTGGACAGTCTGGAGACAAAGCAAAAGTGGCAAGATTGAGATTGTTTGGATATTGTGTGGAGGAAAGATGCTGTGTATATTGGGAAAAAGATGCTGAAGATGGAGCGGCCAGGCAAGAGGAAATGAGGAAGGCTGAAGAGGAGGTTTATGGACGTGGAAGACATTGGCATGACAGAGGAAGATGCAGAGGACAGGAGGAAATAGAAACAAATGATCCACTGTGGCAACCCCTAACAGCAGCAGCTGAAAATTAAGGCGGAAGATGACGACTGTACGGTCAAGAACTTTTCGTGATTGTGGTGATTAAAAACCTTCAAAAAACGTTTGTTCTCGCTACCGCTGCTCCCTCTCTTCATTCACTCTCTAGCTTGCTTGACCAACACTTCTCTCCTTCACTGCCTGATCTAAGTCAAATGTGCACATGCCCGACCCACATCTAAGGTTGTCTCGGATCGGGCAGTGACATGATCAAAAGTAATTAAAAGAATGTTAATAATCACAAAAATGCGAATGTTATGAAGGAACAACTTCCTCTAGCTTGCAGTCAAAACAGAAAATGTTATATATTCTTGGTCGGATGGCAAATCTTTTCTTCTTGGAAAGTGCAAATTCATATTAGACTTGGTCACGTTCCTGCGAGGGTCCGCCTAGGAGGCTATGCATCCCTAGATTGACAGGCAAAATGTTTTCATTAGGTATATTTTCTAGCTTGGTGGATGCATATTAAATACCCCCCCCCCCATATTTCCCATTCAATCATATTGGGCACTGCACAAAAGTCTTATCATGGCAGGAAAAACACAGGTTTTTCTGCCTGTGTGTGCATGTATCTGTCCGCTGCTAATTTCGTATACTACTGGGCCTGTCAGCCTAATAATTGTTTTTGAAGTTATGACTGTATGATCAAGAAACTCTTGTAGTTGCAATGATTCATCCAAAGGAGTTGAATGAAGTGCAACTGGACTTGGTATATATCCGTGAAGACGTTTCGCCTCTCATCCAAGAGGCTTCCTCAGTTCGTTCCTTTCTGACATGCCTTTCTTTTTTTTTTTTTTAATAAATTTATTTCTGATTTCTCCCAATTTAGTGGCCAATCGATCCCTATTTTAATTCAAACACCCACCCTCGTACTGCATGCGTTCGCCAACTGCATCTCTCCGGCCGGCAGTCTCGAAGGAAACCGCCTCCCCACTTTCGTGACAAGGCGACTCCAGGCCGAACCACTGTTTTTTCCGGACACACACAGAGACGCATTCACGTGACGAACACAAGCCGACTCCGACCCCCTCCCGAAGACAGCGTTGCCAATGATTGCTGCTTCATCGAGTCCGGCCATAGTTGGATCTGACGAGACCGGGGCGCGAACCCCAGTCCCCAGTGGGCAACTGCATCGACACAAAGCCGATGCTTAGACCACTACACCACCGTGGACTCTGACGTGCCTTTCTGATCCGATGTTGGTAAACATCGGATCAGAAAGAGCCACGCATATCAATAGCTCTGACGACTCCAAGAGGATAAATTCTGAGTCTCATCACCAGCCAGTCAGACTAGCTTGGTCTAGTCAGAAAGGCATGAACTGAGGGAGTCTCTTGGATGAGAGGCGAAACGTCTTCACAGATATATACCAAGTCAAGTTACACTTGATTCAACTCCTTTGGATAACCATGACCTGGATAAATGAGAACATTCACAGACATCTTGCGATGATTCAAAACCATTGAAAATCCTGCATATGTTTGGAGTCCGTGGCGTGCTCAGTCCTCTCTGTAGTTAAGTAATATATTATATATATATCTCCTAAGTCCAAGCACCTGAGAAGAGGAGATACGCAGGCAGTACCTCCATATTTTCCCTTCTCCCGGTAGGCGAAAATAGGGGTGGTTTGTTGCCAAGTGTGAGCACCGGAGAAGGGAGATATGCCTGGTGGGGATTTGCACTCTTCCAGTTATGCAATATTTTTCTTCATTTTATTTTATCTTATTTTATTTTTATAATTTTTATATTTGAAATTTCTATGCAATAAATGCAGCTTCAAGTCCTCAACTCCTTGTGATCACTTTGTTATAAGTCTTGAATACACCGAGCTAAAAAAACGTTGGACGCAAAATTGCAGGCCAACCGCTGTGCCATCTGACCAAAGCTGACTGCACCAATATGCCATCCCTAATGCCTCAGCTGTTAAGGGATTTTTTGGTGCACACCATCAGGGCTGAAAAAAAAAAATTTTTAGGGGAAAAACTGAAGGTGAATGAGAAAAAACACTGATCAGTTCAGATGACTAGCGGTCTCACTCTGCCACTATCTTCACTTCTACAATCCAAAATATCCAAATGCAATGAATGGCTCTCATCCGCCATAATCCCATAAAACATCTTGGGAAAGCTAGTCCTGGCTGAGCCAATCTACTTTCCAGGCTTCTATTCCTATGAGCCTCCCAACTCTCCTAGATGTTTTTCTGAGCCTCTCTTTATCAGTTTTATTATTCAGATCCCCCATCCCAAAATACAATAATTCCATACATTACAAAAAACTGACAAAAACATTCATCAATCTGGTACATACATTAAAAGACTAGCTTCCTCAGGCAGTACAAACATGGTTTAAGCTTACCAATGATCCACATGGTCACCCCAGGCTAGCTTATTAACAACTATTCCCAAATATTTACAATGATCCACTCACTCTACTGTAGAACCTTTAATAACCACGACACCAGCCACAGTTATGTTTCAATGGAAATCTATTACCATTTATTTGGTTTTATGATATTTAACTTCAAGTAATGCCTATCACAATACTCAGTTCTATAATAAAATGCACAAGAATCTGAAGATTATCTTCAGATAATACCGTAATGTTTTATTCTGCTGTACAGCAGTTATAAAATGTCAACTTTAAGAATTAGAAAAGTCAACCTACCTTGTTGCTGCCCTTGAATTCTTCCAGGTCAAAGTCAAAGTGTCGCCCCAGGGCACCCACGGTGAAAAGCGATCGCAGCAGGAAGGGCTTGTTGGCTACTATTGTCGTGCTGTTAGGATCCTCCTGATGCTGAATCTTCAGCTTGTTCAGCGCACCTGAACGAAACAAAAAAAGTATTTAACATTTGAAATCTTTATAACAATGGTCTATCCTTGCCTGGGGGGTAGGGTTTGTACAACTTACCATAGAACCTGTTGAAGCAAGCCCATACAAATTTGTAGTTGTGGGTAACTTTGTTAACTACAGCTCCTAGACAGCTCACACAGTGCTGGACAACCTGGGGGAAAGATAGGGAATTAAGTATGAGACTAACAAAGAGATGAGATTACATTTAACAGATTAACTTGAACCAAAATGAGAGCCTTAACAAAAGTGACAAATGGAAGCATTTATGGCCTTGAGGCCTTATTATATCTCCTACTTATATCTTTTCTGGTGTTTTTCCAAATGTAGGGACCCTAAAGTTCAGAGGAACTAAAAAAGGCCCTGAATTATTTTATGTAAACACAATGACTATAATTTATTGCCAAAGCTTTCCTATGTGTATTTTGAGGCCACTAGACTGGCAAATAATGAGTATCTTTTTTCACTACAAAAGCAGTTTTGGATTACAAAAGTGTAAAAAAGTTCTTAGTAAATGTAGTTTCTTGGAAAGTCACTTCTCTATATTGCTTTGCTACCCACTGTCATGCCATATTTGATGATCAGCTTCATCAGGTCTTCTTCTATGGTGGCCAGAAAGGTTTCACTGGGATGCTCCATGAGAGGAACCACAAGTTCCAAGATTTTTGCCACATTACAGATAACCATGAAGTCATTGGCAGTCTGCAGAGAATAAAACATCACACCAAGTATTATGATTCTGTAAGATCTAGCAGAACTGTGTCCATAACCATAGACCGTGTCAAGACCTTTTATAACTGGACACACTCCCTCTAAATACATATTTCGGTCATTTCACAGTATTTTAAAAGAGATCAGGTGTGGAAAAAAAAGTTACTTTAGGTATATTTGTGGACCTAAGAACAAAAATTCACAGTTAGGTATAGAGATTTAGAAATCTAAATGCTATCAGTTATGAACATACACACAAACAAGTATGCACCCTTAGACTGGGCTGGGTGACGATGTCATTGTGTACAAGATCGCCTCTTTTTTCATCAAGAATACTTCAAAACCATTGTGGTTTTGTTAACCTTACAGTTTAACCAGTGAAAAGACATACTAAATCAGTGATGTCATCTGCAATAGGGGGGCTGATGAAACTGAAAAGGACAATGTCCAGAAAAAAAAAAAAGAAAAGAAAAGTGGTACACATAGGAGTAAAATATCTAGCAAACAAGGTAGCACATTTATTTAAAAAAAAAAAAAAGATGCAACAGGTGGTGAATGACATTGGTCCATTAATGAAAAATGACAAGTAAGAGTCTGTAGAGACAAGCTTGAAGGGACTTAAGCTATTTATCTCATTTTGAAGACATGGAGAGCATTAAAATGGAAGATGAAATAATTACAGGCAAGCAAACTGGTTAGGGGTGAAAAAGGTGATAAGGATGCATGAGCAGAGAAAAACACAGACCCACTAGGGGAGTCCAGGTGTACCCCCCCCCCAACCCCAAGATTTTTTTTTTAAATAAGCAACTAAATGCTAATTTCTGATGTCTTTTAGGATCATCTGGTGCTGATCACAAGCTAACAGAATTACAAGATCGAGCAAAATAAAGTAGAAAGTATTAATTTATTAAGTGCAAATATACTTTTACATATATGCTCACATTTACAAAGAAAATTAACAATGGGCAGCCCCACTAGGTACACAACTAATTACAATTATTTGCAAAATTATTACTCTCCATATCCACTGTACCAGAATCAATGTAAAGATGCGAAAAGAAAAATTACAAATGTGAATATGAAAAAGTGTTCAATGCTTTAGTACAGGTGGGGGGAGAGGGCTAGAGGGGGTCTGTCCTTATTTTTTCTTCTTGACCTGGGCCAGATTCTAAAGGGCCCGCTTTCACTGTTTTGCCGTATGCCTCAGCCTTGCCCTCTTCTCCTCTTCAGCTGTCTGCCTTTTTTGTAAAAGCCAAAAATGTGTATTTAGCCTGTGTTGTTTATTATTTGGGCGGCACTGGCCCAGTGGCTAGCACTGTTGCCTCACAGCAAGAAGGTCCTGGGTTTGAACCCCAGGCCGTTCCAGGTCTTTTCTGTGTGGAGTTTTGCATGTTCTCCCCGTGTCTACATGGGTTTCCTCCGGTTTCCTCCCACCATTAAAAAGACATGCATGTTAGGGATAATACTCCTGCCTGTGAACCTGACCACGGCAATGGAAAGAAGAACTGGAGTTGGTCCCTGGGCGCTGCAGCTGCCCATTACTCCTTTACAATAGGATGGGTTAAATGCAGAGAACAAATTTCATTGTAACCTGTACAATGACAAAAATAAAGTGACTTTCTTTTTTCTTTCTTTCTTCTTGTTTGTTTAGGCCGCACCAATTCTTTTTGGTTATTATCACTTCGGGTAACTACCACATGGGTGTGGCTACACATTATTTACCTGTTCACTTGTATGGCGGGATAGAGACAAAAAGGGTAAGTAGGGCTCCGATATTTTCTGTTAATCATCACGTCACGTAATGTCACAATAGGTACAATTTAGTCTTGGTTTAATCATTGCAGAACAAAAACTGCTTGTCAGTCTTTTTTTGTTTTCATTAATAAACAGCATAAAACGCATCTGGATTTCACTATAGATTTGTGTGAACGAGTCATCGTTACAAGCCTACTTAGTGGATTTTTTCATTCATAGCAGTCGCTACACTTTTGCTCTCCTGTGCACTGCCAGATGGTTGGCAGCCATACTTGCTCTGCTGCCATTGCTTTTCTAGCAGGCTGCTGCCGTATCTGTTTTTCAGTGGTTCCTGCTGACCGGATGTTCTTCAGAGTGTGTGGTCCACCTCCCCGTACCTGACGTCCTCCCTTAATAATGTTAGCTGGCTTGCTAACAATTCTTTATTCCTCCAATTTGATTTCTTACCTCAGGCTTTCCAACTGGAAGGTATTTTTCAGTTTTCAGTTGACGCCTTCTTTGTAGTTTCATGGCTTCGTTTCAGCTTTTTTCACAATGCAGGTCACTGCTCGATGGTCTGGGCTCGCGCTGTACTGTGACTAGTGAATTGATTGGCTGCTACCTTTTGTTGACAGTCAAAGTACATGCATCGGAGCCACAGCATCAAATGTTTGCGCTCGACTGCCTTTCTATGGAAGTAGGTTTGAGTAGGCAGGCTCTTAACCCCCCCCCCCCCAATTATTTCTCACCAGATCTACACGAATCACGTAGGTGACCTATTTATGGATTAAAACAGCAAATTTCGCCGAAAGGTGACAATTTGAATGCCTGTAATTAACCTGTCCAGATTCAGACAAATGCTTTGCATCGCCAAATACATACAATAGCATAATTTAACCAGCCCTGAAAGAAAATTACTTAAAAGATACAGTGAGAAAGACATTATACTTAATGACAGATACAGCATGTTAATTTCACAAAAACCTAAATGAAATGCAAACAAGATCAATTATATACAATGATGTTTGTGAATTTTGAGAAGAGTTACACACAACACAATATCTTTGTTGTGAAAGACAACAATGATTATGATCACAACTGGTGATGACCTTACCTACAGATCAAGCCATTATTCATTAATGTACAAATAACCATTTATCATTGCAATTAATAATGTTTCAGTGCAATTACAGTTCACAACTGAGTCACAAACAATCAAACTATAGTTACATAGATGAGCTCCATGAATGTACAGGCCCACTCTATTTCCCCCAAATCTGCCTGTAGCTGTGCAGGTGCCCTACCACCAGCAATGGTCAAAGGGTTGCAATGGTGAGACAGAATACCCTTTCCAGCTCCCCACCCAGGAGTGCAATCTCTCCGATGCCCAGCTGAGCTGGTGGCAACACTGGGATTAATGAGCCTCAACGTTGGGATGTTAGCATAATAATCCACTGCACCACCCATAAACCCCTGGATTAAAATATTAAGATGACTTACATTGCACTTGGTGGTCAAGTATGGTTGCATGGTCATGGCATGTTTGACCATGAGCTGGGCCCTGATCTTGCTGAACAGGTACAAGGTGGTGATACATGCCACCAGCCGTGTTGTGTTTACACCCTTGCTCTCTGCAGGGCAGAAGTACAGAAAACATGAGGAAAAAAAATGCTCAACTGCTGGCAGTGTGAGTACAGTGCGTTGCATCAAGTATAAAAAACATGATAGAACTTCTCCCTCTCCTCTACAAGTATTTTTATATAACATGTAAGTATAATAAAAAAATAAAGAATCAATTTTTGAAGTGTTACACTGTTTGCCTCGCCATCTATCCAGAGAGAGAGACAAAACTGACTACATACCTGCAAGGGACTCCTCATATTTCAGAATGTGCTCCACCAGATTGTCAACTAGTTGAACACAAGCCTTATTGGCAGGTTTATAAGAAGCATCCTCTTCAGACTTGAATAACTGGAACAAGATAGATGGTGTTCATTCATGGCTCCATTTACACATGGCATTTATATGCTCTATTGTTCACCATCATTGTCAACACTGTAATTGTATCTAATTTTTTCCACATATAGCTAGGTGTTGAGGTAGGTATAAAGGTGGTATTGTCAACAAAAACAAACAGGAAGTAACTCAGTGTGATACTGTACAGACTGTGTTTACTTTTCAGCTGCAGCAAATGGGGCACAATAATGTTTGCAGTTACTGTGAACATTTCTAAAGTGACTATAGATGAAGGAAAGGAACAACTGTGGGACGTGTGAGAGAATCATGTTGAAATTATTAAGTGAAACTGTATGGATGGCAAACATCAGAAGGAGTCACAGCATGTCTGGCTATATATGGAAACTCTAGAGGCCTGTCCTGTCAAGGAGGAGAAAACCTTTGCAATCCTACGAGTAGCCGCTGCGCTTTGGTATTGTAGTAATCACAATTCAGTGTGTGGTAATTACGATTCTACCCCTTGGGCCGTTCTTTCTCACTGGTTTGTGGTCTGACCAATCCTGTCACACTCTGACTGCAACACATGCTGTTTCCATTGTGAATAGGGTCTCAAACATCAATGTTGAGTCCTACACCAACATATTCACCACAAGGTGGTGCCCTAATACAAGACTATACACTTACATTCTGAAGAAGCTGCTCAAACCAGTCATAGCCAGTGTCTCTGCAGGCTGCCACCTAGGGGAGGGAGGGGGGAAAATTAGACATGAAAATAGGTGACAAATAGCTAACATTTAGGATTTGACAAGATGCATGTAGAAGGATGGAGGAAGAAAACAATGTGTGAATGTCAGTATTAGGTCAGATGCAGGAAAATGGAAAGTCTTGATGCATGCTCAATAATCCAGGTAAGAAAATCAAAGAAGGTTGAACCAGTTCATCTGGATACGTTTATTGACAGATACGTTTCATCACTCAACTAATGCCCCTTTTCCACAGCATGGTACTGGCTCATTACGACTCGACCAGTGTCGTTTTCCATTACCGTTACAGTACCCCCTCAGTGTAGCTGGTCTACATTGATTTTGGTACTCGCTCCAGTTTTTTTTGGAACCTCGACAAAGGTGGTACCAGAAAAGTGGTAACAGTTACCAAAATGCCAGCCCGGTTTTCCAGCAATGGAAAACGAAAAAGTCAAGTCGAGTTGAGCCGGTACCATGTAGTGGAAAAGGGTCATAAGTGACACCTTCAGTCTAAAGTGACTGCGGGTATCCCCACCCCTTATAAACCACATTAACTATGTGGACAACCACATCAAGTTCACAAGGGAGAATGTGAAAAATGACAGGTTAGCCTTCTTAGACTGTGAAATTGCAATTGGTGATGGGGGACATTTGACTGTTGATGTTTACTGCAAACCTACACATACTGATCAGTACTTAAGGTTTGACACTCATTATCCACTGGAGCACAAACTAGGAGTCATCAGGACGCTGTACCACCGAGCTGACAACGTCCCCACCGACACAGCGGCTGGGGAAGGGGAGAAATCATACATTAAACAGGCCTTAGTTAAGTGTGATTATCCTAACTAGGGCGTTTGTCAAAGCCAGAAGACGCCCAAACAGTGCACCAGCCAATCAAGGAGAGGAGGACAACAGCTGCCTAAGCATAAACCAGTGGTGATTCCATATGTGGCGGGAGTGTCAGAAAAGCTGAGATACGTATTTTCAGAACACCGTGTCTCAGTTGCTTTCAAACCCCAAAACACGCTGCCCCAGAAGTTGGTCCACCCCAAGGATCAGGTCCCCTGGCACAAACAGAGCAATATAGTGTACACTGTTAAGTGCCAGGAGGATTGCAGTGACTTGTACATTGGGGGACACTAAACAGACACTGGTCAAAAGAATGGCACAACACAGGAGAGCTAACATGTCAAGCCAGGACTCCGCAGTCTACACCCATCTACAGGCCAGTGGCCACTCTTTCAGGGATGAGGATGTGCACATCCTTGATAAGGAGAAACGATGGTTTGAATGGGGAGTCAAAGAGGCCATCAATGCTAAGAGGGAAAGACCACCCCTGAAGCATAGGGGGGGGGGGGGGCTAAGAGTACATCTGTCACCATTTTATAGTGCTGTGATTGCACCAATCCCTAATCCTCTGTGAATAGTACACATGGCCTTTGAAACGCTGGTTAAAGGTCACACCCATATTTGCATATGAAACTGGTCGTTGGTTTTGGTCATTAGGCACTGTATTGTACTGTATTGTTTATAAGGGGTGAGGATACCTGTAGTCAATTTAGACTGAAGATGTCACTTAGTTGAGTGATGAAATGTATCTGTCAATAAACATTTATCCGGATGAACTGATTCAACCTTCTATGAGGAAAATGGGGGAGTAATTGCATAATAATGATGGATGTGACAAGTACACTACTCACCACGTCAGTGATGTTGAGGATCTTCCTGGTCATGGTGTCTTTGTCATGGGCAGGAGTTGGTGTGAACCACAGTTTCTGGAATGTCTCATTCACAAGTTTCTAGAATGAGCAATTATACATAGGGTGGTGCATCAGTGAGAATGTTACACATTATTTGCATCATTCAATCTCGAGGTTTGCTTTTTACAGATGTTAGAACAGTGTTTGATCAGAGAGATTTACATAAGACACAGTTCACATTTCAACAGATTATAGTGATAAAATTGTCTTAAGTGATGTCTTCTACAAATTAAACTCCCCCCCATTGATGCATGATTTGAGTACATGCATACCTTAATGCCCTCCTCATCATTGACCCTGCGGATCATCCTCACACACATCTCGGTGATCTTGCTGAAGGTTGGCTGCTCCAGGCAAATGTCTCTCAGGATCTTAATCACTCGCTTTCTCACACTGATACCAGTGTCCTTTAGAAGGAAAACAATAATACTTGTACTTCTTGTCTTGTACTGTGCCCAAAAATCCCACTGCAGTAATAGCAATTTCTTCATTCTGCCAGTAGGTGGTAGTATAAGACTATTCTATAAGCAAATTGAACTTTCCATGAACTCTCTAGACTATTTCCATGACAACAGCCACAACAATTTCAAAGAATTTACTCCTTAGACAGCAAGTACTCACTGACTAGAAAGCATTTTTTTTTTTGCATTGGAAGGCATTTCTAAATTAATGGTACATAGACAAAAGGCTGTCAGCATGCCCTGTACACCCAGAAACTGTGTGAAATTACTTTGTTAATGCTATGGCTTTTCAATAAAGTATTTTGATTACCCCAAAGAAAATGAAATATTAAAAAGTGAGATGCAACACATTGTGTAGAGGAGGAGGGGCTAAGAGTACATCTGTCGCCAACTTACAATGCTGTTATTGCAGCTATTCCCCAATCCTCTGAATAAGACATGTGGCCATTTTAACTCGAATTAATGGCTCTGCCATTTGCATATGAAACCGGTGTTATATCGCTGGTTTCAGTCGTTACGCAACTGTGCTGTTTACAAAGTTGGAGATACCTGCAGTCAGCTGAGACTGACAAAGTCACTTTGATGAGTGATGAAACATTTCTACTACTAAACTTTGTGTCCAGATGAACTGATTCACCTTATCTGGGATTCTACACCTGGACTATTAAGCATGCATCAAAATTATGTATTTGATTCTGAATACATTTTA
The DNA here is from genome assembly GCF_029633865.1 of Lampris incognitus. Lineage (NCBI taxonomy): Eukaryota > Metazoa > Chordata > Actinopteri > Lampriformes > Lampridae > Lampris > Lampris incognitus. Next base: position 119,603,058 of record NC_079211.1, read on the forward strand.
ATAGTGGTTTTGCTTTTGAATTGGTTCTGAAAGAATTAAATATTTTTTTATAACTTAAGTTTCGTGCTTCTTTTTTTGCTCAGTCTTTTTATTGGTATTTAAAGTCATATAAATGTAATAAGTCAGAGATACAGTTGGATAAACACAATGTAAACCCCCCAGCCCCCCATGTTCTGCTCAGTTTTGTGCTTTTTAAAAAAGTTCCCATCAACTGGGCCATTGAAAACCCATGTACTTAAGTATGCATGTATGTTGTTATTTACCAGTATCCTCTCTATAAGCATGTCGTAGTACTGCTCGGTGAGTTGGGGTCTGCTAAGCACGAATCGGCCCAGCAGCTCTACAGCTGCCTCTCTCACGCTGGTGGAGTTGTCCATCAACCGACCATGGACGCCTCGCTGCATGTCCGACTACATAGCCAGGGAAAGAATAGAGGGAGAAGAATCAGCATACAGCAGAATAGAAATGATCAGAGTAGAATAGCAATCTGGTTCCTTGGATAAATTGAAATTTCCAAAGACACACATTCATTAAAAAGCATAGAGAATAGATAACTATGTCATAGAATATCTAGTTAAGAGACACATTTCAATTAAACTGAAAACACACACACACACACACACACACACACACACACACACACACACACACACACACACACACAGACAGTGGTGCTGGTGGCTTTGCGAACATGCCTCTTCACACGCTTTGCTACATGGTGTTGTGTGCACTGGTTTTCCATATACTTCACTCCCTGTGAGACGGTGCAGCAGGGGCAAGTTCCTCCAAAGAAGAGGGGTTGATCTGGCATCTTTTTAGTGTGGTCTTCATTTGGTCTTTGAACCGTTTCTTCTGCCCACCAGCAGTGCGTTGACCATGGTGTAGTTGGCTGTGGAGGACTTTACGTGGGAGTCGTTGGCTGGGCATGCGAATGACATGCCCAAGCCACCTGAGTTGATGGTGGTTTAGAGTAGACTCCATGCTACAACTGCCTGCCTGTTCCAACACTTCTGTGTGTGGCACTCTGTCCTCCCAAGTAATGCCGAGGATCCTCTGGAGACATCTCACATGGAAGGCCTCCAGGCTTCTGAGATGGTGGCTGTAGATGGTCCATGCCTCACATCCATATAGTAGTGTGGAGATGCACACTGCTCTGTAAACAAGCACTTTGGTGTGGAGATTGTGGTTGTTGTTCTGGAAAATTTTTTTCCTTAGACGACCAAAGGATGTTGAGGCTTGTTTGAGGCGGTGTTGGATCTCATCATCCATTGTGCAGGTGTCATATAGTATGCTTCCCAGATATTTGAAGGCAGGAACAGTGGCCAGCTGTTGCCCTTCTGCTGTGAAGGTTGTTGGGTGGCTTGGGAGGTCGGCACTCATCTGACAGATTACCTGTCTTTTGGTGTTGATGATCAGTCCCATTGTATATACACTCACTGGCCACTTTATTAGGTACACCTTGCTAGTAACGGGTTGGACCCCCTTTTGCCTTCAGAACTGCCTTAATCCTTCGTGGCATAGATTCAACAAGGTACTGCAAACATTCCTCAGAGAGTTTGGTCCATATTGACATGATAGCATCACGCAGTTGCTGCAGATTTGTCGGCTGCACATCCATGATGCGAATCTCCCGGTCTACCACATCCCAAAGGTGCTCTATTGGATTGAGATCTGGTGACTGTGGAGGCCATTTGAGTACAGTGAACTCATTGTCATGTTCAAGAAACCAGTCTGAGATGATTCGAGCTTTATGACATGGCGCGTTATCCTGCTGGAAGTAGCCATCAGAAGATGGGAACACTGTGGTCATAAAGGGATGGACATGGTCAGCAACAATACTTAGGTAGGCTGTGGCGTTGACACGATGCTCAGTTGGTACTAAGGGGCCCAAAGTGTGCCAAGAAAATATCCCCCACACCATTACACCACCATCACCAGCCTGAACCGTTGATACAAGGCAGGATGGATCCATGCTTTCATGTTGTTGACGCCAAATTCTGACCCTACCATCCGAATGTCGCAGCAGAAATCGAGACTCATCAGACCAGGCAACGTTTTTCCAATCTTCTATTGTCCAATTTTGGTGAGCCTGTGCGAATTGTAGCCTCAGTTTCATGTTCATAGCTGACAGGAGTGGCACCCGGTGTGGTCTTCTGCTGCTGTAGCCCATCTGCCTCAAGGTTCGACGTGTTGTGTGTTCAGAGATGCTCTTCTGCATACCTTGGTTGTAATGAGTGGTTATTTGAGTTACTGTTGCCTTTCTATCAGCTCGAACCAGTCTGGCCATTCTCCCCTGACCTCTAGCATCAACAAGGCATTTTCGCCCACAGAACTGCCGCTCACTGGATATTTTCTCTTTTTGGGACCATTCTCTGTAAACCCTAGAGATGGTTGTGCGTGAAAATCCCAGTAGATCAGCAGTTTCTGAAATACTCAGACCAGCCCGTCTGGCACCAACAACCATGCCACGTTCAAAGTCACTTAAATCACCTTTCTTCCCCATTCTGATGCTCGGTTTGAACTGCAGCAGATCGTCTTGACCATGTCTACATGCCTAAATGCATTGAGTTGCTGCCATGTGACTGGCTGATTAGAAATTTGCGTTAATGAGCAGTTGGATGGGTGCGCCTAATAAAGTGGCCGGTGAGTGTATATGCAGTAACAACTGCAGACACACACACGCACACGCACATGCACGCACACATACATACATACATACATACATACCCTTGCAAGTATACTGGGGTCCACAGCCACCACCTCAGACAGACACTTCATTGCTTTAGTCCGCACAGCGATGGCACTCTCCCCAAGGACTCGTAGGATCTAAAAACATGACAAAGTTTAAGCTTTTATCATACATGACACCTTGGGTAAAAAGACAGACACAGACAGGTGGTTTTATCTACAAAACTGACCACAATGATCTGATAACCTTAAGAAAAAATATCAAAGAACTCAAAAAAAAAAGTCTTTCAGTTTCTCAATTTATAATACTTAAAAGTGAAATGGTTCCATTTGTGGCCATTTTGTCACTAAAATTTCAGTAGCTATGTCTTTTAAACATTTTCATTGAAATTTTAATAGGTTTTAACAAATAAGTGTAGAGATCCTTGAGTGTTGTGCTCCAACACTCAAGGAGTCATCCCACCCATCACTAACACAACTGGTATACATGCCACCTAACATAAAGCCTCCCTTTAAGAGGAAGTTACCCAATTTTACAGCTCAATAATCCAATTGTGGAGTACTGCAAAGAATGTGAAGGATTTTTTTTAAACATTCTGTATCTCTAGAACAAGCAATTTAAAGTCGGAGAAAAATATCTGACTTGGCTTCACTAAGGTGATTTCACTTGGTACTAAATGACTACAAATTTAGATTAAGGCATTGTCACATAAAAAAAAACCTGCCCTTACTTATACTGGGGGTATGTGTACTTGTATCTTAGCTGTTAATCTATTTAATTTGAAAATTATGTTTTTTCAGTGGATCTCTCAGTTACATTAATTGTCCTCGTGAAGCAGTTTTGTGTTTGTAAGTATTACTGAAGGTTGCTACAGCATTTTCAAAGCACTTCCCACTTAGTGTCTGCCATAAATCTCAAAGGTGAAGCCCTGCTCTACTGCCACCTTGATTTGCTGGGGAGAGAGAAGATGCTAGCACATAGCATTCTGGGTAATGGTGTATTCAGGGTTTGTGAAGGTGGACGCATATTTGGGAATAAAATTTCTCTAGTGCTGCCTCATTGATTTTGAAGAATTTTTTTTAACCGTCTCCTCAAGAGTCCACCAACTTTGCTAAAACGAAATACTATAGTGAGTAACTTGCCCTTGAAAGCACAGGACATGCCTTTTGATTAAAATGATCAAACTGCACTCTGCACTAAAATCCATTGTAACAAGCTCATTTATTGAAAACGATCCAACAACAAATGATTTGTTCAACATTTGTTACAAGATCTTTATTTGACATTTTCTGTAAGAATGACAGTAATACTGCATACCTTTGGGGAATAAATATTTTCTTATAATACACATGGTGATAAGTTTCAGATCTTACCTGTGTTAAATAAATATCAAAGCTCTGGGCAAACGGCCTCATGGAGGCCAAATAACGCACGATCAGACAGGAGTCCTCATAGTCCACAGTGTCAGAGTTCATTCTGGGCAGGAGGAAAATGAAGAGGAGGAATGCTTAGGAAAAACTATCTCACTGCACGTTGACAGTGGCACTATTAATTATGAAAGAGGACAAGTAATTAGGAGTTGGCAGGGTTCGCAAGGCCACCAGAAGATATAGGAATGGTCACAACTGTAAATAATTATCTGTCAAATTGATGTGATGAGTGTGTGGGACATGAAAAAAGAAAAATCCCTGTTCTTACTTCAGTGTGGAAAACTGAGCCGGGGTGGTTTTGATGATGTTGCGGAGGAACTTCTTGCGCTTCTCTGCACGCTGCATGATTTCACCAGTGGTCTCCATTTCCTTGGCGTGGTGTGGCCCATCTGACGAGTCCTCGTCCTTCTGGTTCTGGCTCCGCATAGACTTCTCTGCCTCTGTGGTTGCATCTCTGAACCACTGGGCAATGTAGAACTTTCTGGCAAACTGCAAGAGAGACGGACCCAGTTTCGCATTCAATTTGCCAGGAATAACATGATTTGTTCAAAATAAAAATCAGAACTGAGGTAAAAAAAAAAGGAGATTGATCTTCGTGCAATAGATCCACAGTGTTACTGTTTTATATGTTGTGTGTTGATCCAAGGAGGGAATGTGTGAGGGTTTGTGCTGTGCAATTTCAGGAATTGTAACAGTCTAGCAGTTCTACAAATGTGTTTTACTGAGACACATATCAAGGAAAGCTATCAAATAAGAAGGTGGCTGGGGCTTCCGGGTGGCGTGGCGGTCTATGCCGTTGCCTACCAACACAGGGATCCCCAGTTCAAATCCCCGTATTATCTTAGGCTTGGTCGGGCATCCCTAATAGACACAATTGGCCGTGTCTGTGGGTGCGAAGCTGGATGTGGGTATGTGTCCTGGTTGCTGTACTAGCTTCCTCTGGTCAGTCGGGGCGACTGTTCGGAGGGAAGGGGGAAGTGGGGGGGATAGCATGAGCTTCCCATGCGCTACGTCACCCTGGCGAAACGCCTCACTGTCAGGTGAAAAGAAGTGACTGGTGACTCCACATGTATCGGAGCAGGCATGTGGTAGTCTGCAGCCCTCCCCGGGTTGGAGCAGTGACCAGGATGGCTCGGAAGAGTGGGGTAGTTGGACGCGTGAAATTGGGGAGAAACCCCCCCCCCCCCAAAAAAAGGTGGTCTTAAAATGATCTGACTGGCTAATAACCAGGGCTCCAGGCAAAAAAAACAAAATCTAAGAGCCATTGGCTCCTAAACCCAAAGTATTTAGGAACCAAGTCAAATTTTCAGGAGCAAAAAAATATAGTGATGTCATATGTTACTAAAGGGCTGCTGCCTAACATTGCCTTTTCCTTCCCCGCTGTACTGCCTGCCTTTGTTTACTCTGCCTTCCATAGTCTACATGATGTATTCTTTACATACACAACATGTACAATGTTCATTATACTGCAATCATATTACCATAAATACTTAAATGTCCAGTTGTCTTTTATATATATTTTTTTCACTTTTTTATTCAACTGAATCAGGCAGGGATGACTCAAATGTCACTTGAAAACTTGTCGAGTTGGTCTCGACATCATCAACATTGACGGGCAGGGAGCAAGAAAAACCCTGATATTTTTCATTTGCGCATTAGGTTTTCTTGCCAACTGGCTAATGTTAGTTAACTACGCGGTTAGCTACATCCAGGGTTCGAATTACACAGTGGCTTTCAGGGGAGCCCTATTTTCCAGTGCGCTTCTACACGTCATATGCACACGCATACAAGGACGTGTGCGGTCAATTGCAAGGTTACTGTGAAAAACATTCTACTGTTGCTACATACAGTTAATACTGTCATTAACATTTCACTTCATACTGCAAAAATCTAGCCACGCAGGTAACACAGAGACAGAAAAATAATTCCCAGTTACAATGATTTTATATTACTTGAGCCAAAAAAAAAAAAAAGAAAAAGAAAAAGTGAATTGGCCCGGTGGCCTGTCCAAGGTGTGTCATGCCTGACCGCCCAATGACTGCTGGGATAGGCTCCAGCGTCCCCGCGACCCTGAGAGCAGGATAAGTGGTTTGGATAATGGGTGGATGGATGAATCAGCCAATGGTTTGCGCTACACTTCAAAACAGACCAAACCTACAGTGCCTTGCAAAAGTATTCAACCCCCTTAACAGTCATCACTAATTTCTGGATTATAAAAAATACTCACACATCTGTTCTTGAACAATATTATTTTTGTTAACGCACAAGCTCTAACAGCATGTTCCCAAAGCCAAAATAAGTTATGTTTCGCTGACTTTTCATTAATAAATTAAAAACTAAAATGTAGTGCTTGCATAAGTATTCAACCCCTTGTGCGCTGAAAGCTCAAAGTTTACACAAATGACAAATTATTCCTAAAACAAACTCAGGTTAACACAATTGGATATAATTAGTGTGCATCTGTAAGATATTAAAGTAACGGCCTCGTTTATGGATATAAAAAGCACTCTGTAAATTTCATTAGCCGGGCATGAACTCCATCAGAAAATGAAGACCAAGGACCATAATACTGAAGAGGCAAAGTGATTAAAATGCAGAAGGCGGGAAAGGGATACAAAACAATATCCAAGTGTTTGGATGTCCCACGGAACACTGTTGGATCTATTGTCAGAAAGTGGAAGCTGTATCACACCACCCAGATGCTTTGTAGGACAGGCCATCCCTTCAAGCCAAGTGTCCGAGCAAGACGTAGGCTGGTGAGGAAAGCCACAGATGATCCTGCAATCACTTTGAAGGAGCTCCAGAGGTCAGTGGCTGAAACTGGAGTAAATGTGCATGAGTCAACCATATCACAGGCTTTCCATAAATCTGGCCTGTATGGGGGGGGGGTGGCAAGAAAGAAGCCGCTGCTCAAAACTATGCATATAAAAGCACGCTTGGAATTTGCTACCAAGCATGAGAGAGACCCAGTTAGGATGTGGGTAAAGGTTTTGTGGTCAGATGAGGCAAAAGTTGAGCTTTTTGGCCAAAACTCAAAGAGTTATGTGTGGCATAAACCTAATACTGCTCATGCCCTAAAAAACACCCTCCCTACAGTGAAGCATGGTGGCAGCAGCATAATGCTATGGGGTTGCTTTTCATCTGCAGGCACTGGTAACCTTGTTCTAATTGAGGGAAGAATGGATGGAGCTAAATACAGGGAAATATTGGAAGAAAACCTGTTGCAGTCGGCCATAAAACTGAAAATTGGGAGAAGGTTCACATTTCAGCAGGACAATGATCCTAAACACAAGGCTAAAGCAACAATGGCATGGCTCAGCAACAAAAAGGAGAACGTTTTGGAGTGGCCAAGTCCGGACCTCAACCCCATTGAAAATCTGTGGCACAGACTGAAAATCGCAGTCCAGACGCGCCATCCCATCAACCTGCAAGACCTGTACAAATTCTGCCAAGAAGAATTACTCCAGAAGAATGTGCAAAGCTTGTACATACCTCAAGAGAATCATGGCTGTTATTGCAGTCAAAGGGTACTTTACAAAGTATTGATATGTGGGGGTTGAATACTTATGCAAGCACTACATTTTAGTTTTTAATTTATTAATAAAAAGTCAGCAAAAAATAACTTATTTTGACTTTGGAAACATGCTGTTAGAGCTTATGGGTTCACAAAAATAATATTGTTCAGGAACAGATGTGTGAGTTTCTTTTATAATCCAGAAATTAGTGATGACTGTCAAGTGGGTTGAATACTTTTGCAAGGCACTGTAGGTTACATCACATGACATCAGAACATGCCCACAGCCTCAACTGTTGGTCTTACACAAAACATAGGCTAGCAAGACAACAGCCACACTCTAAACACAACATGCAAACACATACCACATAGCAAAACATCCTGGAGGCAACATCATTATGCACCATACAATACACCATTATACAGTATCAATCACACTTTTATTGAACACCTTGCAAAAATGGAATTCAAACACCACAGGCCTAAATAAAATGGCAATCAATACCACACAAGATAAAGAATACAGGTGCATAGCACACATGCTACAAATTGCCTATTAATAACCTAGCTCCTTCTTATCTTTCCGAACTCCTTCATATCAACACACTCTCCCGTACTCTCAGATCCTCTTTTGCCATCCAACTCACTACACCATCTGCCCACTTGATTATCAGGGGTTCTAGAGCCTTCAGTCGTTCAGCCCCCCCACTTCTGGAACTCTCTCCCACAAGACATTTGCAATATTGACTCTCTTTCCACCTTCAATTCCCATCTTAAAATACACCTTTTCAAACTGGCATATTCAGTCTGATCCAGACTTTAATGGTTACACTCACATTGAGTTTTGCGTAGATGATGATTTTATACCTATCTGTTGTATTAACTTATTATTGTATACCCTAGTTTTGTTTGATTTTATGTCTGATACAGCGCTGCTTGTTTTTAACTGTTTTGTAAGATGTTCTTGAGTGCTCTGAAAGGCGACAATAAATAAAATGCATCATTATTACTATTATCATTATTGTTATTAAATTATAGGCTAGCCTATCATACAACATGCAAATCAATCTGATAACAAGCACAAAACCGTCCAGACCCATGGCGCACCCACCAAGTGTGGAGTCAATCGCATGAACAGTTGTTGAGAAAATCAAAGGACAGACAGACAGACAGAAACTCCTTCCATTTTAGTTAGATTAATATTATTATTCCGAGGAATTTTGAACATCCCTCTCAGGTCGTCCATGAGTGAGTGAGTGGCCGACCACAATTTGCCACACACGCAGCCCACGGCAGCAGTTGTGTGGCGCCGTGGTAAAAACAGAATAGCCCAGTTGCATCGCAGTTAGGGAACAGTCACATAACCATCATAACAAAAAACATCAATTTGAAGTTAACACTTCAAATTTTCTACCCAATAAATGGAACATTAAAATATCTTCAACCACTGTTTCTGTTCATCTGTATAGCTGACGCTTCAACCACTGCAAGACAGGAGTGCAGAGAAGTTCATGTATTGGAAACCATACAGGAGTTCATGCGATAGGGCAGGTAGACACAGGCGCAAGAGGAGATGAGGGTTCAGTACACAAAATATATAGCCATTTCTTTCTTTTTTTTTGTGTTTTTGCTTGTGGTTAATAGTGGCCTAGTGGTTGCAAAATTACAGTTAGTTACATTGGTGGCCATTTTAGTCACCATCTAGAGCCCTGATAAAAAAAATTAAAATGATCAAGGCTGCCAAAACAACTAGAACAAGCACACTGACTTAAGCTTTTTAAAGCTTCACATGAGTTTTAAGAGATGAAATTTGTGTGGTTAACTCACCACCAGTGAGGCGTCCGTCTCCGCATTCTCTTCTAAATAGTCCAAGAGAGCCTTCTGTAGCTGTTGAGTCTCATCATTACCTGGGGCCTGCAGACAGAAAAAGAATTAAAACAGAGTCCATACGTTCCTAAAGGAGAGCAGGCTGTCTGGTGTCCTCAACATGTCTCTCATAACCACTCCGAGAAAGAGGTATACAATAACATTATGTCACAATATTAGCATTCTGAGCCACAGTTGCAGCTGCAGTAGAAACTGGTAAATAACCCATGTGTTCCAAAGCTTCAGTTTGCAGTAATTCTGTGTCTCGCCAATACATTAATAAAAAGATCAAATAAATTACAGAAAAAAAGCAATGTTCAACATTCTCTAAGATCATTCAATTATACATAAGCATTTCTATCAGGACCACACAGGTCAAACATATATTAAGCTTCCCTACCTGCTGCAGAATACGGTCAATTGACCTCTGGTCCATCTTACTGGTGACAGCGTCCTTCCTCAGACGGGCAGCCACCGTGCCCAGGTAGTCCAGAGACGCCACCCTCAGGGCCATCTCTGTCTGCTTGTTACTGAACTGGTGCACCTGAGGGCAAGAAAGAGGGAGACAGAAAAAGTCAAGCTGGGAACACACAAGACTTTCAAAGTCCTAATTGAATGGGAACAGACTCTGCATCACACATTTAATGACTGACTTTTGCAGATTACAGTCATAGAAAAGCAGACTGGTTCAGAATGCAGTCAGCGATACACCCTCTTGCCAATGAGCTCAGATTTGTCCAGATTCCAGTTGTAAAAATCAAATATGTTTGATTTTATCTTGACAACTGTGGCCTGTCAAAGGCTCTATCAGATGGCGAATGATTTGAATTTAACACCACACACTACCAGATAACATGTGCTGACTGTTTGTGGTGACTAGCCCCATGAGCAGGGAAGACTCTGCTTGATATTGAAAATCAGTCATCATAGCCAAATCAAGAGTTATTGTCTGCCTTTATATCATCTAGTGCATTCCTGGCTTTAAGAGGGGGATAGGTTAAATAGAGGTCAGCAGCAAATTGGATGCTGGTTATGGTATTGCGCGGAAGAAAAACATTGACTTTAGCTTGCGCTTAGAAGAAAAACATAAGGTGGGGTGGAGTATGCATCCTACATTTAAGTAAAGCTTGCTTCTACTCAAACACACATTACATTACAGTCATTTAGCCGACGCTTTTATCCAAAGCGACTTACAATAAGTGCATTTAACGTGGGAAATCAGGAGAACTACTAGTCATCAGAGGTCATAAGTGCATCTTAAAAATCTGCTCTGACAGCATTTTATGATAAAAGGCAGAGGCCCTCTGATATTTCGAAAAATTTTATTATTCTACATCACCTATTTTATCTTTATGTTTACAGTACTTGACATCAAACTAAAAACAATAAAGCAGAACCGTTGCACAAGGACAAATATGTAAACGTGGGTACAGAGAGTAAATCCTTGACTCCAACAAAGCATAACACATACTGTGTTCATCTGAGGAACTACAAAAAAGGTTAAAACTACATGGAGAATATGTAAAGTTCAGCTTACAAATATTGAATTGCAACCTCTTATGAATAGCCCATGTCTTAAATGTCTTGAGAAGCAAAAAAAAAGGCATCTTATCTTCGCTTCATGACACAGGTGGATTTAACATGAATGAATGAATGAATGAATGAATGAATGAATGAATGAATAAGGACAGTTTTCTCTGTAACTGACATGGTTATTGAACTTGATTGAAAGTGTTAAAACGGCACACAGTGTATGACCACATATAACAACAACCCTGAACCATGGATACTATTGTAGTTGCAAAATATTTTTTAGAGACTGTCACCCAAGTGGTTTGACAAATAAGCTGCACTGCTAACAGCTGAAGATGCATGGTCAAATAAATATCACACTAACCAGTAATCTGCCAAGTAGACTGAGCAGCAGCTCTGCGGCAGGCCACTCTGGTTTGTTGACTGTAGACAACAAGTCCTGCACAAAGTTTTCAAACAATGGCCGGTAGTCTTCTTCTCCTTGCTTACTGCCACACCTGGGAAAAAGAAAAGGACACAGAGCAGAAGAGAGAGGAAGGGGTAGGAGAAGTGGAAGTTGAAGGTGACAAAAGGAAAAACAAGCAGAGCGCAGATTCAGGCTATGACCATAAATAAGGCAACTAATGAACAAGCCACGTAAATCTCCAAATTTGTTGCGCCAACTTCAAATTCACTACCAAGTCAAATAGGGCATCAAAACTGTGCCAGCAGTTCTAAACCATTACAGGAGAAATACACACTTTGTAATCGAACAGTTGTACTGTTGATGGAATTACTTTATCATAGGCCCGGGCAATAAAACGATAGCAATATGTAAGGGTGATAGACACTTCATTAACAGCAATATGAAAATTGTTCGATAAAATGTTATTATAGTTTCACTTAAATGTAAACTGACATGAAAGCACATAACGAATATGCGCGCTCCCTCCCTTGCTCACAAACAGCCTATCATATCCCTTGATAATAGAGAGTGCAACGAGTGACACTCAAACAGCCAATAATTCAACAGACAAACCCCAAGCATGCTCCCTCCCTGGCTCAGAAACAGCCCGTCATATCCCTTGATAATGGAGCGTTCTATGAGTGACACGCAAAGAACCAATCATTTAACAGATGTTTTGTTCGTTTGCACCATCAACATGTGACACAACAGAAACAGCAGAGACTGAGAAAATGAGTGCAAACTTTGAGGAAATTGTTGATAAAAAAAGGAAAGGTCAGCTTGCCAGTATGGCAGTTTTTTTAAGTCTGACCTATATCAGAACAAAGTAAGGTAGTTAAATTCAAAATAAAGTGGTTAAATTCAACCCTTTTCTCCTGGTCTTCATTAAAAATAGGTCATTAAAATGATCAATAATTATCAAAACTGACTGAAATGAAAAACCGTGATCAATTTTTCAGCCATTTATATTATGATGATGCAATTATTAAAAATAATACAGTTCTTTACGTTCAAAACATGTATCAACAATGAATGCAGAAGTTCTTACTTCTTCAGGAAAACTGAGAGGAAGTTCTGTGCTGTCCTCATGGCCGTCTCATAGGAGTTGGTTATCAAAACATCATGATCCACCTTGAAAACAAGATTCCCTCAATAAGCCTTCACAATCCGATGTTTGTTTGTGTTTCATATGTGACTGTGTGCAATTATGAGTATGCAGTCACTATCCCACCTTGCTGTCATATTCATCTAAGGTATCCTTGTCACTGGGTAGGTGGACCACACACTGGATGAGCTGCAGCACCAGGGCTGTCACCATCTGAATGTACATTGGCTCTCCATCCTGGTCTGAGCTGTTCAGCCTAGGGACACAACAGGTCAGATGACATGCAGTCAGTCCATTTTCAGATGAGGTAATTTCATTATTAATATTTTCTTACTTTTTGCACAGACTACTACAATGGCATGCAACTTAGTGACTTTGATTTGAACCTATTGCTTTCTTTCTTTTTTCTTTTTTTTTTTAATTTATTTCTGATTTTTCCCTTTTTTTCTCCCAATTTAGTGGCCAATTGATCCCTATTTTAATTCAAACACCCACCCTCGTACTACATGCGTTCGCCAACTGCATCTCTCCGGCCGGCAGTCTCGAAGGAAAGCGCCTCCCCACTTTCGTCATAAGGCGAATCCAGGCCGAACCACTGTTTTTCCGACACACACAGAGACGCATTCACTTGACGAACATAAGGCGACTCCGCCCCCCTCCCGAAGACAGCATTACCAATATTGCTGCTTCATCGAGTCCGGCCATAGTCGGATCTGACGAGACCGGGGCGCGAACCCCAGTCCCCAGTGGGCAACTGCATCGACACCAAGCCGATGCTTAGACCGCTACGCCACCGCGGACTCCCAACCTATTGCTTTCTGAGTATTGACATAAATTAATACTCGTTTGAGAGTGACCATTTCTTTTCAATGGATATCTCCAACAGAGAAATAAAGTTGGAGTAATATATTAACAGGCCAGCTTGAATGACCTCTATCCCACCTTTTGTTTTAGTTTGTGGTGCAAATAAAGTCACCTAATGGCCAAAACCAGTGTGCATACACCTTAAACAGCATACCTGAAGTTCCTGAGGGACCGTTTGCTGGTGGGCAGTCTTGCCAGAGAAGTGAAGATCTCCTCTAGGATCAGCTGCCGATGCTTCTCATAGCGTGAGAATACCTGTAGACAGAGATAAAAAAAAGGCTTTATACTTAAGGTAAATTATCTTTAGACAGTTTTATTTACACCCCCCACCCCCATAAGCATGAGGACACATTGCCTTTAAAAAAAAAAAAAAAGACCTCCAGTTGTTGGTTTTTCTGTTACTTTTCAATTAAGAAAAAAAAAAATGCCAGCAAAGGTTTTAACATTCATGTTCACCAAAGTGTCTTCCTTGATATCAAGAGTAGGTTTTGCCTAAATAATGATTTTAGTTTTCTTTTTTCAAGCAATTCTTAAAAGCACATATTGAAAATCTTTTGCCCCACAGATGGTTTAAATATGTGGAAGGTAGCCACTGATGAATGCTGACATCTCAAGGGAAACAAATGGTGGGGTATAACATTATTCCCAAGGGGGTACTTTCGGTAACTGTTCCTTCAGTTTCGTCCAATATGTGAAGTGTTCTGCTTGGGGAAAAAACCTATTCGACCATGCCTATTCCAACATTAAGTATGCTTATATAGAACCGCACCTCTCCCACACCTAGGCCGGTCAGATCACCTCTCATTGCTCATTATCCCAGCATTAACTCCGCTTAGGAGAAAAGCCAAATACAAGGACTATAAAAACTTGGCCTGAGGGGGCACTCTCTCAGCTACAAGACTGCTTTGGACAAACAGAATGGAATACGTTCAAACATCAGGACTTGGAGAAATACACAGAAACCATACTATTCTAGATCAAAAACTGCGCTAACAATGTCACTATTGACAAACGGATCCGGGTCTTTCCCAACCAGAAACCCTAGATGACAAGCAAAGTTCAGACACTTCTCTGAGACTGCCACACTGCCTTCAGGTCAGGTGATAGGGCCCAGTAAAGCACTGCTAGAGCAGACCTAAGGAGAGGCATCAAAGTCACCAAGGAGGGCGATAAGAGAAAACTTAAGGATCATCTCACAGACAATGACCCATGGCAGGTATGGTAGGGAATACAGCACATCATGAGCTACAAGGGCACCAACCCCATGACTGTCAACCAACGCCTCGCTGGGAGACGAACTGAACCATTTCTTCACCCGCTTTGAGGTAAAAAGGCCTAAAAGAGATTCACTGCCTCCGCCTGCCTCCGGCACCCACACACTCACTCTGCAGTAACATAAAGTGAGACATGTGCTCAGGTCAGTGAACCCGAGGAAGGCCACTGGTCCTGACAGAGTTACCGGGAAGGTAAGCATGTGCTGACCAGCTCACAGGGGTTTTCACTAAGATCTTTAATCTTTCCCTAACACAAGCCATCATGCCAACCTGTCTAAAGTCACCCAACATAATCCCTGTCCCCAAAAAGCCAGCCATCAACAATCTAAACACTTTAGACCGATCGCATTCACTTCAGTAACCATGAAGTGTGTTTAGAGACTGGTCTCACAGCACATCAAAGCCAGCCTCTCTCCCTTCTTCGACCCGCATCAGTTTGCTTATAGAGCAAATAGGTCTACTGAAGATGCCATTACCACAGCTCTACACACCACATTGAGTCACTTAGAACACCAGGGGAACTATGTAAGGACGCTCTTCATAGACTACAGCTCTGCATTCAATACAATCATTCCAGATATACGAGTCGGCAAACTATCTGATTTCAACCTCCCCCTTGCCACCTGCACATGGATAAAGGACTTGCTCACTAACAGCCCACAAACTGTTAAACTTGGTTCCCACCTCTCCTCCACCCTCACACTAAGTACTGGCTCTCCACAAGTCTGTGTGCCGAGTCCATTACTTTGTGCTCTATACGTCTCTGACTGCACTCCAACCCATACCACAAACACCATCATTAAATTCGCGAACGACACCACTGTAGTTGGATTTATCACAGGAGACGAGTCGGCCTACAGAGACGAATTCCAGAAATTGACAGGGTGGTGTCCAGCAAACAACCTGACACTGAACACCAAAAGAACTCATTATTGAATTCAGGAAACACAGAACAGACCCTGCCCCACTCTATATCAACAGGGATTGTGTGGAAAAGGTTCCGACCTTCAAATTCCTGGAATCCATATCTCTGAGGACCTGTCCTGGTCAGCTAATACCACCGTGGATCTTAAGAAGGCACAGCAGCAACTACGCTTTCCGAGAATGCTCAGGAAAAATAGGCTGGAAAAAAGCTACTCGTGGCCTTCTACCCCTCTTCAATCAAGAGGGTAGTGGTGTACTACATCTCAGCATGGTACGCCGGTTGCTCAGCACCAGACAGAGCTCTTCAGAGGCTCATCAACACCGCACAGAAAATCATCAGCTGCCCTCTGCCCTTCCTGGAAGACATCTCCAACTACCGCTGCCTCGGCACAGCCAAAAACATTTTAAAAGACTCTTGTTATCCTGGCCGCCACCTGTTTGACCTGATGTCCTCTGGTAGGCACTACAGGACCATCAAAGTACGAACCACCAGATTTAAAAAACGTTCTTACCCTGGGCTGTAAATACACTGAACTCCAATAAGCACCGAATGCGGCACGGTGGCCCAGTGGTTAGCGCTGTTGCCAAACAGCGAAAAGGTCCTGGATTCAGACCCCGGGGTTGTTCAACATTGGGGGTCATCCCAGGTCGTCCTGTATGTGGAGTTTGCATGTTCTCCCTGTGTCTACGGTGGGTTTTCTCCAGGTACTTTGGTTTCCCCCACCATCAAAAAGACATGCATGTTAGGGTTAATACTCCTGTCTGTGCGCCTGACCGAGGCATTGCAAGACAAATTGGAGTTGGACCCCGGGTGCGGCACGCCGGCTGCCCACTGCTCCTAGCTATATAGCTAGGATAGGTTAAATGCAGAGAAAGAATTTCCCCATGGGGGCTTAATAAAATAGTTTAAAAAAAAAAAACTAAAAAAAAAAACACACCCCTCACATCCAATAGGCTGACAGTCTTTCTAGAGCATCAGTACTCAGACTTGGCCAACTCAGAAGCCACATTGACAATATTTTTTTGGGGAAAGAGTCACATTACAAAAATATGCCTCCTCACCCAACCTTCGTAGGATCATTGGTTGCTCTTATTGGGAAATTGGATTATCAGCGTTACTGCATGAAATTATGAATCATGCTTTGATGGAATCCACCAACTATCATCACACAGAGAGAAGCCTCATGCAAGCAGGGCTGTCAGAAATTGGAGTTACAGCTCATTCATTGAAATCAATAGTGCGGAACAATGTGAAACAACAAGAACTGTTATTAATTTTCTCCATCGCACTGGACTCTATGTAAGGAATTAGCTCATTCAATGGAGTTCTATAAATGACCTGTGGAGAGCAGCAACACGACTTTGCTACATCTACTCTGCCGCAAGTGTCTCATGAAATATTTGGTTAAAAGGCGTTAGAAAACGCAAAATTGAATACTTAAGAAAAGAGCCACAATATAGTCATCAAACTGCCAAATGGAACTTAAGAGCCAACGCCCGAGTACCAATGTTCTAGGGCAAACCATTCATTCATAATAGTACAATAACATTCATACCAGTCCAATAATTACATTCATTCTAGTGCAATAAGTATATTTATTCAAATACAAAAATCACACTGTATTTATTGATCTTATTCATTATTTTAGACCATGTGTTGTTGGCTGTGATTGTTTGGATATTGTGGTTGTTTTTGTTTCGTTTCCGTGTCTTTAATGCACCAATCAGGAGTAGCTCTCTTAATTTCATTGTATTCTAAACAATGACAATAAATACTTTCTTCTTCTTATGTCGTTTTGCAAAGAAAAATTATGAGACCTAAACAGCACTCTATAATTGATAGAAGTCAGTCTGTCATCTTAAGGGGAGACGTTAATTCTCAATTGTTAAATAGCTAAGGAACTTATGATTTCATCAAATAGGGTTCACTACTGGATTCAGGGAAAAGACAGTACTGGCTCCAACAGGGGCAGAAAGAGAAGTGGAAGGCCAAAAAGCAAGACTCCAAGAAAACTGTCCAGGCTTTGTGATTGCTGTTTAACCTGTCCTTAACTAACAGCAGAGATCAACGGTACACAAAAGTTTCTCTGTACACCCCATTTAAAGAAATGTTTCACTTCTTAGCCATTTGTCAATAAGAATAACCTTCACCTCTTTACACAACTACAAACTGATGTGTTCCAATACAAAAAGATTAAGATCTTGCCATTTTTCTTCGTAAAACAACACTGAAAAACAATTGTCAAAAATGCTACCTTGGAACATGGGGATCGCTGGATCGAATCCCCAATGTATCTCCGGCTTGGTAAGGCCTCCCTAGAGGCACAATTGGCCGTGTCTGCGGGTGGGAAGTCGGATGTGGGTATGTGTCCTGGTCGCTGCACTAGCGCCTAATCTGTTCAGTAAGGTCGCCCGTTTGGGGGGAAGGGGAACTGGGTGGAACTGCGTGATCCTCCCACGCGCTACGTCCCCCTGGTGAAACTCCTCACTGTCAGGTGAAAAGAAGCGGCTGGCGACTCCACGTGTATCAGAGGAAGCATGTGGTAGTCTGCAGCCCTCCCTAGATCAGCAGAGGGGGTGGAGCACTGATCGGGATGGCTTGGAAGAGCTGGGTAATTGGCTGGATACAACTGGGGAGAAAAGGGGGGGCCCCCACCCCCAAAAAAAGACTACCTTGGGAATAGTAGTATACCCCACATATTTCATACCTTTATTGTGATGTCAGGAGTCATCGGTAGTTACCTTTCAAGTGGTTAAAACACCTTTGTGGCACAACATTTTTATCCCTGCCAGGCAGGTAGCCTGGAGGGGGTTATGCATTTGGTCGTGTGTGTGTGTGTGTGTGTGTGTGTGTGTATCCATGGCTAACCTTGAAACTACTGGACCTATCAGCCTAATTTTCTAATTTTCTTTTTTTTTGTGCACGTGTTTTCACTATCGCCACTCTCTCTCTCTTCATTCACTTTCTAGCTTGCTCAGCTAATGCGGCTCTCTGTCGCCGCCCAATCTAAGTCAATAGTGCGCATGCGGTTGATTCGGATCAGGCAGCAACATGATCAAAAGTAATTAAAAGAATTTTGATAATCCAAAAAACGCAACGGTTAAAGAGGCTACTAAGTTGCAGTCAAAACAAGAAGTGTTGCACATTTTTGTCGCTGTCCATCAACTGTAGATGTAAGTCACATATGCATGACTGTAAACATTTTATCCATCTTTATTATGTTATGAAAAAGACAGGGTTAGACCAAAATGGTTGCACAGCAAACCTTTTCTTTTTGTAAAGTTTAAGTTCATACTGGTCACTTTAGGTGGCTGTGCATCCACAGACCGAAAGGCAAAATTTTTTTATTAGGTAGATTTTTTTTAACTTAAGCACTGCATATTAAAAACTTTTTTACCCACATATTTCCTATTCAATTGACTTTGGAACTGCACAAAAGTCTTATAATGTGTGTGTATCTCTCCACTGCTGGTCTCGCATACTCGCATGGTTGCGATGATTCAAAACCTTTGAAAAACCTGTTTTATACAGCAATCGAGTGCTAACTCCTCAGCTGGTTTGTCACCTAAGTCCAAGCACCACAGAAGGGGAGATACGCAAGGAGTGCCTCTGTATTTTCCTTTCTCCCGGTAGGTTGAAATAAGCGGTGGTTTGTCGCCAAGTCTAAATACTGCAGAAAGGGAGATATGCCTGATGACGATCTGCACTCTAATTGAGTTCACTCCTCTAGTTTCAATAAGTGCTTTTACCATTTGGAAAAACTGTCAAATCATTAATTTATCAAAACAGACTCTTAATACCACAGAAGGCACTTTGCAGAACATGAAGCTGAGTGGTGCATAAATATAACCAAAGTATTAGCAAATAGATGTTTGTTAGCAAAACCTTTGCAGTCTTTTTCTTAATTGAAATATTAAGGAGGAAATAAAACATTACTTGAAAAAATGTAAAAAAAGAAAGAAAGAAAGAGAGAAAGGCAAGGTGTCCCCAAACTTCTGTGGGATAGGGTATTTGACCCTTTGTGCAGGTAAACAGTCAACATTTTGCACAACATTTAAAGACAACAAGGGCAGGCAAGTTAAGCTAAAGTTGTGAGAGGGTTTACATGTTTAAGTATCTTCAATGTAAAGTGCTAAAGATAAGAAAAATCCACTAATTTCTCCCCCATCTCATACATAGAAAGGGTTGCAACACAGCATCTCTGCCTTTAGGAGTTGTGAGCCAAAAAACATTGTGATGATCACTGACTTGGCATATAACACTTTCCAGATATAACACTTACTGCTGTAACCAATGTACATATTTAAGTAACTTCAATGTTAAGTACTAAAGTTTAGAAAAATCCACTAACTTTCCCCCATCTTATACATAGAAAGGTTTGCAACACAGCATCTCTGCCTTTAGGAGTTGTGAGCCAAAAAACATTGTGATGATCACTGACTTGGCACATAACGCTTTCCAGATATAACACTTACTGCTGTAACCAATTTGATGGCACACAGCTGCAGCTCGCTGACATTCTCCACAAAGAATGGAGTGATTCCCATGGAGGAAACCTGGGCAGAAAATAAGAGGAGAAAAGAGGATTGAGCAAAGAAGGAAGAGCGATTAAGAACAAAAAGAAAGAATGAAGGGTAGGAGAGAAGGGAGGGGGGTAAGATGGACATTTAAATCACATCATCTGGTTCCCATGGCAACAATTTACAAACACTGTGCCATGTCAGTGTGTTTTTACCTGGAGGATGGTGGTATCAGTGAGCAGCTGGATCTCAAGCAACTCCGAAATGTTGCTGACTATGTCGCACACCTTGTTGTAGAGCATGACAATAACTCGTTGCTTGTGTGTCGAGCATTTGGCCCGCTTTGCCTTGGAGCTCAACATACCACCTGTTATACACAAAAACAGCAATCTTAAAACATTTTCTCTTTGGACCCAAAGTTTTCTCCCAACACAATAAAATTTTGCCTACAACTCTGCGTGCAACCTGTGACACATTACATGTACAAGGTGACAGTGTCTCAACAAGCCTACTTTGCATTGTAATGACTTCATCAACTGGTAGTTTTAGATTCAAATTTCTACATGAGGTTAGGGACCCTAAAGAATTTTCTTGGCAACTGAGACATCTTTTCCCTCACCACTCAATTAAGTGGTAGGAGCCACACAGCACCCCACCACCTATAAAACCCCAGCATCTATGCAGCTTGTCTCCCTTTTTTCACTCAGCCACCTTGAGCACGGAGCCGTGATTTTTTTTTTCTCTGTCACCCCCCGGTGTCGCAGTTATGTCTTCTTCTAACCAAGACCTGCGCCTCCTGCTACGCTGAAATGTCTTCTGGACAGCCACTTGGCCTGCTTCTTTTGCCTCGACTGGCATCCCCAGGCGGAAGCAGAGACCTGTCCTGTCTGCCTCGCTCTCCCCCGGGTGGAGTGTGAGGACAGGCAGAAGTACGCCGACTCCTTCCGCCTCTCCCACGACAGCCAGGAGCCAGCCAGCAAGCGAGAAAGAGGTGGCTTGCTCTTAACCCTGGGACGACTATGACGAGAAAGACAACCATGTTTGAGGAAGAGGTCCCGGCCTTTTTCTTCTTGGACTTGGAGCAGCCGGTTGTTCATCAATACCCCTCTTGATGATCTGCCCAGACTGTTTTCTTTGGCTGCTGAGAAGTTGGGCATCCCACTTCTGCCGTCACCTCCCTCCGCTGCTCCCCGGGATGACTTCATGGTCGGCCTTTGTGCCCAGCCACCCACTAGGCCTGGCCCTTATGTGCTATGTCCTAAGATGGTGCTCCTCTTCCACTACACGCAGTGTGAGTGGGCCTCCCCGCTTGGCACCAAGACCCCAGCTGTGGCTTTGGGTCCCTACTGCTCTGTGGAGGGCTGGGAGGATGCAGTCAGGGTCTACCTCCTCCCTTCAGCCTCCCTCTGTCTGGGTGGTCGGCCGTCACTGCCCAACGAGCGTGACAGCCAACTTTCTATGGGACACAGCCATGCCTTTGCCTCCCATGTGGTGTCACTGTCTAGCAACTTAGCTTCTCTGGGTGAATCTCTTGACAAGCTCACCCGTGAGCAGTCTGAGCTGACTGTTATGAAGATTGCCAAGGTCCAGACAACTGCCGCCGCCATTCCCCAGGCGTCCCAGGCCTTCGCCATCAATGGTGGCCATATCACGTGTGCTACAGGTATCTCTGGCTGGGCCTGTCGTGCCTGAAGGAGCGTGAGTGGCGCCTCCTTCTCAACGCGCTCCTCTCTTTTTGGTTGGGACATCCAAGCCTTCCTCGACAGGCTGGAAACAGTCCGGAAGGCATCCGAGCAGCTGGGCTCCCATCTTCGTCCTCAGCACCACCCTCTGCGGTAGCAGCAGCAGCAGCTTCGTCCTCCACTGAGGCCCCTCCATCGCTGCTTCACTGAGGACAGGCCCCGCGACTCTTCCTCCAACAGTGCGAGTCTACCTGTGCCTTCTCAAAGGTCCCCGGACCCCACTCGCGCCCTGCCTCGTGGCAGGGTCGCAAGCCCCATTTGCTTGGCCGTTTCCAGCCAAAGGCAAAATACTGTTCTCAGTATAAATAAAGGGTGTCTCAATTGACCGTGTCTGCAGGAGGGAAGCCGGATGTGGGTATGTGTTCTGGTCACTGCACTAGCGCCTCCTCTGGTCGGTCGGCGCGCCTGTTCAGGGGGGAGGGGGAACTGGGGGGAATAGCATGATCCTTCCATGTGCTACGTCCCCCTGGTGAAACTCCTCACTGTCAGGTGAAAAGAAGCAGCTGGCGACTCCACATGTATCGGAGGAGACATGTGGTAGTCTGCAGCCCTCCCCCGATTGGCAGAGGGGGTGGAGCGGCAACCAGGACAGCTCGGAAGAGTGGAGTAATTAGCTGGGTACAATTGGGGGAAAAATCCACAAAAAATAAGTAAATAAATTAATAAATAAAGGGGGTCTCCCCAACCCTTACTCCCTCCTAAAAAGAGCTATTCCCTGCACTAACCACACTATCACTCAAGCAGTTTTAGGTGTTAGCAGTAATGGCTTTCTGAGGCACCCCACCTGGGCCGGAGGGGATGTTCCCCCTCCTTCCCCGGTTGACGCTATTAAGGGGCAATCCACTTCCATTTTGCCTTGAGACATCGGTCGTGAGGGCCGCACACAGGTTATCCCATCTTCTTTTGGGGTTCAGATCAAAGATGGCGACTGATCCAAAGATGGCGACCAAAAAATTATGGCTATCGAGCAGCTTTCCAGTTGAGCTAGCCCATTGCCTACAAAGGTTAGTTTTTCTACTTTTACTTCAGGGCACAATGACATTGGTGTTCTCTCTGCTTCTTCGCCCAGCCCTGTCGTTGTTTTTTCTCTGCCGTCCCTTGTGATCGACTCACCAGAGTACAAAGCAAGAGAAGCCGCTAAGTCACTGTTAGCTTTAGCCGCTAGTCGGCCCTTTCATCCGGGGCCCTCTGCACTCCCTCCCGTGAAGGTCAGGATGGAGCAGGTGGGCCCATTCCAACTCCCCCTGCTGAACCGATTATGCTGCTGGTCACGGTTTGTCACTCAACGTGGGTGAAGCTGTGCGGCCCTCTCCCCCTCTCGCTAGATAGAACTCTGAGAAAGGGCTATGAGCTACGGTTCTGCCGTCAACCTCCCCCTTTCAGCGGCATTCTTCAGACCTCTCTCCACTCCCGGTGAATTCGCGACTTTGGAGGAGAAAATAACCGCACTTCTCCACAAGGGAGTCATAACGACTGTTCTCCAGTCGGAGGTGCGGAATGGTTTCTTTTCCCCTTATTTCCTGGTTCCCAAGAAATCAGGGAGTGCGAGACCAATCTGCGCATCCTGAACGGCTGCACTGCTTGTAGACCGTTTCGTATGCTGACAGTCAAGCATCCAGTCAGGCGATTGGATGACTTTCAAAGATCTGACTGACGCGTATTTCCATGTCCCCATTCTGCCGCGTCACAGGAAGTTCCTTATGTTTTGTGATGAAAGGACAGATCTATCAAGACACCCATCTCTTGTTCGGCTACTCCCTGGCTCCGTACATATTCTCCAAATGTGTGGCGATGGAGCTGGAGAAAGGTGTGAGAATCTTAACTTATATTGACAACTGGCTGAGTCTCGCCATGTCACAGCAGGAAGCGAAAGCCCGTACAGCCCTGGTAATCCATCACATTATGCAGCTGGGCTTTGCTATCGACCTACGTGCAGTCATATCTCAGGGATATGACTGTTTGAGTACCCCATGTAGTGCTTTGTGCACGATCAAGGGAGGCCTCATCTTCAATGGACAGCTAAGTTGGCTGTGCCAAGCCCTTGGCTGGTTGTTGCAGTATGGTAGGAGACCTTCAAGTCGGGCAGTATTTGACCGTTGGACTGCTGCTACGTAGGGTGTTATGTTGGCTGGTGTTTGACTCATGTCTGTCGGGCCCAGCTGGGAGTACGTTCATCCCTAACGGCCTTTGCCTTAGGTGTGAACCAATAGCGAAGCCCTATAGAGGGCGGCGCACATACAATATAGATGTAGTAGTTACCCTGGATTAACTACAGTTCTACGAGTATGTGCGCAGCCCTCTAACCACTAGCCCAGCAGGCCCCAGTCTTTGTTGCTGAGTTCAAAGGGAGACAAGCTGCAGAGATGCTGGGGTTTTATATATATTGGGGTGCTGTGTGGCTCCTATCACTTGATTGGATGGTGAGGGAAAAGATCTGTCTCGGGTGCCGAGGCGAAGCCTCAAAGGGTAAACCAATAGCAAAGCCTGTTAGAGGGCTATGCACATACTCATAGAACTGGAGTATTACTATTTCTGCTAAAACGTGAATCCCCCTCCCCCCAATTGTGGCATATTGGGTGATCCATTGTGGATGAAAATTATGCTTACATCAGCTAAGAGGCAATAGAGGCAGTGTTAGAGGAACATTGATTTTGACTCGCTTACAGGGCACTTCAACTTTCTGCAGATACCTGATCTAAAAACTGAGTCACTTTAAAATCTCACCTCCGTGTGGGTCCACCCTGTAAACAGGATCGTATTGTGGATACAGTGTGTTTTGCAGATGGAACTTGGTGTACTGCAACACTCGCTCTATGACGTCTTCTATGTAGACAGCCTTAGGCATGTGGGTTGAAGTCATGATGTTGAGGGCAGTCAGACAGGCATCAGCTGACTTGGTGACTCTCTCCATAATCAGGTCTCTCCACAGCCTCTCCTCGTCTTCTGCATCGTGGTCCTAAGGGGATGAAAAAAATGTCTTAAAACTACAAACTGGAAATAAAATGTGAGAAATTTAAACTTGGGGCGTCCGAGTAGCGTAGCGGTCTATTCTGTTGCCTACCAACACGGGGATCGCCGGTTTCGAATCCCCGTGTTACCTCCGGCTTGGTCGGGCGTCCCTACAGACGCAAGTGACTGTGTCTGCGGGTGGGAAGTCGGATGTGGGTATGTGTCCTGGTCACTGCACTAGCACCTCCTCTGATCAGTCGGGGCGCCTGTTCAGGGGGGAGGAGGAACTGGGGGAAATATCGTGATCCTCCCACACGCTACGTTCCCCTGGTGAAACTCCTCACTGTCAGGTGAAAAGAAATAGCTGGCAACTCCACATGTATCGGAGGAGGCATGTGGTAGTGTGCAGCCCTCCCTGGCTCGGCAGAGGGGGTGGAACAGCAACCGGGATGGCTCAGAGAGCGGGATGATTGGCTAGGTAAAATTGGGGCGAAAAAGGGGGCAGAAAAAAAAACCCAACCAAGGAATTTGTATGTCATATAAATGGATTGTTATATACTGACACCATGTCACTGTCATCAACAAAAACGTCCTTGAAGTTTTGAAATGGATACGAATTAAGATAGACCAGCCTGAGTAATCACAATTTTTTATAGCTTTTTACTGAAATAAAGTGAGAATGAAAAAGAAGCTTACATGGTTCATCAGGGTGGAGAGTCTGGAACCATCCTGAATATTCTTTTCCAAAATGTTCAGCAGCTTCACCAGCTTGTCTGCTGGAATCTGGGTCCACAAATAGCAACAACAATTAGACCTCCATCTCAATCAGCAACGATGAACAAAAGAAAACAAACATCTACATCTTCTAGTGGGCCAATAAGACTGAGGTTCAAAATGCTTGCTTGCATATTTGGCATATTTTTCTCTCAAAAATCATTTGGGAGTTAGGTGTGACGCATACAAATTTTCTAGGTCTGTAATAGTTTGTTTTTTTTGCAAATGAAATGAATTAAAAAATATGTAGCATTATTTGAGAAGTTTGTGCATGCAAATATTTGATATGTATTTAGAAAATGCATAGGACCCTGCTTGATATGCCCATGGCCTTGATCTTGGCCGACTCGCTGCCCAGCTCATTGAGCTGGTGTTTGCCCAGTAATAATTCCTGAGGGATCTCGTCATCATCTGCAGTTGAAAAACAAAAATGAAATGATCACATAAAATATTATGAAATACAAAATAAAAGATAAAATAGATACAATGACATAATGAAGTGGATTTTCACTTATTTCCCAAATATTTTTGAGTGGTTCAGGGATACCATGTCCTTTCTTAAGCTAGAGAAGATCAAATACACTGTTAGAGGTAATT
This sequence comes from Lampris incognitus, assembly GCF_029633865.1. NCBI lineage: Eukaryota > Metazoa > Chordata > Actinopteri > Lampriformes > Lampridae > Lampris > Lampris incognitus. The sequence goes on from NC_079211.1 coordinate 119,629,285, forward strand.
CTGATAACTTCTATGGCAAATGGCAACCCTTTTTGATGTTTTTTTTTAAACTCCCTTCAATCTCTCTCTCCTGATTAATGCCCCCCCCTTTTTTTCCGTTCTTCTTCTCCTTTTTCCCTTCTTTTTCTTTCTATGGCTGTTATGGTTGGGTTGATTTATTAATTGATTTGCTTGCTTCATAAATGTTTCCTTGTTATTTTTTTGTGTTGATACTACAAAAACGTTTGATATAAATATTCTATAAAAAAAAAAGTATTTTCTGAAAAAAACTTAATACTCCACTAGTGAAAAGAACAGTTTATAATGAAAAAAAAATCCTCTTAAAATGTATCTGACTATTCATCCAGGAAGAAATATTGCTAAGGGTTTCCAGGAAACATAGGGCAAATGTTATGTGAAGAATGTATATTTGGGAAAGTTCTTAACTAATTTCTGAAGACATATAGGCCTTGTTTGTAAAATAACTCTTCACCTGTGGCAGTGAAGTCTACATCCTCCAGATTCTCTAGTATGTTGTCGATGCTGGCTAAGAACCTCTTGAATGTTGACGAGTCCATTAGCTCTTCATGAGTCAGCTTAGGTTCATATGCTTTCCTCTTCTTTTGTTTCTCCTTCATCTTCATCTTTCTGGCAACTGAGAAGAAAACAGTACAAATATGAGTTCTGGCTGCTTTTTTTAGAATTTCTTTTTCAAACATATGCTTTTATTGCTTCCTGTATTATCATTTGGTGTGATCTTGTGTGCCAGGGCAAGCACAAGGAAATTTGTGAGCCCATCTCCAACATCAGTATCCCTTGTCCCTTCTTCATGTTCTTGTATTGTCACTGACATTAAATATCAAATAGCTGTTACCCAGCATCATGACTGAGATGATTACTCTCATCTTATTCTAGAGATATATCTGGGTTCTATCATTCATAAAATTAATTAAGCAATTTCATTAAGTCAGAAAATTTTTTCTACGTCCTTCCCACATTCTTTATCTCTAGTTTCAGCCTCTCCGCTCTGGCACATCCCAGGATCCTGACATGCAGACTGAACAAATTAAAACACTAATTCATTCCCCTGTCCATCCACCTTACCAGGTTAACAGAAATGGCTCTGATAAGATAATGGATACAACATGGATGATGTTGACTATGTTTTTTGTCTATGGTGTAGTTTGCATTGTATTTCAGCGCTGAGTCTAAGAAATATATCCTTCTGGGTCAACAATGTGAATCTGTGGTTTTGCCACCAAATGGCCATTGGTCAAATCACAGTTTTGGAGGCAGATCCAGGGGGGCTATAGAGGTAAGATATGAGGCAGTAGGAGCAATAAACAAAAATATTGGTAATGATGGAAAATGGTAGCATTAGCTGTGTTGATAGAACAACATCTTCTGTTACATATCAGAACTGGGAGGCATGGAGTCATTAAACAAGGAACAAATAACTGTGCTTAAAGGGAAATTCTGCCACAAATAATCAGCCGGTCCATTACATAGCGGTGGACCATCTAGCCTTTTAAAATTGAAATTGCTTCAGTGCATTTAATTTTGACAGAAAAATCAATGTTCTCCTGCCAAGAAAGCTATTCTCCATTGCCTATGTGTACCAGTATGTATTGCACGAGTTTCATAATGGCAGAGATTAACATCTCAGCCAATCAGCCTTATAGTTGTTCTGCCATTCACCAACATCAATAGACAGAAGTAAGCAGTTTGCTACAGCCAGCTACATCAATACAGACATCATGTACATTATAGAGATGCCATCGCTATGATTAATACATGGAAATAAGGTTGAAAATAAGCAAAATTTCCCTTTAAAAGTTTTGTCAGAAAATATGTTTTCACTTTGCTTTCATTTTGATTTGGCTGGCAAAATTTGCATTTTGAGCATACATCTTGTCCTTAGACAAGTCAAATATTGATCTATTTTCCTTTTATTTCCTTATCTAGACTATAACATCAATGTTGTGTTTATTAACATGGAAATCGTGGCGGGAATCAATGGCAAATTATTTAAACTAAAACTACAAAGCTGTGGCAGTAGAGAGCATTATGACGGGATGAGACCAAACAAAAGTCCATTATGGGATGAAATCCTGGTCTCATTAAATTCTGTGGTGGCGTAAACAAAGCAGTCATGCCTATGGTTTATACACAGACCTTCGCTCATGCTAGGTGGGGGTGAATCCTCCTCAGAAGAGTCTCGGTAGCGACTTCCTGAGCCTCGCCTGCTGTCTCGGTGGCCCCCACTCCTCCGATGCTCCCCTGAGCCCCGGCGTTCCCTCTCTTCATGCTCCCAGGCCTTGTCCCCTTTGTCTCGACGCTGCCGCTTCCTCACAGCTATAGGGAGATTACAGTTCTATATCATCCCATCTCATTCTCAGAAATTATGTATAGACCTAACTAATTGGAACATGAGCTTATTCGGCAAGCTGAACACAGCATGTTTCTAACATACTCTACTACTACTACAATTACTACTACTACTACTTTCAGTTGCTCCTGTTACAGGTCGCCACAGTGGATCATCCGTTTCCATCTCTTCCTGTCTTCTACATCTTCCTCTGTCACACCTGCCACCTGCATGTCCTCCCTCACCACATCCATAAACCTCCTCTTTGGCCTTACTCTCTTCCTCTTGCCTGGCAGCTCTAGCTTCAACATCCTTCTCCCAATATAACGAGCATCTCTCCCCCGCACATGTCCAAACCGTCTCAATCTTGCCTCTCCCACTTTGTCTCCAAACCGTCCAACCTGAGCTGTCCCTCTAATATACTCGTTCCTAATCCTATCCTTCATCATCACTCCCAACAAAAATCTTAGCATCTTCATCTCAGCATCTTCAACTCTGCCACCTCCAGCTCTGCCTCCTGTCTTATCGTCAGTGCCACCATCTCCTGACCATAGCCAGTCTCACTACCATCTTGTAAACCTTCCCTTTAACACTTGCTGGTACCCCTCTGTCGCAAATCACCCCTGACATGCTTCTCCACCCACTCCACCCTGCCTGCACTCTCTTCTTCACCTCTCTTCTGAACCACCCCGTTACTTTGAACAGTTGACTGCAAGTATTTAAACTCTTCCAACTTCGTCACCTCTACTCCTTCATCCTCACCATTTCGCTGTCCTCCCTCTCATTCCCGCATATGCATTCTGTCTTGCTCCTACTGACTTTCACCCCTCTTCCCTCCAGTGCATCCCTTCACCTCTCCAGGCTCTCCTCAAACTGCTCCCTACTCTAGCCACAGATCACAATGTCATCCATGAACATCGTAGTCCATGGACACTTCTGCCTGATCTCGTCTGTCAACCTGTCCATCACCTTTGCAAACAAGAAAGGGCTCAGAGCCAACCCTTGAAGTAATCCCACCTCCACCTTGAACCCATCTGTCATTCCAACCACACACCTCACCAGTCACACTGCCCTCATACATATCCTGCACCACTCTTACATACGTCTCTGCCACTCCCGACTTCCTCATACAATACCACACCTCCTCTCTTGGCACCCTGTCATATGCTTTCTTTAAATCCAATAAGAAACAAAGTAACTCCTTCTGGCCTTCTCTATACTTCTCCATCAACATTCTCAAAGCAAACATAATATCCGTAGTGCTCTTTCCTGGTATGAAACCATGCTGCTGCTTACTAATCGTCACCTCTTAACCTAGTAGCTTTCACTATTCTTTCCCATATCTTCATGCTGTGGCTGATCAACTTTATACCTCTGTAGTTACGACAGCTCTGCACATCAACCTTATTCTTGAAAATCAGTACCAGTATGCTTCTTCTCCACTTCTCAGGCATCATCTCACTTTCTAAGATTGTGTTAAATAATCTAGTTAAAAACTCCACTGCCATCTCTCCTAAACACCTCCATGCCTCCACAGGTATGCCATCCTGACCAACCGCCTTTCCACTCTTCATCCTCTTCATAACTGCCCTCAATTCCTCCTTGCTAATCCACTGGACTTCCAGATTCCCTATCCCCACATCATCCAACCTTCTCTCATTTTATTCATTCATCAGCCCTTCAAAGTACTCCTTCCACCTTCTCAGCACACTCTCCTCACTTGTCAGCACATTTCCATCTCTATACTTGATCGCCCTAACCTGTTGCACATCCTTCCCAACTCGGTCCCTCTGTCTAGCCATTAGGTAAAAGTCCTTTTCTCCTTCCTTTGTGTCCAACCTCTGATACAACTCACCATACACCTTTTCCTTTGCCACCTCTCTCTCCGCTTTAAGCTGCATCTCCTTGTACTCCTGTCTACTTTCTTCATCTCTCTGACTATCCCACTTCTTTGCCAACCTCTTCCTCTGTATACCTTGCTGTATTTCCTCATTCCACCACCAAGTCTCCTTGTCGTCCTTCCTCTGTCCAGATGACACACCAAGTATCTTCCTGTCTCCCTCACTAATTCTGCAGTGGCTGCCCAGCCATCCAGCAACTCTTCACTACCACCCAGTGCCTGTCCTAACTCCTCACAACAGTCTTCCTTCTTAAACTTCCACCATTTGATCCTTCACTCTTCCTCTTCTTTGTATCCCAAGTCATCCTACAGACCACCATCCAATGCTGCCTAGCTATGTTCTCCCTTGTCATCATCTTACAGTCTCCAATCCCTTTCATATCAACAATTACAAAACTGTAAAAATAAAATTTTTTAAATTCAAAATAAAAATTTAATAAGAAATAAACAATTCATGCTAACATTTGCTTCTAATTATTGAATGTTTCAGTTTTACCAACTCTTCAATTTACAGAATTTTTTTAGCAGTAAAGGTCAGTAAACTAAACTGTATTCCGTCTTGTTCCTGCCATTTAGTCATTCATGGAATCTGATGTCTTGACCATAGGTATAACGTCAAGGTGAAGGGACATAGCCTCATCCAGCAACTCACATTCTCCATTAGCGTCGAAGTCATCATCAGAGCTGACCTCAGCATACTTGGGCCGCTCATTAACAGTGCTTCGTTTCCTCTTGTTCATCTTTACCCTTTCACATAGTGGCATGGTAGACTCTATCTCTGCCAGCAGCTCTGGGGGCAGCTCCTTCAGGACAGCTGGGTCCATACCACCTGAAAGTTTAAATGGTTATCAGAGTTAGATGCACACATGCAAAGTGCTCAGGGATTGAGAGGAAAAAAAAATCTTCTGACTGAGTCTTTTTTAGGCCAAGTCATGTTCTTTTTTTTTCTTTTCTTTTTTTTTTGTAATTCAGATTTTTTATTGATTTTGAAAAGGTTGGTACGTGACAAGTTAACATATCAAATTAGAAATTTCACCAGTGACGCCATTAATAGAAATAAAATGGCTATACAATAAAAAACAGAGATCCGTACAAGAGGATACAGCAGTAGTCAATCCAAAGAAAAGGAGGCCACCGGCTCCGGTGACATCATCATCCAGAATGGCTACCTAAAATAACAGCTCCCCCTAAAAAACACTTATTTCGCCCTGTTAAACTGCCCATTCATCCATCCATTATCCAAACCTCTTATACTGCTCTCAGGGTTGCGGGGATGCTGAAGCCTATCCCAGCAGTCACTGGGCGGCAGGCGGGGAGACACCCTGGAAAGCTGCCAGGCCATCTCTCTCTCTCTCTCTCTCTCTCTCTCTCTCTCTCTCTCTCTCTCTCTCTCTCTCTCTCTCTCAAACACACGCACACACACACACCTAGGGACAATTTAGTACGGCCGATTCACCTGACCTACGAGTCTTTGGACTGTGGGAGGAAACTTGAGCACCGGGAGGAAACCCACGCAGACACGGGGAGAACATGCAAACCCCACATAGAGGACGACCCGGGACGACACCTAAGGTTGGCCTACCCCAGGACCTTCTTGCTATGAGGCAACCGTGCTAACCACTGTGCCACCCTCGTTAAACTGTCAAATTCAAAATCTTTTGATAATATTTGAACTGGTAAGGGGGGCAAGAATGGGGAAAAGGGATGGAAACAAAAAAAGCACCGTTGCAGAGCCTGTAAGCGAAGAAAATACGGAGAACCGCTCTCCTACACAGGCACAAGATGGTGTAGCGGCTAGTTTAACAAAAGTTCTGGAGGAGATGCAGGACTTTCGCAAAGACATAAAACAACACAAACGATTTCACTCCTCCCTAAAATGACCATGGGTGGTCAAAATGACCACTGTTTTTAAACTCTATATTCTATCAAGATAAATACCCAATTGCGATATTAATGCATTACATGTTAGTATGTCTGTTATGAAACTGACACCAAAATTAACATTTTAGCAACTATAATACTATTTTTAAACAATTTAAACTTCAGAGACATGGTCGAACTCGAATAGCAAAATTGAAAAAGTTAAAATATTACCTGAAAAACAAAATGGAAAACACACATATTGCTAATCTAACAACTTAACAAGGCCTATAAAATATGAAAAAGAACTGAAAATAAATATTAAAACAGTCCCAAACAACAACTGGAACTTAAAAACTACTTGAACAAGCATGGGCGGTGATTTTGACCGCCACGGTTTTTAAACTCTATATTCTGTCAAGATAAATACCCAATTGAGATATTAATACATCACATATGTTAGTATGTCTGTTATGAAACTAACTGACACCAAAATTAAAATGTTAGCAACTTTCAATACTATTTTTCAAACAATTTAAAACGGCCACTGTCCAATGCCTGTAAATACTGCAACGCGTCGGTGGTAGTCATGGTGCGTCTGTAACCAGACATGTTGGCAATAATCAAAAATCAAATTTAGACTATTTCCCTGCAGTGGAGAATTTCTAGGACACAGCAATGAATGATGCGACCAAAACACATCATAAATTGTGACATGACGCGAATTCACGCGCAAATTACGAGATGGTCCTGTTGACCGTCCATAGTCGTTTTAGGTAGATCTTATCGTAACTTTTTTTTTGTGCGATTGATCTAAAACTAATTTTAATGCACATGTATGCGATTTTAAGAGAATTCAGGGAGGAGTAGGTCGGTATCTCCCCCTCCCACAAAGTTATTAAACTTTGAAAATCCAAACGGCCATAATGACTGTCTTGGTTGTTCTAGTGTTACAGCCGAGCTCGCCAACGTTAATCAAAAAATAGCGGTGGTAGAGATGCGAATTGAAAGGGTGGAAGATCGCATTCAAAACGTAGAACAGGTGCTAAACAAGATGATAAAAGAAAAGTGATGTATCATTCTATCCATCCATATGTAACCCAAGAATTCTCTCTCTCTCTGCCCTCCAAGTCTATAGGGATCTTTCCTGCACACCCTGGTTAAGGGCAGTGTCTCTGCGTTGTGTTAAGGTGGGTGTGTCTGTTGGGAGAGAAACGGAGCCGGGTTTATTTCCATCCACACAGGTCTCACAGGTACGGAACGTTGCAAGATAATGCAATATGTCTCCAATTATTAGTGAACAATAACATTATTCTTTTAATATGTTTTTTTTTAACATGAGGTCAACTGAAATACAATCCTTTGGAACATATAATACAGGCGAAAATAAGCCAAAAACAAGCAAGTAGCAACTAAGCTATTGCCGATACTGCTAGCCAAAATCATGGCAAGAACACCTTTTTTTTTTTGGACAAAGATAACACAATTTGCTTCTCAAACCCACAATCTGTATTTCAAACATCTTAATAAACTAATGCTATCAACAAATTAGGTGTATGGGTAGTTTTAGTTCTCATATTTTTAATAGATGCTACAGACTGCTACTTAGCACAGCTTACCTTGCAAAATAATGCAATACGTCCGAATGTATGGTGTCCTGCACAGGACTTGAATACATATTGCCAGATAAAAAAGGACCAAAACAAGGCAAGAGCACAACCCAGAGGCCAACTCTAGACAACTGCCCTGCCTTTTTTAGATGGCATCCAAGCCATCAGACTGAGGAACGACAAACTAAACCCACCCACTTAAAAAATATCAAAGCAAGTACTTGTGGTGTATGTGTGGGATGGTGTTATGTGTATATTGTGAGTGTGTATGCTATATGAAGGTGCATATGCATTAGTGTCAATACTCTTTGCACTTGTTGGGCTTAACCACGTCCTGTTGTTTTCCTTGCCTTAGCCCTCTACCACAGCCTCCATCCTCTTTCTATCTTTTGCTGGTCACTCTCCAGTCTGGGGGCGTGACAATCAAATGACAGTATCTTTGGGGGACGTCTATCCTTTTGCCGATTTCTCCTAAGAGCACCGGACTCATGCAGTGACTCACTCCGACTGACCAATTCACTGGTCTCCTGTCTTTCGATCTCCTGTTCCGTCTCGAGCTCTGTGTTTGTTTGTTCAACCTGCTCGTCTGCCCCTTTCACTTGGACTTCCCCTATGCTCTAATCTGTGTTCTCCATCTCCAGATCCTCCTCTACACCCAACCCAGTTTCTGCTAAGCTTACCTCCCAGTCTACCTCCTCACTCTCTCTCAATTCCTCCCGAAGAGACCCTACTGGAAGAAACATACACTGTGTGAGGAGATTGCGGTGGATGACTCTCTCTCTCTCCATCCTCGGACCGCACCACACACACCGGAATCCCAGGCTGTTTCTTCACCATGACGTAGGGTTTTGTCTCCTGTCAGTCTCCCAGTTTCTTCCTCCCTTCCACATGGCATATTTTAACCAAAACTCTGTCTCCAGGTTTGAAGACTTAGTTCTTCGCTTTTTTGTCATAATATTTTTTTGTTGGTCTTTAGCATGCCAAGACATTTGGTTAGCATGGGCATATGCATGTGACAAACAGTCCTGGAGGGCTTGAACGTAGTCACTGTACTCACATGGCTTCTTGTTGGTAGACAGCCTGAAAATCAAGTCAACTGAGAGTCTGGGATGTCTACCAAACATCAGGAAGTATAGTGCGTACCCGGTTGAATCATGTTGGGTATAGTTGTATGCGTGGGTCATGGCATCTACATATTCATGCCAACGGGGCTTCTGGTGGGACTTAAGTGTTCCCAACATGTCCATAAGTGTCCTGTTGAACCTTTCCGTAATTCCACTGCCCTGAGGGTGATAGGGGCTTGTATGTGTTTTGACTATGCCAGTACACTTGCATAGTAGCACTTTGACCACTGCGCTTTCAAAATTTCGTCCCTGGTCTGCAAGCAATGTCTCCGGAAAACCAAAGCGAGAGAGGAAATTCCTCCAAAGAACTTCTGCCACTGCGCCGGCTTTCTGGTCTTTTGTGGGATAAGCCTGTGCAAAGCGGGAAAAATGATCAGTAACAACAAGCACATTTTCCTGACCACCTTCGGATTTCTCCAGGGTCAAGAAGTCTATACAGACCAGCTCCATCGGAGCATTGCTGTGGATGCTGACCAGTGGAGCTCTAAGGCCTGCAGTGGGAGTCTTTCTGAGGCAGCATCTCTCACGCTGTTCACACCACGCCTTGATCTACTGGAACATCTTTGGCCAGTAAAACCTTTCTCTTACCATCTGAAATGTCCTTTCGAATCCCAGGTGCCCAGAGTCGTCATCAAGGGCAGTCTTTACTGATACACGCAGCTTTTCTGGCAGGATGAGCTGGCTCCACTGCTCCCCTTTGACAATCGCAGCAGTACAGGATACCATCCCTAATCACCAACCTCTTCCAGTCTTTTAAGAGAAGACACATTGGCCTCCCACCATCCACCTTCTCACTGTGCCTTGGCTTGTGGTTCAGACTCCTGTAATATAGAACTGGGCCAATGGCAGGGTCTTCCTTTTGTCCTGCATGAATCTCCTGTTTTGTGATGGGAGGTAGTGACTCTGTCCCCACATCCCAATAAGGCTCACTGGGCTTGGGTGGGACCAAGTTCTGTCAAACTGACCATCTGGTCACCAGGATGAATCTCCGTTCCTGGGACAGCATCTGTCTTACTACACCCCTGCTTTCTGTCTCTCACCTGCTGAAGACAAGATTCGACAGCCTGGGAGACCTCTGTGTTAGTCATATAAGAAAGGGCATCTGCATTGGTGTTATTTCACCCCTGACGGTACTGGATATCAAAGTCAAATATCGACAGCTGGGACACCCACCTCTGGCCCGTAGCATCCAGCTTAGATCTTGTCATCACATACTTGAGGGGGTTGTTATCTGTAAGGACTGACAACTTACAGCCGTACAGGTGATCAAAGAACTTATCTGTTATTGCCCACTTCAAAGTGGGGAACTCCAGCTTATGCGCAGGATATCGTGTCTCCAGTGGGCTTGAGCCCCTGCTGGCATGGGCAATAACCCTCTCAACCCCATCCTGGACCTGCGCAAGCACAGCACCCAGCCCCTCACCCGAAGCATCTGTTTGGAGCACAAATGGCAGGTTGTAGTCAGGGTAGCCCAGTATTGGGGTGGAGGTCAGCCTTTCTCTGAGTGCAAAATGCCTTGTCACACTCAAGTCGTCCATACAAAAGGGCGGACCTTGACCTGGAACTTCTCTCCCCCTCTCTTCTTCTTTCTAGGGTCCCTGGAGGTAAGGGAGTAAAGTGGGGCTGTTAATGTGGAGAAGCTGTTGACAAACCATCGATAATACCCCACAAACCCCAGGAACTGAAGAACTTCCTTCTGGCTAGTGGGTCTTGGCCAGTCCTGGACCTTGCTTATCTTCTCTGGATCAGTTCTGATCCCCACTGCAGAGACAAGATGCCCCAGGTACTGAACCTCCTTCCTCACAAACTGGCACTTGGAAGGCTTCAGCTTCTGGCTGTGTTCATGGAGCAGGTTGAACACTACTTGAAGCCTTTCCAGGTGCTGGTCAAAGGTCCTAGAGAAAATGATCAGGTCATCCAGGTAGATGAGAAGGTGGGTGAAGTTCAGATCCCAGAAGCAGCAAATCATTAATCGCTGGAAGGTGAAGGGGGCATTCCACAACCCAAATGACATTCTCTTGGCCTAATATAATCCCATGGGTGTGCTGAATGCAGGCTTGTGCTTATCCCGCTCAGCAACTTCCACTTACCAGTACCCAGGTCAAGAGTGGAGAAGTATTTTGCTTGCCCAAGAGCCTCCAGGGCCTCCTCTATTCTTGGGAGAGGGAAAGCATCCATAGTGCTGCAGGAGTTGAGTTTCCTATAATCAATGCATAATCGAAGTGTGCCGTCCTTCTTAGTCACAATCACCACTGGAGAAGCATATGGCCTTTTACTAGGGTGGATAACTCCTGTAGTCTCCATCTCCATCAAAAGCTTTCTCACATCTTGCCACTGGGAAGGCAGGATTTTTCTATATGGGAGATGAAACAGCCTTGCGTCCACCAATGGGATCTCGTGCTGCGCTGTCTTTGTGTGGCCATTGTCTGTAGGGTGTTTTAAGAAAATTGTTGCTTTTCTCTCAACCAGCTCTTTTAAGAGAGAGTGCTGGCGCTCATCCTCTACTGCTGCTCCACATTACAGCTAGTAACCACATGGTCAAAACTCAAGCAGGTATAATTGTCCTCATTACCTTTGCTTCCATTCTGTCCACTGTCAGTGAACTCCAGCACATTCTGGACAAGAAAAACTTCTGCCAGGTGAGAGCTGGATCTTATAATGACTGCACGTTGGGAGAGATTCATCACCCATATGGGAGCACAGCCATTCTTTACATCAGCAAGGACTTTAGCCACCAACAGGCTGTCGGGGAGCTGCAGGTAGGAGTGGCTTTAAATGAGGGCTGTATAAGCTTTCCTTTTTGGGCCAGATCTAATCTGACACATTAAGTCCATTTCCTTTCTACTGGGGATGCTTATCTTGTGACCCATGTAGATAGCAGGGACCACCTTATCATCCAGTTGACCTCCTTGTTGTATTTTCCCTACCTTCAGCAGCGCTGTGGACCATTCAGGGTGGCTTTCCTTCACTCTGTGTAGGAACTGCTTGCCATAGGTTGTTTGGAGATGTTTTCTGGTGGGACGAATGACATTGGTCCCCACCAACAGGGGAACAGCGGCACAGTTTTTGGAGCCAGGAACAACAAAAGCCAGCACAGATGTGAGCTCCTTCCCAAACACCTTCAGTTCAATGGCTAGAACCCCATAACAGGGTACATTCTGGCTTCCTGCCCCCTCTATGGGTATTTTTGCAGAACTGCAGCTCTTGCGCTCTAAGAGCAGGATGGTCACGCCAGTACCCATGACTAATGCTTGTCACTTGAGAACCGGAATCAGTCAGAGCCTTGTATTTCATCCAATCAACCTCCACCTCTCCCTCATTTCTGGGACCCACTAATGCAGACCCGTCTCCAACACTGTGTAATGTCTCCTGGTGATGGGGGGCTTTGCTGCAAGCCCATGGTTTCCCCTCCTACCATGGGCCTTAAGAGTTTAAAGGCTGAGCCAACTGTGGCATGCTCCCCTCTGGAGGAGTTAACATTTGGGGCTCGTGGGCCCTGGCTTGGTTGATGCTGGTGAGGACAGCCCTACAGACACGGGTTACATGTCCCAACTTCCCACACTGGTGGCATAGAACCCTAGAACCTGACACTGTATTTGCTGAAGCTGGCTGGGCACTCGATGGGACAGAAGGAGGTGGCATATTGATTCTAGATTCCAGCTGTGACAACTTAGCTATCTGCTCCTCTTGGCTGATATGTAATTTCCTAACCAACTCAGTGAGCGCAGACAGCTCAGAGGTTAATTTTGACCTTTTGTCTTTCACCTGAGTTCCGCTCTCTGGCATCACATGGACTTGAGCAAAGGTCTTTTTATGCTTATGCTGTGACTGGAACCGCTTTGTTTCCCTTGCCAGGTTTCATTGTTCTGACTGGAGCTCCCGGAAGCGCAGCAGTCTAGGCTTCGTCGGTGCAATCCTTACATATACCTCCTCATCATTAAGGCCCCTTGGGAACTGATGGGTAAGCTTGCTATCATGGTAAGGAAATGGCAGGCCTCCTTGCTGCATTTCTTCCACTGACCTCAAAGTTGCCTCTAATGCAATGGCATATGCATAGGCGGATTCTCCTAGCCGCTGGCCACACTCGTAAAAGTCAGCCAATGGATCTTAAGAGCCGTACATATCACTATATTTAGCCCTCAGTTCCCCAAAAGCATGCTCAGGGGTTTGCTCATGTGGGGGTAGATTCACGACTAGCCTACTAGCCTCACCACTCAGATGTCGTACGATGGTGGAAAAACGAAGGTGTATTGGCTGTCCTGTGACATCCAAGAGGTATTGCATGTCTCTTATCCAATTCTCAACCAGCATTTTACAATCAGTATTACAAAAATCTGCACATTCCTGACCTGGCGAGTCTGTGTGAAACCTCCGTAGTTCACCTGGGGAAAGCCTAAATTTGCTGTTCCCCCAGCCACAGTCTGGCGAGTCGAGGTCGGGAGGTTATGTGCGCATGGATGAGGCCGCAGGTGAAGGATGAGGTTCAACTTTCGACTTTTGACTAGGATACATGGTGGCATGATAGTTAGCCATGGCTATCTAGGGTTGCACTGGAGTGGAGAAATGGGCTAGAGCTCTTTCAGTATGAGTGGTGCTTGTCTCACCAGGAAGGCTGGGTGTGATTTTGTTTGGGAGCCACCCACCACTAGCAGGAAAAGGCATGGGGAATGTCACACCATTAAAGGAAATCCAAGCAGCAGAGGAGGGGCTATTGACAATAGTCATGGGCGGGAGCAGTGGCCCTTGGGGCCCTGTCATATGAGTCTGAGGCACTGGGGTAGAATATGGATAGCTGGGCATTTGGTCGTAGGCCTGGGGGGCCGACTTGACGGCTTGAGAGGTGGGGGTAGGGGCAACTACATGGCCCCCCGCAGGCTGAGGCGTAAACAGGGTTGCTTGTGGCATGGGGCAGATATTATGCTGGGGCTCTAAGGCTTGGGTGCCTTGCATGGAGTTTTGTTGGGGGGGGGGGGGGGGGGACTACGGCCAGACTTTGATCAACAGGTTGGGGCATATTGATGAGCACGAACGAGGAGTCATTGCTTTGATTGGGTCCAGACTTAGTTGCTCCATAGCCTTGTGTAGTTGCTGGAGGTGTGTCACAGTAGGTAGTATAGTATGGTGTATAGCTGGCTCTGGGTCGAGGGGCTGACCACAGACCTGCTGGTCCTGAATATGGTGTTGCGACTGCTTTGGCCTCACTGTTGGCTGCTGACTAGGAGCGCCAACACTCACTCCCTCCATATTCCTAATGGGCTGCCCTGGAAGTTTACTTTCAGAAGATATGGTGTGGTTGTGGCTTACTGTAAGCTCAGTGGAAGGATGGAAACTCGCCCTTACCTTAATAGGGCCCTCTGGTTTAAGTGGAGTGTCTGCATAAGTGTTCCACCTTTTCTTTCAACAAAGCATTGGAGAGACAAGTGTGAATTGCAGGTACGTATGTGTGAACATGATATGATTGGTAAATGATGTACTGAGTTCACATATGTTAAACTTAGTGGCAGGGATGTTTGCATGAATGTCTTACAGGCCTATGAATCTTTCCCGAAAACATGCAATAAACATCAGTTAAACTTGCAATGTCAATTAGACCTAGTTTAAACTCATATCACTCCCAGCCTCTCTGCGATAATACTGATAATTAGGGAGAGAAAAAAAAACAAACAAGAAAACAAAACCCTGGTTTAAAGTACTGCACTTAAAAAAATCCTCAGATGATCATAAAATTCCATTAGCATACATTTCTAGGACAAAAAGAAAGGGGGAGGAAATCACTTTTTACCACTCAGCTTTTGACTTTCTTTACATTTTTTTTCTAGAGAGCACAGAAGAAGAAGAAAAAAACTCTCAAACAAGATTTGTAAAGGATACTCTGATGAAGTGGGTGAATCTTAGGGGTGCAGTCCCATAGTGAATACCCGTCATTCAGTGAACAAACAGTTGAGCAGGTCTTCCCTCCAGTCTACTGTCTTTCAGATACAAGCAGGAATATAATTGTTCCCAAAGTCTGGATGATGGTTATACTGTTATTAAAGTACACAGTCCAATCGATGACGCTGTAATCACACTTGGACACGGGGGGGGGGGGGGGGGGTGTCCTGATGGTTGTCCGAAGTTTTAAAAATCCGCATCCGGGTCACGGCACTAGATGTAACCCAGATATTCTTTCTCTCTCGGCCCTCCTAGTCTATAGGGATCTCTCCTGCACGCCCTGGTTAAGGTTAGTGTCTCTGCGTTGTGTTAAGGGTGGATGTGTCTGGTGGGAGAGAAACGGAGCCGGGTTCTCTTGCTACGGTAGAGACTTTTATTTCCATCCACACAGGTATCACAGGTACGAAACCTTGCAAGATAATGCAATATGTCTCCAATTATTAGTGAACATAATATTATTCTTTCAATGTTTTTTTTTTTTTAACATGAGGTCAACTGAGATACAATCCTTTGGAAAATATAATACAGGCGAGAATAAGCAAGCCAAAAAAACAAGCAAGTAGCTGTGGCGACCCCTAACGGGAGCAGCCAAAAGTAGTAGTAGTAGTAGTAGTAGTAGTCTGGTTACAGACGCAATAACAGACGCACTACCACTGACACGTGGCAGTATTTACAGGCGTTGGACAGTGGCCATTTTAAATGGTTTGAAAAATATTATTATAAGTTGTTAAAATGTTAATTTTGGTGTCATTTTCTTAACAGACATACTAACGTATGTAATGTATTATCTCAATAGGATATTTATCTTGACAGAATATAGAGTCTGAAAACCGCAGTGGTCAAAATTACCACCCACGGTCATTCTAGTAGTTTTAAGTTCCAGTCATTGTTTGGTACTGTTGCAATATTTATTTTAAGTTCTTTTTTTACATTTCACATTTTATAGGCCTTGTTGAGTTTGTTAGATTAGCAATATGTGTTTTCCGTTTTGTTTTTCAGGTAATATTTTTACTTTTTCAATTTTGCTATTCAAGTTCGACCATGTCTCTCTGAAGTTTAAATTGTTTAAAAACAGTATTATAGTTGTTAACATGTTAATTTTGGTGTCAGTCGTTTCCTAACAGACATACTAATATATACAATGCATTAATCTCTCAATTGGGTAATTATCTTGACAGAATATAGAGTTTAAAAACCAGCGTACATGATGACCGCCCATGGTCATTTTAGGTAGGTCTTATCGTAACTTTTTTGTGTGTTCGATCTAAAACCCATTTTAATGCAAATATATGCAATTTTAGGAGCACTCAGGGAGCAGCAGGTCTGTATCTTTTTTTTCCACAAAGTTATTAAACTTTGAAAATCCAAAACGGCCAAAATGACTGTCTTGATAGGTTATAGATTATTTATCTCCATCGTGGCCAAACGATTAGAGGAGTTCCTACCCACACTGATATATAATGATCAGACAGGTTTTATACAACGCCAAACTCAAGACAATATACGAAGAACACTACACATTGTGGATCATATACAAAAAAATAAAATTAAAGCAACAGTAATAAGTGTGGACGCTGAGAAGGCATTTGGTTCGGTTCACTGGAATTTTCTTTACAGAGTTCTACAAAGATTTGGTTTACATGACACATTAAAAATATACAGGTGCTCTATGACAACCCTACTGCTTGGATTAAAATTAATGGATATTTATCAAATTTTACTGTAAAAAGTGCCTCGAGACAGGGTTGCGCATGGTCACCACTACTCTGCATTATATTTGGAACCACTAGCTCAATACATCAGACAAATTGAAGCTATCAGGAGAATTACTATTAAAGGGACAGAGCATAAATTAGCCTGTTACGCAGACGACATTTTGATCTATCTAGGGCAACCAACATATTCTCTACCTAAATTGATGCAATCCTTTGAACAATATGGTCAATTATCAGGATACAACATCAACATAGATAAAATTCAATTACTTTCATATAACTATAGCCCACCAGGAGAAACTGAAAGTAGATACCCCTTCGCACAGCAAACAGTCTTTCAAATATTTGGGCACCAACATGCCAAAAGATTTGGCAAAACTATCAGAATGCAATTATTTGCAGATACATAAAAAAATTTAAGAAAGCCATAACCAGATGGAACCTAATTCCTTTCCTTAGTTCTCAGCTCAAGGGTTGAATCCATTAAAATTAATATACTGCCCAGACTATTATATCTCTTTCAGACCCTACCAACAGAAATTAACCAAAAACAATTCAATGAATGGGACAAAATATTATCAAGGTATATATGGCAAGGTAAAAGACCTAAGGTTCATCTCAAAATTTTGCAGTTGGCCAAACAAAAGTGGGGATGGGGCCTACCTTCTCTTAGGGATTATTATTTTGCAGCACAGGTGACAGCTATGAGATGCTGGTGCAACCCATCATGTGATGCTCAATGGAAAAACATTGAAGAAAGGATACTTTCCATCCCCATACAGGCAATCTTGGCTGATAACAACCAACAAAATCACATAAATACTATGGATAACCCAAGGGTGAAATGCACTCTTAAAATATGGAAAACTATTATAAAAGAATATAAAATAGAAGGAATATTGTAATTCTTAAATGGTGTGCATATGACTCAGATTTTACACCGACTAAACTAGATACTCGATTTAAGGTCTGGACAGCTAAAGGAATAACAGTTCTGTGTTGAAATGCTTACAGGGAAACACTTATTAGAAAACCAAGACTTTCATCGGTATCTGCAGATGCGACATTATGTTAATATGAAGATGAAGGTGCTGCAGTAGTGCAGTATAGATAGGGTGTTATGTGCACCATGCTTATTGATATATTTTGTTCTTATTTCTATTTCTTATTTTATCTTTTATTTCTATTTTCTTGTTATCTCATATCTTGTTAGTTTTTCGGTTTTTTTTCTCTAACTAGAGCGTGAGTGTCTGTAGTAGAACCCAATTGACCTTTCGCAGAGTCCCGCCCCCCTTGGTTACTGTTGCTATGCCTGTCAAGCATTTCAGAACTATCCAGGAAGTAGCCGGAAAACACCAAAACATGAGAGAAGAAATCAGCGCATTGTGTGGGTAAAAGTAACAGTAATAATATGTTAGCTGTATTAGCTATCAATAATAGCTAGTAGCAAGCTTAGCTTGGAACAGACAGGTATTTTTGTTGATTTTGGGTGGATTAAGCTGGCCATGGGGTCTGCTATACTGCGAAATCTATTGCCGACATTGCGCTTCTTGCGTTCTGGGTTTCGGGAAGGGAAAGAAAATTACACCCCCTCCAAACTTTTCAGATATCTAGTATCCGATTTGCAGATCCCATAGGCACACCATTTCAGTATTTTGCTGTGTGTTTGAAAGCTTGACGGACCGTTTCTAAGGTAGGGTTGGACAAGCACCGTTCTGGGCCGGTACTTTGCGAAAGGTCAGTTTCCCCTCGGGGATGAATAAAGTATTCTAATTCTGATTCTGATGAAAAATTTAACCAAGGCAAGTACATGTCTGATAGAACTGTTTAGAAAAGCATATAATTCAGATACTGATAGAATCATTTCATGCATGTATATGGGTCTGTCAAATCTTAAAAAACACAGTTGACTTTATACATTAAAAAAAAATGGGAGAAGGAAGGAGGAACAATTATATCTGAGGAAGAATGGACAACAATATTGAGGTATCAATGGAAGTGTACCAGTTCACAGAAATGGAGGAAGTTTGGTTGGAAAAACCTGATGAGGTATTTTACTACACCCTCTCAGAAATCCCATTATGATAGTAACCTCCCTGTTTGCTGGAGAAACTGTGGAAACCAAAATGCAAACCATTACACTATTTTCTGGGATTGCCCCGTTATCAAAGACTATTGGAGAGCAATACACAATACCCTACAAGACATTTTTAAATGTGAAATACCCCTAGAAAGTAAGTCCATATATTTGGGTTATATACCTCAAGAATGGTTGAAAAGAGATAAATATTTAATGAATATACTGCTGGTGGCTGGTAAAAAGACTCTTACCAGGAAATGGTTATCACAGGAGAGCCCAACTTTAAACGCATGGATGGAAATTACAATGGATATTTATAAAATAAAGACGATAACAGCATCTGTCAATCATAAATTGGAAAAATTTGCTTTACACTGAAAAAAAAAATGGTTTAACTACGTAGCACTCCATAGGTCTGATTTTATTTTCACAAATCAATGATTATGTTTTAAAGAAAAGCTCACTCCCTACCTGTACAGTTTTTTCCCTTTGTTTCTTTCTTTTCTGTAAGTGTATACCTCTAATAAGTACTATGTGGAGATTTGTGGCAAATATGAATACTATGATAAATACATATAGTATCTAAAATATATCTTATGGAAATGTTTGTTTGATGTTGAATATTAATAAAAAATAAATTACAAAAAAAAGGAAGCCATCCAGGTAAACAAAGACAGGAATCATATTTCAAGATCGTCAAACAATGTAATTCCAAAAACGATCCCGGATTGGTCCCTTATTATGGTTTCTATCGGTCATCTTGATTAGTATGGATTCAGGCCGAGTCACATTCATATTCATATTCAGTGCTTGTTATAACACCAAACAAAACAATGTTTCTGTTTTAAGTGAGCCGCTTATCACTTGTTTGGTCAGGGCATTTGGGCATTGGAGCATTATCAATTAAAAAGCTTTCAAAACACAACACCGATTGTTGTTTTTCACAGCACATTGACATTGGCAAAAAGAAAAGCGCTGCAAATATCCTCACTGATGAAGTAAGCGCTATGTCCTGAAGTAATCCTTCACATTTTTGTGAGTGATCACACTGCGCCATAGAAAATAACAGTGGTAAAGCAAGACTTATAGTGAATGGATTTGAACTACAATTTTCTCATCCTTCCATAGCCATGTGACAATGTAACAGCATTTGGCTGCTTACCAAAGTTTCTGTTCGGTTGGACGTCTGTAGACAGCTCACTTTCCCAGCAGCCACCAGTCAGCTGACAGAGTTACTGTAGCGAGTCGATTCCTCTCTCACTCTCATTCCTCTCGCATTATTATTTTTTCTGAGTTAAAAAATTTTCAGACTGTCTTTCTGAACGCATCATCTGTGACAGATGTAATTCTTGGCTGTTCAACAGATTTTCTCCCATGTTCATTTCTGCAGTAAAGTCGTCGGGAGATGCTACGAACTCGTTTTCACTCATCACGAGTTTATTTCCTCTGTGGCAACAAAACACGTTACAGCAGCCTTCAGAAACTTCTGCAGGTTAAACTGGACTAATGAAACACTTTCAGTGCTGACTCAAGGTTTTTCCTGCATGGAGAATTACGAGGCGGCCGCCTCCGTCAAATTCCTTCCCGCCTCCAGCTCTCAGCGGGTGTCTTAATGAAAAACAGTTTTCTAATGAGCGTTGCACTCGGTGGATGTCATTGTTAACTGCAATTGTAGCATTACGCTGTCACCGATGTGGTGGCGCTGTATCGTAATCAGCACAGTGCAGCTGGAAAGGCACTGCCAAAGAGGAAAAAAGAGCTGCAATTTTCCAGAAGTTTCCAGTTGTGAAAAGTGTAAATTAAAGCAAAGGCTTTTATGTTATACTTATGTTCAACTACACAAGAGGGCCCATGTGAAATTTAAATGAAGACAATAGTTTATGTTATATTTGATTTAATTTTAAACAACTTTGCTGTTATGTGTGTAAATTAACACATTAGCATTTATGTTGTATTTAATTTAATGTTGAAAAGGGAACCTTTATATTTTTTTAAAAATAAAATATGCTTTAACGCGATAAATTGTCATTTTCTTCAGTCATAAAATAATTAGAATTCCTAAAATACGTTGCTTGTAAAAGAAAAAGTGTTTGCTTGAGCCATTTGAAGGCACAGTTCACATGCATGTGTGTGTGCATGATCAGGATGGTACCACCTCCGCCTTTATGTAAGCCAGGAAAAACCCTGTGAATGACTCTGAAAGACTGACTATAAACAAACTAAAAACACTCTCTAGCATAGCAACATTAAGGCTAAAAACAACCCATAATGCAACACTGTAAAATACTGTAGTTACTCTGGTACTCCCTCCATTCAAAAAGAATATCTAGTGTAATGAATGAATATGTAATTGTCTAGTCCTGAAATATAAGAAAACTCCCACTTTTTTAAACCTAGGTTTCAGAAAAAAATATTGTCTTATATTAGGGCCAGTATGGTATCCTTTCGCTCCAGTGGTAGAAAGCTCTCAGCAGTTTTTTTCCGTTCATTCGGTTTAGGGACTTGGCAAAAACCTGCACTGATCTCATACATGACCTCTCTGGAATCCAACTGATGGGATATCCGTCGTAGTGACGGAGAACTTTAATCCCTAAGTGCTGTCATGACAGTGTTCATAGGAAGTTGATTATGGTTGAATATACTGATAAATAAAGAGAAAATTGAAATAACATTACATGTGCATTACACACAAAAGAGTAGGAATGAAAGCAAGAGTAACTGGTAATAGGAGCAAAAGAAAAGTGTTGTTCTTCTTACTTTTGCCAGATTTCCCAGATGAGAACCTATTCTTGCCAGATTTGCTGTGCCGGATGATCCTCTGGACTTGGTCAATGGAAAGCTTCTTCAACACCACCACAGGTTTGGTTCTCTTCTCAAAGTCCTGAACCAAACCCAGCCTCTCCAGTTTAACCTTAGGCTGGCCCCATACCTGCACCTCTGTTGACCCGCTGCCATCTTTGTCACGTTTCAGCTGAAAGAGGGATTAAGAGGTGAGAAGAGGGTTAGAAGATTGAAGGTGGAACACCATAAAACAAAGTGTATGTACTTTGAATAAATAGTTTTTAACTAGTAAATATAGTGATGTTATCAGTTAAAGGCATAAATAGGTGATGAAAATGGATCAAATTGTTTCCATGACAAATATATTAATAAACAAACAAGTGTTGCTTTCCAAGATATTAATGATTATGACGTTAGTGTCTAAAGTTTTGCCCCCCCCACCTCCCAAAAAAAACCAAAAACCTAGGAAATACAAAAATCTCAAGGCAATGGCTTTTGGCTATACTCAGGGCTTGCAGTTTAACTTATTGATACTTTACCCATTCCAAATAGATGATTAGGATAGCTTGAGTGACATTTGCAGCTAAAATTTGACCAATATACTAACAATATGTCCCTTTTAAAAAAATCTTTCCTGGGATAACCAAAAGGCTTTAAGATGACAATGAATCAAAATGAAAAGGAAAAAAAAAAAAAAAAAAGCAAACAGTGGTGTATTTAGATTTGTGAGATTGCAGGCAGTGATGGTTTAATGATCGGTGGATGGGTAGGTATTTGGATCGGTCCAGATCACCTTAGGGATTTGGAAGTTCTTCAGTGCGCCGCTCTGCCCTCCCAGAAGCTGAGCAGGAAAGGAGTCAGGAAACTTTGAACCAGAACTGGAGGAGGTTGGTTTGGACCCATCTTGCCTGCTGCCACTACGACCAGGTTCTCCAGTAGAAGTAGATCGGAACCCAGACCTGTCTCTGTCACTTCGGTGGCGTGCCTCAGGTGAGCGCCTTTCCCGACCATCTCCACCAGTCTCACTCCGATGTCTCCTCTCACGGTCAGCCTCTCGATCCCTGTCTCGTCCATGTTCCCCACGGTTTGACGACTTTGGTGTGTCTCCCCGTCTGTCAGAAGATGGCTTCCCATCATGTCGGTGTTTTGATGACTCCCGGCCTTCTCGCCTGCCATCATGTTTATCAACTCGATTCTTTATTACTTCTGGTCGCTCGTCTGGTTTCAAGCGCAAAACAGTGTCAGAACCTTCTGCCGCAGCAGGTCCACTAGCTGGCTCTTCGGGCCAACGCTGGGCCTCAAGTGCTGGGATAGGGGCAGCCAAACAGGGGTCTAACTGGCCGTCAGCTCTGCCTGCCTGCTGGAGGTCGATGCTCACCATGAGGGGAGGGCGACTGGCTCCATTCCCAGCTGCAGTGGCCTCTTGTGGGGTCAGCTTGCCAGCATTGCCACCTCCTGCTGACCCGCTTCCTGGGGCTCCCGTGGGGCCACCTGGGCCACCTGCACCTGGCTCCAAGGGGAAAGAGTCCTGCTTTCTCTTTTTTAATGGTTTGTCTAGAGAGAGTTGGTAGTACAGAAAGGGAGATTAAGTTCCACATTCAAAAAGCTAGGAAACCTCCTAAAATTCTATACACTAGATTGATCAGAAACAACCGGGCAGTTGGTTTAGAATTACTGGTGCTTTCCTAAATAAAAAGCTATTCTTGTTCAATCAATCAATCAAGTTGTATTTTTTATAGTGCTTTTCTAGCAGCAACAGCCACTCAAAGCGCTTTACAATTGATTAAATTAATTCACACACACACACACACACAAATTCTGCTTCTCTGTGATTGAAAGAGGCATGCTGCATCCCATCACCAGGTCAATTAGAATGGCACTTATTATCGCCTTCTGTTAAGACACTGGCCTGGGGGCGGTTTGAGTAAGGCTAGGCTTTAGGACAGAGTCAATCATCGGCCGGCGCCCGTGTTTATACATGCCAGTAATGAGCTATCCAAATTGAGTCCCGGCTAAGGCACAGGTGCATTCTGGTCCAGCCAAGGCTGACACGTTGGTGCTGTTCATCTTTATCAATTCTCTAAGAATCTGGGGGAGTCCTATACACACCTTTATCTTGCACCTCCTTGGAGCACTTCTCACTGGCTGTTTCTCGCTCTATCCTTTCTATCTCAGCCAAGGCATCCAGCTCTGCCTCATCATAAGGGGAAGAAGGAGGCTGGAGGCTGCTAGAGCCCCCTGTCTGCTGGGAGACAACCTGCTGCTGCTGGCGGGCACCCAGATTCTGCTGGAGAACAGGCACCTGTTGGAAGCCCAATTCTGCCTCCATATTGTCAGAATTCTGGTCCATGCCAGGCAAAACATCACCTGGAGTTTAATAAAACAGAGTTTGAAAGTGGTTTAAAAATTGTTTCTCTACAACCAGGTGGTTAAAATTAAAGAGGAAAGTTGGAATGACATGAAAGGGACTAAGCTTCGTTTTAAGAGTACAGTGTCAGCTACAAAACAGTATCTGTAGAGTTGGTAGGGTAGGACTTTAAATCACCAAAAAAATGTCCAAATATGCAACCAATACATTTCTTTATACAAAACTTAAGTTCCAAATTTACTTTTTGTTCCAGTTTAAGTAAAGAAATTAATTACCAAAACAACAAAGACAATGGACTGATTCTACATGCACTTGGTTGACTTTTCTTTTTACTTAAGTTAGTGTCTTTCAAGCATCATACTAATGTGCCAGTAGAGCTGACCAGGTGTGCTGTGGGAAAAAAAAATTAAAACTCAATTTTAAAGTGTGTGTGTGTGTGTGTGTGTGTATTATATATAAATATATATCAACACGGATACAGGAAAAGATATAAATGTAAAATGTTATGAATGAAAATAAGCCCTTACATTGTAATTTCTGAATTGTATAGCAATTCTTTGTGTCATAAACCCTATTTAAACTGGTTTAGTTTCACCCAGGGAGGTTTGGGAATTTAAGGAATTACCAACAGGAAATGTGATTTTATTCCAGTCAAATCTGAAAAATATTTAGTTTTTACAAGTTGGAAAAGTCAAACCTTAACTGAAGTTGGAAGTCTGAAAAGTGAAGAAATTATTGAGAGACTATGGATTATATGGCAAATAATTCGCCAAACTCAGCAGTCCTTCAGTGATAGCAATTCAGTTCAAATTAATATTGCAATAAGGTAATAGCCTACAACACATTTATTTACATTTCCTGACCTCTTGTGTTTGATGCAATCTCTGTATTTTCCTTTCAAATATTCAAATTTTTCATGGCACTTTCCCCAGTCATTTAACACATCTTTTATCGAAGGATACTTGCTGCTCGGTTTTTTTAAAACACTTTTGTGTTCACCATGATTGCGCAGCATTAACACAAACTGTCTTTGGTGACAAGAATCACCTCACACCAATTTTTTTTTTAAACAGTGTCTTTAGAGTAGATTAGAGTATAAGAAACCCTGCTAGGCTGCAGTTTTCCTGACCGCCAGCTGACATCATGTTACATCACTTGTCAGCCAAAAAAACCCAAACAAAAAACCTTGTTTCACTGCTGCTCCAGAGATCCAGAAACAACAGCATCTCTGCATCTCCAATCAGGAACAACTGCAGGTGTTTTTCATGTGCTATCACTGTCACAGATAGAGATCGGGTTGAAAATCTGTGAATTTTCCCTTTAAAATTTGACGCAGAGCATTGAGATAACATTTATAAATTTGTTTTTAGAAATGCCAAATTAAGATGCTGCTGCTATCTAGTAGAGAATACAATTAAATCTAGTCTGTAGTTTCCCAGGCGTGAATGGGAAAAACATTGAAAGTGGGCTCTCCATGCCCACCTCCAATATTTTTTGTTTTGCTGATGACACCAACATCTGTCCTGATGTTACACCACTATCTGCGACTGTCAAAAATTTGGATCACGGTTGTCCTGAATACACAGGAAGTGACACTTCCCTGGTTTGTCACTAGATGGCAAGCTGGAAGAGATGGTCACCCTCCGAGGACTGTAACCTTGGCATTATCAAAACCAAACCCATATCTAAACTAAACCCCAACAAACCCACATCTAGACTTAACCACATCTATCCTAACTTAACCAGGAGGAGGAAAGACTTGGAGGTGTCAATCCAAATTCTTGGATTAATCACCACCAGTTTTTGCGTATTTTAACCATTATCATAACTTTTGTTGGTCCCAGATTTTGGTGTAATACCTGATTTTTCCAACAGTCCTCTCCATTTTCTAGAATCGAATAAACCATGATTCTAGTTAACCACGCACACCTAACTTTCACAGGCAAATAAGTAGTTAATCAATAGCACACCACTTTTGTAAAATATTGCTTTCTATTAGATTTTTTTTAATTGTTACTCAATTTACACACATGACATTTAGATACTGTCTTACGGTTCAGTGTGTTTTTTTTTTTACATTTTTGGGGTGGGGGGAACCCAGTCATACAAACAAGAGCACAAACTACAGTGAATGAGTTTCAATGCATGGCAATAATTTTAACAATTTTTAGTCTTTTAAGCCATGAAAATAAGATTTTACATGGGAGTCAACAGTGAGTTATTTGCTAGCTTGTAACTCATGTTTTTCCATGCTTCTAAGTCTCACAATGGTATAACAAAACAGGACGGGGGGCATTATTCTTTGTCCATGATGAATTTTGGATATGCAATTGCTTTTTACACACAGACCTCACAACAAGCACAGGACCAGGGGTGCCAATGGTGCTTGGCATCATTAATACTGTGTGTCCTTGTGCGGAAGTATTTCATTTTGAGTCGAGAGGTAGGCTACTGGTGTACTGACATTTCTTATGAGCAGACGCACATTAACTTAAAAGTCGGGACGTTTCAGTTCACACGCAACCAGCCCATTAACAACCCATAAACTTGGCAAACAAACCAATAGCTAATGTGACGATCAGCTCATAAAACATTAATGTCGTTTAACATTAAGAGTACCTTAAAATGCTGCCCATACTGTGCTAAAAAAATAAAATAAAATTCTTATTCCCCCGGCTGCTCACATCGCTGTGGAAAATTGTAGCAGCTAGATGATTCTGCTTTGTTATAACGCTACAGCCTGCCTACATTACACAGCTTTTCACTTAACAGCATTCAGAAGAGTGAACCAGAGAGAGCGTGCTTTAAACTCTGCTCTACTCAGCTGTCAGCTGTAGTGTGGGCAGTAAATGAGAATGCGCTTTTCCTAGCCCCCACCCCCAATTAAAGATTTAATTTTTCTAATTGCGCGTGTGAATTGTTTTTTCACAGGTATTGTTTCAACTCAAAGAGAATACAGCTAAATTGTGTTTAAACAAAATTCTGTTTGCTTTTATCATTTTTGTTTAAAAATGGCTGTTGTGTTAAACAATACCAACTAAAAGAAAAATTAATTCCTGCTTGCTACCGCATTATTGCTCTGCATTCACTGCAGTTATCATGCACAGATTCATGAAATGGTAAAATCTGGCATTACAAAAAAAGTGTTTGAAGGGGACCCTCCTTGATATTCATCTTGCATATGTCAATCATATAAGACTATTCTATGAAAATGTATATGAAACGTCATAAGAAATTGTGGATATTTGAAGTACTACTTCATTTGACAGTACTTAGATAAACCACAGATGTGGGGGCAACATAGGACACTGAAATCCTACCAATGTGGTAAAAACTAGTGACAAGTCCTTGACACACTGACAACCAAGATATGTCAGACAATTCTCACTACAGTTGCTTTCAATAAATTCAGGGATCACTTACTTGGAGGGTCAGACTCGTTCGACTTGACCCTAGACAGTTTGAGAGTGAGTTTGGTGGAGTCTTTGTTTGGAGAGCTGACAATGTCATACATATCTTTCTCCTCTTTCACTGCAGGGCCTTTCTTTCTCTGCTGGAGCTGCTGTTTCTGGTCTGGTCCTCCTTCCCTTGGTGAAGCCGCATAAGGAGGGGGTGACTGAAGGATCAGTGGTGGACGAGAGCCCGCTAGGGGGAGGCAAAGCCAAAATGAGTAGAAAGTTGTCATAAAACAAATGTTGTAGTAAATTCAGTAAGAATAACAGGATCTGAATAACGATAATCCATTCTAAACATATGCAGCTTTTTCCAGGCCGAACATTAATCAGGTTGAAAACAAAAAACAAGAACTGTGGCATCAGACCAAATCTAAGGCTTTGGGACATCTGAGTGTTCTGTCATGTGAAATGAAGCAAATCAGGCTTTCAAAGAAGGGGCTGTTCCCCGAGTTAAGAGAGGAGGTGTGTGTGTGTGTGTGTGTGTGTGTGTGTGTGTGTGTGTGTGTGTGTGTGTGTGTGTGTGTGTGTGTGTGTGTGTGTGCGTGTGTGTGTCAGCTCAAGTCACTCCCATTTGATTTTTCTCCCCCTTGCCTGCCTCCTTACATTTGGGTGTCCCTTCGCTTCCCGCTGGGGAGCAACCGGACTGAGGAGACCTTAGAGGGAACGAGGCATTCCTCATGGCTGAGTCTCCCTCCTGAAAAAACATATACACAAACAACACAGATATTAGCAACATCATATGAGTATATAAATGTTTTACCCAAGTTTAGAAATAATAAACCAAAAATGTCTTCAAACTGTTTAAACGCCACACTTCTATCCAAACAGGAATTTAACAGGTATTAAGAATTTACATCCTTTTTTTTTCTCTTTTAAAAAAAAAGTCTCATGTTATGAGGTTTGAGTAGTACAATTATAATGTAACATCTACACTACCTCATTGCCCAGACGATGTACAATGTTCAGGTAGTCTTCAGTGCTGTGTCTATCTGGGTGGTGATTTGCAGCATTAGCCATCTGACCAGACACCTTGCCCTCATGGATGTTCCTTATGCCACCTGGAACCATTGGGCTGGCCACAGATACTATAAGCAAAAAAATAATCAAAATCACTGATCAGAAACGCGATGGAAGACAAATAAATGTGTGATTGTGCTTTTTTTTTCTTCTTCTGGATATGAGAGCACTGTTGAAAATGGGTGTGTGGTAGGTTCCGCGGTGGTGTAGCGGTCTAAGCATCGGCTTTGTGTCGATGCAGTTGCCCACTGGGGACCGGGGTTCGTGCCCTGGTCTCGTCAGATCCGACTATGGCCGGATTCGATGAAGCAGCAATAATTGGCAACGCTGTCTTCGGGAGGGGGGCGGAGTCGGCTTGTGTTCGTCACATGAATGCGTCTCTGGGTGTGTCGGAAAAAGCAGTGATTCGACCTGGATTACCCTTGTCACGAAAGTGGCGAGGCGTCTCCTTCGAGACTGCCGGCTGGAGAGATGCAGTTGGCGAACGCATGTAGGAGGGTGGGTGTTTGAATTAGAATAGGGAGCGACTGGTCACTAAATTTGGAGAAAAGGGGAAAAATCAGAAATAAATTACAAAAAAATGGGTGTGTTGTGTATCCAAGTAATTCTTGAAATTATAAAGACTAAATTTCAAATGGTTTCATTTGAAAATTCTGTTGAATATGAATATTTTGTCACTTGTTGCAGTGCGATTTGGGGACAAAAACAGGTGTTCGAGGAGTTTCCCATGGGTCTACAGCAAAATGAACACTTTATTTCATTGCCTTCAAGATAGTGAGAGACTCAGATAGGGATGTCAGTGTCAACACTGACTCTTTCCAAAGTACAGATTATACTACCAACTACTAAGTCCTACCCAATAACACACACACAAAAAAAAAAAATGCCAGAAGGGAGTCCGTGGCCTTATTTCTATTTAAGTTACAGGGCTAAAAATGAAATCTCAATACTGTAATGTTTCTGAAACCCCGATTTAAGACCAAAATTCAATTTTGTGATTTCCTGATGCTTAGTAATTGGCTTGTCTAACTGCCATGCAAAAGCTGAAGCTGTAATAATTTATTTTTATCAATCATATATTATTCATTAACCAAGGTACAAGCTGTAGAAGGACATCAATTGGTGTCCAACAGTAAAATGTATTTACCAACTGCTTAAAAATTTGGGATGCACTGATACCACTTTTTTTCAGACCAAGTACTTATTTGGGTACTTGCGGATACAGAGTACTGATATAAATACTTAACCATTGCCGTTCTAACAATGGCTTTGAAAACACGATTTTGGGGCTGGACCCAAATATCAGACTATTCGGATATTCGCTTGTTGGGTAGGGATTCGGTTTTCAATATT
This sequence comes from Lampris incognitus, assembly GCF_029633865.1. Lineage (NCBI taxonomy): Eukaryota > Metazoa > Chordata > Actinopteri > Lampriformes > Lampridae > Lampris > Lampris incognitus. The sequence continues at coordinate 119,658,826 of NC_079211.1, forward strand.
GGAATTCAGATATTCTTTTTTGTTTTGCTAAATGTCGGCTATCAATTAAGGCAAATTGCACTGTTAAAAAATGTGGAAATACATATACTATATCTAAGCTTGAGCGCCTGACATCCTTCTCACTCAGCAGCGAATGTCACGCTAGTTTACCTTGGCCATTCAAGGGAAGACAAAATGCTGACGACCTCAGCTGTGTGGGAACACTTTAAAAATTGAGCAATGACAAGACGGTGCTTTGAGTGGCTGTTGCAGCTAGAAAAGCGCTATATAAAATGCAACTTGACTTGACTTAACAGTGTGCCATATATGTGATTTCTTGTATCTTTAAGTCTTGTTAGGTTCAGGTTATAGAATGTTATAGACTTGGGCTAATAGGACATCTAGGTAGCGTGGCAGTCTATTCCGTTGCATACCAACACATGGATCGCCGGTTTGACTCCCCATTGTACCTCCGGCTTGGTCAGGCGTCCCTATAGAAACAATTTGCCATATCTGCAGGTGGTAAACTGGAAGTGGGTATGTGTCCTGGTCGCTGCACTAGCACCTCCTCTAGTCGGCCAGGGCCAGACCGGGGAGGGGGGGGGGGATGACGGGGACTGGGGGGAATAGTGTGAGCCTTCCACGCGCTATGTCCCCCTGGCGAAACTCCTGTCAGGTAAAAAGAAGTGGCTGGGGACTCCACATGTATCGGAGGAAGTATGTGGTAGTCTGCAGCCCTCCTCGGCTCAGCAGAGCGGGTGGCGCAACGACCAGGACGGCTTGGAAGAGTGGAGTAATTGGCCAAAATTCGATTGGGGAGAAAAGACGGGGGGGACTAAAGCCTAGCAGGGCTTCTCTAATCTACTCTTAAGACACCATTCAAAATACACATCCTCATTCTCTCAACTAAGCTGTTTCCAATGGTGTAAACGACATCCTACATACAAGTGCAAAGGATTTTATGGATGACAATACAGAAACGTATGCATAACACATTCTGGTACATGCGGGCACTGTGGGAAAGACTGAGCATGAAAACATTCATTTCTCTTTCAATATAATGTGTAGTGAGGATTTAATTGCTTCAATCAACTATATTACTCATCAGCACTGGTAGCAGAAAACAATCTGCGAAAACTTCATTTAATGACAAACCATTCAACCGCTACTTGAAACCTCAATTCTTGGACTAAAACATAATCTTACAAGACACATACTGTAGAAATGCTATAATTTGGGACTGTTTTAATTGGAAGTCCAATGGTTCATGGTAAATCAAGAACAACTGCAACAAGATTCTGCAATCTTAAAAAGTAGCACACATGAGAAACTATTCAATCTTTTCACTTTACATAGCAGCAAAAGGGTGCCCTTTTTATGGGATAGCAAATGTAAAATAGGTGTCATCGGTTGATAACCTGTAATATTAGGAGCATATAAGAAAATTTTCAGGCTTGTTTGGCCACTTATGAGAAAGTTGGGAGCATTTTTGTATTCCTGTTCAAACTATAGATCGCTGCCCACAAGTGTATTGCAGCAGGAGGCCAGGTGGGTCATGGGATGTCTGCAATAAACACATTGTGTGCAGAATTTGTATTTTACAAAAGGGAGAAAAAAATATTTTTTGCAGACTTTTTGAGTCAATGCAATGATTTAAATGTATCCCAAAATATCACTAAAATAATGTTTAATGTTGATATGCCTGGTCTGTTTCATTTCATCATTCGTAGATCATGACTTAAAACTGAAAATGGGAATACTGCACTGATGAACAATATGAAGAGGATTGTTAATCACTGCACTTTTTAATAGGTATTGAGAAATGAATTGCTTATTTCAATGCACAAAATATTCAATGTGTCCTGTGCAAAAAAGTATCTCTATAGTTGGGTTACAGCGTGAAAATATTTGGGAACCCCTGCACTTGGGGACTTCTATGTTGTCTGCTGCATGCCATCACATTGGCTCAATGTTAAGAAAACTCCACTGCAGTCAATGTTACATACAAAAGGTGCAAAACAAGCAAACTGAAATTAACATTCACAAACAAGATGGCTGAAAGTGATGCGGAAAGCAGCAAGTACGAATTAGACTAATAGTGTCCTTAAGTATGGAAAGAAGGTGTGAAAAATGGTTGATTAAATGGCCTTAAGCCTTATTCTGTGTGGGCAGAGCCTCTGTGAAGTCACCACACACATTAACATTAATGTAAGTGGCCCAGAGGATTTCTAACAGTGGCTCAAAAATGTTCTGATGGTATCATCTATAAAATCATTGATTCTGCTTAAAAACAGACTTGAGGTGAAATCTTAGTTATATTATATTGGCGTTTTCCACCCCCCCACCCCCCAATTCATTTGCATGAATCACTAACTTAAATCAATATCCATCTTCTGTGTTTTTACCACAGGTTTACTTTTCTTTTTTCCTTACTTTACTTTTTCCTCAAGTTAGATGATAACGAATTATATGCACCTTTGTGTTCTAGATAAGCTCTGTGTTCGTTCAAAGAACCCATTTTCATACGAAGATAAAGATATACAAGAAGGGCGTCTGGGTAGCGTAGTGGTCTATTCCGTTGCATACCAACATGGGGATCGCCAAGTCGAATCCCCGTGTTACCTCCAGCTTGGTCAGGTGTCCCTACAGACACAACTGGCTGTGTCTGCGGGTGGGAAGTTGGATGTGGGTATTTGTCCTGGTTGCTGCACTACCGCCTCCTCTAGTTGGCCGGGGCGCCCCCCGGATCAGCAGAGAGGGGGTGGAGCAGCGACCGGGACGGCTCAAAAAAAAAAAAAAAAAAAAAAAGAGCGGGTAATTGGCCAGATACAATTGGGGAGAAAAAAAGGGGAAAATTGAAAAAAAAAATTCCACAAGAAAATAAATTAAGTAATTCCGTACATACCTTGCTGTATCTGTTGGTGCTGATTATAGCTGGGTGGTTGTTGGTGGGGATACTGTTGCATGTAGCCAGTGGCTGGGCTCTGAGGAGTGTAGGGGCTGGGCACTGGACTATTCTGCTGGCCCATGTATCGGCTACTGGAACCAGTCTGAGGTGACACAAAACGACTGGGAGGCCAAAAGAGGGAACAGAGGAAAGAGAAAAGGAGTAAGAAGAGGATTGGATGTGGAGAGCACTGACAGGAGAAACTTTAAAGGGAGAGAAGGTTGGCCCACCTTGATGGGTTGGGAGAAATGGCTGTCTGCTGGAAGTTCCCAGACTGGGCTGGGCTATGCATGGAATTCTGGGTAATTTTGTACTGTGGTACCATGGGCTGCTGCATGACATCTGCTTAGAATAAGAGAAAAATAATTTAGATTAAAATCTGGAACCTTTTGGGGACCTGGTTTATTTGACAATGTAATGAAGAAAAACAACAAAGACAGAAAAAGTGGCCATTACAGATTGGCTCATAAACAGTGACACAGCAACTAGGCCTGTTACCTTTATGACAAACATTTTGAATAAAGGTAACATTTGATGGAATTTAAGCACCCAAAATATAATAAAAAATTTCGACACATTTAACATGCAATCAGATCTTTCTGCACGTGTGCCAGAGAGTGTCTGCATGTGTATCTGTATCTCCCCCTACTTTTCTCCCTGAAGATGCCGGGGTTCCTGGCCAACATGGTCTGCAGCAGCAGTGGTGCGTCACCCTCTGGCTCATCACTACCCAGGTTGTCCTTTAGCTCTCTAGAAAACAGAAACAAAATTTGGGTCACATTATAATATACAGGGAACATGATGAACGGTCACACAAAGGATCAAGGACAAAATCACCCACATACTTATGTATAGTTGGTTCTAATTCCAAGTACTATATTGCAGACCTATAATACTACCATAACCCAGTGTGCAGCCTCAGGTTTTCAGGAAGAGTCCTTCAGGCTGTTCTTGAGTTTTAGGCTTAAAACTGAAGGTGACCAGGTCTTAGCAATCAGGGCCCTTAAGCCTAAACTTGTTTTAGGTTTTAGGCAAATTCACTATTATCTGACAAATCACTCCTTCTAAAAACTTTTTTAAATTACTAACAAGCTTTCTTTTTTTTGCAATTTTACTGTTTACTCATCCCAATTATCGTGTTTTATGTGCGGTTTTTAATGGTTTGCTTTTGACTTTTAAAGAATTTTGTTAATGGATTTAAAAATGTAAAACCAAAATCACTGTTATGATATTAAAAAGCAGGTTAAGCACAAAATCAATGAACTTTGTAGTGTGAATCCTGCAAAAAGGAGTATTTGTAAACACCCAAACCTTAAAACTGAAATTTATACATAGTGACAAAATCTACAGACAAGAGAAAAACTGCAAAAATAGCACCATACCACTGTAAGTTAGGTGTTTTTGGCTTACTATTGTATGTTTAAAAGCACGTTATTAAACACCTCTACAATAATGGAAAAATATAAGGTACTGATTACACTTCTTTAAAAAGTCAATACAAACAGCAAGTCAATTCCAAATTTATCTGTAATGACAGGCTATGCAGGGCTAGGATGTCTGTGTGTATACCAACTTCAGTAGACTTGGAAATCATTCAGCCATTCATAAGCCAGGAAAAAAATATATCACCAGGTCCAAATGAATTAACCTCTTTCAGAAGGATACTAATCAATCATAAAGAGACAACAACAGAAGGTTTGCCGCCATTGCTTTATCAAAACTCAGTGTGGCCAAGGAACAAATATACACATACACAAAGACTAAGAATTTATGTGGCTTTTTTTTTAAAACTTCATCTGCATTTGTGCTTCAACTGCTACTGTTGCATGAAAGTGTAACACTACCCAATCACAAAAAGTTGACTCAGTTCATCTGGATACAACGTTTATTGAGAGAAACGTTTCATCACTCATCTAAGTGACCTTCTTCAGTCTGAACTGACTGCAGGTATCCCCATCCTTATAAACAATATAGTAGCATAACAACCAAAAACAACGATTGGTTCCATATGCAAATTGGCGTGACCATTAACTAGTTACATGGCAATGCGTACTATTCACAGAGAATTGAGGAATAGTTGCAATCACAGCATTGTAAGATGGCAAAAGATGTACTCTTAGCCCCCCCCCCCCCCCCCAGTTCAGGAATGGTCGTTTCCTCTTCACATAGATTGCCATCTTACAATGCTGTAATTACAATGCCTGCAAGTCAGTTGAGAGTCAAAAGGTCACTTAGATGAGTGATGAAGCGTTTCTCTCAATAAACGTTGTGTCCAGATGAACTGATTCAACCTTCTATGATTTCCTTACCTGGATTATTGAGCATGCATAAAAAGATAGTACCACCCGATGTTCACAACCTGTACACTGATACCCAATAAGATACTTATCGTTATACATAGAGGGTAAAACTGAAATTGCTCCAACTCTTGCACACAAACTTGTATACTCACATGTGCTCTGTGGAGACCTGGTTGAGGCCGTGGGCTAGCTGGGAGGCCAGATTCTCATCCCGACAGGCCAGTAGGCAGGTGACGTCTTCTGCTATCCTCCCATTGTATAGTAGGCTCTTAGTGGTGGTGGCTGGGAGAGGGGAGGGCAGGGGCAGCTGGTTCAACACTGAGGGAGGCAAAAAAGAGGCAAATAAAAAAGGGTGTAATGGGGGGGCAGAGAGAAGGAGAGAGTGATGAGAGCAAGCAAGGCACAGGTTGGTTGAAAAGCAGCAAGAAGGAAACAGACAAAGAAAACAAACGAGAACAGAAGGAATGAACACACTTGTGTATTAACATCTGCAGAGTGCCTTTATCAACTGATGTACCAAACCACAAGATGATAGAGAAACCACACTGTAACTGTTACCAAGTTGTAACTTGGCTATGTCACTCACAGTCAGTGAGGCTAGCGATCCCAGCAAGAGTGGTGATGGGAACATGAGGCATATCCCCATTCATGCTGAAGGTGAGGGTTGGGGAGTGTGTCAATGCACAGGTAGATCAGGGGGGTTGATGGGCGACACACTCGTCCTCACATCTCCTGACACCTGGAAAGGAGGAGAAAAAAATGACAGGAAGAAGAGAGAAAATAAGAAGGCACAAAGGATGGCAGGCATTAGTTGGGGAATATTTCAAACTCTAAATCAATTAAATGCCAATTAACATCAGATATTTGGTATAATATGAAATGGGAGATTAACCTTCTGAGTATCCAGCACATTCTAAAATGGATATCCAACGTTGTGAAGAAAAATGTATGCCATGAATATCATCTGTTGGCTACCAAGCATTGTCTACCAAGCAATGATGTTTGAAGTACTAGGATGCAAAAAAAGCTTCCGATTTTGCCCCACCACAATATTTATCAACATAGAGAATATCCAATGAAGAATAAAAGTTTCTGATTCAGCACTATTTTATCATAGAGTATCAAACTCTTTCCCGAATTGTTTAGCTTGTTGTGCAAGTTGAGTTTGACAACAGACTCATTTTAAATAATGTCTCCATAAAACACCATACATGGATGATATGCTTGTCCTCTGATAGAATATAAGCAATTCACTTCTTGGTGGCTAAAGTACAATGAAAACTATTACAATTTTCTGCACAATAGATGGTCAAGATCTTAATAGTAAATCTATAATCAGAACTAGTATGACCATAGTAATCTCTCACCACTAACAATGTTCCATTGTATCTCAAGTAAAAAAAAATTTTGTAAAAAAAAAACTGTCTTAAAATCATCTGTGTGTGTGTGCATTTTGATTCATGATCCATACTGTACTTCTCTCCCTCTCGTTCCTCCTTCATGCTCTCTCTCTCTCTCTCTCTCTCTCTCTCTCTCTCTCTCTCTCTCTCTCTCTCTCTCTCCATTTCGTGCAAATTCAAGCAAGTTAGAGATGTTGATTTGAGGAGAAAAGAAGGTTTAAAAGCTAAAGAATGAGTAAGCCCCACACTATCCTGGTTTTCCCAGTCAAGGAAACTTATTCTGTCTCAACATCCCTGAACTAATGAGCAACTATTAAACTACTTACTGAAGTTAAAAAATGAAGGAAAAAACAAGCAAATCATTCTGCATGTGCTGTATGAAGATAGTAAAATGTTAAGTATAATCCTAAACAGACATGACTATGTCAAAGGTTTTCTTGGAAGTAAACATTTCAGTTCATAGGCCTCAATTCTGAAAGAGCTTTTCCAATGTGACAAGTAATTAACTCAGCCTCATATGTGTTTATACACTCAAACTGTCAAATAGTGTGCAAAAGATCCTTGATACTTCTTTGACCTCAGAAGAAGACAATAAAGGTGTGGATTTTCTGAATATGTACATTTAACCAGGCTGCTACTACAAGTCACAGGACAGATAACTGATAGATCTTGTTATTTACCTTCTTTGATTTTTATGAAAGGCTAACATCATGGTGGTTTCTTTAACCCCTTGATGCTAACATAGCTGGCACACATGACATGCTAATTTTCCAAACCTAGCTATATGAAAATCAAATTGTCCTTGTTGAGAACAGTGTTTAGTTAAATCTAAATAACAGAAACCATGGGCCTTGCTACGCTATACTGGCACAAATAAATACCTTTCTGAAGAACTCAGTTCAGTCTCAGTTGGACCCTTTGACATTTCAGAGAAAAGTCTTACAATCTGTTGAAAGAGAAAATGGTACAACATCAGACATAAACAAACAATGTTGGACAACATGCTTCTAACTGATACTGTCACAATAACAGGTGCCCCAACGGCAGTAAGACTAAACACTGGTCCCAAAAAAGTGTCACGACAAAAGACACCACATTATATTGTCAGATGCATCAAAAATCTGCAATGGATGTTTCGTCATCACAAGATTCCTCAAAACAAATTATATATATAGCAATGTTTGCTAAATGACATTTTCTGCATTAAGACTGGGCCTGCAGATATGCAGTACTTTCTCCAAAAAACTTATTTCACAAAAGTGAGAGCATATAGAAAGAATCAACAAAATATTGCTGCTAACAACAGATTTTAACAAACCATTCAGGATTTATTGTGTTACACAGTACGGGTACCCATCATACTGAGAGGTCACAAATATATAATGTCAACAATAATGTAAACAAGACAAGCTAGTTGTCCTACGCTATCTGTCCGCCCTCTCTCGGAGCAGGGGCTTGGCTGACAGCTGTGAGACTGACAGGCAGGAGGCAGCACAAAGGGAACAGATGCACTGTGATGGTGGCGGCGGTAATGGGGGGGCTGCATCCTCCTGTAGCTAACAGTTACCGTATGCAGTTAGCGAGCTTGCTAGCGTTGACGCAGAAAGCACAGAAAACGGTATTTGCTATGAAAGAGGCGCCAAAACATTTCCGATGTATAAATTATCTTTGAGATTCATGGCTACGGTTAGCTACGGTTAGCTACGGTAGCTTGTGCTCAGTCAGTAAGAGGTCAAAACACCTCAAAACAGAAACACCAATCAAAACGATAGCCGAGCAGATCTTTCTAGCAAGATAAAACCCAACGTTTTGGGAGTCAAACAAGATATCATATCATAAGCAGAAAGTTGACCACCCGGATAATTGTTCATCTTAATAGGCTGAAATACCCAAAACAATATTGAGTGTTTCCAGCAACGACCATTACATTTCCGAGGAAGTTAACAGGCTAAAAATGCTTACCAGCTAACCTAGTTGCTAAACTACTCAACGCTACGCTAGTAGCTGTGCTTACCAACGTTAGCTGCATAACGTTGGCTAACAACAATAGTCGAGCGTTAATTGCTAGCTAGTTAAGCTAACTAGCCCGACTGTAGTTAGTTAGCTCCAACAGCTATACCGTCAATATTGAAACAAAAGCTAACTAGCCAAATAGGCGAACGGTTAGCCGCGGTGACCATCCCCAGCTAAAATTCAAGCTGCTCTATGTTGAAAAGGGTTCCGTGGGTCAACGGGGCAAGATGTGAGGGCAGCGGCTATAGATTATAATTCCGTGGCAACGGCCCAATCCTCGGGCTCGACAAATGACATCCAGTTGAGGCCGTGAGCCTAAGAAGAGCAAAAACACACCTAGCTAGCTGCTCAGCTAACTCGTTAGCTTTCCTCACCTCCTAGCGAACGATAAACGGCACTATAGGCGCGTCTGCGCCGAGCCATTTAATTAAGGATTGCTTCATATTCACAATTTAGAAAGTTTGTCGTATCGAGATAGCTTGCTGAATGAATTTACCTTCGGATGTTGCGCTCAAAGGGAGGGGAATGTTTTAGCTTGGTTTGTGTCCGTGTTCGTATCTCTAGCTCCCCCTTTCTTCTCTCTCGCAGAACTCAATTGGCTCGCCAGCTAGCTGGTCAGCTAGCTTGCTAGCTATCAACAATAATCCGGGTCGGACTGATTCGCTCTTCTTCCGTCACTCGGCGGCGAATGTTCCGACGTAATTTTATGAGGAAACATTCGTTCTTCGGTGTTTCAGTCGGCCTATACCGACACAAATAGAGATTGCAGTCAATTTCGACAGTATATGAGAAATGTGACGATTGTTGCGATGATCAAGAGGCTCTCCTCTCGTAGAACAAAATGCCGACCGGAAGTTCTGCCGTCTGACTGACCAAAGATCTCAGGAGTGACTCCCTCCATCGGCGCCAAACGAAATACCATGTCGCATTTGGCGGCATGGCCGCTAGAGGACGCGGCGAGGCAAACTATCTGCAACATCTTTCTCCAGCTCTGCCTGTTAGACTTTTTTTTTAAATCCGTGAATCCCTGTTTTCAGAATTAGAATCAGAATACTTTATTCATCCACTGTATAGTTAACTCTGCCCCCTTTAAAGACCCTTTAAGGGCCCCAGAAACACTTGTGCCATCGCTATTTTATGTTCACAGAGATCAATTTTCCGAACGTTTCCTCAGTCCGATTTGAGTTCAGGTAAGGCCTTTACGGGGTTTCGGTCAGAATTAGTAAAGGCCGAATACGGATGTAAACGCTAAAATTTGGCTATGTACTTTTAGCTGAAGGTTTCGGAAATCAGCCACAGTTCAAAGGGGACTGTGCGAATTTGCATATTCGTGCGTCTGTGTGTGTGTGTGTGTGTGTGTGTGTGTGTGTGTGTGCCTGCGTGCGTGCGTGTGTGTACACGTGTAACCGAGTATTGTCTCGCCCGGTGCGGAATTCGATCCGGCTAATAGTTTAGTTTAGTTTAGTAGTTTAGTTTTGCTAGTAGTTTACACACACACACACACACACACACACACACACACACACTAGCGTCCCCCCCCCCCGACACCATCAATGGTGTAGATAAAAGTGCTCAACAAACGAGGAGCGGAATATTATGATAGATGTAGGAAAAAACCTTTAATGTATTGAAATGAGCTAGTTTTTTTCTCTACATCTATCGTAATATATATTATTATTCTATATAGAATGCAAGATTTGTTTTTGTGTGGATTCTTTTTTTATTTTACAGGGAATGAAATCGTCATGTGACCTCAAGATGTCAGCATAGGCACTTGCTCACTGCGAAACCATGTTTAGATTGGATGAGATTAAATTAATTGAAATAATTGCCGTGAGGAAATTGATTCATTGTAAAACTGCGAAAAATATGTTGGTAAATTAAAATAGTCAGGGAAAGGGTTAGTCGGAGAAAAAAAAGTCTGAATAGGAATTAAAATAGAAATAAGCAAACGGGACATACAAACAAAACGCAAACGATGAGGGTAAAATAAGAATATTATGAGTCTATGTAAAAAAAAGGCTTATTTGCACTTGCAGATGTGTCTGACTCAACTAGAGTATTAGAGCAAGTAAACCAAAACACATCTAATAAAAAAGGTGGGTTAAAGGGACAATACTAAATAGACACTGCCAACTAGTCTCTCTGCTATAATAGATATTTATGAAATGCAGCATATAATGTGTGCAAAAATCAGGGGAAACACCAACCAGGTTGCAGCGGACGATAAAGACGTAGGAAAGTGTAGGTTCTGTTCATTGTGTCTTACTCATACAGGGGTGTCCGGGTAGCGTCGCTGTCTATTCCGTTGCCTACCAACACGGGGACCACCAGCTCGAATCCCCGTGTTACCTCCGGCTTGGTCGGGCGTCCCTACAGACACAATTGGCCGTGTCTGCTGGTGGGAAGCCGGATGTGGGTATGTGTCCTAGTAGCTGCACTGATCCCCCCACGCGCTACCCCTGGCGAAACTCCTCACTGTCAGGTGAAAAGAAGCGGCTGGCGACTCCACATGTATCGGGGGAGACATGTGGTAGTCTGCAGACCCCACCTCCCGGATCGGCAAAGGGGGTGGAGCAGCGACCGGGACAACTCGGAAGAGTGGGGTAATTGGACAGGTACAATTAGGGAGAAAAGGGGGGGAGGAGAAGGAATACATAGCCACTGATTTAATTTACTTATTTCTTTATTCAAAAAAATAAAAATAAAAAATACAAGAGCAAAAAAAAAAAACTGTTCATTCAGTTTCTTTTGTGTGTGTGTGACTCACGAGAAAGCGGGAAGCGACCATCCTATTTCCTTAAGTGTCTGTTGATGAAAACAAGCTGGTTCTTCAAATCAGCCAAGAAAGCATTTTTAATGATGTGAGAGCTGGTTACTTTGTCTCTCATTTCTGAGGAAGTTATCTTTACAGTACTTTCACTAGTTACCCTCAAGTACAGTTTTACACTTTGCCTCTACAATTGACATACAGGCATATATCTACATTCCTCTAGCTACATGTATTTAGAAGAATCCTCTATACAAATCTCTCTAGCAAAGGACGAGCATGTTACATTTGAAATAAGTCAGCTCCGTAAAATAACTAGAAAAAGAAAAGGAAGTTAAATCCATCACTTATAACATTAATCCATATCAAACAATGTTAAATAAGTATCATGACCTAGAATGAATGTAATTGAGAATAAGACTAATTTATCGCTGAGCAAAATTTGAATATCTTCATAGTCCAGTCAACAGTGAAAATATACTTCAAATAAAGCATAACCCCCATGTTAAGTGTTAAAATGAAAGATGTAATATGAAATTATAATATATAACAAGTAAATAAACTAAAGGGATGTTTTGTTTCATATTATTTCAGCCATGTTCAATAGACTGTCTGCAAAGATCCTAGTGTTATCAGACAAGGGGCTTGGTGCAATCAGCATTGCTATTTATATACTATACAGGCATTCATGGTCAAGACATGATTATTTGAAAATGTTAATTTAATTATTGCCATTTATTTTGGTATTCGACCATTTTTGGTAGTTCATTGTCTTCACTGAAACAAACACTTTCAACATTGAACGGTATACAAACAAAACGTGGCTGAGCTAATTTGGTTTGACAGCCTTGGTGATTGATATGAGTTAAACAATATAACTAAGGAGGTTTTTGGTCAGACAGTTTGATATTGTCAGCTCTAAGTATAGAACACTCGCTGAGAAATATTTTTCGCGCTTCCTTTGATAACGGGACTTACTGCCTCATACTGCCTCAGTCATTTATGACAAGGAACAGGCCATGACTGCTTCCTAGTAAGTTTAGTGTTCCTCTTAAGCACCCTCCCCATGTGTGCGCGCACACACACACACACACACACACACACACACACACACACACACACACACACACACACACACACACACACACACACACACACACACACACACACACACCACCACCACCACCACCACCACCAAACTGATAAAAGAGAAAAAGCAACTCATATCTGTACAGAAGCTTGTAAAAACAGATCGCCTCTCTCCCTCAAAGAATCCTGGTCATCAAAGCATATTTACATGGTATCCATCACTTTTCCACTGCTGCCATGTCAGTCTATACAAATTTCTTATCAATTCACTGTCCATTATCCTATCTTTCACAACATCAGTATTCTTGGGATTCAAAACAGTACAGACTGAAAAAGTGCCTGCTGCACTGTGTGCTTTAATCTACTGTGGTCTTTACAGTCAGTCCTGTCAACAATACTGGCTTCTAGAGATTACAGTTCTGACAAGAATTAGAAATAACCTACAGACAGACCCTATGCAACCAGGTTCTGAAGTATTTCTGAAGTAGTAAACACCTTAGGGCAGACACACTGTACACCTACCTACTAACACAGCACTGACCTTTAGAGAACCAGTGCCACATAGAAGCGTTTCAGCTGTTTTTGGGACCATGGAAGTGGAAGTCTTCATAACTAATACATCCACAAATAGATCCTACCTATGTCCATTGTATGTGAGCACTAAGTGAACACTCAATTGCAGAAAATGGTACGTTACAGCACTCTTTTTTTTCTCCCTCCAGAAATGGAAGGAAAGTCTTCATTCTACATCTTGGTCTCGCTGTTAGTGGGCTTGTCATTCTCATACTCGTTCTCCTGACAGATGAGCTGGTATGGCTTCTTGTCTGTCTCCTCAACCACGGAGTTGCCTTGCTCTGGGTCTTTGTTCTGCAGCTCGTGGCGAGACAGGTGTTCGACTATACCTGCACCGATGGAGTCTCCAAGAACATTGGTGGTTGTGCGCAATCGGTCCCTTGGGAGGAGGAGAACAGCAAAAAGGAGAGGAAAAAAATAATGTTTATCATTGTGTTCTTTGGAATCAATTGACCAAGCTAATGGTGAACAAGTTTTGTATATATTTTTTTTCTCACTACTTTTCTGACATACGAATGACTCCGAGGTGCTACATGGCAGTTTAGGGCCCCCGGCATGCAATGCATATGATAGGTTACTCAACTTATTGATACAGTGTGTATAATGAACTTAAGGTACTGTTGTGCAATACCTTTTTATACGGCACTGTCTGCACTGTCACTGTGAACCTGCCTCATCCAAGTGCCTTTATTTATCATATATAGATAGAGGATGCTACCGCATCATATTTATCTCATTTATTTATCTTGTTTATTTATCTCATTTTTCTATTGCTGCTGGTCTCTGAGAATTACCAAATAATTTCATTGTATGTCTACAATGACAAAAAAAGTATCTTATCTTATCTTATCTTATCTTAGTATTTCCACAGTAGTAAAAAAAATGTTGAGGGTGCTCATATTTCAAAGTGCATAAAGCCAAACCATTGTCTATAAAGATCCCCATAGATTGTACTCAACATACTAGAGTTTAGTTTTGATGGCCTAAGGCAGATATTGAACCACACAAACCACGACAGCCAATGGCTTGAAAGTTGCAAACTTTCCTCGTGGAATAAGATGCCAACAGAATCAGAACCAGGTGGATTTAAGGACATGGAATGCAAGGGGAGTGTCTCTGCAACCTACCCCGAGGACATACAGCAAGTCAGTTGAGGCCCTTCCCCTCAAAAGTTTGCCTCAGATTTAAATAAAGTCAGATATTAGAATGTACTGGATATCTGTTCTATTAATGGTATGAAAAAAAAGAAAGAAAGAAAGAAAGAAACAGGATTTAGGAGAATATATAATCATGGTGTGACAAAGACACCTTTTTCACCCATGGGAAGGTTTAATGATACACTCAACTCATCAAAGTGTCAGTTAAGTTTATTCAGACTAAAAGCAAAGTTGGAGTGAACTAAAAACTTCAGTTTGTGTCCTTTTTTTTAGGTCCCTTACAATCCAAGCATAGCAAACGTAGAGTTCTTCCGTTCATTTCTAGAAACTAGTTTGCAAAAGTAATAATAATAATATAATTAATAAAGTAGTAATTTAACATGTGGGTGACCAGTGTGGAGAGGTGTAAAGGTCAAAACTCACAGGAACCAGTCGACGGCAATGATGAGTGTGATGTCATCGGTGGGCAGGCCCACAGAGGTCAGCACTATCACCATAGTGACGAGTCCAGCCTGAGGTATCCCAGCTGCACCAATACTAGCTGCCGTGGCTGTGATGCTGGGTGTGCGGAGCAAAGAAACACAAACACTTAGAAACCGGTAGTAACTTGGCGGCTCTTTCATATTTAGGAAACACACACTGCAAACCGTGGGAGAAGTCTTTTTTTTCATGAATCAGCTTTGGCTATATCAATGGATAGCTCACCAGTCATCTTTAGATAACAAGAGCCAAAAAAGCTAATCAATATTCAATCAATATGAATTATAGTCCAATGTCTTAATTCAAAATGACTTGACCAGTGGTGAGAGCCTCAGAAACGCTGCAACGTGTGTCTCCAGACTCATTGTGAGTGACTTGAGACAGAAACTTTTGCTATAATGAAAAAGTGAAGTAATACAGATATCAAGTTGCACATAACCTCTAGGTCTGACTTACATTCAAATATCTTGAATGGATAATTTTTCAAGTTATGTGAAATGCAAAAACATCAGGTTTCATTGAAAAGCAGTTCCAACTGAACAATGAAGAAGTAAAAGTTTAATGCAATGGGAATGGATATATAATACCTGATGGTCAGGATCTGTCCAAAGTTGAGGTTGTAATCGTTGACCTGCGCGATAAAGATGGCTGCCAGGGCTTCGTACAAGGCTGTGCCATCCATGTTAATGGTGGCCCCGACAGGCAGCACAAAACGGGTCACACGTTTATCCACCTTATTGTTCTCCTCAAGACATTTAAAGGTAATGGGCAACGTGGCAGAACTTAGAGAAAGTTGTAGGTTAGGGGAATTGGGAAGATGTGAGGAGGAGAGCAACAAAAAAAAAGGAAACAAAAAAGGGATATAAAATTGTAGGGGGGAAATGTGAGTGATAGCATATAGAAAGCTTTAAATGAGAAGAAAGTTACTCTTCATTTTCAACACCATGATCAATTATGGTAATCCATATTGTGAATTAAGGGTAACTTACAATATTATATGCTTTAAGGAGAATATGTGTGATAGTGTTATTAGTGTAGAATCTTCTTGGTTTTAAATACGTGTTATGAAGCAAATGCAGCTCAAGACTGATTTAAACCAACACTACATCTGTCGCAAACTACATACCTAGGTGATATATATATATATATATATATATATATATATATATATATATATATATATATATATATATATATATATATATATATATATAGAGGATGTATTCTATACATGATACATATATTTTTTGTGACGTTGCTTATTTCTGGTCAGTGGAAGTTTGAACAGTTAGAGGGAAACTTTTAACATATTTTGAGACATTCAGGGAAGCTGAGTCATTCAAGACCACAGTTACAGAATTGCAGTTTTGAAATATATCAAGCATAGTTTATCCAAGCGAGAACTTAAGTTCAGCAAGTCTATCGGCAGTGTCACATTTATTTATCTTAACTCAGTTGGGTAATATTTAACTTGGTTGAATACCTCGAAGATGTCCCCAGGGCAGTGATGAGTGCCTGCAGCAGCCCAGCAATGAAGACAAAGGGGTTCTTCCTGGTGATGACGAAGTAGAGCGTCGGCAGGACAAAGATAGCATGGATGAGAAGGCCACAAATTACCGTCACCGTGTACATGCCCAGCTGGCCCCCCATAGTAGTGATGTCATCCATCTCCACAATCTTACCAGCAATCAGGAACAGGATACCTATGGGGGCATACCTAAGAAGGATGAGAAGTACGGGTTCAAATAAGTCAATCATTCACCAAAAGTCATCTCAGTTTAGAGCAACTTATTCAGCATAGCATAAAGAATGCTGAAGCAACTTATTCATTCACTCTTATTCTTTGTTGCGTTCAGTCTGTGATCAGATGATCAGTCACCCATCCTTTTGAATAGGAGAGAAAATAATAGAATAGATTTTTTTGTCCACCGATTTGGAATTTAGCCTTGGTCTTCCCTGTGATAGAATTAAAAACAGATGGCATCCAGGTAGTGTACCGGTCTATTCCGTTGCCTACCAACACGGGGATCTCCAGTTTGAATCCCCGTGTTACCTCCGGCTTGGTCGGGTGTCTCTACAGACACAATTGGCTGTGTCTGCGGGTGGGAAGCAGGACGTAGGTATGTGTCCTGGTCGCTGCACTAGTGCCTGGTTGGTTGGGGCACCTGTTCAGGGGGGAGGGGGAACTAGGGGAAATAGTGTGATCCTCCCACGTGCTACGTCTCCCTGGTGAAACTCCTCACTGTCAGGTGAAAGGAAGCGGTTGGCGACTCCACATGTATCTGAGGAGGCATATGGTAGTCTGCAGCCCTCCCCGGATGGGCAGAGAGGGTAGAGCAGCGACTGGGATGGTTCGGAATGGTGGGGTAATTGGCCGGGTACAATTGGGGAGAAAAAGGGGAAAGAATTAAAAACAGACAACATACAACGAAAAATGTAATCAAACACACCAGGACACAGAGATAACAGGACATCCATCATTTCATCCATCTACTGATTCATCCATCAGCCCTCCTACCCACCACATGATTATTGCAACCAGTCTCATGATGGCTTCATTGAGACTGTCAAAGAAGTCCTTCAGCGGCTGCCCCTGTTCCTTCATGTTCCCGATGATCAGACCAAAGCACATCGAGAAGACCACCAAGCCCAGAGCATTCACTCCATTGACTGTCCCCAGCACTGGGATCACCTCCTCCTGTGCGATCTCATGGCTGCCGTTGAGCGTGAATATCGTGTCATTTACCACCAGCTTCACATACACCACTCTCTTACCATACTGTGTCTTGAACTGGATTTAGAAGAGAGACAGAAAGAGAACTGGTTTAAAAAAGTGAACAGGGAATCATTCCTTGTGTAAGTTTAATGTTTATTTTTCCTTGCCATAAGTACAGTATTGGGATTAGGCCAAGTGTGTATGCAATAGGCTGAGTGGTCAAATTAAAGTAGCTGAGATAAAGCAGATAGCATTTTAGGCTATGACGCATTAAAAATCCTGAAGTAAATTTTATTGCTAAACCTTTCGTTAATGGTCTCCTGCACCTTGATTGAGTTGCAAAAATATAACTCCTTTTCCACCATACTCTAATTTTCTGACAGGGATGGGAAAATCCTAATATCATACTATCATCTTTTTTTTAGTTGCATAGAACACCCTCACTGTGTTCCTTTTCATAAATCTAAAAATATGGCCACTCTTGTGATACTTACACAACTGATGATACTTGATATATTTTATATTTTGTATATTATATTTTGTAGGCTCCAGCATCCCCGCGACCCTGCGAGCAGGATAAGCGGTTTAGATAATGGATGGATGGATGGATGTGTATCACCTTATCAATAGAGTTGTTTTGCATGCATTGGGTATTAAAGACAGCCAACCCAATAACATCTGAGTTAAATTACTCATGTTCTCACTAGTTAGAACATTGGTATTTACTAAACTACTACAACATAACTGAAAGCCACAGCCTGCTGTGCTGTTTTCAGCTAGACACCTGTGCAATACTATGATGAAAAGGATGAAAATATTTAAGAAAATTGATAAATTATGACTCCTTTTAGCAATGAATAAACTACAGTTACTTGCAGATAAATTTCTCTTGTCCATTAGGTGCCAACTTGATTGAGATCACTGATGATTGGCTGCTAATCCCTAGAAGTGGCTGTTACCATCCACCAGAAACTTGCATTGAAATTACCGTAAAACACAAATTTAGCAACTTTTGTACATCAAGTATCACACAAATGACCATAGCTATGATAATAAGTGTTTAACTAAGATGCTTAAGTGTGCAACCGCTAATACATTTGGGGGATATGTGCTAGTGAAAGGGAACAAGAAGGTGAGGGCAATAGAGGGGGCATTACCTGCTTGGTACATGCTTCCACAAGATTAGGAGGAAACATGTTTCTGAAAGACAAAACAAAAGCAATGACATTTTATGAGAGTGAACAAATGTAATTACTTTAACAAGAAATGCATTTCTGAGCCTCTGTTTGTTTGTCTGTGAATTGTTTGTTTGTGTTCACATGCATGTGCGTGTGTACCTGATAACATGAACCCTGTGTACCTGATAAGATCCAAGAAGGCATCAGCAGGGCTAATCTGCTCTATCTTCTGCTGTTTGGTGAATTCATCCTTGGACCCTTTTCCTGGGTGGATGACAAGCACCATGACGATGCCGATGAACACAGCGATGACGGTGGTGGTGGTATAGTAGACCACCGCCCTCATGCCCATCTTACCAGATGCACGGCTGTCCAGGGCAGCCATACCTGAAAAAAACATACACACTGGATAGTGCGTGCGTGTGTGTGTGGGAGGGGGGTCCTCCTTGCATCATTTTTTTTATCACTTCTGTAGACATTTTCCACAAAATTATTTTATTACTCTGCATGTGCTATATTTGCACTGCAGGATTTTCCCCCAAAATAATTTCTCTGGCCCCCAGTCTTTGCCATCAGCACCACTGCACACTTGCTCATTTTGCCAGAATGAAGACCAGCTACTCCACCTTGTATCTATGATACATTACTGCAGTGCAGAAACCAGATAAAACACTCCCATGTGGGCAGAATTGGCAAAGCTGCCAACCACTGAACTATGTATGGATTAATTCATTCAGTCAGTCAGTCATTCATTCAATAAATAAAATGTTGCTAACCTATGGCATGAATAGAGCAAGGACCATTTAAACTTGAGTGAGTGAAAGAATCTGATTAGGCTTTCAATATCACTCTCGCTCTCTTTCTATCCATCCATCTAGTCATCTATCATAAGAATGAGTGCATCTTTAGATGTGCCTCCCATGGCACAAGTGTTGTACTCAATTTTTTCACTCTCTGTCGGCCCAGGTTGGGAATGTGTTTTAATTATCAGTGGAATAGCCCCATCTGGCATATCTGCCTGTCAGTAGAACAAAGAGAAGTTGTCTCAGAGGAAGAAACCCTATCTGTGTATGACCTTTACCAGTGGGAAAACAACACCTCCAGCACCCTGGGCATAGGCCTAATGTAGAGGATCCATATATAGGGACACGCACATGTACACATTCTAAAGAGTTGTCAGAGGGAGAAACTGCCACACAAAATGTACACGCTTCATGTTTATGTTCACAATATTCTTGTAATAGCATTCCTGCTGTTTGCTGCTGTTAATGTTTTGTCGTTCTTGCCACGATGCATGCCACTTCATAGAGAGGTGGCAGTGTTCACATTGCTGTCTTGTGTTTTGTCATTCAGCAACTGGAAAAGGAACAGAGGTTTTTTTTCCCCCCTTTTTCTCCCAAATTGTATCCGGCCAATTACCCCACTCTTCTGAGCTGTGCTGGTCGCTGCTCCACCCCCTCTGCTGATCTAAGGAGAGCTGCAGACTACCACATGCCTCCTCTGATACATATAGAGTCGCCAGCCGCTTCTTTCATCTGACAGTGGGGAGTTTCGCCAGGGAGACATAGCGCGTGGGAGGATCACGCTATTCCCCCCAGTTCCCCCTCCCCCCAAACAGGCACCCTGACTGACCAGAGGAGGTGCTAGTGCAGTGACCAGGACACATACCCACAACCAGCTTCCCACCCGCAGACACGGCCAATTATGTTTGTAGGGTGGCATCCCACAGAGGAGAGAGATCTTAAGTGATTGTGTAAGTGAGCAAAAAGAAAAAACTAAAGCAGTTTGCCACTTATGACAGATAACTATGGATGATAACATCAGTGGATGTGGTTGTAGAAGTCCCAGGTTCATGCAAGACAGCTTGTATAATGTCTTCTGGTGCAACAGCAGCATAAAAAAATATGGTTGATTTTATGAGGTCTACACAAAAACCCACAAGTTTTGGTTTCGGGTTGCAAGTTAAATTCCTTTGGAAAATGTTGGTTCCCAGTTAAAATTTTAATGCCTTTCATTGCTACAGACATAAACTGAATTCTTGTCACTAAGCCAGAATGAACTTTTCACAAGGTCACTCGCTGGGTCTGATGGATGAACCCTCCTATAACCCCAACAACATCAAACACGCTTTGCAAGTATATTGCTGGTGAAAGAAAGAAAGATTGCCCTTTGGAAAAGGGAATATGAAAACAGACAATACCTTTCTTAAAGAGACATGATGGTTGGCGTTGTATTTTCAAAGTGACAGGTCCTATTATGTCCATTGTCTTCATTCGGAGTTGTACAAGCCAAAGCAGGCTTTGTGTGTCGGGAGATGTATGTGTTCCTTTCAGATGTGGCACTTTGATTCTGTGTATGTGTGTGTGTGTGTGTGTGTGTGTGTGTGTGTGTGTGTGTGTGTGTGTGTGTGTGTGTGTGTGTGTGTGTGTGTGTGTGTGTGTGTGTCTGTGTGTGTGTCTGTGTGTGTGTGTGTGTGTGTGTGTGTGTGTGTGTGTGTGTGCGTGTGTAAGAGCCTTCTGCCCCGTTTGGCTGTCTGTTCCTCTTGTCTCAACATGCCTGGCATCCAGGCCTCTATCCCCTTCTTTTGATCCTCTGCCTCCCCCTTCTCATCCTTCCCTCCCTCCTTCTCCATCCTCAGATTCTTAGCCTCCTCTTCCAATCACCCCTCCATCTACACCTCTTGTTTCCACAAGCCCAGACCCCCCCTCCTCATGCTCCTACCCCTCTCCCCTGTTGTCCTCGCTCCTTCATCCCTCTCGCTTTCTTACTCACTGATCTTATTGCTTCAATCCTCTTTCATTGGTAAACCCCCATCATTGTTTCCCCTCCCTTACTCTCCTCCTAGCTCTTTTCTGACAGCCCTGGGAAAACTTGTTGACTTAGCTGACCTTGCACACCACAATGATCCTCAGCCTGTTGTCCAAGCAACAACCGACGCAGTCTCACTAATTCCATCTTTTCAAAAGAAGGAGGGAACTAAATTTGAAAGAGAGAAGAGAATGACTCGTTCCCTGATGGGTGATGTTCATCAGACATAAAAGGGGCTCTGCGGAGAAATATTTGACCTTCAGGACACAGTAACCGCAAGAAGTCTATGTTGAGGCCAATTAACATTCTGTGGTGCCAAGCAAAATATGACTCCCTGGCTTTCACAAGACTTGGCATAAGGGCTACTGTCAAGCCCTGCAAATCTCCGAACATCTCTCTCTCTCTGCCAGGGTTAGACGTTCAACCCACATCTGTAGCTCAGTGGGTCGAGCAGAGCACCAACGCCGCTAAAGACAGGGCTTCCAGTCTCTCAATCTGTCACTCAGCTACAGCTTTATACTTACTCTGTGAAGATCAGGGGGACGACAGCCTCGTAGTCAGGACCACCCAAGTCCAGACCAAGTCTGTGAGGAGGGGTTCGAGTCAAGTCTAAGACCGAAGTTTATCAAGTTGGAGTCAAGGCCAAGACTTTAAGGTGGCAAGTCCAATGCGGGGCCAAAACTATGACAACAGATTGACTCTACCATCGTAGTAAAAGTCAAACATTTCACTTCACTGTAATATTTTTAAGCTTTTTTTTAATTCCACCAATTGTTTCAGATTCAAACGTTACAGTGTTTCTGAGGCATAAATTAGTAATAAGAAAAGATAACCAATTTAGATTATCCATCCATTCATTATCCAAACCACTTATCCTGTTCTCAGGGTCGCAGGGATGCAGGAGCCTATCCCAGCAGTCACTGGGAGGCAGGCAGGGAGACACCCTGGACAGGCTGCCAGACCATCACAGGGCCCACACACACACACACACAAACACACACACATACATTCATACCTAGGGACAATTTAGTATGGCCGATTCACCTGACCTACATGTGTTTGGACTGTGGGAGGAAACTGGAGCACCTGGAGGAAACTCACGTAGAAACGGGGAGAACATGCAAACCCCACACAGAGGATGACCCAGGACGAACTCCAAGGTTGGACTACCCCGAGGCTCAAATACAGGACCTTCTTGCTGTAAGGCGACCGCACTAACCACTGCGCCACTGTGCTGCCTAGGGTAGCAATCATCAATTTGAATTTAAGCTGATGATGCTTTTTAGTATAACTTGCCAAATCTTGCTGTGAGGCGACTGTGCTAACCAATGCACCACCGTGCCGGCCTATTAGATTAGAATTCATTAATTTCTGTAATATTAAATATCAAGGATTATGCGTTTGGTCACGTGTGCATGTGCGTGTGCGTGTGTCCACAGCTAATCTCGCAAACTACTGGACCTATCAGCCTACAATTTTTTTGTGCAGTTATGTCTGTATGATGAAGAAACTGTCATGCCTGCGGCGATTCAAAACCTTCAAAAAACATTTGTTTTCGCTATTGCCGCTCCCTCCCTCAAGTCACTGTCTAGCTCACTTGACCAATGCTGCTTTCCATTGCTGCTTCACATCTATGATTGAGTCAGATAGGGCAGCAATAGTGTCAAAACCAAAACATTATGTATTCAGGTATGAGTTTTGAAAGTAAATGAAAAGTCGATCCTATTTCACAAGTCAGCAAATCATTCACTGCTGATCTCAGCACAGGACAACTGGATGAACACTGGATGAACCAAAAATAATAACTTCTGTCTTTATTTTCCCAGACCAAAATAGTCGCACAGCAAACCTTTTCTTTTTGGAGAGTGCAAGTTCATATTAGACTAAGATGTGTGACTAATATATATATATTATTTTTTTTTTTTTTACATGGTGATGCTGGTCGTGTGGCTCAGGTCCTGGGCTGTTCCGGTGGCGTCTGGACACTGCTTGGCATTCTCCTCATCATATTCTTCATATATTTTATAATTCCATTATAGTTCTGCTATCCTGTTTCAGTGTTGTATTCTGTAAATTGTGTAAACACAACATTCATTCCATGTTGTCCATCTTGGGAGAGAGATCCCTCCTCTGTTGCTGTCCCTGAGGTTTCTTCCAATTTGTTAAAAGAGGGTTTTTTTTTATAAGGAGTTGTTCCTTATCTGATGTGAGGGTCTAAGGACAGGCTCTTGTGTTGCTGTAAAGCCTCTTGAGGCAAATTTGTAATTTGTAATATTGGGCTGTACAAATAAAATTGACTTGACTTGGTCGCATTCGTGCAAGGGTCCAGCTAGGAGACAGCCCATCTACAAACTGATAGGCAAAACGTTTTTATTAGGTAGATTCTTTAGTTTGAGCACTGCATATTACATTTTTTCCCCCATATTTCCCATTCAATCGACTTGGGTGCTGCATAAAAGTCTTATAATGGCATGAAACACACTGTTTTTTATTCTGTCTGTGTGTGTGTGTGTGTGTGTGTGTGTCTGTCCGCTGCTAATCTTGTATACTACTGGGCTTGTCAGCCTAATAATTTGTGTGCACAGTTATGACTGTATGATCAAGGATCTCTCGTGATTGTGATGATTCAAAACCTTGATGATGATGATGATGATATCGAGGCCTATGACTAATAGGCCTTGATATCATCCCCAAATCATAAAATATATTGGCTTATCATAATAATCATAATTATGTTTGCTGTTCTTATTTAATCTGAACAATAATGTGTAGCACACTTGTCTTGCAAGCTCTTGCACTGACTCATATAAATAGGCCTACATATTTTTAATGCATGACATCATTGCTGCCTGTCAGATTTAATCATTTGTGAGGGTGCCATATAGGGGAAATAGTATCTCTAATGACATTATGATCATGACATTTGACACAATCTTCATAATTTATTACCCGCGATTGGGTGTGCCTTGTGATTCTGAATTGACTTTTAGGCCCAAAAAGGTTGAGAATCACTGTATTGGCTACAGTTTGCTAACATGTACAACCAAGACTACAACCTGAGACAGTCTGCCACAACCTCATATCTAACAAATAGTCTAAAAGGATATCTAATGGCTATGTGAATATGTTCATGTGTTAGCTAAAGAGGCCCTTCAGCCTGATATCTAACGTTTTATCATCTGGGTCTGACACATCGCCAAACTACATTGAGGTATAGCTTTCATATAAGTCAGCTTATTATTATTGTTGTTAATTATGAATTAGTATTATTAATTGTTATTATTTATTATTATTCCATCCATACATTATCCAAACCGCTTATCATCCTACTCTCAGGGTCACGGGGATGTTGGAGCCTATCCCAGGAGTCATTAAGTGGCAGGCGCTCACTGAATGCCCCTAAAATTGCATATATTTGCATTAAAATTAGTTTTAGATCAATTGCACAAAAAAAGTTATGCGAAGATCTACCTAAAACGACCATGACTGGTCAAAATGACCACACATAATTTGTGCATGATCGTGCGCATCACGTCACTATTTATGACGCCTGTTGGTCACATCATTTCCTTCGTGAAGTTCATTGCTCTGCCCTAGAAAAAAACCCAGGGTTTACATGATACAGTTGCGCTTGGTGGTTTGCTTAGAACATTTGACTACTTAATAGCCTTAACTTTTGTAAACGAGCTCAGAAAAAGGTCCTAATTATTTGTCATTGTTAACGTTAACCTCCTTGACCATAAAGGTTCCACAAAATAGGAGACTGATCAGCAGTTGCATGTAGCCTATTAATTTATGTTTTAGGGGGCGTCCGGGTAGCTTAGCGGTCTATTCCGTTACCCACCAACACAGGAATCGCCGAATCGAATCCAGCTTGGTCGGGTATCTCTACAAACACAATTGGCCGTGTCTGCAGCTGGGATGCCGGATGTGGGTATGTGTCCTGGTTGCTGCACTAGCGCATCCTCTGGTTGGTTAAGGGCGCCTGTTCAGGGGGGAGGGGGGGAATAGCGTGATCCTCCCACGTGCTACGTCCCCCTGGTGAAACTCCACACTGTCAGGTGAAAAGAGGCGGCTCGTGACTCCACATGTATCGGAGGAGGCATGTGGTAGTCTGCAGCCCTCCCCGGATTGGCAGAGGGGTTGGAGCATGACTGGGACAGCATGGAATAGAAGAGTAATTGGCTGGATACAACTGGGGAGAAAAAGGGGGAAAATTTCAAAAAAATAAAAAAACAAAACTATGTTTTAGCCTATTACTACTGGAATATTAATGTATATAAAAAATTCTCTGCACACTGTGCTGGCACATCGCCAACACATTGTGGCCACCCCTGGACATCCCTTTGCCAACCCAATTAAAAATTCCTAGAACCGCCACTGGCCCCTCCGCAGGCCTAAAAACTTTCTGTGGTGCCCTCTCACCCCTTGTAATAAAAGGTCTAAGAACAATATGGCTTTTGTAGCAATCTTATGGTGAGTGGGCATTTTGTGAGAGGGTTGGTGAGAAAGGGATGTAGAAATAAAACGCATGTGCGTTTTTAAGCACTTCTGTGTGTGTGTGTGTGTGTGTGTGAGAGAGAGAGAGAGAGAGAGAGAGAGAGAGGAGAGAGAGAGAGAGAGAGAGAGAGAGAGAGAGGAAGAGAGAGAGAGAGAGAGAGAGAGAGAGAGGAGAGAGGAGAGAGAGAGAAGAGAGAGAGAGAGAGAGAGAGAGAGAGAGGGGAACTGATCAAAAGTTTCAATATGATAAAGGGAGAGGTGGCGCCATGGATGAAAAAGTAAGGAGAGAGGAGGCCCATGGCCCATTATCCTTTTACCAGGCCAGCTGTCTGTGTGTCTGTGTCTCTGTTTCTGTCTCCGTCTCTCTTTCTGACTCAGGTTGCATGCAGAACTGCTGTGTGGCATGTTTGCGGAGTATGTCCACCTTTGTGTAACAATCTTAGATAACTAAACATCTATTTTCATTAAAATTATTTTGTGACAAAACCATTTTCATTTGGAAAGTGATATTTTAAAGGAAGAAGAAAGAAAGAGAATGAATGAAAGAAAGACGCTTTATTTTGTCATTGTATGGGTTACAACGAAATGTGTTCTCTGCATTTAACCAATCTATTGTAAAAAGAGCAGTGGGCAGCTGCAGCACCTGGGGACCAACTCCAGTTCTTCTTTCCATTGCCTTGCTCAGGGGCACAGACCCACCAGACAGGCGTATTAACCCTAACATGCATGTCTTTTTGATTGTGGGAGCAAACTGGAGCAACCCCATGCAGACACGGGGAGAACATGCAAACTCCACACAGAAAGGACCTGGGACAGTCTGGGGTCTGAACCCAGGGCGTTCTTACTGTGAGGCAACAGTGCTCACCACTGGGCCATCGTGCTGCCAGAAGTTTGGCCGTTTATAAGCCAATGACCACAAGGATACACAAGTACAGACTGCTAGATTGTACAGAATGAAGTCTGAATCAGTTTGGTTATAAAATATGAAAAAACAAAGTAGACATGTAGACCACGACTGGTACATGCAAACAGCCAGTGTCAAACAGCGGGTTGGCTCCTGCTGTTCTCTGTTTATTTATTTATTGTTGTGAGCAGCAAAATGAGCATTCCCTGGATTCTTGTGCCCCCCCCCCCCAAAAAAGATGTGCATTTTATCAGCTGCTATTTCTTAATATTCTAATATCTCTGTAATGAGAAAGACATAAGTTGTAAAGTATTGGGTGATTTGAAACTGCAACAAAAAGCTGTGCTTCCATTTTTGTTTACTATGGAGGCTAGTGAGCACCAGAATGTCTCTTTAATTCTAGTGTTCAATAAGGGAGATCATTTCATAAATCAGCGCATGTGATACAGACTTTGCTCTCTCATTGATCTTTGTTTTAGATGTACTCACTCACTGAGAGCGGCAACCTCTACGGACATGAAGATTTTGTCCAGATGAAGGATATGAATATTTCTTGAAAAGACAATGTTATAAAAGTATGTTATGAAAGTATATAAGTCCCAAAATGTCAACTGAGGAGCCATTGCCACTGCCCTGCACTTTGCTCTGACCCACCTTGAACTTAACAACACATACATCTGGATGCTGTTTATAGATTACAGCTCTGCCTTCAACACTATCATCCTTGCCAAACTAACCACCAAACTCCTCTCCCTTGGCCTCAACCCCTCCCTCTGTAACGGGATCCTGGACTTCCTGACCAACAGACCTCAGTCTGTTAGGCTAGGTGACCACACCTCCTCCACCCAGACCCTCAGCACAGGTCCCCCTCAAGACTGTGTTCTGAGCCTCCTCCTTTTCCCCCTCTTTACCCACGACTGCCTGCCAACTCACTCTTCAAATGTTATAGTTAAGTTTGCAGGTGACACCACAGTCATTGGCCGTATCACCAACAATGACGAGATGGCCTACAGAGACGAGATTGAGCACCTCACATCATGGTGTACTACCAACAATCTTGTCCTTAATGCGCAGAAGACAAAGGAGCTGATTGAGGACTTCAGGAAGTCTAGAAGCTGCAGCCACTCCCCCATACACATCAATGGGGTAGAAGTGGAGCATGTTTCCAGCTTTAAATTCCTTGGAGTCCACATCAGCGAGGACCTTTCGTGGACATTAAACATCCAGGCCCTTATGAAAAAGGCCCAACAACGCCTGCATTTCCTGAGGAGGCTGAGGAGCGCCCGTCTACCCCCCAAAATTCTCACCAACTTCTACCACTGCACCGTAGAGGAGCATCCTGACCATCTGCATCTCAGTGTGGTACGGCAACTGCACCTCAGTAGACCAGAGGGCTCTGCAGTGGATCGTCAAGGCGGCCCAGCATATCACCGGTACCCAGCTCCCAGCCATAAAAGACATTTATCACAAACGCTGCCTTCAAAGGGGTCTGAGCATCAGCAGAGATCCCACCCACCCCAACCATGGACTTTAACTTTTTTAACTTATTTTTAGCTTTTGGTCCTCATGTGTGTATATCTTATATTGTGTTTGCTGTGTTTGTCTGTGTCTGTCTTGCACTGTTTGGTGAAGCCACAGCCCTCATTTCATTTCTAACATGTGCCTGCACATTGTTTTTAATGACAATAAATTGAATTGAATTGAATTGAATATATCACCAAAGTTACTATTTCTCATCCAAAGTGCATTAAATATATGGCCCTTTGAGTGGAGAAATTCCCAGGCACTTAATTGGTGGAAAGGACCTATCAGATCCTACATATAATAATCGCCATATTAGAAAAATACTGACCTCAGATCAGAGTTATTTTCCCAAATCGACTATTTCATGGAAACCAAGTTTTCCAGAAATCTTAGGGAATAATAGTGAAAATACTTGGTAATAGAAATATAACCATCCATCCATCCATTATCCGAGCTGCTTATCCTGGTCTCTGGGTCGCAGTGATGCTGGAGCCTATCCCAGCAGTCATTGGGTGGCAGGCGGGGACAGGCTGCCAGGCCATCACACAGGGCCGGCCGACACACACAAACACACACACACACACACACACACACACACACACACACACCTAGAGGGAGAACATGCAAACTCCACACAGAGGACGACCCAGGACGACCCCCAAGGTTGTACTACCCCAGGACTTGAACCCAGGGCCTTCTTGCTGTGAGGTGACCGCGCTAACGACTGTGCCACTGTGCCGCCCTAGAAATATATAAATTGCATAATATATATATTTAAGCTTGCATCTCCCTCCAATATTCTGAAGTTGCCGGTATTGGTTTTTGTTTTACTTTTTCTTTCTTTTTTCTTCTTTTTTTTCTTTCTTTTAACATATTTGATGTTGATGTCTTACGTATAAATATAAGATGTTAAAGTTGACCAGTCCTCTACATGTTAAATTGACTGTATAATATTTTGCAATTCTTGAAATGGTGTTCAATAATGATAATAATAAAAAAGACTTTCTTGGAGGAAGTAACACGCTTCATCCAGTTTCTTCGCACACCGGATGTAGTCTGCTCCTCCCCACCCTTCTTCGCGGTTCTCCCATCAGCAATGTATTGGATCTTCATGCTTTGCAGCTATTGAGCGTTTAGGCATTATCTGCTATGCTGAATGGGAGCAGAGCAGACTGTTCCACGGCCTTTTAACTCTCTCGCTCTCGCTCTGTCTCTCTCTCTCTCTTTCTCTCTCTCTCACTCTCTTTCTCTCCCTCTTGCTTTGCTCTCTCTCTCTCTCTCTCTCTCTCTCTCTCTCTCTCTCTCTCTCTCTCTCTCTCTCTCTCTCTCTCTCTCTCTCACACACACACATATACATGCACGTACACACATACACATTAAAGCCTTACTCTATCTGATTGGAAACCATTTTTATTTAACAAATTTTCCTGCCTGTCCTTCTGTCTGTCTGTATTTCAGCTCCTGTTTACCAAGGCCTCCTGGACTCTGCCCTTAACTTTCGGCTTCACCAGCCTCTCTTTCATCCAAAAACAAAGTTCGATGCAAGGACCTGCCAAATGACGCCCTCCAGAAAGCCAGTTTGCTGTAACATTTTCTTTAGAGAAACAATCCAATCAACGATGAATGAAATCCAGTTTTCACAGAGGCCATGTGTTTATAATGGACAGGAGTCACTGGAGCTTAACTCCAATACTCTAAAATATGTTATGCATGTGGATTTTATGGGCCACGTCTTGCATCTACTGCTCTTTCCTCTAGAAAGTATTTCTTGGCAAAGTGGTCTGTAGTGGTGTTTAGACAACATTCCCTTCCTCTGAAACCAATATTAATTCCATTCTCTTAAGACAGCTGACAGCCCTTCCAGGTTGGGTCCAGAATTAATCCTACGCTATGACAGGAAAAACATTAATGAATTTTAGATACCACTGTGTTAAAACTGCTCCCTATAGCAGGGGTCATAGATTGACCAGACAAACTAAAAGGAAGGAAATAAGCCAAAGGGGTTTGCTGCAATGTTGATGCCTTTTGCAGATGTTCAAAGAATGTCGTCATCTAATATACAAGCCAAAAAAACATTATGTAATAGTTTTGCCAGAATATAATTAAGTGCTCTCAAATAATGATAACACTACTTAAAATCGCATTGTCTGTTTTCTTTTTTTTGAGGTCCGATTTAGTTATGAGTTCAAATCAGTTCAAAATCAGTTCAAAGATATTGAAACAACCCCCCTTCCACACACATACACACCACACACCACACACACACACAAACACACACAAGCCAGTGTTTGATGAATTTCTATTGGTTATATGAATGAATTGCATGCCCCCCTTTTTGTCACGTATAAAATTCTCTTGCAGAGATTTGTGTGAATGTTTGTGTGTATGAGCATGGAAGTGTTTGCTTATTGTGTATGTGCATGTTTCCACTGTGTGTGTTTGTGTGGTGTGTGTGTGCGCGCGCGGGTGCATGCGTGTGTGTGTGTGTGTGTGTGTGTGTGAAGCAACTACCAATAAGATATGATACAACTCATCCCTATTGTGATGCAGTGCAATTCAACACGATTTGATTCAACAAAATGCGATACAATGTGATTCGATGTGATGCAAAAGAATGATGCTATGCAATTCAGTATGGTAAAAAGTTTGATTTTATTTCTTAAGCATATGATAAATAATAAATGAACTAAAAAGTGCCATTTTTACTTTCTCTTGTATTGCAACTCAGTAAGCATCTCATTTATGCTGTTTCTTTTTTACCCTTTTTGACATGCCTCGCTACTATGGAGGCTGAGGTATGGCCACCGACAGAAGTGGAGATGAGAGAGCGCACTTGAGAAACGGTTAAGAAAGGAGGAATCAATCTAAATATCAAATTATTGGTCACTTTTATTTTTTTATTTTTCCCCCTGTTCTCCCCAGTTGTACTTGGCCAATTACCCTATTTTCCTAGCCGTTACGGTCACTGCTCCACCCCCTCTGCTGAGCCGGGAGGGGGCTGAAGACTGCCACACTCCTCCACCGATACATGTGAGTCGCCAGCCGCTTCTTTTCACCTGACAGTGAGGAGTTTCGCCAGGGGGACGTAGCACATGGGAGGATCATGCTATTCCCCCCAGTTCCCACTCCCCCCCCGAACAGGTGCCCCCAACCGACCAGAGGATGTGCTAGTGCAGTGACCAGGACACATACCCACATGTGGCTTCCCACCGCAGACATGGCCAATTGTACGTATCTGTAGGGATGCCCGACCAAGCCGGATGTAACACAGGGGATTTGAACCGGCAATCTCCATGTTGGTAGGCAATGGAACAGACCGCTACGCTACCCAGACGCCTTGGTCACATTTCTAAATAATAAAGGCATAGGGTCTCTACTAATAATTATATATAAATAAATCGGATTTTACTGATGCAAAAGATGTAGAAACAATGCATCTCGAGTTCATCCCAAATTGTATACGGTGCACACTTTTTTAATCGGTGCAGTCACATAGTTAAATTTTTATGCTGTTTCACTGATGCAAATCGGTGAATCTTACCATCCCTAGTGTGTGTGTGTGTGTGTGTGTGTGTGTATTTGTGTGTGTGTGTGTGTGTGTGTGTTCCTTTTCAGAGCAATGGCCAGATAAAGCCTCCATTGTTGCTACTATTGCTCATATCCCTGCATGGTTTACTGTGACCTCTCACCCCGCCCCCCCTCTCTAAATTTCTCAATGGCCACTGATGTCGACTGTACAAGACCTGCTATAGTGCTTAAACTTATTACTGGAGAGCTCTTTTCAAATTTCACCGTCAGAATGTTTTGTTGATGAGTGTAATTATTTTATCTGTTAATTTCCTCCGTGGTAGAAAATGGGACCACTTGTAAAAGCTCACGAGTCAAAATCATTTTCCCTGAATACCTCCAAAAATCACTGTGTGTTCATTCACGGTATAGCCTCTATCCTTCCTTAGCACCTTTTCCTCATTTCTATTCCTCTCTCTCCTCCTCTCAGAATCATTTCCACCCCGTCTTCACTCTTTCTTTATTCTCCTTCCTATCACATACATCCAGGGGTTAAGGTGGGCCGGATTGATCCGGAACAGCATTCTGGCACCTTTGATTAATAAATATATTAATCTGATTGGCAGTTTCATAAATAATAATGTCAAGCGAGTTCTTTTTTCATGTGCTGCAGCCTGGCATTCCTTCCAGCTGATGCCATCGAGATATCTACTCAACAAATCAGTAAGTAATGTCCCCCTACATCCTCTACATCCACATTCAACACATCCTTTTTCCGTTCTCATCCCTTCCCTTCAGTGGGATTATGCATGTATAATCCCACTGAAGGGTGGCACGGTGGCCCAGTGGTTAGCGCTGTTGCCTCACAGCAAGAAGGTCCTGGTTTGAACCCCAGGCTGTCCCAGGTCCTTTCTGTGTGGAGTTTGTATGTTCTCCCTGTGTCTGCGTGGGTTTCCTCCGGTTGCTCCGGATTCCTCCCACCATCAAAAAGACATGCATGTTAGGGTTAATACTCCTGTCTGTACTCCTGACCAAGGCAATGGGAAGAAATAACTGGAGTTGGTCCCCGGGTGCTGCACGGCGGTTGCCCACTGCTCCTAGCTACACAGCTAGGATGGGTTAAAAGCAGAGAGTAAATTTGATTTGTGTATACGTACAAAATGACTAATAAAGAGTATTCTATTCTATTCTATAAGATGTTGATAAACTCACAGTTGCAATACTTATCATCAGCATCTATCTAGCTACAGAAGGGGAGCGAACTTAAACGGAAGTGCTTTTCTTCTTAAATGGTAGGTAATTTCAAATGCAACGTTTCAAACAGAGTTCAACCAATATCACCAAACACAACCTGTTTTTGTGCAACTTGGCTATCTAATAATAATAATAATACATTTTATTTGTGGGCACCTTTCAGAGCACTCAAAGACACCTTACAGAACACAGTTAAAAAAAAGCAGTGCTGTATCAGACAGCATAAAATCAAAACAAAGCAGGGTAGACCATAAAAAGTTAATACAACACAAGTGTAAAATCACCATCAGCAAAAACTCAATGAAGCGTGGATCAGACTGAATAAGCCAGTTTGAAAAGGTACGTTTTGAGGTGGGAGCTGAAGGTTGAAAGAGAGTCAGTGTTGTGAATGTCTTGTGGGAGAGAGCCTACCTGTCTTGCTTGCTACCGATATGGTAGTTGACACTTCATCTAGCACTTCGGCTAGTTTAGTTAGAGTGACGTTAGGCCCTGCTCAGATGCAGAGCTAGCACAGGGGTGAGGAGCATAAAGTGCCCTCAAATTGGGATGAGTATTTCCCAGTTAGACTGTACATTATTAACACTAATGTCTGATAACTTCACTCTCAAAGATGGAGAAAGATGGAAGGAAGAGAGGACAGAAGAGGAAGATGACAGATTATTTTCAAAGGTAAGGACTGCTCAGCAAACGACATCTGACGAACTGGAAGAAATTTAAAGCTATCATAAGTAATGTCATTCATTTTACTTATTTTTTTAATCAAACAGTAGATATATACATGATGTGTGGTTTAAGTTATGTGGTTAATTCATATTGTGAAATGTCTTTCACAATAAATCAAATAATAATCAATTCTGAGTTATTTAAAAGCTGTGTGAGAATACTGGACAGTTGAAACAAGTGCAGGCTATGGAACTGGGTAGTTTGCAGTATTGTGGTAAAGTGTTCAGTAATGGACCAATTTCACCTGATGCAGGGCAGGTTGTGGGTCACTGTTAGTTTAGGTCAAGGGTAGCAGTCCATCCAGCCATCCATCCATTATCTGAACGGCTTATCCTGCTCTCAGGGTCACGGGGATGCTGGAGCCTATTCTAGTAGTCATTGGGCGGCAGGCGGGGAGACACCCTGGACAGGCCGCCAAGCCCATCACAGGGTCAACACACACACACACACACACACACACACACACACACACACACACACACACACACACACACACACACACACACACACACACACACACACACACATTCATACCTAGGAACAATTTAGTATGGCTAATTCACCTGACTTGCATGTCTTTGGACTGTGGGAGGAAACCGGAGCCCCTGGAGGAAACCCACAGAGACACAGGGAGAACACGCAAACTCCACACAGAGGATGACCCAGGATGACCCCCAAGGTTGAACTACCCCGGGGCTCGAACTCAGGACCTTCTTGCTGTAAGGGGACCGTACTAACCACTGCGCCACTGCGCTGCCTAGGGTAGCAATCATCAATTTGAATTCAAGCTGATGATGCTTTTTAGTATAACTTGCAGAATTCCACTTTTTTACTGTGGCTAGGGGTTGGAAAGCAGCCATGATAGTATGATAGCCCATGTAGCATCTGCTAATATATTGTAGAATGCAGTTGGCTAAATCCACAAAGAGCAGTTAACTTCAGAGCCACAGCAGCAGCACAGCTCAGAGAAGTCCAACAGAGTTCACAGTACAAATCAATTTGGGAGTTATTTTGAGGTGAATAATTTTCCCCCGCTGCACCGCTACACCAGATCTTAGGGTTCCTCCACCTGCCAAATCCGACTTTAACCCCTGCGTACATCATTCAGTTTCTCTCATCTCTATCTGCCTACAACTGGCACTTGTCCAGTAAAACTGAAGACTCAGTGAGCTTGAGGCCAGCTCAGCACTGTATGTTTTAAGATTTCACACTCATGGAAAATGACAAAGAGGACACTTGAAACTCATTAACCCAACTACACCAACTTGAGACATCAAGGCATATTTTTTTATGAATTACTGTATTCAATGTGTGAGTAGCTTCCGAGGAAACGGTTTGTTAAAAAAAAGAACATGGCAGCCTTAGATTGAATTAGGGCTAAAAACCGTACCGCTTTGGTTGAAACTCTTCAATAACCACACTATAATAAAGATAGCTTCTAATGCATCTTTGTTGTGACTGATGTCTCTGATTGAATGGCAGCGTGCATGTTGTAGGGCAGCGGTCGGGAACCTATGGCTCGCGAGCCATATATGGCTCTTCTGGTGACGGCATATGGCTCCCAGACAATTTTGAGTTGAAAAAAATTAAAATAAAAAAAAAATCAGTTTGGAACTGATTTTAAAATACTTGTGATATTTCTTAATAATACTGTGTCATTTTAAAGTAAACAGAAATTAGTTTTGAAGATAAATTTCACGGGTCACGGGTCACCCGTGGGTCGGGTCGGGAACCAAGGGCTCGCGAGCATGTCCGGGTCATTGTAAAGGTGACGAAATTAATTTTATCAGATAGCCAACTGGTTTATCCGCTTCAACCCTTGTAACGGAAAAGATAGCGAAAAGAAAAAAAGACGATGATTACCGTGCATTCCAGGCTGCGTGGACAGAGGAATTTGCATTTGTGGAGAGAGCAGGATCTGCGGTATGTCTAATATGCAATGATAAAATTGCATCGATGAAACGGTCAAATATAAAGCGGCACTTCGATACGCACCATGCTTCATTTGCATGGAAATCTGCAGCGGGAGACGGCAGGAAAAGGGCATGCGAGGAGCTACAGCGGAGAGTGCAGACGAGTCAGCAGCAACTACGTGTGTGGCCCAAGCAAGGTGACGGGAATTCCGCTAGCTTTGCGGCTACTTTGGCAATAGTAAGGAATGGAAAGTCATTCACAGATGGTGAGTATGCCAAAACATTCATACTTGATGTGGCCAATGAACTGTTTGATGACTTCCCAAATAAAGACAAGATAATCAAACGAATAAAAGACATGCCCCTGTCAGCAAGAACTGTGCACGATCGTAGCATCATGATGGCAAATCAAGTCGAGGAAACACAAATTAAGGACATAAACGCCGGGACATACTTTTCTCTCGCGTTAGATGAGTCAACAGACGTTAGCCATCTATCTCAGTGCAGTATAATTGCCAGGTATGCTGCAGGTGACACACTGCGTGAGGAAAGCTTGGCTGTTTTGCCAATGACAGGGACAACAAGAGGAGAGGATTTATTCACGTCTTTCATGGAGTTTGCTAAAGAAAAAAAACTACCGATGGATAAACTTATTTCTGTCTGTACTGACGGTGCACCCTGTATGTTGGGGAAGAACAAAGGATTTGTAGCGCTTCTCCGTGAACATGAAAAGAGAGCCATCCTAAGTTTTCATGGCATCCTGCACCAGGAGGCGCTTTGCGCTCAGACGTGCGGCCAGGAGCTTGGTGAGGTGATGTCGCTGGTCATTCGAGTGGTCAACTTTATTGTTGCCCGAGCTTTAAATGATCGCCAGTTTAAAGCTCTGTTAAAAGAAGTTGGGAATCATTATCCCAGTCTGCTTTTACACAGCAACGTGCGTTGGTTGTCAAGGGGGAAGGTGCTCAGCCGTTTTGCAGCTTGCCTGAGTGAAATCCGGACTTTTCTTGAAATGAAAGGCGTCAGGCATCCTGAGCTAGACAACACTGACTGGCTCCTGCAGTTTCACTATCTCGTGGACATAACTGGCCATCTGAACCAGCTCAATGTCAAAATGCAAGGTATTGGAAATACAATCTCATCCCTTCAACAAGCAGTGTTTGCATTTGAAAGTAAGCTGGAAGTCTTTCTCAGGGACATTGAAACAGGTCGTCTTCTGCACTTTGAAAGACTGCAACAATTTAGAGATGCATGCTTAGCAAGTGACTCCACTCAACATCTGGATCTCCAGCAGCTAGCTGGCTTTACGTCCAATCTCCTGCAGTCATTCAAAGCACGTTTTGGAGAATTTCGTGCGCGCACTGGTCTTTTCAAGTTCATCACGCATCCACATGAGTGTGCAGTGGACAAAATCGACCTGACATGCATCCCCGGGGTCTCTATCGGAGACTTTGAGCTGGAAGCTGCTGACCTGAAGGCATCAGACATGTGGATGAGTAAGTTCAAGTCACTTAATGGAGAGTTGGAAAGTCTTGTGCGACAGCGAGCAGAGCTGGCGAGGGAACACAAATGGACAGAAATGAAAAATCTTCAACCTGAAGACCAGCTGATTCTTAAAACTTGGAACGAGCTTCCTGTGACATACCACACAATGCAGCGTGTGAGTATTGCCGTATTGACCATGTTTGGCTCTACATATGCATGTGAGCAGTCATTCTCGCATATGAGGAACATTAAGACCAACCTACGCTCACGTTTAACTGATGGAAGCCTCAACGCCTGCATGAAGCTCAACCTCACCACGTATGAACCAGACTACAAGGCCATCAGCAAAACCATGCAGCACCAGAAGTTGCATTAAAAGTAAGACATATTTAATTTATTATACGTTAAAAATACTATATGGCTCTCAATGAAATATATTTAGAAATATTTGGCTTTTATGGCTCTCCCAGTCAAAAAGGTTCCTGACCCCTGTTGTAGGGTAACACTGAGTCTATCATGGGTGGGAGTGTCTTCACACATTGAATCTGTTTACATTCTTGTTGGGTGCAATCAGATCACGCCAACCCTAAAGGGACATCCATCCATTATCCAAGCCACTTATCCCAATTGGGGTCGCGGGAAGCTTATCCCAGCAGTCATTGGGCAGCAGGCGGGGAGACACCCTGGACAGGCCTCCAGACCATCACAGGGCCCACACACACACACACACACACACACACACACATACACACACATACACACACACACACCCCTAGGGACAATTTCATTTGGCCGATTCACCTGACCTACATGTCTTTGGACTGTGGAAGGAAACAGGAGCAACCGGAGAGAACCCATGCAGACATGGGGAGAAGATGCAAACTCCACACAGAGGACGACCCGGGACAATCCCCAAGGTTAGAGACCCCCGGGGTTCGAACCCAGGACCTTCTTGCTGTGAGGTGACCGTGCTCACCACTGCACGACTGTGCCGCCATGGTGGACATGTTGTACTGATATCAATTTTGCTGTTAGATGAATGTTATTCTCAAATAATTCTTAAAATCTTTATGAATTACTAGAGTAGTTGGGGTGTCCCACGTCAGTCAGTTCAGATGGTTTTATAACATTTGTCAGTTGCAGAAAGGTTTACTACATAGATTACATCCAATAAGCAATCAAGGGTGCAGAAGGTATTGTTGCTCCGGGGCCCACAGCAAGTAGGGGGGGCCTAGAAGTGTTGCAAGTTGAGCTTCGAACGCAGGACCTATGCCACTAATCTACTAACCATCAATTCAAGCCATTTCATTGTTAGTCATGGAGGAGGAAGTCTGAGACCTATATGTATTGCAGACAGCATTTATACATCATGGTTTCTCCAGAGATGTCTTCTCACCAACAGTCACCACATAGCCTAAGCCATCATCAAAGACCCATCGACTGAGAATAAAGTAAATTCAATAAGAATTCTGTGGAAAACATTGTTTTGTTTCATTGTGATGCCTAACACTGCTGGGAAAGTGGCATAACCAAATCGCGTTAATTTATTTCCTCTGCAGATAAGGACAACATGTTGGCAGCATCCAAGACAGAGAGTCAGTGACATGCAGGCAGGTACGCATTTGTGTGCACAAACAAATCTCTCTCTCTTTTTCTATCCCTCCTCTCTCACGCTCTCGTTGTCGTTCTCTTCTCTTTCTATACATCTTTCTCTCTTTCTCACTCACACAAACACACACACACACAATACAAAACTGTTGGCTTGATGTCTTCATCATAGAACAGAGCTCTTTGTTGGTGACCACATGTTGTAGCTGCTGTCATGTGACATGATGTCAGAGGAGATGCTGAGGCTACACCCCATTGAAGCACAAAGCAGATTATTATCGGACATCATAGCTGTGTTATCCCTTAAGGAGACTGGTCCTGGGCCATGTCACTCACCGGACCAGAAATGGCCTCCTAGTGTACCACCTATTCGCTCTCTCAGTCACTGCTGTTTGCCTCTATAACTAGACATTTGGTTATTCCCAGCCCACCTATAATTCTTTCTTGGGGCAAAACAGCTCGGGCCTTACTAAATAACAAATCTCGTGGGCCTTTGCCTTTGGCAGAACAGGCTAATATTTGAAGGGAATCAAATTAGTTTTACGATGTGGTGAATGGAGTACTTGGCATCAAGTGGTTGGAACTAATGAGATCAATGTCATGGGTTCCTTTGAGATGTAGGCTTGATACGTGAGGGTGTGCTGAAATGTTTCAATCTTTTGCAAATTACTTAAAATAACAGATTCTTTCATACTTTTCTTACTGGATATTATCATATCGAATCTGAACTCACCAAGAAGGAATCAGCACATTTCATTGTGTGTTTAGAAACACAAATTGCCTGCCTTTTCAATAGGCCTGAGTTGGTTATTTGCTGAACACATAATATAGTTATGATTTTAAAGGACTTCACATCAGCAACACCATGGCCCTTGTTGCATGGGACAAGCATGTGACTGAGACGAGTTACTTTTAAATGTGAATCTAAGTTGATTTATGGAATGATACCCATTCTCTCCTCTCTCTCTCTCTCTCTCTCTCTCTCTCTCTCTCTCTCTCTCTCTCTCTCTCTCTCTCTCTCTCTCTCTCTCTCTCTCTCTCTCTCTCTCTCTCTCTCTCTCTCTCTCTTTCACACTCTCTCTCTCTCTCTCTCTCTCTCTCTCTCTCTCTCTCCTCTCTCTCTCTCTCTTCTCTCTCTCTCACAGAGACACTCTCTCTCTCTACTGTATGAGGTCATTTTTACTATCTTTACTCCATCCATTTCTGGGCACAAAACCAACAAACAGTATTGGCTGAATAAACACCAGGGCAACTGTGCCACCTGTGGCACTGAAGGAATGGGTGACATCACCCATAACACATTCTACATATGAAATGTGTTGTGCACAACACATACAAATACGGAGAGAATAAAATACCAAGGGGGGGAGGGGGTCCCCACGAGATGTGCATGTACATTCAAACGTGTGTGGGAGAGGAGGGCAATGATGGTGGATGAAATTAAATTTAGAATAACTTTGACAGTCTGGAGTTGTGGATGTTTGAGTTGTGTGATGTAATTTTGGGTATCTGTGTGTTTTGAACTAAAAATATCCAATGATAGGCAAGCTTTTGCAAACAATCCCTCTGGATATGTTGCTGCTGGGTTGAGTATCAGGCAAATCATTGCAAAATCCAAGTGCTATTGGGGAACTATATTGTGATTACTTTAATAAAAAGAGCTACTGTTACCAAATATATAAATAAAACTTGCTGGGGAAGGATTTGGACCCCCCCCCCCACCGTGCTTACCTGTGATGAGACTGGAAAACCAGCAAAGGCAACACCAGCATCTGAAGCATCCTCATCAGCAGTTCTCCAGGGAAAGAGAAGTACTTCACCTCTCCGGTAAGACATCTTGTACGGTCGAAGGGCAAATCCCAGGATTATGCCTAAAGTTGGATTTGATAAAGAAAGAAACTTTTATGCTACTATGTTTTCATCAATAAAATACACAATGCAAATTAAGATGTATTACCATGAGAATCGACTCCTGTTGCAGTGACATGATGTGCCAATAATGCATCAGTACATTTTTTTTCCAATTGATATCCATGGCATATGATATTAATCAGTAGGTTACCCATGGGGTTATAACAACTGGGAATATGGCAAGAGACCAAAATTAATTGATAGACAGAGTTTAAAGATAATATCAATAGAAACACTCAGTGTGAGCCCAAGCCCCAAAATAGCCCTAATTTCATGCAACTTTAAGATGAGTCTAAGTCTAACAGCAAGTTTTTTTTCTCAGGGATTTTACGTATGGCGCTGTGATCTACACAACTAGCTTAAAAACCTACAACTAACGTCACAGTATTCATTTACTCAAACATTTGAACAAAACATAGGAAATGTCAGATGTCAAATAAACCACTGAGTTGGTCACACAGCTTGTCCACAAACAGCTCTAAACCGTCTCAGCCATAGATTAAAGCATATCCTGAATTCAGCCATCAGTCAAGTGATTCTCTCACGGCACTGCGTAGTTCTATGTGGCCTGCAGATGTAGAAGCACTGAGCGGGGCCTGGTCCACTTACTACTGGGTATGGTTCAAAGGTTAATGGCAAGCTGTCAAGGCCAGCAACTGGGCCATTCAGCACTGCTCGGTTTATCTGAGTTTTGGTTTTTTTTGTATTCACCAACCATCCCAAGTTTGTTTCTATTCTACAACTTCTTCCATCCTGTTTTAATTGGGTTGTCGCACCATATTTACAGACAATGACATAAAGGAACAAAGAAAAATACTTTGTTACTCTTAAGTATTTTCAAGAAATATCTGTACTTAATTTGAGTGTTTAATTTTTTGGTGACTTTTACTTCCCTATAGTTTCTTAATAAAATGTAAACTTTTACGGCAATACTATTTCCTTTGACACCACTGTCACTTAAGCGGTGTTACTGTTCCGTAAAATACGGAATCATCCTGTATTTAACAACTAAATCTTGTGTCCCGTTTTGAGTCAATACGGGACGCGATTTGTTCCGTATTTTCATAAGCGACCCTTAATTTTCCCACCCGCATTCTGCAAAGACCTGCCCTCCTCTGCCTCTCATTGGTTGCCTTCGTTAGTTTAGGCAGGGGGAGTGAGATAAGAGCCAATCAGAGGCAGAGTAGGGGCGGGTCTTCTTCGCAGAACGCGGCTGATCGCTCAACTTGGAGCAGCCCTGTTGAGAGTTTTACTGCAGCGTTTTCAAAGAAAAACAGGCGGTTTGCTCGGTGCTGCAAGGAGTGATAAGAAGCACACGTGGAAAAAGGAGAAACACAGACAGAGAGGAAGGGAGTGAATGCAACTGACTGTTCTTGGTCCACTGCTCCACACAGTAAAGAAATGACGCTTTCTGATGAGCCGATGGCTGTTTGTGGAAGAGGGTTGAGCGAAGGAGGAATGTTTTGCAGCTTTAAAGTTTCATAAATTGTTCAATCTATTTAGCTTATTTCGACCCTGGACTGTCCTGCGTTTGATGCTTACAGAGCCAATAGAATCTGTTCTCGGTAGTGGATGGGATTTGAAACGCAGTGAAGTACAACTACTTCAGCAAAAACTGTACTTGAGGCAATGGGAAATTACTGACTTTAAAAAAATAAAAAGTCAAAAAAGTACAAATACACAAAAAAGCCTCTGTTACAGTAACGAGTGAATGTATCTTTAGCTTATTTCTCATGTTCCCTTTTAATAAAGCACTTTAAACGTTAAGTATGAATCTAAACGCTTTCTTGAAACAAAGTTTTAAGCTATGATTCACTACCACTGGCGCCCCACCCCTCGGGCCCGTGGTGGTCGTGGCCCCGAGGAGTGGGGGGCGTCCTTTATTTTTCTGTATGGAAGGTGGCAACCCTACTTGTTACTCACTACAATGCGCGTGTTAAGAAAATTGGCAGAATTGGCGGAAAGAGAGCGAATAATTAAAATGAACGTTTAACAAAGAATCAGGCGGTCGTTCAGGCAAATTAAAGGATACTTCTGACCAGGGGCGGATCTACAGGGTGGTAAGGGGTGGCAGCTGCCACCTCTGGGACACAGTCTTGCCACCCCTTTGCCACCCCAGGAAAAATCTCTAGATCCACTATTGCTTCTGACTCATTAGCTAAGCTAGCTCAACTAACGGATTTGTAACTGACTAGATACAGATTCACAAAAATCTTAACTCGCGAGCTAGGTTGAAGGTCGTGTTTGACCTGGCGGAGCGGCGTTTCAATAAATTCTGCACAGGCATGTCCGACAGTGACGTCAACTACAGCACTAACATGATGGCAATGTGTGTGCGTGTGTGTGTGTGTGCCTACGTGCACGTGCGTGCGTGCGTGTTGAATGCAGAAAGCGTTCTGCCAATACTGTATTAAGAATGTGCCATGCAATGCTCCATTCGCCACTAGCAGCTATAAGCAGGTGCAAGATGTCTAAAAAGACACAGGCAGTATTCCTCCTAACAGAATTAGCTTCATAAAGCTCAGAATAATGGTAACGATAATAAAGTTGATGATAATAATGTGGCTGTTTTTTCTGGATTAACATCATTTACATTTACTTGTACGCTTCATGCACAGGTACATTTAAAGCCAGAAGATTGCGTTTGATTATTAAGTGCATTTAATACAAGATGCTTTGAGACTCTTTTTTTTTACTCAATGAATATTCTTTGGGGGGATTTTTACTTTTACCAAGTTAATCTTCACTGTTACCAAAGTATGGATTTTGGATTCTCCTCCCACCCGTGTTGACAGATTGTTGGCGCGATGCAGGATCTGGAGCTCATTTTGCAAAGCTTTGTTGGAAAGCGGTACAGTAGAATAGTGGAGAGGACAGAGTCAGTGTGTGTCTGCGTGGAGGGTGAAAAGAGCAGGTGAAAGGAGAGGAGAGCGTTTTTTGTTTTTTTTTTACGGAGGAACAATCTCTGTCGATGACAGACCTATCATTAAATTCCCCTTCCGTGTGAAGACAAACGAAGACTCGCTCGGATCTCTACACAATTTTGTCACATTAAAAGCTAAACAAAAGGTACCGCAACCGTATTGTTGAATCAGCTTAGTTCATTTCCTTCCCTGAGTAAAAAAAAAATCGCTCAGCAATTTCAGCACACTCACCAATAACCACAGCGGCAACAGTGAAGATCACAAAGGCATTTTTCCCGAAGAACCCTTTGACGTCATCTTTTGTGATGGTTTCCACTCTCTTTTTGGCTCTCAAAGAACGGGACTGGATCCCATCCCGGATCTGGCGGAGACCGCCACGGGTTCGCTGTGGGTTCTCCCCGTTACTCTGGGTCATAGCTGCTGCTGCTGCCGGGGCAGGACACCTGGATGTATGGGATCTGTTTGTTACACAATGCAAGATGGCTTGAACCTGACAGAAGACAAAAACCTTGGAGGTGCATATGATTGTATCATCACCTGTTCCCCTTCTCTCTTTCTCTGTCTGTCTGTCTGTGTCTCAGAAGAAGATTGCTTTCTACACACGGGGGTTTTGCGCACTTACACTCTCATCGATTCCTTCTAGAAGTTACAACATGCGTTTCTCACACGTGCGTACACACACACACATACACACACGCTCATTTGCTTGCTCATGACACGACATGAAAACACGTGCACACGCCCATTTTTTTAAAAAACATACACAGATTAAATAGTAAGAGGGAGGTTGTTCCTGTACCTTTAGATTTGAGCAATAGCGTCCTGCGGAGTAATTTCTCACTTTTTTAAGGGTTAAATTTGTATTAAATCCTCGGTCAGTTGAAAACAGAGAGAGGAGCTCCTTGGCTGTGAGCTGGTTGGCGTGAGCAACCAGCACTGAATGGGAGAGAGGAAAGAGGGCAGAAAAGAGGGGAAAGGAAAGCAATGAAAGAGCCAGTGAGAGAAAGGAGGCGGTGCATCGTAAAAAAAAGGAAGAAAGTCCCAGTGATAAAGTGTGGGCTTATATGGAGGGGAGGCGGGCACCAAAAAAAGTTAAGTAAAGGGGGGGGGTGCTTTTTGGACAAAAGGGGGCTTGAGGAATAATGAGCTTCCCGAGCAGAGAAAAAGAAAAAGGACCTTCTTGTTTTCTTCCCTGCCTCTCAGTCTTCTTTTGAAATGGTTTTTC
Organism: Lampris incognitus; assembly: GCF_029633865.1. Classification (NCBI taxonomy): domain Eukaryota; kingdom Metazoa; phylum Chordata; class Actinopteri; order Lampriformes; family Lampridae; genus Lampris; species Lampris incognitus. Next base: position 119,703,711 of record NC_079211.1, read on the forward strand.
CACGCCTGATAAGTCCAGCCTGATTGGAGATTCCTATGGAGAGTAAGTCAACAGAGAAATAAAAGTACTCCATCCATCAAAAAATATGGAAATGTATTAGCCATTCATACAGTTACTTTGGCATATCTCCAACAGACACAACCATCAATCAACCTCAGTCCTGCCTTGATGGTGTGGCTTCTCTTGGTGCATTGTAGTATTCATACTGACATGTAATGGACACATGTTTGCTGGGTCGTCTCGTTTTGTTCTTTCTGGGAAACCATGGAGTCCTCAGCTTGTATAAACAGAGCAGGTAAATATTTACCAGGCGTCCCTGGTCCCCTGCAACTTTTGACCGTCTGAGAAGTGTGTGCAAACATGGGTGACGAAACAAGCTGCGCTTAGGATCCAGGGGTCTTTGGTATGTAATCTACTACTGTGATAGTTAGTCACACATAGGCCCGTGCAGAGAGGGTCTGAAAACATAAACACTTCCACAAGTCAGTGCCGAAGAAAGACTGGAGTTGGTTTTTGGTGGATACTTGTTTTATGGACGATCAAAGATGATGCAAGCATTGTTTACCAAGAAGAAATAAAATTTTAAGTAGGTGTGTGTGTGTGTGTGTGTGAGTGGGTGGGTGAGTGAGTGAGAGAGAGGGAGAGAGACAGAGAGACAGAGAGACAGAGAGATGCAGGACAAGTAGCCTAACACTCTGTACCTCTAGGAATCTGGAACACTTTGTCATCTCACCTAATGCACTTGCGCACATGAAATGAAACGAAATGCCGCTTCCCCCAGCCCACAGCAGTGCAACATACAGACAAAAACACATTCAAGAACTACAAGAACACACATATTCAACTAACACATATATCCAAACCAAAAGAAAAATCACTGTCCAAGGGAACCAAGCCAGCCAGGATGACCGTCGAAACCAACGGTCTGCATGAGCTAACAGTTAGCCTAGCCTGCCCTGATTACGCATCCTGTCAGACCGCCCTCCGTGTTTCCTCCTCAGGTGCAGCTCCAGGCAGGGGCCGTGGTCCCGGTGGCAAACGGACAAAGCAGACCGAGCCCTCCCAGCTAGACACCCTTGACACACCTCCCCCCACTCCACACGATGACATCAAAAACACCACAGTCAATGCCAGGTGAGGCCGCCGCCAGACTGCCCTCGGTGTTATCGGAACTGCCAGTCTGCATGGGCTAGTAGTTAGCTTAGCCTGCCCCGCTTCTGCATCCTGTCAGACCTCCTCGGGTGCAGCTCTGGTCAAGGCCGCGGTCCTTGGGCCAACAGCGCAGCAGACCAAACTCTCGCAGCCAATCCAGCACCAGCTCTCCCAGCCAACAAACGCAGACAAAAATTTAGACACAGACGTCGAGAAAGACACAGCATCGACGGTACTGGGTGAGGCCGCCGCAATTGTGAATTCGCGCTGCCGTCTTCCCACACCGGAAGCCGGTGTCAATGGTGAGAAGAACGAGTGGTAAAATGGAATCTTGTGCTTTGACACTATTAACAGATATACAATATAGCGAAAACATGAAGCTCAAGTCAAATTCTGTTCATCGGTGTCCTCAGAAAGTCCTAGAAACATTACAAATGACATTGTACAGTGCATTATGCACGGACAGCCTTTTGAGAAGCCTCAGTTGGTAAAAAGGTATTTTAACCAATTGCATCCAGTTTAGCGAAGATATTATAACGGATGGTTATAACCCATAACTCCCCTTAACAGCTGGTGTGCAACAAAATGAGTGATTTGCAAAATGAGTGATTTAGTGAGTTCAGACATTAATGAGTGCTTGTATGGGTATTGTATAGGTACTTAGAAAGTTGTACTCAGATCAACTGATGAGTGGGGGTAACGGGCAAGTTTTCATGATGGATAGGCACATGCTGAAAGGACTACAATGCATTAGTTTCATTACTAAAAAATAATCCAGTCTTCTTTCTTCTACCAGATGACAAGTGAATTTTACTACTGACTTTCCAACTCTTCGTCATTTGAAAACAGTTTCTTTCTGCAGGCTGTCATTCAAATGAATGCTTAACACTGTCAAATAAATCCAAACATTGTGTACATTGTATGTATACCGGTACGCTCTAACTACCTCAGGCATGTATGCAAGTAACCTGCTAACATCTATTTCAGCATCCCTGATATATTCTCTGCACCATTGCACTTTATTGCCTCTTATTTCACCTGTATATAGTCAATCCTTGTGTATATATCTGAAGATTGTTGTGTTGTAGTGTTGTTATTCTATGTTAAGTACATTGAGAGAGCCACGGAACCGGAGTCAAATTCCATGTATGTTCAAACCTACATGGTCAATAAACATGATTCTGATTCTGATCCGGACTTGAACTTCTGAGCGTCATGACCTCTCTTGCCCCAGTCTCACTGCAGGGTAAGTATGAGACAAATGCACAACAGCTATGTCTAATCCCGGACATCCTGCAGGCAGGTTGCTGATGCAACAGAACTGCTCCAAGTTCACTGCCTCCAGCTGAAACACAAGTCACACACCACCACCACAAATGGCCAGGAGAGAAATAGTGGTAGTTTCTGCAAAGGGTCACAGCCCCCCCCCCCAAAAAAAGTACTATAAATTTAAGCCCCACTTAAGACGGCTCATCTCTTTGTTGTTTTATTATCATGTTAGCCTAACCCCATAACCAGTCTCATAAGAGTGAGCTCTGTAATGAAGCCGATACAGAGTTTTTCCCATAAATCTGTTCAAGATTGTCATTACCTTCTGTCTCTTGTTTTCTCCTGCATATCTTAAATATATCCTTGCCTCCTTTCTTCTCTTTTCAATACCTTTATTCCCCCACTCCTCTCCTACACTCTACATCTCCCTCCTTTGTTCAAGTACCTTTTTTTTAACTTTCATGTCCGCCTCCCTTTTATTTGACACCAATGTTGACCTAGTTTGAATTTAAATGATCACAAGCCGAATGTTATGGGATGTTGTGCAATTTTATAATGATAAAGGGCGCATGTTTTCTGGAATAATGGTGGCTAAAAGTGGCATTTTAATTATATTGCCTTCAACTGTTACCACTCATACTAGTATTACTGCTACTACTACCACTGCCACTATTACTACCTCTACTACTATTAATAAGGGAACACATGCACCGCTTTTTGCATTAGCACCCACTCAGCAAATAATGCACCCAAAATAATGGCTTCATTGATGCAAACAGTAATCTCCTTCATGTCTCGTGCAGTCCCTAAATAGTACCTCTATAAATTCTTTTGAGTGCTCAGTTGAATATTGTCACCTACTGAGATGCTATTTTGAAAATAATTTAAATGCATGTTGAAAAAAAGCTTTGAAATGCACCGTGGGCAAACATTTCCTGCACTGTAAGCACAGATAAAAAGTGGTTCTCCAACATCTCCAAATCTAAGTCCAAGATGTGATATCATTGTTTTTGTGCAATGGGAGACATTGGTGTGTGTGTGTGTGTGTGTGTGTGTGTGTGTGTGTGTGTGTGTGTGTGTGTGTGTGTGTGTGTGTGTGTGTGTGTGTGTGTGTGTGTGTGTGTGTGTGTGTGAGAAAGAGAGAGAGAGAGGGAGAGAGAGATGATTGAGGTTGATGTTTTAGGTGTCCGCTGTGTGGAGTTTGCATGTTCTTCCCGTGTCTGTGGTGGGTTTTCTCCGGGTGCTCCAGTTTACCCAACCATCAAAAGAAACATGCATGTTAGGGTTTATACTCCTGTCTGTGCCCCTGACCAAGGTAATGGGAAAAGCACTGGAGTTGGTCCCCGGGTGCAGCATGAAGGCTGCAGCCCACTGTTCCCAGCTACACAGATCACAGCTAGGATGGGTTAATTTGCAGTAACTGAATTTACCCAAGGGGATTAATAAAGGAAACTTAATTAATTAATTAAACATCTTAAATAAAAGTCAACAATTCTTTAGAGGTTGTTGACACACCAACCGCATTTACAGCTTCTTCACACAAGTGCTGACAAAAAAGAAACCAAACAAGTCACATTTATTTGTATAGCCTAAATTCACAAGGTAGTCCTGAGGGGCTTTACAATCAGAAAATATACAATGACATACAGCAATATATGACACCCTCTATCTTTGGACCCTAAACCTGAATGAGGAAAAACTCCACAAGAAATTCACCAAAAAAAAACCTCCCAAAAAAAACATATACCTATACACACACACACACACACACACACACACACACACACACACACACACACACACACACACACACACTCCTGTATTTTCACAATGTGTGTCTGGTGTGTGGTGTGTGTCTGTGTGAGAGTCTATAAACGGCCAAACTAAAGCACTTGGGGCATTGATTCTTTTTGGAGCTTGTTGGGGATGATCAGGGGCACCTATAAAAAACAGCAGAAAATTAAAATTATACATAATTAATTATGCATAATTATGCAAAATATGCATTTCAGATGATTCTGAGCATCTGATTTTTTTCACCTATAATTTTTTTTTTCTGGGACAAATGTTTTGGCATTATGCAAAATAAATGCATTTTTGCAAAAATGCACTTATGATCCTCATTTTTTTTGGAGGTGGTAGGTATTGTTCCAGAGAGGACCAGAAAAATAGCAGAAAATTAAAATAATTATGCATAATTATGCAACATATGCATTTTCTAAAAATGGCTAAAAACCACTTTTCTCGGCATTTCTGATGATTCTGAGCATTTGGGGGGAGGGAGTTGGAGTGGGGGGGGGGGTTTAGGGGCAGGGGGAAGGCGGTTAGCTGGCAGGATGAAGAGGAGGGAGATTTAGACGGGTGGATAACCAAACCGCTACATTGTAGCGGGGTTCTTCTTCATATACATATACATATATATATACATATATATATATATATATATATATATATATATATATATATATAGGAGAAACCTCAGGAAGAGCAACAGAGGAGAGATCCCTCTTCCAGGATGGACAAACATGCAATAGGTGTCAAATGCACAAAATACACAAAAATAACAGAATTATAACGTAACATCACTGTGGCAGAGTTGGGCGTGGACCAGCTGCCCTGTCCTGAATTAGTCTAATAAACAGGACAGATAAATTGGCACCATACCCCAAAATATGGACACCAGAGCCATTGAAAAGACTTGAATAAACATTTGTTTTTAGTCTAGCCATGAGTTTTAACTCTGGTGGTTTTAAAACGTTGAGCCCTCATCAACAATCTGTGTCTGTGACTCTGTGCCAGGGAACCCAGGTAGTGGCAGCAACTTTGCCACAATCATACATTACAGAGCAAGGTAATGTAGCATACATGCAGTTAAAGCACAACTACTACTACTACTTTCGGCTGCTCCCGTTAGGGGTCGCCACAGCGGATCATCCGTTTCCATTTCTTCCTGTCTTCTGCGTCTTCCTCTGTCACATCAGCCACCTGCATGTCTTCCCTCACCACATCCATAAACCTCCTCTTTGGCCTTCCTCTTCTCCTCTTCCCTGGCAGCTCCATATTCAGCATCCTTCTCCCAATATACTCAGCATCTCTCCTCCACACATGTCCAACCCATCTCAATCTTGCCTCTCTTGCTTTGTCTCCAAACCGTCCAACCTGAGCGGTCCCTCTAATATAATCGTTCCTAATCCTGTCCTTCTTCGTTACTCCCAGTGAAAATCTTAGCATCTTCAACTCTGCCACCTCCAGCTCCGCCTCCTGTCTTTTCGTCAGTGCCACTGTCTCCAAACCATATAACATAGTTGGTCTCACAACCATCTTGTAAACCTTCCCTTTAACTCTTGCTGGTACCCTTCTGTCGCAAATCACTACTGACACTCTTCTCCACCCACTCCATCCTGCCCGCACTCTCGTCTTCACCTCTCTCTTGCACTCCCCATTACTTTGGACAGTTGACCCCAAGTATTTAAACTCATATGCCTTCGTCACCTCCACTCCTTGCATCCCGACCATTCCACTGTCCTCTCTCTCATTCACGCATAGGTATTCCATCTTGCTCCTACTGACTTTCATTCCTCTTCTCTCCAGTGCATACCTCCACCTCTCCAGGCTCTCCTCAACCTGCACCCTACTCTCGCTACAGATCACAATGTCATCCGTGAACATCATTGTCCAGGGAGACTCCTGCCTGATCTTGTTCGTCAACCTGTCCATCACCATTGCAAACAAGAAAGGGCTCAGAGCCGATCCTTGATGTAATCCGACCTCCACCTTGAACCCATCTGTCATTCCAACCGCACACCTCACCATTGTCACACTTCCCTCATACGTATCCTGCACCACTCCTACATACTTCTCTGCAACTCCTGACTTCCTCATACAATACCACACCTCCTCTCTCGGCACTCTGTCATAAGCTTTCTCTAAATCTACAAAGACACAATGCAACTCTTTCTGGCCTTTCTGCACAACGTTTAGCAAATTTAAATGTGCTGGGTAAAAAAATTGTAAAGACATTGCAAGGCAAATTTAGTGAATCTGTGTCCATCCAAGACAATATCAGGAACCCCATAGAGACAGTCAAGAGCTGGCAGGACCCCGCGCCACAAACCCAGCTCTGCTTAGTAGGGCCTTGCAGAGAGAATAGACTTCACATGCACACAGGAGGTGAGGCAGACTTCTACACAGCATTCACACAGAGAGAAGTGAAGGTTGATGCTTAAGTTGTCATAGCTAAAACAAATAATTTAAAAGTAATTTCAAATGAGAACAGAATGAGAACATGGATGCCTCACCCTCGTACAGTGATATACAAATAATTTGCCTGTGTTTGTGCAGGTGTTGATGCTTGAGTGTAACAGTGCAAGTGTGGGTCCCACGTTTTGTTTATTTGCCCTTCACTGTCACTTATGGTGATTTTGGGGATCACGTGGTGTTTGTGGCAGTAAAGGTGGGAATATCATCTGTTCGTCTGTCAGTAGCTCGGCAAGGGGCCGAGATGGGACCCGTATTTTCTGGTGAACTCATGGCAATGTAAATAGGCATACAAATGCAAACCACTCACCACAATGAACTGTAATTTCAGTTACCTCGTCCATGCTATGAAATCAACCATCTGATTGCAGCCCTGAGAGTAAGCGAATTTTTGTTGGACAGGGTATACAGCTATGTCGAAAAGTAAGCACACCCCATGGAGTTTTGACTTTTTCAACATATTTAAAACATACAGATATTTGATCTTTATTTCAACAATATTGATGGACTAGAAGAACCCCGCTACAATGTAGCGGTTTGGTTATCCACCCGTCTAAATCTCCCTCCTCTTCATCCTGCCAGCTAACCGCCTTCCCCCTGCCCCTAACCCCCCCCACTCCAACTCCCTCCCCCCAAATGCTCAGAATCATCTGAAATGCCGAGAAAAGTGGTTTACCCCCCCCCCACTCCAACTCCCTCCCCCAAATGCTCAGAATCATCTGAAATGCCGAGAAAAGTGGTTTTTAGCCATTTTTAGAAAATTCATATTTTGCATAATTATGCACAATTATTATAATTATTTTAATTTTCTGCTATTTTTCTGGTCCTCTCTGGAACAATACCTACCACCTTCAAAAAAAAAATTAGGATCATAAGTGCATTTTTGCAAAAAAAATGCATATTTTGCATAATGCCAAAACATTTCTAAGTCCCAGAAATTTTTTTTTATATAGGTGAAAAAATCAAAGATGCTCGGAATCATCTGAAATGCAGAGAAAAGTGGTTTTTAGCCATTTTTAGAAAAATGCATATTTTGCATATTTATGCATAATTATGCATAATTTTAATTTCTGGGATTTTTCCCTTACTCTCTGAGACAATACCTACCACCTCCAAAAAGAATTAGGATCATAAATGCTTTAGTTTTTGGTCCCGCTATCTACACTAACACAGACACACACTAACACCACACACACACACATTACGAAAATATATGAGTAGATAAAGGTGATACAACAAATATCATGCAACATTTACATTTTGTAGTCCATTGTATAATTTAAATAAATGTAAATCGTAATTTCACATGTGCAAAAAGTAAGTACACTCTTGGCACCAATAGCTGGTATTGCCCCCTTTGGCAGAGACAACCTCAAGTAGGTGTTTCTTATAACTGTCTACAAGTCTCTGACATCGACTGGGAGACAGTTTTGCCCACTCCTCCGTGTCTTTCAGCTGTGGGATGTTTGGGGGTTTCTTGCATGCACAGCTCGTTTCAAATCCCCCAACAGCATCTCGACGGGATATAGATCTGGACTTTGATTTGGTCATTCAGGAACCCTCCATTTCTTTCTTTTCAGCCATTCCTTGGTGGATTTACTGGAATTTTTAGGGTCATTGTTACGTTGCAAGTTCCACTTTCGGTTGAGCTTCAATCTTCTGACAGATGGTCTCACATTATCCCCAAACAACCTCTGGTACAATGAAGAATTCATAGCGGATTCGATCATGGTGAGCTACTCGGGCTCTGATGCAGCAAAGCAGTACCAAACCATAACTTTTCCACCACCATGCTTTATGGCTGGTATCAGGTTCTTCTGGTCAAATTCTGTCCTTGGTTTATGCCAAACATGTCTTCTGGTACTGTGGCCAAATAACTCTATCTTTGACTCATCAGTCCACAGCTCATTGTTCCAGATGTTCTAGTCTTTGCCTAGGTGTTCATTGATAAACTAGTCTTGTACTAATGTTCTTTCTGCACAGCAAAGTTTTACTCCTAAAACACCTCCCATGAAATTTGCATAGCTTCTTTCTATTGGTAGACTCGTACACTTTAACGTCAACAGTGGCAGAGCTACCTGTAGGTCCCATGGTGACATTTTGGGATTCTTAGAGACTAATCATCTTGTGGTCTGCTCTCAGGCGGAACTTGCTGGGGCAGCCTGGCCTGGACAAGTCTGCAGTTGCTTGAAATTGTCTCCACTTGTAGATGATCTTCCGGACAGTGGAATGATTGATTTCTAATTGTTTGGAGATCTTTTCAAATCCCTTACCAGACTCATGGGCCTGGCCCCACTATATGTCGCCAGTGTACGACATGAGCAATAATTCAGTGCAACAAGTAATGTATATATTTTTTCTTCCATTATCCAAACCGCTTATCCTGGTCACAGGGTTGCGGGGATGCTGGAGCCTATCCCAGCAGTTACAGGGCGGCAGGCGGGGAGACACCCTGGACAGGCCACCAGGCCCTCACAGGGCCGAAACACTTGCTTGCTTGCTGGTTGTCCATCGTGTCCGATGATGACCATCTTCTCCTATTTGTGAGTCCTTTGGTGGCTGAATAGTCCGATCCTGGATGCACAGTTGCGGTTGCAGACCGGACATGTAAAAGTGGTGCTGGAGGGGGCAGGGGTAGCTTTGCAAGCATGCCTCTTCGCACGCTTTGCTACACGGTGTTGTGTGCGCTGGTTTTCCATATACCTCACTCCCTCTGAGACGTGAGAGCACCAGGTTGTGTGGCAGGAAGCAAGTTCCTCCAAAGAAGAGCGGTTGATCTGCCATCTTTAGCATCCAAAACACACACACACACACACACACACACACACACACACACACACACACACACACACACACACACACCTAGGGACAATTAGTATGGCTGATTCACCTGACCTACATGTCTTTGGACTGTGGGAGGAAACCGGAGCACCCAGAGGAAACCCACGCTAAAATTGTTGCACATGTATTATATATGACAATGGCAGCGCTGTCTGATAGATTCCAAATATCTTCCTCAGTGGCGGCGCCAGAGAACTTTTATTGCCGGTGCAAAGGGGGTGCTTGATCATTGATTGGGAGAGCGCTGAGATATAAGCTAGCCTAGTGCATAGGTACAAAACACAAATACAGGTGTAGGCATGCTAATTTAATATTGGTTCGCAAGTATCACAGAACTGTAATTGCTATAATGCCAATGGCTGACATTCACTCAATACAAAAGCCAAATTTGGTGTTCCACACAGATTTAAATAGCTAGATTTATAGCATAATCAGAACACGACATGCACGATGGACAATGCGTCGGTTGTTGAGGCTGAGGGCAAATGTATCGATGATCTGGTGGACATCCAAGGCTCTTGCGCTCCTAATATTCACGGCCAAAAGTCCAAGGTTACTGGTACGAGCATCCCCACTGGTGCTCCTCAAGTATGTCTTCAAACATCGGAGACAGGAGAAAGTTCGCTCACAGGCTGCAGATGTAACGGGAAGTGTCAAGGATAGACATGTGAGTTTGTACAGGTCCATAAACGCGTCCTTGTATGGTGCCATCAGTGACAAAAATTCCAAAGTGGTGTTAACGGTGTGTCCTTGTTGTGATTTCCTTTCGAGTAGACATCGGACTTGGTGTAACTCAGCATTTAAATTATCTCAGCATTTAAATTATCTTCGGTGATGCCATAGTTCTGTGCCATTGACAATATGCACTGCTTATCTAAGAAAGATTTGTGTTTTGGGTTGAGGGCTGAGGGCTGAGACCCCTGTCAGCACATGACTCGCATCTGTGGAGAAGCATCTCCTCAATTCATTGACCAGCCTGTCAATTACCGGATAAAAAAGCTGTGTGCGCAGGTCATCTGATGAATGTGTGTGGTGTATCGGATTCGGGGCCTGCTGTCAGAGTTGAATTGTTCAGCGATTCTGGCGTGTATACCCAGTGCTAGACCAAAATAAATGCTAACTTTATGGAGGAATAAATACACAGTGGGGCGTCCGTTCTGCTCTTACCAAAATCAACATAGAAAGAGAAACTTTACTGACAGATGCACACTGTTATATACGCACAGACCACATGTCAATCTCAGCGCATTTCATTGGCTATCATTGTCCGTCATACAGTACCCGCATGTATTCATTAAGTTTGCCTATGTGTTAATACAAAAATATAGATTTACTTCTACAGTTGAGAGCACACTTATTTCATATATGTCAACACCCCCACTTGCTCTCATGTTGTTCATCTTCTTAACTCAAAACATCATAAGGTTTTCTACCTTGCATCATGTAACCTTTCACTTACATGGTTACTCTCCAAACATAAACTTTGCAAACTTAATCAACTTCATTTTTGTTGCGGGTTTCGTCATCACATCTGCTACCATCTGGTCTGTTGGGCAATACGCCAGACTTATTTTTCCATCATTCACAGTTGACCTTACAAAGTGATACTTTATGTCAACGTCCTTACATCTGTCTGCTTACAGGATTCTTTGTCAACGCTATTGCACCTTAGTTATCCTCATAGACCTTAGGTGGTGCATACTGACGTCTGTCAATACCTTCTAGTAGTTGTACTAGGTACATACACTCTTGTGTAGTTGCGGCTAACGCCATATACTCTGCCTTACAAGTGGACAGTGCAACAGTGGGCTGCTTTTTGGTTTTCCAAGAAACCAAAGGACCATTTTCATTTAGGCTTGTACAATAACCAGTTGTGCTGTGTCTGTCAGTTACATCAGCCACCCAATCTGCATCACTGTATGCTTGTAGCCACAGTTTCTCATCATCACATTTCCTGTAACACAACTCTTTGTCATTTGTGCCTTTCAGATATCTCAGTACATGTTTTACAGTAATCCATTGCTCTTCTGTTGGCTCAGTAAAGTACTGTGACAGTTTACTTACTACAAAACGTAGATCGGGTCTCGTACATGTAGTCTGATAGATTAGGCTACCTACTATCTCTCTGTATTTTCTGGCATCGTGCCACAATTCTGCATCATTAGTGTAGTTCAATTTTTGTTCACAGGTTGTTGCTCTAGGTTTACAATCTTGCATGTCAAACCTTTCTAGCATTTTTCCCACATACCTCTTCTGTGACATTTTCAAACATTTATCACACTGGTCAAACTCGATACCAAGAAAATGTTTCAATTTACCCAAGTCTTTCATCTGGAATTTTGCTGTGAGCATCTCCTTTACAACCTTCAGTGCATTTTCATCACTGGCAGCAATAATCAAGTCATCAACCCATATTATAATTATCACTTTCTAATTTTCTGTTTCCCTTGTGTAAACACAATGATCAGCTGGATTTTGCAAAAACTAATTTTCGCTCAGATACTCATGCAAAATGTTGTTCGAGTTCCTGCCTGACTGTTTTAACCCATATAATGACTTTTCTAGCTTATCCACCAACTTTTCATTTGTAGTAGAGTTCACCTCATAATCCTCTGGTTGTTCCATGAAAATCTCGCAATCTATTGGTGCATATAGGTAGGCAGTTTTGACATTCATCTGATGTAAAATCAGGTTTTTCTGTGCTGCTTTTTGCATCAACACTCTGATACTGGTCAAGCTAGCAGTAGGAGAAAATGTCTCCTCATAGTCTACACCCATCTTTTGACTGTATCCCTTAGTTACATACCATGCCTTGTATTTGTCAGATCCATCAACATCGTTCTTAATCGCATATACCCATCTACCCCCCACTGCATTCTTACCCTCAGGTAAGTTGGTCAGAGTAAATGTGTCATTTTTTCTGAGCGATTGCGTTTCGTCATCCATTGCATTAATCCATTCTTTGAGTTAGTTGAGGTTACCACTTCCCTGAATGTTACGGGTACATTGTACATCAGTCTGTAACAGTTGTAGCGCTCCCCTCAACAGTTATATTAATAAGGGCAGGGCTTCTGGGTTCTTTTAATACATTTTAACCCTGATTAACTCAGTTTTAATTATTGTCCTGGTCCTGGATCCCTTTTTAACATACACACCTGCAGTTTTTTAAACCTACCTATTATGAACTTACCTTTAAAAATACCTTTAAAGTTATGGTTTTAATAAAGATTTCTAACCAAATGTGTCTGTATGTCTCCTTCAATATGAAATCATTCCCTCTAAGCAGGTAAGTATAATAAAATCACACAACTCAGGTTTTATAGAAAAATAAGTCTCAATTATTTACTTAACTAAAGAATGAGTTTTTATTTAAAATGAAAAAATAAAATAATAATAGGAATGTTCTTCAAACTGAAATGTCCCTTTCTTCAGGAAAACCCTCTTAAGGTTTTTCAACACTGTAAGTGCATAAAAAAAACACTACACTTTAACAGCAAAATGGATTCTCCTAGAAAATCACAATTAACCAATCTCAATGTCACTTAAATTCAACCAATATAATTCGCGGGCCCACACACACACACACACACACACACACACACACACACACACACACACACACACACACACACACACACACAGACACACACACCTGGATACTGTCCCCTAAAGCCGGCAAAACCAAAATTATGTTAAAACAAAATCTAAAGTTGCAGGCCTGGTTCGGTGCTTGTGATCATTGTAGCCCAAAACTGAATGGCCCCTTCGCTCCTCCGTGACAAAAGAACATGTGTGGTACCTGAGACAATGTTCCTGGTTTGTCTTTCTTCAAGCGTCCCGGTTGCAGGTTTAGCAGCAGGTTGGCATCTCGCACAGTCACCGTCTGATGTCTATCCTCTCTCCCGCGTCGCCACAAACACGCTGAGTGAAGCCCTGGTTGCTCCAAACTTCGTCCCAGGTCTCTGCTCTGCCCTCTGGTGGTTGGAAGCAGCAGCTCACCCCTCCAACAGTTCATCTGAGCTAGTTAAAATTAAGCTAGCAAATGTCCGTTCACGGATAATGAACAGACTCTGTGCTACACGTCGAGCGCTTAGCATTAGCAGTAGCACACGGTCTTTGAATTTCGGGTAGAAATTCCTCACGTTCCGACAATATATAATTTATACTCTCAACCCGACTGTTGTGTAAGCAATCCTAACATATAAATTACACAATGGATAATGCACTCTAAACTTAACATACAACACAGAAGCTCACTGGCCGCTACCTTCCGGCTCCGTCGTCCACCGTCCCTCCCCTCTCTCGTCCGTGCCGAAACACCTCCCCCACCTGTACTCCTGCAGCATGTCATTAACCCCCGTAAATGCTGGTTTAGACAGTTTCCAGGAAAAAATTATACTCTTTAATAAACAAAAACACATCACATTTTTTAAAATAATTTTAACCTTCTTAAACGCTTTTAAACTAAACCTTATTTAAATGTTTTAACACTATTTATACTATAGCATCACCCCTTATAACCACATGTTTTAACTGGGTTACACAGTAATCTATGTTCGTCAGTACCTGATCATCACTCTCCTCATCAGACACATATTCACTTAAATAACCTGGTTTCTTCCTCACTCTAGAACGGTATCGTGTAGGCTCATGGCTGGGCTTGTCCGTCTGTGTTTGGCTGTTGACCTCAGGCCTAGTTACTGGGACCTAGCTCTGAGTACATCCTGGACTCACATTAGTATTTTGCCAGGTCTTGCTAGCCCTATTCTGCACCTCGAAGTCATCGTCATCAGGCGTCATGTCAGTGTGTGTCTGCTGCTCTGCAATCGTTTTTGTCACAAACTTAACCAGTCTGTGCTTCTTAGACCACGAAGGCTGGGCTATTCTTGTCGTACCCGACAACGATTCCTTTTTCACACCTCGAGTCTAGTTTTCTCTTGTCATGCTTATAGGCATAACACGCTGACCCAAACTTTCGCATCCTAGAAATGTTAGGCCGTTTTCCTGTCAACATTAAGTAAGGCGTCTGTTTTGTGCGATTGCAAAAGCATCTGTTCCTCACTACAGCCGCTGTCTGCACTGCACAGGTCGATAACAGTTTTGGCAACTCGCTCTCTATTAGCGTACACCTCACCATGTCAAACAGGATTCGCCAGTTTCGCTCAGCTGTACCATTCTGGTGTGGTGCTGAGGTCTCATGCCTAATTGCATGTCTGCTGAGTCTTCTTCTTCTCCTTTCGGCTTGTTCCCTGTTTCCCAGGGGTCGCCACAGCGGAATCGACAGTTTCCATCGGTACCCTGTGAGGGCACAACACCGATGGTGGTCTTGTCAATCCGCATAATGATCTGGCAAAAATTTACGTCGGATGCCCTTCCTGACACAACCACTATGTCTGCTGAGTAGTGCCTGGTAATTCTTTCCCATGAATTCTGTACCATTGTCAGATGATACATTTAATTTTCCCGTATGGGGCTGTGTCAGCAAGAAACTTCTCTGTTGCTTGCACTGTGTCACTATTTTTTTAATAGAAAGTACACGAACACTGCACTGGAGTAATCATCAGTGAATGGCAACGCAAACCTATACCCGACTCTGGACTATGGGTCTATTGGTCCCGCTAGAGCTGTATGTACCAACTCTAGAGCTGCTTTGGCTCTCGCATCAGGCTCCCTATTCCTAGTTTGGATACATTTTCCCTGAGTGTACACTTCGCAATGTAGGGTAGGTTTGTCTACTTTACCCTTGATTGTCATACCATCAACAACATTTTGTAATTTCTGAACATCATCGTAATTACAGTGCCCTAGAATCTCATGCCATGTCTGTATATCAAAACACGCTCTACATTGGTCATCACATTCATTACTTACTGTGTGCAAGTAGTATAGTCTGTTATGCTCATGAATGTGGAATTGTGTACCGTCTCTGTCTCGTAGAACGTCATTTCCTTTCCTGAAGATTACGGTCGCTCCGCTGGCAGTAGCTGCTTTCACAGAAAAGATGTCCTGCGGGTATGAGGGGCTGTACAACGCCTGTCGTGTTGTGGCGTCGCCCTTTGCTGTCGATCAAGCACACTTCCGTGTCTCCTCTGCGCTCTGCGATTCCGTTGCTTCTTGTGCCATCAGCCAACTCCACGCAGTGTGTCTCGGCCTGGAACTTGTCGTCGAATTTCTTCGTTGCTCCCGTGTCCACCATTAAACCTCTCATCTTGACACCACGCCCTGGCTGGATCTCCGCGTCCCCGTCGCTCGTCAGGAATGCATACGCCTTGTTGCTCGCCTCCTCGGACACTTGTCGCGCGTCGTCCCGCCGCTGTCTCCGTCTGCAGGTTGCGTCCCGATGTGTGGTGCTTTTGCACCGACTACACCACTGCTTGCGTTGACATGTTCTGGCTTTGTGTCCGTTCAGGCCACTTCTGAAGCACACTATGTCCGCACTCTCGGCTCCCCGATCACCAGCACTCGCCAGAGCGGGCCTCACACTCGGCTGTACTCGCGCCTTCGTGGCGTTGTCGTCGGGTGCTATTGCGCGCATTTTCTTAGTGTCCTCGTGGCTCCGTAGTTTCGTTTTGAATTCGGCAAAAGGCATCGTCACATCACTTTGCGTGACATGAATAGCGAACAGTTTGAATGATTCTGGTAGTCCCTTCAAAATCATTACTATTGTAACCGGTTATTTTCTTGCCCGGTGCGGGATTCGATACGAGGTGTACTGCGCCACAAGGCGACATCACTAACCGCTCGGCTAAAGGATTAGACCCGTTTGCTAGGGACTAACGTGTTTTATTAGTAGTTTACAGTCGTCACCCTCGCCGGAAGCGCGCCCTCGCGCTTCGTCATTCCGCGCTCCGAAGAGACTTCTGACGATGTGCAACACTTCCGGATCCCACCGCTGCCACCAATGTAACCGGTTATTTTATTGCCGGGTGCGGGATTCTGTACGGGGTGTACTGCACCACAAGGCGACATCACTAACCGCTTGGCTAAAGGGTCAGACCCGTTAGCTTGGGACTAACGTGTCTTATTAGTAGTTTACACTACTAACAGCCCATAACTCAATGTCTCACCAGCGTTTCTCAATGCGGTGATGGCTGTCTCTGCGCGTAAACCGTATTCCGTCACACTCTTGTAATGTCCACAAATACACAGGACGACTGTGTGAACGAATAACTGGGGCTTTATTTTATCACTCTCGTTCTGTCGTTCA
Source organism: Lampris incognitus (assembly GCF_029633865.1). Classification (NCBI taxonomy): domain Eukaryota; kingdom Metazoa; phylum Chordata; class Actinopteri; order Lampriformes; family Lampridae; genus Lampris; species Lampris incognitus. Next base: position 119,720,437 of record NC_079211.1, read on the forward strand.
TACATCCATGCTGTGTGTCCTGCATACGTGCTTGTTCCTCTTCCTACTTCCGTACTCACCCCATAACCCCTTGCTTCTCTTAGAGGTATTCTCTGTTAAAGTCTGAACATCACATCCCTCCAACATTCCCAAACAAAATGACAAAACATACTTCGCAAAAGGGGAAAATATCAATATAAACAAAAAAAATGTCTTTGACAACAGTGTTTTTTTCTCCTTTTTTTTACCATGCAACAGCAGAAACAAACGGTTTTCTGTGACTACAAACAGTGGGTTTTTTTTTTTACTTAGTATAAAGTCTTTAAGGTACTCTGGCCGCTTCCAAACTACACTCCGTGGGTAGCGACGGATGCCAGGGGTCTCCGGGCCCGATGGTGCCATTTGGGGTGTCCTTTCCATGTCGGTGTGGGCAAACCCGCTAGGACCACCTATGGGTTCAGTCTGTTGAGGCACGATGCTGTCGTGTTCTGTAGGTCGAGCTAGTGAGGGGGCACTTACTTGAAGTGTGATGTGTTCCTTGTCACCACTCGCTGCTCACGTTGTGCAGTGACCATTGTTCCTTTCACTGCAATGACTTGGAACAGATCAGGATGGAAAGAGGATTGGAACTTGTTGTCTGGTCTAACACATGGTCTCCCACTTTCAGAGCAGAGGAGGGACGACAGAAGCATTTGTCGTGGTGCCCTTTCATCTTCTCTTTTGCTTGTGTGTCTTTGGCTCTCATGAACTCGTCCGGGACTGTGGACTCAACACTGGACAGTGTTGTGTGCACTTGTCTACCGAACACTGCTGTGGCAGGGGAAGTCCCAGTGGAGCAGTGCGGTGGGTTCTGTATGCTCGAAGGAAGCGATTCAGTTCTTGTTGAGTGTTTTTGTACCCCAGTATTGCAATCCTGAGTGGGTTTTTTTCAGGGTCTTCAATAATCTTTCCACTTCGCCAGTAACTTGGGGCCCGTATGGAGTTATCTTTCTGTGGTGGAATCCCAGGTATGTAGCAAACCCGGAGAACTCTTCAGAGTTGAACGGTGGACCATTGTCGCTCTTGACGATTTCCGGAATGCCATATGCTGAGAAGATTTTGTCTAGCTTTGGTATTACAGCTTTGGCAGGTGTGGTGGATACTGTCTCCACCTCAGGGAACCTTGAGTAATCATCCATCACTACAAGTAGGTACTCTCCATTTGGCAAGGAGCAAAAGTCAATACTCACGTCAGTCCAAGGTGCAGCTGGCAGAGGAGTCACCTGAAGTGGTGCGTGGGACTGTGTCGTGTTTGTTACTGCGCGTGCATTTCGAGCTGTTGATGCCGGTTGCCGGACTCGCTGCTGGCTTTTTCGCTCTTGATGGCGCAATGCTAAGACACCATCTGAACCAGTGTCAATTTGTTTTTCCATTTCAAGTGCTTGTTGTTCAGATGCTTCATGCAGCCTGGCTTTTTCAAGGAGTTTTGTCAGTGTCATTGTGGGATCGGTGAGAGCTTGCCTTCTGAGCTTGTGTGATCTGCAGCTTTGTACGATGTGACGTCTGATTTCTGCATCAACAGCAGGGAACTCACGGGATGCAGCCAGTGAGCATAGGCGAAAGTAGTATTCCCCAACTGTTTCATTTTCGGATTGAGTAGATTGTCTGAAATTGTAAACTTCGAAGTCCACATTTTTCTTCGGTGAGAAATAAGCAGCAAGAGCCTGTTTGGCTTTATTAAAGTCGTTATCCTCTCCTCTACCAGGAAGTGTGACAAACATGTCGTATAACTGTTCACCAGCATAGTGAAGTAACATGGCACGTTTTCGAGTGTCCTCCTTGATGTCTATGGCGCGCAAGAAATTTTCAAAACGAGCCATCCAGCTTTCCCATCTTGATCCTAATAATCTAGGTGCTCCACCTTGAACGTCAAAAAACGGAGAATGAATCAGCTGTAGCAGAGCGCATGTTGGCGACGGTTAGATGCGGTGTAGCCTACGTCCTGGTCTGAGCTGTGAGCTAATCCGTTTACGCGCCGGGATGCTAAACATTAGTTAGCAGCTATCACTGATCACTATTAGGCTACTCAACAATCGTTTCGGTCCGTGGCAAGGTATGTCCTTTTAATCCACAAAATCCTCGTTGCCATTGTAATGTCCACATATACACGGGACGACTGTGTGAACGAATAACGGGGGCTTTATCTTATCACTCTCGTTCGGTCGTTCATAGTACGTCCATGCTGTGTGTCCTGCATGCTTGTTCCTCTTCCTACTTCCGTACTCGCCCCATAACCCCTTGCTTCTCTTAAAGGGGTATTCTCTATTAAAGTCTGAACATCATAACTGTCACTGCTCGACTTTTGAAGTGAAGTCACTTATGTATACAGGCTAATTGTACGCGGCTTCCCTTTCCCTGCATAATAGTCTCCCAGAATCTTTAGCGCTTTCCGCCCATCATCCGCTGCTTCCCGCATTACCAGCGACAAATTTCTATCATCCAGAAACTGGATTAGCTCCGCATATACCTCGGCATTTTTCGCTCCATCTACTGCCCGTCTATCATCGTCGGTAGGCTCATTTAAAATAGTGTCCTTTAGCCCTTGTAACCGAAGATGGCCCAAAAATTTCGTCTCCCACAGTTCATAGTTCTTTTCATCTCCGTCAAAGACTATTCGAAACCAACGGCTACTCGATCTTTCCATCCTGGGTCTTCCGCCCCTGCTATTTGACTCGGCGACCCTTCTGGTGCTAGTATGCTAACCCACACACGCGGTACGTTGCAATATTTCTCTCGGTGGCAAATCGCTTGATAACGATCTCTGGGTAACTCTGGGCCCATAACCTGTTGTCAGAGTTGAATTGTTCAGCGATTCTGGCGTGCATATCCAGTGCGAGACCGAAATAAATGCTAACTTTACGGAGGAATAAATACACAGTGGGGTGTCAGTTCTGCTCTGACCGGAATCAACGTAGAAAGAGAAACTTAATTGACAGATGCACACTGTTATATACTCACAGACCACTTGTCAATCTCAGTGCATTTCATTGGCTGTTATCGTCGTCCATCATGCAGTACCCGCATGTACTCATTAAGTTTGCCTATATGTTAATACAAAAATATAGATTTACTTCTACAACTGAGAGCACACTTATTTCATATATGTCAACAAGACCTCAACCACATAGTCCCGTAAATGGCTGGATTGCTGCCGATCCTCTCTCCTTGGTGGTGGTGGTCTCTGCTGTGATATGCCAGCTTTAACACACAACTCATTAGCACGCTCTTGTATGTTGTTCAATGACTCTTCTGACCGTTTTTCCAAAAACGTTGCGATGACTGACTGAACCAGACCATTTGCAGACGAGATATCCAGGTCACATAGATGGCTTCCTTCACCCCTCTTTCAAACCATCTATCTTCTCTGTCCAAAATGTGTACGTTGCTGTACAGACCTCAGTCTGTTAGGTTAGGTGACCACACCTCCTCCACCCTGACCCTCAGCACAGGTACCCCTCAAGGCTGTGTACTGAGCCCCCTCCTTTTCTCCCTCTTTACCCACGACTGCCTGCCAACTCACCCTTCAAATGTTATAGTTAGATTTGCAGATGACACCACAGTCATTGGCCGTATCACCAACAGTGACAAGACAGCCTACAGGGACAAGATTCAGCACCTCACATCATGGTGTACTACCAACAATTTTGTCCTCAATGTGCAGAAGATGAAGGAGCTGATTGAGGACTTTAGGAGGTCTGGAAGCTGCAGCCACTCTCCCATACACATCAATGGGGTGGAAGTGGAGCGTGTTTCCAGCTTTAAATTCCTTGGCGTCCCCATCAGTGAGGAACTTTCCTGGACATTAAACACCCAGGCCCTTGTGAAAAAGGCCCAACAACGTGTGTACGGCAACTGCACCTCAGAAGACCAGAAAGCTCTGCAGCGGGTCATCAAGGTAGCCCAGCATATCACCGGTACCCAGCTCCCAGCCATAAAAGACATTTATCCAAACGCTGCCTTCGAAGGGATCTGAGCATCAGCAGAGATCCCACCCACCCCAACCATAGACTATTCTCCCCCCTGCACTCTGGGGGGCATTACAGGAGCCTCAGAGCCCGCACTACCAGGCTCAAAAACAGCTTCTTTCCACAAGCTGTTGCCCACCTGAACCTGGCCACCCACTGAATGTCTGTCGATACTTTTAAATATTTTGCACTTTTGCTCTTTTTTTAACTTATTTTAGCTTTTGGTCTTCATATGTGTATATCTTACACTGTGTTTGCTGTGTTTGTCTGTGTCTGTCTTGCACTGTTTAGTGAAGCCACAGCCCTCATTTCATTTTCAACATTGCCTGCACATTGTTTTTAATGACAATAAATTGAAGTGAATTGAATTTTATTGAACTGAAATGCCTCGACAATGTCAATTGAGGTTCATTGCAGCTTCACTGTTACGCCTGCAAGGTGGGATAAAACTTGGTAGACCATGAGGAAGCTCAGGATGAAACTGAAGTTTTGGGGCACAGACAAGAGACCATAGGCCTCTGCTTTGTACTTGCCCTCCCATACAGTGGTGACATCTTGGCTGTACTCTTATGTATGGAGACCAAGTGCCATGACTTCTAAAGCCTTAACAATGAAGACGAAGGCCCTATAAAAGTGGCTGTAGGCATCGTGTCTTTCTGCCCATCTTGTGTGACATATGTCAATGAGGGGTTTCGTCTTTCCAGCAGAATGTGTAACCTTATTTACAACCTCCCTGAGTAGGTGTTCCCTCCTCGGGCTGTAGGTAAAGAATATGACGACAGACTTCATCTTGTCAATCATGTTGCGCACAATTGGAAGAGCACAGGAGCGTGCAATGACAAGGTTCAGGCAATGTCCATTGCAGTGCACGTACACTGCCTTAGGTGCATCCTTCTTGATCAGAGCCTGGACACCGACATTTTCGCTGCTCATGTTGCTGGCACTGTCATAACCCTATCCTGGACAATCACCAATCTCTATGCTTAGGTGACTCAGCACATCCTTAATTGTGGTTGCAATGTGGCAGCCTGTGATTCGTGGCAGAGAACAAATCTCTATTAATTCTTCCCTGATATTTAAGTCTTTGTCCACAAATCTTACACACATTGTCATCAGCTCTACATTATGGGATGTCACCTCATCCACCATGACTGCATAGATCTGTGCATTTTTTACCTCTTCCACAATCTTGGCCTGAATCATTCGCTTTCCTATCACGTCAATAATCTCATTTTGGGTGTGGGGTGAGAGGTAGGTGGCATTTCTGAGCTTTGGCTTTGCCATGTGCTGCTTCAGCAAGTAGATTCATCAGGGCCAAGAGGTTTCCAGGGTTGCCAGTAGAATACTACTGCTCAGTTTTACCTCTAAGTGCAATACACTGGCAACCACAGTAAAGTACAGCCTCTGCTACAGACTTGAGTGTGTGCCTGTTTTCTTTGATGTTGGCTTCCTTCCTACTATCCATCAAGACCGATATTTGGGTCTCAGTTTTGTCGACCAACTGGAGAAACAATTTATCATTTTCAACTGCAGTTAAGTGAGATGGTCTTGTTGAATGGTTGCAGATTACCAATGTTTTCTTATGCCATTGTGTGAATGGAGCATTGACCATCAATTCCATCTGCTTACTCTCCTTGGCATTCACAAAGAGGGCACAGCACACACAGAAGGCACCATCAAGCTTAGAACTGTACATCAACCACCAGCCATATTCCTCCAACCACCTGAGCTTGAATGCCCTGTTGCAGCCACCAAGGAATTGTGTTAGGAAAATAAAGTGATTTGATGGCCTGTCATGGTTCCTGAGCAAACGGTATTTCTGGCCCTCAGACATCCTACGCACACTCTCTAAGATTTCCTCAACTGGTTTTGTGGCCTGAATGAAAAATCCTATGTCACTGAACAACTCATCATCCTGACTTGCCCCAAGGTGTTGTGGACCCTCCTGGGGTTGGGGATCACCCTGATCTTCCTTGAGGGGTTCTACATCCCCCTGACCTTCCCTGAGGGGTTCTGCATCATCCTGACCTTCCCTTGGTTCTTGTGGATCACCCTGACCTGCTTCCCTATCTGTAAACATATAGATAGCTCTTAGTCAGTGGTGTAGTGGAGGTATATGCAGCCATCCAGCACCATTAGTGCATGCTAATTTTACAGTCAACAGCAAATAAATCAAATCAAATCAAATCAATTTTATTTGTATAGCCCAATATCACATATTACAAATTTGCCTCAGTGGGCTTAACAGCAACACAACATCCTGTCCTTAGACCCTCTCATCGGATAAGGAAAAACTCCCTAAAAAACCCTTTAACAGGGAGAAAAAATAGGAAGAAACCTCAGGGAGAGCAACAGAGGAGGGATCTCTCTCCCAAGACGGACAGCGTGCAATGGATGTTGTGTTCACGCAATTTACATAATACAACATTGAAAGAGGATAACAGAATTATAATGGACATAAAATTTATGAAGAACATGATGTTGATTTACAGCTGAAAACTTGATTTAGTATGGAAAACAAGCATTGTATTGGCGAGAGATAGCCTAACAGCAGTACATTCAACTGTATCATTCATTGAAATATGCTTTGTATATTATGCCATTTCTCCACTACACAGTACGGTACGGTATGGCATAGGATGGCACACATTTGTGTCACCTAACCCCTAACCCATCACCAGACAACAACACATTTTGGAAGGATGATTTTTGGTCACCTGTGTGACTGTCGTCCATTTAACATTAAATGGCTGACATAAGCTAGCTAGCAGTTTGCATAGCTTAATCTATCTTAGATTTACTCTGTAATTTACAGAGCATTTATTCAAAGCAAATATTACAAACACCCTGGGTTCAGATTTCTACAGATTTCTGGGTTCCACAATCTCTCAGGACCTAAGGTGGTCATCCAACATAGACGCAATCATCAAAAAGGCCCATCAGAGGATGTCCTTTCTCCACCAGCACAAGAAATTCAACCTGCCTTAGGCACTGTTGATTCAGTTCTACATTGCAATTATACCAGTCTGTCCTCTGCAATCCATCACTGTCTGGTTTGGTTCAGCCACGAAACAGGACAGGGACAGACTACAATGGACAGTTAGGTCTTCAGAGAAAATCATTGGTACCAACCTGCCCTCCATTCAGGACTTATACACCTCCAGACTCAGGAAACAGGCAGGCAACATCATTGCAGACTCATCACACCCTGGTCACAACCTGTTCCAACTCCTCCCCTCTGGCAGGTCCTACAGAGTACTGTACCCCAAAACAACCAGATATAAAAACAGTGTCTTTCTGCAGGCTGTCACTCAAATTAATGCTTAACGCTGTAAAATAAATCCAACCATTTTATATATACTGTACTGTACTGTACATTGTAAGTATACTGGTATGCTCTGTCATGTCCATCTACCTCGGGCACAAGGGCACCGAAACCAGGAGGGGGGGGTGGCGGGGACAAGTCCCCCTTAATGTGGGGTGAGGCAAAAAATCCCTCCCCCAATAAACAAGAACATACACTACTAGATATATGCATACATATATATAATATTTGACATAATCCAGTGAGTTAAGTAAATTCTTTATGAGACAGCACAAGGCTGTTTATGGCATGAAACAGGCTTGTACTGTCTCATAAAGAATTTACTTGACTCACTGGATTATTGTGCTCCCTATTTGTTGAGCACTTTCCCTACCGTTGAGTATTTCTTTTAACAAAGTTAATATTGGACATATACTCCCTGTATGTGCCAGCATTCATGTCATTTCCACACCAAAATATGTTAAAGTATTAGTTATTAACAACAACAAAAAATCCCCCCTCCTTCCCATGTTTTTGGTACTGGCGGCAGCCCACTGAGACTTGGTATAGCTTTTAATTTGCATTTTTTTCTTAGGATACGTCTCACATCTTGCACACTGACGTCAGGGAACTTTGACAGAGCATGGGCCTGTGAGTTAAACACACAAAAACAAAACAAAACATTACTTCAATGTTTTTTTTTCTATCACACAAAATCTACCATACAGCAGTAACACAATAACACAGTTAAAACAGCATGTAGGAATGTGAAATTCAACTTAATCCTGATTGTTATCTGAACACTAATGCAATCAGCTAAATTGCCAACATGGAACACTGCTGTAATAATGGTTGGTTTCATTTTTTGTGTAACGTAACGAGAAGTGACAACAAACAGCACATTAGCTATATGACTAAATTGTGTATCTCGTTCTTGAAATGCAGAGATGCCGATGGCAAGTTACATGCAAATAATGAAGATGGTGATGATGGTTTACTCAATGTGGTGAGTATGAGGAATGCTTATTGGAGACTGAGACAAGGGCTGCAACTGATAATTATTGTCATTGTCTGTTAATCAAATAGCCTAATTCATAGTATTTGTGAAGCTAAGTGGCAAATGTTCATACCTTTAGAGAGGCATAATAAAGATATAACATAAAAATATGTTATTTGAGATATATGGTATTTGTTATCAGGGAATTAATACCTGTGTAATACATGTGATGCCAAGCATAATTTGGATGCATCTACAAAAAACTAGCTACCCTTAATTTTAACTGTTGTCAGTAATATTAACCTTTGGGAAAGAAATTACTACCTTTTTATTCCTTAACATTGCCTGTTACACATTCCATCTTTCCTTGTCCACAAGTACAACTACGATAAAGATGATCCAAGAAATACCGGAGATGACATGAGAAACACTTCCAACAGTGAAGATGAAAAAAAATGAGGCAATGAAGACTTTGAGAAGGATGCTCAAGAGGTATTTACACCTATTACAGCAGTACTATCCCATAGGAAAAAAAATCTGTTGCTTATCTGTTGCTCATTCTGATCTCTTGAGACTAACTTGAGCTTCTCATTTTTGAATCATTCTATGATCATTTGTGTCTGAGTTACTTCTACTAAAGCACCCGTAGGAGCAATAAAGAGTGAAAAGGAAAACATGCTGGGCTAAAATTCCTGCTTTATTTTGCTGCTGCTCACATTTTTACATCTTTTGTCTCTTTCTCTCTCTCTCTAGGTCGGTGAAGATAGAACAGATACTGTTGACAAGCCCTTGTAACCTGGTGCACCTCTTTCAAAAGGAGAAAGTATATTGATGCTGATGTGCTATCTGCTATGGCATAATTTAACAGGCGAAGCACTCACTCACTTACTGGAAATGTTTAACATAATGTTTCCAGGTCTTATCCCATCTTCACATTACCCCTTTCACAAAGAATTTGCAAGTTCATCTAAATTTGAAGTTCACTTTTATTGTGAAAGCTGTTTAAAATATCTTGGCATTAGAGCAGACTGCCCCTCTCAATGTGATTCTTGTGACAAGGTATTTGACGCCAATGCAATCTTAAAGAATGGCTTCTATTTTCTTGTGTTGCCCCTGTATGCACACATTAAGCAACTTCTGCAAGAACATGGTGTTAGTCTTAATGAAAAAACTAGAAACTTTGGGGTTCTCTCTGACATACAGTCTGGTGAAGAGTATCAAAAGTTATGTGACAGTGGAGTTCTTGGAAAAGATGACTTGACGCTAATTTGGAATTGTGATGGCGCACCAGTGTTCAAAAGTTCTAAATGCAGCATTTGGCCAATTCAGTGTCAGGTAATTGAACTGAAACCAGAAGTGAGGAAAAATCACATTTTGATGTTAGCATTATGGTTTGGGCCAAATAAACCATCCATATTAACATTACTAACATCATTTGTTAAAGAAGCCTTGTTATTAGAGACTGCAGGTGTTGACTGGCAGGACATACAGGGAAACTGTCATGTTTCTAAAGTGTTTGTGCTTGTTTGTAGCTCTGAATCGATGGCTCATCCATTGCTTTGAAACACAAAGCAGTTCAATGGTTTTTATGGGTGTGACTTTTGTTATCACAGAGGTGGTAAATCCTATCCATACAATCGACCTGAACCCACTTCACAATGAGAGAGATCATTTCAGTCATGCAATGTCAGCTTCAGATAATGAGCCAGTGTTTGGAGTCAAAGGGCCACCTCCTTTAATGAAGCTTAGTTACTTCAAAATGATAAATGGTTTCATTCCTGAATATCAACACAATGTATGTCTTGGAGTTACTCGACAACTGTCCACATTGTGGTTTGATACAGCAAACAGTGAAGCCCCCTGGTACATTGGCAAACAGATAGAAGAGGTTGATTTGAGACTTGTAAAAATAAAACCACTTGTTAAGATAACCAGGACACCGAGGTCAATAAGTGAAAGGAAGTTCTGGAAAGCTTCAGAGTGGCGAGCATTTCTCCTCTTCTATGCTCTGCCTGTCTTGAAAGACATGCTCCCTGTCAGATTTTGGAATCATTTGTTCCTATTGGTCTTTGGTATATATACATTACTGCAGGATAAGATCAAGACTAGGAGCATCTTGATGTCAGAATTCGCTCTTAAAAATGTGTCATTGAATTTCAAAGACTGTACAGGGAACACCACATGACATTCAACATACACTTTCTCATACACGTCACACAAAGCGTGAAACACTGGGGGCCATTATGGACTACGTCAACCTTTGTATTTGAACCCATTGGGCAATCTGTTGAAGTATTTTCATGGAACACAGTATGTCCCTTCACAAATAGCTAGAAAATTTCTGTTGTGAAGAGAATTGCCAGGAAAGGCCAAGCATACTATAACAAGTGCAAAGGTTCAGTCATTTGTTGAGGAACTTTATTTTAATAAGCGAAGAACAGAAAAATGTGAAATACTAAATGAAAGTGTCCAGGGTTTTGGGCATCCCCCACTGCAAGAAAATATCAGAACTTTCTATAGGCTTGTCATTGCCAAGTTATGTGGAAATCTAAGTAACTGTTTCTGGTCTTACAACCACTTTTTGGTTGATGCAATTCTGTATCACAGTCAAAACTATGACCGCCTAAACAAAAGACACAACAGTGCTGTATACTTGAAAGACGGTACATTGTGTTTAATTAATCTACTACTACTACTTTCAGCTGCTCCCGTTAGGGGTCGCCACAGTGGATCATCCTTTTCTATCTCTTCCTGTCTTCTGCTTCCTCCTCTGTCACACCAGCCAGCTGCATGTCTTCCCTCATCACATCCATAAACCTCCTCTTTGGCCTTCCTCTTTTCCTCTTCCCTGGCAGCTACATATCCAGCATCCTTCTCCCAATATACCCAGCATCTCTCCTCCACACATGTCCAAGCCATCTCAATCTTGCCTCTCTTGCTTTGTCTCCAAACCGTCCAACTTGAGCGGTCCCTCTAATATAATCATTCCTAATCCTGTCCTTCTTCATCACTCCCAGTGAAAATCTTAGCATCTTCAACTCTGCCACCTCCAGCTCCACCTCCTGTCTTTTCGTCAGTGTCACTGTCTCCAAACCATATAACATAGCTGGTCTCACAACCATCCTGTAAACCTTCCCTTTAATGCATGCTGGTAACCTTCTGTCGCAAATCACTCCTGACACTCTTCTCCACCCACTCCATCCTGCCCGCACTCTCATCTTCACCTCTCTCTTGCACTCCTCATTACTTTGGACAGTTGACCCCAAGTATTTAAACTCATATGCCTTCGTCACCTCCACTCCTTGCATCCCGACCATTCCACTGTCCTCCCTCTCATTCACGCATAGGTATTCCATCTTGCTCCTACTGACTTTCATTCCTCTTCTCTCCAGTGCATACCTCCACCTTTCCAGGCTCTCCTCAACCTGCACCCTACTCTCGCTACAGATCACAATGTCATCCGTGAACATCATTGTCCAGGGAGACTCCTGCCTGATCTTGTTCGTCAACCTGTCCATCACCATTGCAAACAAGAAAGGGCTCAGAGCCGATCCTTGATGTAATCCCACCTCCACCTTGAACCCTGTCATTCCAACTTCACACCTCACCACTGTCACACTTCCCTCATACATATCCTGCACCACTCCTACATACTTCTCTGCAACTCCCGACTTCTTCATACAATACCACACCTCCTCTCTGGGCACCCTGTCATATGCTTTCTCTAAATCTACAAGGAAACAATGTAACTCCTTCTGGCCTTCTCTATACTTCTCGATCAACATTCTCAAAGCAAACATCCCATCTGTCATGCTCTTTTGTGGCATGAAACCATACTGCATCGTCACCTCTCCTCTTAACCTAGCTTCTATTACTCTTTTCCATATCTTCATGCTGTGGCTGATCAACTTTATACATCTATAGTTGCTACAGTTTTGCACATCGCCCTTGTTCTTGAAAATCGGTACCAGTATGCTTTTTCTCCACTCCTCAGGCATCCTCTTACTTTCCAAGATTGTGTTAAACAATCTAGTTAAAAACCTCACTGCCATCTCTCCTAAACATCTCCATGCCTCCACAGGTATGTCATAAGGACCAACTGCCTTTCCACACTTCATCCTCTTCATAGCTGCCCTCACTTCCTCCTTGCTAATCCACTACACTGCCTGATTTACTATCCCTACATCATCCAACCTTCTCTCTCTCTCATTTTCTTCATTCATCAGCGCCCCAAAGTACTCCTTCCACCTTCTCAGTACACTCTCCTCGCTTGTCAACATATTTCCATCTCTATCCTTGATCACCCTAACTTGCTGCACATCCTTCGCAGCTCAGTCCCTCTGTCTAGCCAATCGGTACAAGTCCTTTTCTCCTTCCTTAGTGTCTAACCTGTCATATAACTTACCATACGCCTTTTCCTTTGCCTTTGCCACCTCTCTCTTCACTTTACGCTGCATCTCCTTGTACTCCTGTCTACTTTCTTCATCTCTCTGACTATCCCACTTCTTCTTTGCCAACCTCTTCCTCTATATAATTTGCTGTACTTCCTCATTCCACCACCAAGTCTCCTTGTCTTCCTTCCTCTGTCCTGATGACACACCAAGTACCTTCCTAGCTGTCTCCCTCACTATTTCCACAGTGGTTGCCCAGCCATCCGGCAGCTCTTCACTACCACCCAGTGCCTGTCTTAACTCCTGCCTGAACTCCACACAACAGTCTTCTTTCTTCAACTTCCACCATTTGATCTTTGGCTCTGCCTTCACTCACTTTCTCTTCTTGGTCTCCAAAGTCATCCTACAGACCACCATCCGATGCTGCCTAGCTATGTTTTCCCCTGTCACCACCTTGCAGTGTCCAATCCCTTTCAGATCTCACCTTCTACATAAGATATAGTCCACCTGTGTGCACTTTCCTCCACTCCTGTATGCCACCCTGTGTTCCTTCCTCTTCTTGTATTCACCACAGCCATTTCCATCCTTTTCGCAAAATCCACCACCATCTTTCCTTCCACATTTCTCTTCTTGACACCATACCTACCTATCACCTCTTCATCCCCTCTGTTCCCTTCACCAACATGTCTATTGAAGTCCACTCCAATCACCACTCTCTCCTCCTTGGGTACCCTCTCCACCAAGTCATCCAACTCACTCCAGAATTCTTCTTTCTCTTCCAACTCACACCCAACTTGCAGGGCATATGTGCTGATGACATTCAGCAATACACCTTCGATTTCCAGCTTCATACTCCTCACTCTGTCTGACACTCTCTTCACCTCCAGCACACTCTTGACATACTCTTCCTTCAGAATTACCCCTACCCCATTTCTCCTCCCATTCGCACCGTGGTAGAAGAGTTTGAACCCACCTCCAATACTCCTGGCCTTACTCCCCTTCCACCTGGTCTCTTGCACACACAGAATGCCTACCTTTCTTCTTTCCATCATATCAGCCAGCTCTCTCCCTTTACCAGTCATGGTGCCAACATTCAAAGTTCCGACTCTCACCTGCACACTCCTACCTTTTCTCCTCCTGTCATGCACCTGGACATCCCTTCACCCTCTCCTCCTTCGCCCAACAGTAGCTTAGTTTCCACCGGCACCCTGCTGGTTAACAGTTGGTAACCCGGGCCTCGACTGATCCGGTATGGAAATCTTATTTATGATCCGCATAATTGATTTGGTAAAGATTTTACGCCTGATGCCCTTCCTGACGCAACCCTTCCCATTTATCCGGACTTGGGACTGGTACTAAGAATGCACTGGCTTGTGCATCCTCAGTGGCTGGGTTTAATTAATGACTTAGTAATTTTTAAACAAAAGTGTGCACATCAATGCCCTGCATATCGTACATGTACCAAACATTGCTGTGTTTTAGTTGAGGTACTTGCTAAATCTAGCAGGCCTTTATGTAAACATTCACAAATAAATGGACAGAGTACTTTCATACATGAGGTTAGGAAGACTGCAAACATCAGTGCTATCTGGCCAGATATGATAACAATGAAATGTGTTGTTGTTGAAACAGTTGACAAATTGTACATTACACCTTTGCCAAATTAATATGAACGGGACTGAGAGCAGTCACGAGTCCAGTGTTGTGGCAATTGATTTATTCATTACTTAAATCCGCAGAGGAGGTTTGAGTATTTATGTCAATAACTCTTGGTGCAACAATATAAAGATCGTTGATAGGCATTGCTCTGCTGATCTCAAGCTCCTTATGATTCAGTGCAGGCCTTTTTACCTGCCCAGGGAGCTAACGGCCATTACCATCACCACTGTATACATCTCCCCACATACTAATGCTAAGGTAACACTTAAGCAGCTACAATGCGCCATCAGCAGACAACAGACCAAACACCCGGACAATGCATTTATCATAGGTGTTGATTTTAATAAGGCTAACCTCAGGGCTGTATTGCCCAAATTCCATCACCATATCTCCTGCCCCACTAGGGGACAAAACACCCTGGACCATCTCTATACAAACATTAAGGACTCATACAAAGCTACTCCCTGTCCCCACCTGGGGCATTCTGACCACCTCTGCCTGTTCCTGGTCCCAGCCTACAAACCCCTAATAAAACGGGTCAAGCCAACAGTAAAGACAATCACTGTCTTGCCAGAAGGAGCAGTCTCTGAACTTCAGGACTGTTTTGACGACACAGATTGGAGTATTTTTGCACATTCAGCTACCCATGGCTCCCATATAGACATTAATGAACAGACATCTGCCATACTAGCCTACATTAACTTTTGTACTGAGAGTGTCACAACAAAAAAAAATCAATCTGCGCCTTTCCAAACCAGAAACCCTGGATGACCAGTGAGGTCCGGCAGCTGCTGAAAGTCCGGGATGCAGCATTCAAGTCAGGTAATTGTGAGGCCTACACTGCAACCAGATCCAACCTCAAAAAGGCACCAGAACAACCAAACATAAATATTCCCTACAAATAGAGGACCACTTTCACAATAACTCCAATCCCCGGCGAATGTGGCAAGGCATTCAGTCTATCACAGACTACAAAAGCTCCAATACTGGTCCCACTGTCCATGATGCCTCCCTGCCAGACAAACTAAATCATTTCTATGCCCGCTTCGACAACGACAATACTGACCCAGCCAAAAAACATCCCCAGCCACCCAGAAAACCAGGTGCTCACTCTATCGATCGCAGAGGTCAAAGAATCATTGCGCAGAGTGAACACACGGAAGGCTGCCGGACCAGACGGCACACCAGGTCAGGTCCTCTGGGAATGTGCCGACCAGCTGGCTGAGGTTTTCACAACTATATTTAACCTCTCACTGTCCCAATCCATAGTCCCAACATGCTTTAAGACCACCTCTATCATTCCTGTCCCCAAGAAATCAACATCCACATGTCTAAATGACTACCGACCCATAGCACTCACCCCCATTGCCATGAAGTGCTTTGAGAGACTGGTTCTGGCTCACATCAAAAACATTACCCCCCCCCCCACACACACACACATTCGACCCACATCAGTTCGCCTACCGTCCCAAAAGGTCTACTGAGGATGCCGTTGCCACTGCCCTGCACTTTGCTCTGACCCACCTTAAACTTAACAACACATACATCTGGATGCTGTTTATAGATTATAGCTCTGCCTTCAACACTATCATCCCTGCCAAACTAACCACCAAACTCCTCTCCCTTGGCCTCAACCCCTCCCTCTGTAGCTGGACCCTGGACTTCCTGACCAACAGACCTCAGTCTGTTAGGCTAGGTGACCACATCTCCTCCACCCTGACCCTCAGCACAGGTGCCCCTCAAGGCTGTGTTCTGAGCCCCCTCCTTTTCTCCCTCTTTACCCACAACTGCCTGCCAACTCACCCTTCAAATGTTATAGTTAGGTTTGCAGATGACACCACAGTCATTGGCCGTATCACCAACAGTGACGAGACAGCCTACAGGGACGAGATTCAGCACCTCACATCATGGTGTACTACCAACAATTTTGTCCTCAATGTGCAGAAGACGAAGGAGCTGATTGAGGACTTCAGGAGGTCTAGAGGCTGCAGCCACTCCCCCATACACATCAATGGGGTGGAAGTGGAGCGTGTTTCCAGCTTTAAATTCCTTGGAGTCCACATCAGTGAGGAAATTTCCTGGACATTAAACACCCAGGCCTTTGTAAAAAAAAAGGCCCAACAACGCCTGCAGTTTCTGAGGAGGTTGAGGAGCGCCCGTCTATCCCCCAAAATTCTCACCAACTTCTACCACTGCACCATAGAGAACATCCTGATCAGCTGCATCTCAGTGTGGTACGGCAACTGCACCTCAGAGGAGCAGAAAGCTCTGCAGCGGGTCATCAAGGCAGCCCAGCATATCACCGGTACCCAGCTCCCAGCCATAAAAGACATTTATCACCAACGTTGCCTTCGAAGGGGTCTGAGCATCAGCAGAGATCCCACCCACCCCAACCATGGACTGTTCTCCCCCCTGCGCTCTGGGAGGCGCTACAGGAGCCTCAGAGCCCACACTGTCAGGCTCAAAAACAGCTTCTTTCCACAAGCTGTTGCCCACCTGAACCTGGCCACCCACTGAATGTCTGTAGATATTTTTTAAATACTTTGTACTCTTGCTCTTTTTTCTTTTTCTTTTTTACTTTTTTAACTTATTTTTAGCTTTTGAGCTTCATGTGTGTATATATCTTATACTGTGTTTGCTGTGTTTGTCTGTGTCTGTGTTGCACTGTTTGGTGAAGCCACAGCCCTAATTTCATTTTTAACATTGTTAACATTGCCTGCACATTGTTTTGAATGACAATAAACTGAATTGAATGAATTGAATTGAATCGAATTGAATTGAACTGAACTGAATTGAATTAAAGAGCTCCTTTTGCTGTTTGACTTTATGTTTTCTGGTGAGATTTAAATATGGTATGACTTTTAACCTCAGTCAGTATGAATCAAGTCTGTTACAATACTGTCACACTAGAACTGTCAATAAAATGAGTCAAATCTTTATCTGTTTGTGTGGGTTAATAACACTGTGTACAACAGGTTCAGTTCCACCCGTGTAGTACTATTTCAGATATTGTATCCCAAAGCTGAGGTGTTAGTATAAACTTGAACATGTAAGTGCATAAGATAGTATGTAAAATATATGCTGGAGTACTACCTCAAAGATGCCAATATGTGGGGGAAAAATATAATAGGCTACTCTATCAAAAGTATGCAAATTTCCATCAAAAGAGTACAAGTATGCCAAATATACTTAGACCTTTCTGTCAGTATAAGCCAGGTATACTTAAGTATAAGTACCAAGTATAGGCCAGATATACTTAAACTTGTCTGTATACTTGTCAGTATAAGCCGAGTATACTTAAATATAATTTGATTTAGTATATCTCTGATCAGTATATAAAAAGTAAGCTATAAGCATACTTACTTTTTTTTAGTTTAAAATAAGCATACTAACAGTACACTTAAATAAACTTATTTTTTGTCAGGGTAAGCTGGAGTGTGGCTGGCTTGCTTTAACACCTTCTGGGCTCATGGTTGTGAACTTGAGCAGCTTTCTGATCTACATGGAGATAAGCGTCGTATACCAATTAGAGAGTAATTTCAGATGCAGATCCATGTAAACGCCCATATGGGTTATCTATTTTTGTTTCAATATCTTAGGAGAATGAACTCGATACAGAAAAAAGATACAAGCTTATTTTCTTAATTTATATATTTTTTATTTAATTTTTTTGAATTAGTGAATGCAGTTTTAATTCCAATCCACACTCCATTCCAGTTGGTGGCGGTAATGCCCCAGAACGTTATTTGCCACCATAAAATTAACAAGAAGAAGAAGAAACATTCCTATGGGAATGCAAATAACTTGAGCAGAGAAGGGAGCTGACCAGAATACCTGCATGGACAAGAAAATATTTTTGGCATTCATTGCCATGGTCATAAACTGCGCTGCTGCAATAAAAGGGGACGTTGAAAAGAATCAAGATAGTGCTGGACGCTGCCGGGAGATACTTGAGTGTTGTGGACATATCTGCAGAAGGTGTAGATGTTACACTGCGGCAGAGATGTGCACAAATACATCAAAAAGTATCTCGTTACAAATTATAAATACTTGCTCATCAAATGTATCCAAATACAATACAAAATACTGGTATGAGAAAATGTATTTCATTAAAATAAAAGTAATTTGTAATTTGAAAAAAAAACCAAATACATTCTATACAAACTGATACCACGTTTTGGGCATTTAGTAGCCTCAATATGGGCCTGACCTTAACCCCCCTACACTGAAAAGATGAGCTCTGCTAATTTCCCCACATCATAGATTTGAAGTGGCCAATCAGGATATCTTGGAGGTGGGAGGCTGCGAATTCAGAGATGCATGCTGGGTGGTTTCTGTCAGTCAAAGCGACCATTGATTGACTGAGTGAACAGCCAATTGAAATGCAACTGGGGGAACTGAGCAGTTAGGCCACAGTGATACACTGGTTCTTTCAGAAGACAATAAGACTGAGAATTTAGCAGATGCCTTTTTCAAGAACGATAAATACTATAAGTGCAGTGGAGTAAGTAACTTTCTGAGTTCTCAAACTTTACAAGCAACCAGTTGAATGTGTGCAAAAGACACATAACAGTACATAACAGTACCATTACAGCAGAGTACGATACAGTACAAAATAGTAGAAGAGAAAGCGAAGCACCCCCTTCCCCACAATGCCAACAACAACCTAAAAAAAAGAGAGTATACTCCTTTGTGTACTCCCTGACACTGCAGTCATCCACCTACATTTTAGTTGTTTTTCAGCACAACTAATTTCTGCATCAGTTCAGTTGTCAATTGCCTTCCGTGAGGGTGGTAAACCATGCCTGAAACTGGTGCCGATGATGGCAAAGTGGTCTTGAATCTCACAAAGTGTTGCTTGATCAGTGGATATGAATCCAGTAAGGAAAGGTCCTCTCTGGGGTCCTCCAGAAAGTAAAGGGTCTCCAACTCTGCTTAGCTGTGGCTGGGCAACATCTCTCTGCCCAACAGGCTCTCAGTTCCTGTTGTTGGGATTGGAAACAGTAGAGTCAAACAAGGACACAAGGTTGTTATGAATTTACATTAAATTCAAGGATTTTTAATATCACAAAAATATTTAAAAACGTGACACGAAACTAGCTACTCATTCATTTTTTAATTGATTAATCTTAATTTTTTATGATTAATTAATGAAATTGCAGTTTAACATGAAGACACTGACGTGAGAGTAGTTTATCCGTACCCTGGTCAGAGGGGATGAAGAAATCGTCTTCATTCTCTTCAGTGGTGTTTGACAAGGCAGCCTCACTTTCTGACAGACACAAGGCCAAGCTCTTCAGCTGAGTGCAGAAACAGGTGATGTATCCTCTTCTTCTCTGCAGCTAGTTTGGGAGGCAACCACCTCATCTTGAAAATTGGGTGGGAATGCTCTGGGCCATATTAACGCATGGGCTAGCGGGGTTGCAGCCCTGGCCCAGAGCTCCAGAGGGCCAAATGGGTGGGTGGGGGGGGGGTTAAACTTCAACGGTCTTTACAATCTCTGCAATGGGTGGCGGCGGGGTGGGGGGGTCTGGGCGCACGTGCTTCCGATGACCTCACGGTCTCACCATCCCACTTCTGATACCAATGTAGTGACGAATTCGGGGACAGCCTGGGATCGCCACAACCGGGACACAAACCCGTATTTCCCATTCTGCAAGCGACAAAGTTAACCAGTCGACTAAAGGATCCGACCCGTTAGTCAAGGACCAACGTGTCTACTTATCCATGCACGTTATACACTGTTTTGATTAAGGTAATAATGCAATTTATGTAGAAAGACTACATTTCCAATGCTTCACAGGGGTCATAAAAAGGAGAGAGGAGGTCAAGGGAGAAGAAAAACTTCCGCGTTTACCCGGCGTGTGTTTCTCACTACCAAAAAGACAAGTTGAAACTGTATTATCTTACAGTAATACCACCCGTGTGTCAAAATTTAAAGAGGACTTTCATTGCTAGCTAACGTAGCTGCATCTGGACTTTCTCGCCGTGGTGGTGTTATGTATGCACACATCGACAGTGCTGCATTTGATTTGGTGCTGTTCTATTGTGCTGGGATCGATTGGTGATGCCTGCGGGCTCTGGGTTGTTTGATCGGGTCTGCCTTTGATGCTGTGTCAGTCTAAATAAAGAATGCCACGGAGAGGTTGTGTCGAGCGACAGCGCTGTGTCCTGACGTGATTTCTAAATACAATATTGGCGACAAGGATGGCTGATATCTCTCTCCCACTACCTGCCCCCTTCCTGGCATTACCTGGCGAGCCTCCGGTACCATGGACTCGCTGGCTACATAGTTTTGAAAATTACATCATCGCCTCAGGGCTCGACGACGTGAGCCAGGCTAGGAAGACGGCTCTGTTGCTACACTGCTTGGGAGCAGAGGGTCATCGTGTGCTCGGGTCTCTGGGGAACGTCACAAGCTTTGCCGAAGCTGTGAGACTTATGAGCACCCATTTCGCTGCTCCACAGAGTGCCCTCCTTCGGCGATTTATATTCCGTCAGCGACACCAACTGCCTGGTGAGTCTGTGCGGCAGTACGTAGCTAATTTGCGAGGGCTAGCTAGCTCATGCAAGTTTGGCGCGCTTCAGGACGAGATGGTTCGCGACCAGCTAATCGAACACACCAACAACGCAAAGGTGCGTGAGACTCTCCTGCTGGAAAAAGACGATCTGCTGCTGTCCAGAGCAATTACCATCGCACTACAGGTTGAGGGAGCAGCTGAGTGTGCTGCTATGCTAAATACACAGCAAGTGGCCACCTCCAGTCAAGCTGCCAACGACTCCTCCCTCTACTCACGGCTGCCCCTCGGGACGCAACCCAACCAGAGCGAGGCGGGCGCCGACTCCACTGGGGACGTCTTGCAACTGCAACGACGGCGTTCTCGGCCCCGCCCTCAACAGTCCTGTGGTAACTGTGGGTCTCGGTCTCATGTTTCAAGGGCTCAGAACTGCCCTGCCCGTGGCCAGACATGCCGTAGCTGCGGTAAGCACAATCACTTTGCCATCGTCTGTCGATCTTCCCCGGCTGGGTCAGAGGGCCACACCCCCCAGTCTTCAACCGCCGTCATTCACAAGGTGAGCTCTGGGCCAGTGTCATTCAAATCATGCACAGTCAACATTAATGATGTGTGCATCCCCCTGCTGTTGGACACCGGTGCAAGTGTGTCTCTCCTGAATGTTGATACCTACAGTCAATTTTTCGGTTCACTGCCACTGTCCGCACCCTCAGCTGTCCTCTGTGGGTATGGTGACTCCAAAATCGATCTGGTTGGCTCTCTCCAACTGACTGTCCGCTATGGAACCAAGCTGGTGCCCAATGCAGTTTTTCATGTGGCACGCCGTGGGGCCAACCTGATGGGCCTGGACCTGTTCTCCGCTCTGGGGTTCTCCCTCTTAGACACAAGGGGGGCAGCAATCCTGACTGTCGCCACACCTTGGCAGCAGAAGTGGCCATCGCTGTTTATGGGGCTGGGCTGCCTCTTCGCCTTCACCCATCAACCTCTCCTCAACCCTGCTGTGAAATCTGTCATCCAACCACTGTGCCGCATCCCGTTGGCTCTCCGTGATGGGGTCTCTGCCGAGCTGCAACAACTGCTGGAAGCTGGCATCATTGAACCGGTGGACGCGTCACCTTGGGTCTCAAACCTCGTGGTGGCTAAGAAGAAGTCGGGGGGCCTGCGTGTCTGCGTCGATCTACATGCAGTAAATAAGGCAGTGGCCCCTGATAAGTATCCACTGCCCACCTCAGAAGAACTCACTGCTCAGTTCTATGGCTCTGAGGTGTTCTCCAAGCTCGACCTCAGACAGGGGTACTTACAGGTGCCCCTCCACCCCAGCAGCCGAAACCTCACAGCCTTTGTGACACATGCAGGAGTGTTTTGCTACACCAGGATGCCTTTCGGTCTCAGCTCCGCCCCTAGCTGCTTCCAGAAAATCATGGTCTCCGTGCTGGCTGGCATACTGGGCGTGGCCATTTATCTGGACGATATAGTGGTACACGGGCCCACCAGTGAAATCCACGACAAGCGCCTTAACATGGTCTTCGCAGCCCTGTCCAAGCACAAGCTAACTCTCAATGCTGAGAAATGTGTCCACTCTGTGCCAGCCATCGACTTCGTGGGGTTCCGGCTGTCAGCAAGCGGTGTAACTCCACTACAATCCAACGTGGACGCCATTCAGGCCATCCCTGAGCCCAGCTCGGTCGCCCAGGTCGCCTCCTTCCTGGGTATGACAAGTTACTACCTGAGGTTTCTTCCCCAGTACTCTGCGACCACAGCCCCCCTGCGCCAGCTGCTGCGTAAGGACGAGCCATGGGTGTGGTCAAAGGCATGCAGTGACGCTGTGCGTGATCTCAAGACTCAACTGACTTCACCACCAGTGTTGGCTCACTTCGACATCTCCAGCTCCACCTTTGTGACCTGTGACGCATCAGCCACAGCGATAGGGGCCGTGCTGTCTCAAACCCAGAACGGTGTGGAGAAGCCCATTGCCTTCGCCTCCCGTGCCCTCAACCTGACCGAGCAGCGGTACTCCGTGGGTGAGCGTGAGGCGTTAGCCTGTATCTGGGCTTGTGAAAGATGGCACCTCTACCTCTATGGCCGCTCCTTCACCCTCAGGACAGATCACCAGGCCCTGACAGCGCTGCTGTCCACATCTGGGACAGGCCACAAACCCCTGAGGCTGCACCGCTGGTCTGACCGCCTCCGCCAGTACAACTTCAGCCTGCAGTTCACCCCAGGCAGAGACAATGTTGTCGCCGACCTGCTCTCTCGCTCTGTCTCCACCCCAGCTCCACAGACGGACACTGACTGTGTGGAAAAGGACATTGTCCAAATGCTACACACACCCCTCCAGGCCACTGTCTCTCTGCAGGAGCTGAGGGCAGCCTCCGAACAGGACCCTGTCCTCTCCCAGCTCCGCACCTACATCCAGAACGGCTGGCCTCACAAGGTCCCAGAGGAGCTGGCTGCGTTCGCCCGAGTCAGACAGGAGCTCTCCTGCTGGAACGACACCTGCGTGGCACGTGGGTTTTGCACAGTGGTCCCAGCTGCTCTCCGTGCACGTGTTTTGAATACGGCGCATGAAGGCCACCTGGGCATTGTGAAACTGAAACAGCGCTGCCGAGACCTGGTGTGGTGGCCGGGGATAGACAGAGATATTGAGGCTCTGGTGAAGGACTGTTCTGCCTGCCTTGTGAGTGGCAAGACTGGCCACCAGGCTCCCCCACCCCTGCAACCTCTCGCCTGGCCCTCTCAGCCCTGGGAACACCTGCAGTTGGACATTTGTGGTGAGATCTATGGAGTTCCCCACCACCAACGCTTCATGGTGGTCGCCTACGATCTACACTCAAAATGGCCTGAACTCACCACTTCCGGCACTGTGACCTCACAGATCATCATCGACTTCCTGGACTCTCTTTTCTCTCGCTGGGGCCTCCCAAAGGCCATCACCACTGACAACGGCCCTCAGCTGGTCTCTGCTGAGTTCACTGCTTATCTCGAAAGCAAGGGCATCCGTCATATATGCACTGCGTACTACCACCCCCAGGCCAATGGCGGCGTTGAACGTTTTCACCAGTCACTGAAGAACGGCCTCAGAGCACACATGGCCCAAGGGTGCTCTTTCACGCAGGCCATCCGTCACACTCTGCTGCACTATCGGGCCACACAGCACTCGACCACAGGCGTCTCCCCAGCCTCTCTCATGCTAGGCCGGGAACTGTGCATGCCCCTTGACAGGCTCCGCCCCTCCACACCTCAGGCACCTCCCTCTGGGGTCAGAGCCTCAGTCACTCGTCAGCAGACGCGGATGAAGCAACGGTTTGACCAGTCAAAACGAACCAGGGTGCCAGACATCAATGTGTCAGACTGGGTCAGGGTCCGCAGGCCCCACAGGGACAATAAAATGGCTTCATACTGGTCCTCTCCTCTCCAAGTCACCCGTCAGTTGGGCCCAGCCACTTACCTCCACAGCGATGGCACTCGGTGGCACTCCAGTCGTCTACGGAAGGTGTCAGCTCCGCCACACACAGCTGGTGACACAACCATAGCCATTCCCTCAGCATGGCGAGACGCTCCGGGGCTTCATGCAGCTCCTACACTGGCCCCAGACATTTCTGGGCCTCAGCTTCCCCTGCCATCTCCCTCCCCACCTCGGCCTGCCCAGCCTCAGGCCGCCCCGCGACCTGTTCGCACACGTTTACGCCCTGGCCACCTAGAGGACTTTGTGTCAAGCTTTCATGTTTGAAATCCTGCCGGGGGGGGGGGGAATGTTATGTATGCACACATCGACAGTGCTGCATTTGATTTGGTGCTGTTCTATTGTGCTGGGATCGATTGGTGATGCCTGCGGGCTCTGGGTTGTTTGATCGGGTCTGCCTTTGATGCTGTGTCAGTCTAAATAAAGAATGCCACGGAGAGGTTGTGTCGAGCGACAGCGCTGTGTCCTGACGTGATTTCTAAATACAATAGGTGGTTCTACGCAGTGACGGCCAGCAAGGACAGCGCTGCAGGAGTCTCGGTTTCTCCACAAGACAGGAGCTGATACGCGCCTTCCCTTCTTCCCCACTCGGTGTGGGTGATGTACTGATTTCCAGGGATCATTACGGTAGTCTTTCGAACATTTTTTGTAGTAGTTGTGCACAACTCTTGTTGTGGCATGCGCGTGGGGCTCCAGCAACATTTCAGAGGGTAATGGAAAAAGCCGTTGAGGACATGAACTTTCTGGAAGTGCTGGTGTACCTCGATGATTTAATCATCTTCGGCCGCAAGCTAGA